>NC_132801.1:20649758-21269758 GCF_048594095.1 Paramormyrops kingsleyae | reverse complement strand
TAAATTTAAATAAGATTAGGCCTACATATGGTTAATGCAGTAACGAGACATATTATTGACATAGATTACATGACATGACATGGCTTACCTTGGGCATGCTCGACCTCAATGTCTCCAATCAGTATATTCACCGGTCCTCCTATCCACAAGATACTGTCACGCCTGGCTCGTCCGATCCTCGTGTGTGCCACGCCCCCCTCGTTACCTCGTGTTAATTCCCGATCATAATCACCTGTTACCTGTTATGTTCAGCCTGTCCTGTGTATTTAGTCCGCATCTGAGTTAGTTTCCCCAGATCCGTCATTAATGAGCATCGGTCTGTCCTGGGGCCTTATGTATAAACGGTGCTTACGCACGAAAATGTTGCGCACGCCCGTTTCCACGCTCACGTCGAGATGTATAAAAACTAAACTTGGCGTACCGCCACGCACATTCTCACGGCAACCCCAGACAAGGCGTACGCAAGTTTCTGCTCGATTTGGCAAAATGGAGGCACCTACTGGCAAAAGAGTGCTACTGCAGTTTCACTGTGTCAGACTCGCATTCATGACGCGGTCTGCATGAAATACACCGAAATTATTTGGCCATCGGTCACCTGATCGTAATCAATCTGTGACAATAAAACGATGCAGGGAAAGACAAAAAATATTCCAACCATGGCTGCTCTTGCATTGTTAGAGGACATTGCAAATGGAAGAGTCAGAATAGAGCTCGTATTCAGGGATCATATACTGATTTCCTGGCCCATGATGATGACTGGCTTCTTAGTCGATTCAGATTTCCAAGAGCAATCCTTTTGGAGCTGTGTGCTAAACTGGGGCCAGCATTACAAAAGCAGACGATGAGGAATTGCGCTATAGGCTACCTGTTCCTTTACAAGTTCTGTCCACCCGCGGGTTCTTAGCCACAGGTGCTTTTCAGCGAGAACTTGCGGACTGATCGGGTATTTCTCAGTCAACACTGAGTCGCGCCATGCCGGGGTTGTATGGGACAGCAAAATCTGCTTGTCACCCAGATACATGGGCGTAATTTCCAGGGGGGTCATGACCACCTCCCCCCAATAATCATGTTTCCCCTGTCATATTTATGAAACTATCCATGGCTCTGGTAACACCAAGGTCCATGTTGTGCACTGTCCACCCTGCACTCCATCCCCAGCAGTCAGGGGTCACCGAAAACGGTTAGACAGGTTGTAAATGGGCAGCAGGAGGTAATAAGGATGAAGGAATTGGTTTAGGTTTAGGTTTACGGTTGGGGGTAAGGAATGTGAAGGGGATAGGTTAGGGTTGGGGGAGGGGGTGTGGTTAAGGTTAGGATTGGGGTTAGGGTGTGGTAAGGGGTTAAGAGTTAGGTTGGTGGTTGGGAGTGTGAAGGGGGATAGGTTAGGTTTTTGGAGGTCATTTTATTTTATCTGAAAATGGTGTACAGATGTTTTTAAGCCTGATCGGAATTAAATGTTTTGTTTCCCCAATATACTTTTTATTACAATGTCCACATTCTATTACATAGACGACATTAAGTGCTGTTGGGGAAATGTCATCCCAAATGGGAAAGTCTTTATTTGCTTGGAGGAGAGTCAGACGTCTGAAGTGGCAGAGCCAAGGAGGAGGAACTGTCCGAGGTCCTGACTGGAGTTTGGACCTAATCAAGAGGTCTTGCAGGTTTTTGTTTTTGTGGTAGGCCTAAATTAACCTTTTTCCCTTAAGTTCTGGGTAAATTTGTTGTTTTCCTAAAATTTTGTCTAATCAGAACATTAATTCATTTAGACTGTTCTGGGAATGTAGTTATAAAAGGGATCATGTCCCCCTGATCTACTGGCCTCCGTTGTCCCTTCTGTAACTCCTGAAATGTTTTGGATTTAATTGTCCTTAAAAACCATTTAGAATATCCCCTGGTCCTTAAAACAGAAAATAAAACCTGTGTTGCCTCATGAAAATATTGCTAAACGTATGTTTGGGGTGATAATTTATGTAGTAGGGCATGAGAGTCCGTCAGTTTGAAATGCACTTTTTTTTGTAACTGTTAGTCTTCTGTCTTTGTGTCCGTCATATACACTGTGCTGTCCAGAAAGTTTATAGAATTTGTGCTAGTTATGTGTTTAAGTTTAATGTGAGAGTGGTGCGAGTTAGCCATTTCCAAGAACTTCTCGAAAGCTGGGATACCATGCTGCCATACTCCAAAGATATGGTCCAGATATCTAAAATACATGAGGGGTAACTTAGTACATTTCCGGAACAGGGTGTTTTTCCAGTCTGCCATATAGATATTAGCATAGGCTGGGGCAATTTTTTTGCCCATCACCGTTCCCTGAATTTGCAAATATATCTGATCATCAAATTGATAATTGTTCGTGGTTAATTGTCTGTAGTAATTGTATTACTTGATCATCTGGCCTTATCGTGTTCTATTGGGGCGTGCTTATTTGTAGCGCTTTTTCTCCCCCTACTGACATTTCTGAGTAATTCGATATTTTTTGGCTGATTACAGCTAATGTTCGGATAGGCTGATTTGACATTGCTGGGTCATAGTTCAGAGAGTCTAATGAGGAAATGTTTTTTGCTTTAACGTGCCATGCGTTTAGCTGGTGTTCTGTCATAAAATCCTACCTATTGAGACGTGCTATCGAGCCATTCTGTACATGTGCAGTTCCACCGTCTTGGGATTAGGGTTAGGTTTTAGGGGTTAGCGTTAGGTTTTAGGGGTTAGGGTTAAGGTAAGGATTTTAGGCGGATTTGTGGGGTTAGGGTTAGGGTAAAAGTTATGCTTAGGGCTTTCGATTAGCACTACGGTAGCATTGTTCGACAAGGCAGCATATATCGACAGAACACCAGTAGCTTCGTATCTTTCCTCTCGCTGTTTGTGCCTGGGAAAAGGATCGCTTGTGAGTTGAATTCATACATGTAATCGATTCTGCGATTACACAGCTGTTCATAAAACGCGCTTAAGGTGTTATATTAAAATACTTAGTTTATTTATACAGAAATGCTGCTGAGAAACGACAACTGTTTACATTAGCTATGAGTTATACAGCTATTTATACAACTTCTCAGTATAATATTTATACTCTTATAATTTCATTGCTATTATTTACATTATTGTATATATGTTTTCCAAATAGCAATCAGTAATTAGTCATGTTTTTTCTATATTTCAGTTATACGGTTAGGGTAAACAAACTGAGGCTATGGTTGAGGTTAGAAAAAGTATGGCATTTTCAGGCATAAACATGTGTTTTTATGACAGTTCTGCTCCCCACACGGATAGGAATCCACAATTCAGCATGCTTTAGTAGCATATTGCCTACATTCCAACAACCTGCCGATTCACCCTAAGGCCCCAAATTAGGGTTACGGTTAGGGTTTGAAAAAATATGGCATATCTAGACATCAACATGTGTTTTTATGACAGGTCTGCTCCCCCGTAGGATAGGAAACCACAATTCAGCATGCTTTAGTAGCATATTGCCTATTTTCCAACAACCTGTTGATTCACCCTAAGGCCCCAAATTAGGGTTACACTTACGGTTAGCAAACTGAGGCTAGGGTTAGGGTTAGAAAAAGTATGGCAAATCCAGACATCAACATGTGTTTTTATGACAGTTCTGCTCCCCACACGGATAGGAAACCACAATTCACCATGCTTTAGTAGCATATTGCCTACTTTCAAACAACCAGTTGATTCACCCTAAGGCCCCAAATTAGGGTTACGGTTAGGGTTAGCAAACTGAGGCTAGGATTAGGGTTAGAAAAACTATGGCATATCCAGACATCAACATGTGTTTTTATGATAGTTCTGCTCCCCACACGGATGAGAAAACAAAAATCAGCATGCTTTAGTAGCATATTGCCTACTTTCCAACTACCTGTTGATTCACCCTAAGGCCCCAGGTTAGGGTTAACAAACTGAGGCTAGGGTTAGGGTTAGAAAAACTATGGCATATTCAGACATCAACATGTGTTTTTATGATAGTTCTGCTCCCCACACGGATGAGAAAACAAAAATCAGCATGCTTTAGTAGCATATTGCCTACTTTCCAACTACATGTTGATTCACCCTAAGGCCCCAAATTAGGGTTAGGGCTAACAAACTGAGGCTAGGAGTAGGGTTACAAAAACTATGGCATATCCAGACATCAACATGTGTTTTTATTACAGTTCTGCTCCCCAAATGGATAGGAAACCACAATTCAGCATGCTTTAGTAGCATATTGCCTTCTTTCCAACTACCTGTTGATTCACCCTAAGGCCCCAGGTTAGGGTTAACAAACTGAGGTTAGGGTTAGGGTTAGAAAAACTATGGCATATTCAGACATCAACATGTGTTTTTATGATAGTTCTGCTCCCCACACGGATGAGAAAACAACATTCAGCATGCTTTAGTACTGTAGCATATTGCCTACTTTCCAACTACCTGTTGATTCACCCTAAGGCCCCGGGTTAGGGTTAACAAACTGAGGCTATGGTTATGGTTAGAAAAACTATGGCATATTCAGACATCAACATGTGTTTTTATGACAGTTCTGCTCCCCACACGGATGAGAAAACAAAATTCAGCATGCTTTAGTAGCATATTGCCTACTTTACAACTACCTGTTGATTCACCCTAAGGCCCCGGGTTAGGGTTAACAAACTGAGGCTAGGGTTAGGGTTAGAAAAACTATGGCATATCCAGACATCAATATGTGTTTTTATGACAGTTCTGCTCCCCACACGGATGAGAAAACAAAATTCAGCATGCTTTAGTAGCATATTGCCTACTTTCCAACTACCTGTTGATTCACCCTAAGGCCCCGGGTTAGGGTTATCAAAACTATGGCATATCCAGACATCAACATGTGTTTTTATGATAGTTCTGCTCCCCAAATGGATAGGAAACCACAATTCAGCATGCTTTAGTAGCATATTGCCTTCTTTCCAACTACCTGTTGATTCACCCTAAGGCCCCAGGTTAGGGTTAACAAACTGAGGTTAGGGTTAGGGTTAGAAAAACTATGGCATATTCAGACATCAACATGTGTTTTTATGACAGTTCTGCTCCCCACATGGATGAGAAAACAGAATTCAGCATGCTTTAGTAGCATATTGCCTACTTTACAACTACCTGTTGATTCACCCTAAGGCCCCGGGTTAGGGTTAACAAACTGAGGCTAGGGTTAGGGTTAGAAAAACTATGGCATATCCAGACATCAATATGTGTTTTTATGACAGTTCTGCTCCCCACACGGATGAGAAAACAAAATTCAGCATGCTTTAGTAGCATATTGCCTACTTTCCAACTACCTGTTGATTCACCCTAAGGCCCCGGGTTAGGGTTAACAAACTGAGGCTAGGGTTAGGGTTAGAAAAACTATGGCATATCCAGACATCAACATGTGTTTTTATGATAGTTCTGCTCCTCACACGGATGAGAAAACAAAATTCAGCATGCTTTAGTAGCATATTGCCTGCTTTCCAACTACCTGTTGACTCACCCTAAGGCCCCAAATTAGGGTTAGGGTTAGCAAACTGAGGCTTGGATTAGGGTTAGAAAAACTTTGGCATATCCAGATATCAACATGTGTTTTTATTACAGTTCTGCTCCCCAAATGGATAGGAAACCACAATTCAGCATGCTTTAGTAGCATATTGCCTACTTTCTAACCACATGTTGATTCACCATAAGGACCCAAATTAAGGTTATGGTTAGCAAACTTAGGCTACGGTTAGGGTTAGAAAAACTATGGCATATCCAGACATCAATATGTGTTTTTATGACAGTTCTGCTCCCCACACGGATGAGAAAACAAAATTCAGCAAGCTTTAGTAGCATATTGCCTGCTTTCCAACTACCTGTTGACTCACCCTAAGGCCCCAAATTAGGGTTACGGTTAGCAAACTGAGGCTAGGATTAGGGTTAGAAAAACTTTGGCATATCCAGACATCAACATGTGTTTTTATTACAGTTCTGCTCCCCAAATGGATAGGAAACCACAATTCAGCATGCTTTAGTAGCATATTGCCTACTGTCTAACCACATGTTGATTCACCATAAGGCCCCAAATTACGGTTATGGTTAGCAAACTGAGGCTAGGGTTATGGTTAGAAAAACTATGGCATATCCAGACATCAATATGTGTTTTTATGACAGTTCTGCTCCCCACACGGATGAGAAAACAACAAAATTCAGCATGCTTTAGTAGCATATTGCCTACTTTCCAACTGCCTGTTGATTCACCCTAAGGCCCCGGGTTATGGTTAACAAACTGAGGCTAAGGTTATGGTTAGAAAAACTATGGCATATCCAGACATCAACACGTGTTTTTTTGATAGTTCTGCTCCCCACATGGATAGGAAACCACAATTCAGCATGCTTTAGTAGCATATTGCCTACTTTCCAACTACCTGTTGATTCACGCTATGGCCCCAAATTAGGGTTACGGTTAGCAAACTGAGGTTAGGGTTAGGGTTAGGGTTAGAAAAACTATGGCATTTTCTGAAATCAATATGTGTTTTTGACAGTTCAACGCTAACGCTTTAACTAGCAAACGCGTTGTTGTTCAATGATATTTCAGAGTGCTTTCATGACCTACTGGTTGTTCAGACTGTAAATATCCAGCTGCAGACTGCAAAAAGAAAGGCGTGCCAAAATACAATTGCTTCCATTAAAGAGAGCACATTAAAAGAGGAGACAGCAACAACCACACAGTTAGAGGCACGGGTTGCATTTTTGGAGAAGTTGTTGGAGAAGCCTCCCAAAAATAATGTCCCGTCAACTTCTGCGGTTCCCTGTAAACTATTTTATACTGGTAAGATTTTCAATTGAAATATCGTCAGAAAACTTATAAGATTTAAGAGACATTAATGACTGTAAATAATGCTTTCATAATCTACTGGTTGTTCAGATACTTCAGAGAAGCCTCCCAAAAATAATGTCCCGTCAACTTCTGCGGTTCCCTTAACTGTACTTTACTGCTCTTGTTTTTTCCTTTTAGATTGTGTGTTACCTGAATACCATGAGGCTGTCCTGAAAATCGGAATGTCAGATAAAACCCGTGAAAACCAAAATCAAAAAATTATGCATGTAACTAAATTTGTAGATTACATGTGGAATTTTGACCAGCCAACCCCAGCACATCTAAAGTTTCTAGCAGATCTGTCTAGGGTTAATTCATGGCTGGCTGATCTCCTATCATCTTTTAAAGTTACTACTGTCAAGCATTACATTCATTCAGTCATTAAATTTTTGCAGTATTTGTTTGAAACAAAGCTTTCTTATGTTAGACTTAAGTTGCGGCAGATTCAGCAGCTGATAAGGCACCTGAAAAGTCAACTAAGTGTAGTTTCTAAAAAAATAACATCACATAGACAGTACATTAAACGCCAAAAACAAAAAAAAATTCCCAGCGGCAAAGACCTGTCAGACCTCTCGACAGAGCTTAGGAATACAATCCCTGACACCCTAGGTAAGTGAAAACCAATTTGTTTTACAGACAGTAGTTTCTTGTCATTACACTCACAATTTTTGTTTCCCTTACAGAGGCTCTATCGGAGGAGCCTCACGATATCAAACTACGCAACAAGTTTATTGGCGCGCTGTCGACGTATGTTTTTGCCAACAGCGGGCACCGCACCAGCGTGCTGGTAAACTTGTTGGCGTCGGAGGTTAGTGAGGCTGAGACAGTTGGAGACACTGTCGTAATCCATGTGAGTGCCCAATAACTTGGTCATATCACATCCGACTGCCACAAGACATTGACGTAGCCTGCAGGTATGGACTTGGTCATGTCTGACATGTCATCTAGTCGTCACAGGTAAAGGAGCACAAAACAGCTTCTAGTTATGGCTATGCCATCATCATTTTGACCGACAGGGAGTTCAGGTGGTTTAATGGCTTCTGTGCAATTAGGCCCAAACTACCTGGCTTCACGGTCTACACTAGAAATTTTTTTTTCTCATCGTCGGGACAAGCAATCAAAAAGCTACATTTTATGGTGATGGAGACATGCCAGCAATCTGGCATGCCTCGGCCATATTCAGTAATGGACATCAGGAGCGGTGTTTCAACATGTGTAAGTAAAAGTTGTAAACAATCTATGAAGTCTTCTCTTGTTCAGAGATCGTCTGAAATGTTATTAATTTTCCTTTCTCATTAACAGATTGATAGGAACTTGCCAGAGGAGCAAAGGCGGATAGTGTCACGCATGATGTGCCACAGCACGGCAACGGCTGACCGATTTTATGTGGCGGACCCCCAGCTGCACGAGCTGCAAACTGGCCGCGAACATCTGCGCCGTGCGCTCGGTGCTAGTAAGGGTCCGCCACATAAGGTCGCTAGGCCATCTGCGTTGCCACCCGACACTTCCAAAGTCACCCTGCGGCCTCGAAAGGCTCCTGTACGTCTTCTCTACAGCTCGTCATCTAGCGAAGATGGCGCTATGTGCAGCGGAGTGGAGCCTCTGCCCCAGTCTGGCGATGAAGGCAAAGATGATGCTATGTGCAGTGCAGAGGCGAGACAGGTTGGCGATGAAGGTGATATGCCTTGAGTAGTAAAAGACAAGTTGATCACATTAGCAACCAAACAGTGACGGTAAGGATAAAGGGAAATATTCCTTTTCAAAAGGTTGCAGCTTAAATATCATCATTATTTCTGATTCCGAGGAAGATGAATCTGGAAGACACAGAAGTCTAGTTCAGAAGGCAGTTGCCAAACTGACCAGAGAAGTCTTTGGAAGTGATGATGATGGTGAAAATGAAAACATAAGTTAATCACATCATGAAGTTAATGGTGACGGTGATCGATGCTTAAGTGAGAAATATCTTTCCAATAGATGATCCTGACCGACTGCAAATAGTGGTCAAGCAGGAGGTGCCTGAGCAGGAGCAGTGTGAGGAAGGATGTGGGGAGGAGGAGGAGGAAGATGAGGAGGTGGAAAACCAGGAGGAGAGGGAGCAGGCTGAAGTAAGTTTCACCAGTTATTTATCTGGAAAACAAACAAAATGATGTTTGTTATGTGCAAATAAATGTATACGCATTATTTAAACTAAAAACACATTTTGTCACAGCTCCTCAGTCCACTTCCCAAAGCTGTCCCGCATGTGAAGGTAATGCTGTGGCATTATATTTAACTTTTGAAATATGTGTGTGGAAACTGTACGTTTTTTTGGAAATATGTTGTGACAAAGCTTATGTGGCATTCTTTCACACATCTCAGAGACCTTTGATGCGGCGCAAGCTAGTTTATCCTACAACATTTAAACAAACCATGTTTGCCAAGTTTTCACCATATTTTCAAGGCATAAAAACAACTCCACTGGTAAGTATGCCATTAAGTTATGGTAATATCTGTGTAGGATCACACATGCACATATCACAGGGCCTAAATTCCAGGTGGCCTGAGACAAGGCCGAGCCTGGTACGAGAGGCACCAAAGGGGGGTTACACACACAAACACACACACACAGATAACCAGGGAGGCTAGCACTCCAACTTTTATTGCCCAAAGATTTAGGGACCTACAGACAAGCAGAGTGGACTTCACGGACAGGGGTCCCTCGACTTGGCACACAACCCCCTCCACATGCATTCTGCCTTACATCTCACTTACCCAACAGACAAACACCCTAAAGGAAGTTTCATTTAAGTTTGGTTTTTGTATACCCTGTATATTGATTTACTCACGACTACTAGTCTCAATATACAGATACGTTATGTTTGTATGTGTCCTTAGACAATCTTAGTGTTTTGTGTGCCACCCTTATAACCATGTTCACGGAGTATCACCTATTTTACCCCTTTGCACTTGAACACATATAAATTTAAATAAATAGATAGGTATAGCTACCATTGTATGTATGTTCTCATGGTATACCAGAAGAATCTGGAAAGTGAGTGTAATCAATGTGTCCTAACTTTTAGAGAGTCTGCTTTGTTAAAAACCCCCCCTTCTCTTCCAACATTCCTTTGTGGTCCTTATCTGATCTTGGTGGACAGTCACCAAGTTTCTTTGCTTCTACCATGCTATGTTAAAAGAACTGAATTAAGGTGTATCTTATCCATTCTGGAGAAGATGAATTGGCACAAGCCACACCAAACAAAATATGTTGTTTCCAGATGTGCAACTTATATTGATATTACCACAAACTAACGGCCACGTCTATCTATGGATAAGATGTGCTGTTTGTAATAGGAATATTCGATGTAATATCCACACAAAGTGTAACATCTGTTAGAACATAAGAACATAAGAACATAAGAACTATACAAACGAGAGGAGGCCATTCGGCCCATCGAGCTCGCTTGGGGAGAACTTAACTAATAGCTCAGAGTTGTTAAAATCTTATCTAGCTCTGATTTAAAGGAACCCAAGGATTCAGCTTGCACTACGTTATCAGGAAGACTATTCCATACTCTGACTACACGCTGTGTAAAGAAGTGCTTCCTTAAATCCAGTTTGAAATGTTCTCCCGCTAATTTCCACCTATGGCCACGAGTTCTTGTATTTGAACTAATGCTGAAGTAACTATTCGGTTGAACAGCATCCAAACCTGTTAGAATCTTATAGACCTGGATCATGTCCCCCCTCAGTCTCCTTTGCTTGAGGCTGAACAGATTTAGCTCAAATAACCTTTCCTCGTATGACATTCCTCTAAGACCAGGAATCATTCTTGTGGCCCTACGCTGCACCTTTTCTAAGGCCGCTATGTCCTTTTTAAGATATGGTGACCAAACCTGTACACAATATTCTAGGTGAGGTCTCACCAAGGAATTGTATAATCTTAGCATTACCTCCCTTGACTTAAACTCCACACACCTGGAGATGTACCCCAACATCCTATTGGCCTTTTTTATTGCTTCCCCACACTGGCGAGAATGAGACATGGAAGCATCAACATACACACAAAGGTCTTTCTCATAATCAGCTACCTTTATTTCAGTAGGTCCCATAAAATACCTGTACTTTATATTTCTGCTCCCTACATGGAGTACCTTACATTTGTCTATGTTAAATTTCATCTGCCAGGTGTCAGCCCAGTCACTAATTAAATTAAGATCCCGCTGTAGCTGCTGAGCCGCTAGTTCAGTATCTGCTACACCACCCACCTTGGTGTCATCTGCAAATTTCACCAGTTTACTGTATATATTGGTGTCTATATCATTTATGTAAATTAGGAACAAAAGTGGTCCTAAAATTGAACCCTGCGGTACCCCACTATGAACGCAGGCCCACTGTGACATCGAGCCTCTTATAACTACTCGCTGCTTCCTATCCGTTAACCAGTTATCAATCCAAGTCGCTACAGTTCCTAAAATACCTGTCGCTTTGAGTTTAAGTGAGAGCCTCTTGTGGGGAACAACATCAAAAGCCTTTTGGAAATCTAAATAGATGACATCATAGGCCTTCTTATCATCAACTTCCTGAGTAGCTTCCTCAAAAAACTCCAACAGATTTGTTAAACAGGATCTACCTCTCCTAAATCCATGCTGGCTATCCCTCAAAATGTTATTTGAGTCCAGGTAATCTACCATTTTGATTCATTCTTTGATTATAGCCTCCATAACTTTACCAGTTATACAAGTTAGACTGATTGGCCTATAGTTTGACAAATTACTTCTATCCCCTTTTTTGAAAATGGGCGTTATGTTGGCATGCTTCCAATCAGAAGGTACCACACCTTCAGATAAGGATTTTTGAAACAGTAATGTTAAGGGTCGGCAAATAATATCCCTCATCTCTTTTAACACTATAGGTAAGATGCCATCAGGGCCCTGTGATTTATTTATTTTGAGCTTAGCTAGGCTTTGCAAAACATCAGCTTCAGTTATATATATATTAGTTATAGACGATGTTGAATTAGTAATAAGAACTGGTAAGTTACTAGTGTCCTCGACAGTGAATACCCGTGCAAAACTATCATTGAACTCATTTACTATGTCAATGTCGTTTTCAATTAAAAGACCCTTACTATCCTGCAGATTAGTAATTTCAGCTTTTAGAGCTCTTTTAGAGTTAAAATACTGGAAGAAACTTTTAACGTCATCCTTAGCCTCCAATGCGATCTTCCTTTCGACATTCCTTTTAGCTCGTCTAATGTCATTTTTTAATTCAGCCTGTAGATTTAGATACTCTTGCTTTATTATGTCATCATCAGTTATTTTCCATCTCTGGAACAAAGCCCTTTTCCTCCTTACTTTATACTTTATGTCCCTATTAAACCACCTAGGTTGCAATTTCCTAGATTTATTCTTGCTAGAAACAGGTATGAAGTCCTCTTGTACTTGCAATAATGTGCTTTTAAAAAATTCCCATGTCTCTTCAACAGTTTTGTTATTTAACTCCATCCAGTTCACGGTTTCTAGTTTTAATCTCATACAATTGAAGTTAGCCTTCCTAACATTATATATTTTTGATTTGGACTTTGCTCTTCGGGCACTAAACTTAACCTCAAATTTAACCATGTTATGATCGCTACTGTCAAGTGGTTCTAAAACATCTAATTTACCAATCCTGTCCTGGTTATTAGACAAAACAAGATCAAGAATGGCATCTCCCCTGGTAGGGGTGTTAACAAACTGAGTAAAAAAACAATCCTGTACTAATTCCACCATCTCAAGTTCATTTTCAGAAGAGCCAGCAACAATGTCCCACTGTATCCCCGGTAGATTAAAATCACCCATAACTACCACATCATTTTTATTGCTCATAATCCTAATATCACTGTATAACAATCTGCTTTCCTCAGCAGCTACATTGGGTGCTCTGTAACAAACACCGACAATTAGGCTATTTGAGTTTGTAGCATCTAATTTTACCCATATAGCTTCCGTACTTTTACTTATATCAGTAAGCTCCCTTGCCTGCAAGATTTCCTTTACATATACTGCAATACCACCTCCCTTCTTACCTGTACGGTCTTTACGGAACAATGTGTAACCATCCATATTATATTCTTGTCCATCCTTATCACTCAACCACGTTTCAGTTATTGCTATAATATCATAAGAGTCCGATGAGATAAGAGCCTCTAAATCATGAATTTTATTCCTAATACTCCTGGCGTTTAAATACAGACAACAAAGGGTAGGCTTATTACAGTGCCTACTTATAATATGATTTTTTTGGGCTTTCCGTTTCCCCCCAGTTACATACTTAACTAACCTCCCTGCCCCCCCAGTCCCTAGTTTAAACATTCCTCAACTACTCTACAAATACGCCTTCCCAGTACACTGGTTCCCCTCCGGTTCAGATGCAACCCATCCGGCTTGAACAGGTCCCACCTGTTCCAGAAGGTCCTCCAGTGCCCCATAAACCTAAACCCCTCTTTCCTACACCATCCTTTTAGCCACGCATTTAATCTCCTTATCTCAGCTAACTTAGCCTCACTTGCGCGTGGCACGGGGAGTATTTCGGAAAATACCACCATGGACGTTCTGCTTCTAAGCTTATTGGCGACTTCTATAAATTTATCCTGCAGAACAGCCCTTCTACCCTTGCCTATGTCGTTGGTGCCAACATGCACCACGACAACTGGATCCACCCCAGCTGGGGCCAAAAGCTTGTCCACACGATCTGGAAGGTCTCCTACCTGGGCACCAGGCAGGCAAGACACCGTACGGGACCCTCTATCACGCGTGCACACATAACTGTCTACTCCCCTAATAATTGAATCCCCCACTACCACAACCTCCCTCTTTCTGGGGGGAGGGGGCTCCTCAGTGCCCAAGGGCCCACCTGCTTCCCCAGTCCCTTCCGGCTCTAAAGCTGGAAGCACCTGAAACCTGTTAGACACAGACACCTCAGGTGATGCCGCCTCTGTAACGTGTGTACGCCTTTTCCTGCGTCTACGACCTACGGTCACCCAGCTCTCTCGACCTCTCTGCTCTTCATTCTCCCTCCCCCCCGTTAGTGGCGTACACACCGTCTCCCTAAACGGCGTATCAACTAGCTCATCTAACTCACTGTTGCATTGGATGCGAGCCAGTTGCTCCTCAAGGTCGCGAACCTTGACCATGAGTGAGTCCACTAGCTTACATCGCTCGCAGATGAAGTCCGACTGGACACTAACGTCCAGAAGGGCAAACATCTTGCAAACGCAACACTGAGCTGGCCCCATAATTAACTAACTCACTATGACCCCGTACTCCCAGCCCAGTAAATTTATATAGTGTATTTAACTATAAAGATTAATTTGCGTAACAATAAATGCAGTAACGTGCGGAGTACACTAAAATAAGTTATTACTTGTGTTAAAACGGAACTTAATTATTATTTTATTAAAAATTTTAAACCTGATAAACTTACTACTACTTACCAGAAGAACTTCTGCCTGAACCAAGTATGAACTAAAAACAAGGCGAAATCGAAGTTGCTCTTGGGAGGTCGAAAAACCACAAAAACCCCCTCACAGCAGGCTACTGCCGGAGCGGGAAAAAAGTGGAAAATGTCCTCCCGGCCCCGACTGGCGACCGAGCAAAGCTCAGGAGCAACTGTCCTTTTCCGACGCTTGGTAGCGATACCGACGTTAGATGTTATTAGTTATAATCGCCCCGCGGGTGTTTGTTACGGAGTTTAAACGCGGACAGAAAAACGCCGCGCACGCGACACCCGCAGCTCTCTGTCGGTAATAATCGCGCTGTTGATTAACAGACAGGACAGACAAGCACTCACGCTGACCGAAATAAGAACAATAAATAGAAATAAACAGCCACCCACGTAAACAGGTAAAGCACACAAACACTCAAAACACTCCAAAAAAACAATCCCAAACAATCGCTGCAGCTCAACACCACTCTCTCGCAGCAATCCCAGCAATCCTCGCAGCAATCCCAGCAATCCCTGCGCCTCCTGACAGTCCAGTCAGGTGCAACCCAAAACCCCTGTATCCTATACTGATGTGAATCAGTCACATAGATACAATAATTAATTGTTTAATCAATTAATGCAGATGTTATGAGGTATGTACCTGTGAAGCTGGTATGGCATGTTTGGTATCAAACTGATTGTTAATCACCACTGATTCCAAATCTGGTCAGTGATTACCATAAAAGTGGATGTATCAAAAGTTATAACAGCTTAATAAAAATCATCAGTAAAGGGAGAATCAGTCGGGCCATAAATCTCAAAAGGACTGATACAGACCCCCTTCCAAAAGCCCACCAAATGGATGGCCAGCCATTGGGCCAGGAGTCGAATTCCTGGTCATCCCTATTCATGAACTTTACAGCATAAAATCCTGGCACCTCAGAACAAAGGCGAGCAGAACAACCACCAGCCAGTGCAGAGAATAACCATCAGCCTGAAGGAGAACATCAGCCCGGGAGGAGAGAAGCCCACAAGAAGCCCTCCGGTGAAGGCCCAGCTGAACAGAGAACAGCACCCAAGACAAAGCTTCACCAGGAGAGAGAATCTAAAGGGACTCCACTCCACTGCTCCAAACGCCGCGCCTTCCTGAGTGCCATCAGCTCAGCAGCTCTGCCATCAACTGCCAAGACCCCACCCCCCCACTCTTCAACCAAGTAAACCAACTTCCTTTCATTCTAACAACTTAAGCTGTTCTGTTTAACCTGCTATAAGACTTTAGGGTCGTGTTTCCACAAACTATGCTTGCTTTGCAGAACAGTATTTCCCATTTAAGGTTACTTATTTAAATTCGGTCATTGCATTTTCATAATTACATCGTTTGTTTTATTCCGTTATTTCGTGTTTGTTGTTTGTGTTAGGTGTAATGTCTGTCTTATGTTAGTTGTAGTGTTAGCTAGGAATAAATGCATGTCTTTTACACAACTTTAGCCTCCGTCATTGTGTGTCTCATAATAAGTTCCTGCCTTTGTGCGATCTTGCTACACGCTCTGAACCTCAAACTCGCCTGAAACATCGCAAGACACTCTCTCATTGGCCGTGAGGGGAGCTTCGCTACCAATCGTGTACATTACCTGGTGATGCAGCTCGCTGGACGAGCCTTCTAACCCAGGTTACTAAGCGATACTGGTAATCAATCAATCCCGTTTAAGTCTCACATTAACAGACTTACGGGGATACTTCAATTGAGTTTGGAGGAGCCGACCATTCGGCATAACAATCGGTTAATAATCAGCATTAAATAATAATTAATTAAACTTTAATTAATTCAAACATATTGGTGGAGAATATTAAAATTTATTTGAGCTAATAATTCCTACATCTGTTTGATATTTGAAACAGTAATAAAATAAAAAACATTGTCTTAAAACAGTAAAGCAGTAGTAGTAATTATTAAATGTTTCTATTGTTAAATGTAGGTCACTTACCTTTGCATAACTGTAACAAGTCCTCTAACATTATCAATCGTCAACTTCATCTAAGTGAAGTTCTAACACCCTGTTGATTCACCTAAGGCCCCAAATTTTGGTTACGGTTAAGGTTAGCTAACTGAGGCTATGGTTAAGGTTAGAAAAACTATGGCATATCCAGACATCAATATGTGTTTTTATGACAGTTCTGCTCCCCACACGGATGAGAAAACAAAATTCAGTATGCTTTAGTAGCATATTGCCTACTTTCCAACTACCTGTTGATTCACTCTAAGGCCCCGGGTTAGGGTTAGGGTTAGCAAACTGAGGCTAGGGTTAGGATTAGAAAATCTATGGCATATCGAGACATCAACATTTGTTTTTAAGACAGTCCTGCTCCCGACACGGATAGGAAACCACAATTCAGCATGCTTTAGTAGCATATTGTCTACTTTCCAACTACCTGTTGATTCACCCTAAGGCCCCAAATAATGGTTAAGGTTAGCAAACTGAGGCTATGGTTAGGAATAGAAAAACTATGGCATATCCAGACATCAACATTTGTTTTTAAGACAGTCCTGCTCCCGACACGGATAGGAAACCACAATTCAACATGCTTTTGTAGCATATTGCCTATTTTCCAACTACCTGTTGATTCACCCTAAGGCCCCAAATTAGGGTTAGGGTTAGCAAACTGAGGCTAGGGTTATGGTTAGAAAAACTATGGCATATCCAGACGTCACTGTGTGTTTTTATGACAGCTCTGCTCCCCACACGGATGAGAAAACAAAATTCAGCATGTTTTAGTAGCATATTGCCTACTTTCCAACTACCTGTTGATTCACGCTATGGCCCCAAATTATGGTTAGGGTTAGCAAACTGAGGCTAGGGTTAGGGTTAGAAAAACTATGGCATATCCAGTCGTCACTGTGTGTTTTTATGACAACTCTGCTCCCCACACGGATGAGAAAACAAAATTCAGCATGTTTTAGTAGCATATTGCCTACTTTCCAACTCCCTGTTGATTCACCCTAAGGCCCCGGGTTAGGGTTAGCAAACTGAGGCTAGGGTTAGGGTTAGAAAAACTATGGCATATTCAGACATCAACATGTGTTTTTATGATAGTTCTGCTCCCCACACGGATGAGAAAACAAAAATCAGCATGCTTTAGTAGCATATTGCCTACTTTCCAACTCCCTGTTGATTCACCCTAAGGCCCCGGGTTAGGGTTAGCAAACTGAGGCTAGGGTTAGGGTTAGAAAAACTATGGCATATCCAGACGTCACTGTGTGTTTTTATGACAGCTCTGCTCCCCACACGGATGAGAAAACAAAAATCAGCATGCTTTAGTAGCACATTGCCTACTTTACAACTACCTGTTGATTCACGCTATGGCCCCAAATTATGGTTAGGGTTAGCAAACTGAGGCTAGGGTTAGGGTTAGACAAACTATGGCATATCCAGGCATCAATATGTGTTTTTCTGACAGTTCTGCTCCCCACGCGGATGAGAAAACAAAATTCAGCATGCTTTAGTAGCATATTGCCTACTTTCCAACTCCCTGTTGATTCACCCTAAGGCCCCGGGTTAGGGTTAGCAAACTGAGGCTAGGGTTAGGGTTAGAAAAACTATGGCATATCCAGACGTCACTGTGTGTTTTTATGACAGCTCTGCTCCCCACACGGATGAGAAAACAAAATTCAGCATGCTTTAGTAGCATATTGCCTACTTTCCAACTACCTTTTGATTCACCGTAAGGCCCCAAATTATGGTTAGGGTTAGCAAATTGAGGCTACGGTTAGGGTTAGAAAAACTATGGCATATCCAAACATCAATATGTGTTTTTATGACAGTTCTGCTCCCCACACGGATGAGAAAACACAATTCAGCATGCTTTAGTAGCAAATTGCCTATTTTCCAACTCCCTGTTGATTCACCATAAGGCCCCGGGTTAGGGTTAGCAAACTGAGGCTAGGGTTATGGTTAGAAAAACTATGGCATATCCAGACGTCACTGTGTGTTTTTATGACAGCTCTGCTCCCCACACGGATGAGAAAACAAAATTCAGCATGTTATAGTAGCATATTGCCTACTTTCCAACTACCTGTTGATTCACCCTAAGGCCCCGGGTTAGGGTTAGCAAACTGAGGCTAGGGTTAGGGTTAGAAAAACTATGGCATATTCAGACATCAACATGTGTTTTTATGATAGTTCTGCTCCCCACACGGATGAGAAAACAAAAATCAGCATGCTTTAGTAGCATATTGCCTACTTTCCAACTCCCTGTTGATTCACCCTAAGGCCCCGGGTTAGGGTTAGCAAACTGAGGCTAGGGTTAGGGTTAGAAAAACTATGGCATATCCAGACGTCACTGGGTGTTTTTATGACAGCTCTGCTCCCCACACGGATGAGAAAACACAATTCAGCATGTTTTAGTAGCATATTGCCTACTTTCCAACTACCTGTTGATTCACCCTACTGCCCCGGGTTAGGGTTAGCAAACTGAGGCTAGGGTTAGGGTTAGAAAAACTATGGCATATCCAGACGTCACTGTGTGATTTTATGACAGCTCTGCTCCCCACACGGATGAGAAAACAAAATTCAGCATGTTTTAGTAGCATATTGCCTACTTTCCAACTACCTGTTGATTCACCCTAAGGCCCCGGGTTAGGGTTAGCAAACTGAGGCTAGGGTTAGGGTTAGAAAAACTATGGCATATCCAGACGTCACTGTGTGTTTTTATGACAGCTCTGCTCCCCACACGGATGAGAAAACAAAAATCAGCATGCTTTAGTAGCACATTGCCTACTTTACAACTACCTGTTGATTCACGCTATGGCCCCAAATTATGGTTATGGTTAGCAAACTGAGGCTAGGGTTAGGGTTAGACAAACTATGGCATATCCAGACATCAATATGTGTTTTTATCACAGTTCTGCTCCCCACACGGATGAGAAAACAAAATTCAGCACGTTTTAGTAGCATATTGCCTACTTTCCAACTCCCTGTTGATTCACCCTAAGGCCCCGGGTTAGGGTTAGGAAACTGAGGCTAGGGTTAGGGTTAGAAAAACTATGGCATATCCAGACGTCACTGTGTGTTTTTATGACAGCTCTGCTCCCCACACGGATGAGAAAACACAATTCAGCATGCTTTAGTAGCATATTGCCTACTTTCCAACTCCCTGTTGATTCACCCTAAGGCCCCGGGTTAGGGTTAGCAAACTGAGGCTAGGGTTAGGGTTAGAAAAACTATGGCATATCCAGACGTCACTGTGTGTTTTTATGACAGCTCTGCTCCCCACACGGATGAGAAAACACAATTCAGCATGCTTTAGTAGCATATTGCCTACTTTCCAACTCCCTGTTGATTCACCCTAAGGCCCCGGGTTAGGGTTAGCAAACTGAGGCTAGGGTTAGGGTTAGAAAAACTATGGCATATCCAGGCATCAATATGTGTTTTTATGACAGTTCTGCTCCCCACACGGATTAGAAAACAAAATTCAGTACGCTTTAGTAGCATGTTGCCTACTTTCCAACTACCTTTTGATTCACCGTAAGGCCCCAAATTATGGTTAGGGTTAGCAAACTGAGGCTACGGTTAGGGTTAGAAAAACTATGGCATATCCAGACATCAATATGTGTTTTTATGACAGTTCTGCTCCCCACACGGATGAGAAAACAAAATTCAGCATGCTTTAGTAGCATATTGCCTACTTTCCAACTCCCTGTTGATTCACCCTAAGGCCCCGGGTTAGGGTTAGCAAACTGAGGCTAGGGTTAGGGTTAGAAAAACTATGGCATATCCAGACGTCACTGTGTGTTTTTATGACAGCTCTGCTCCCCACACGGATGAGAAATCAAAATTCAGCATGCTTTAGTAGCATATTGCCTACTTTCCAACTACCTGTTGGTTCACCCTAAGGCCCCAAATTAGGGTTAGGGTTAGCATACTGAGGCTACGGTTAGGGTTAGACAAACTATGGCATATCCAGACGTCAATATGTGTTTTTATGACAGTTCTGCTCCCCACACGGATTAGAAAACAAAATTCAGTACGCTTTAGTAGCATGTTGCCTACTTTCCAACTACCTTTTGATTCACCGTAAGGCCCCAAATTATGGTTAGGGTTAGCAAACTGAGGCTACGGTTAGGGTTAGAAAAACTATGGCATATTCAGACATCAACATGTGCTTTTATGATAGTTCTGCTCCCCACACGGATGAGAAAACAAAAATCAGCATGCTTTAGTAGCATATTGCCTACTTTCCAACTCCCTGTTGATTCACCCTAAGGCCCCGGGTTAGGGTTAGCAAACTGAGGCTAGGGTTAGGGTTAGAAAAACTATGGCATATCCAGACGTCACTGTGTGTTTTTATGACAGCTCTGCTCCCCACACGGATGAGAAAACAAAATTCAGCATGCTTTAGTAGCATATTGCCTACTTTCCAACTACCTGTTGATTCAACCTAAGGCCCCAAATAAGGGTTAGGGTTAGCATACTGAGGCTACGGTTAGGGTTAGACAAACTATGGCATATCCAGACGTCAATATGTGTTTTTATGACAGTTCTGCTCCCCACACGGATTAGAAAACAAAATTCAGTACGCTTTAGTAGCATGTTGCCTACTTTCCAACTACCTTTTGATTCACCGTAAGGCCCCAAATTATGGTTAGGGTTAGCAAACTGAGGCTACGGTTAGGGTTAGAAAAACTATGGCATATCCAGACATCAATATGTGTTTTTATGACAGTTCTGCTCCCCACACGGATGAGAAAACACAATTCAGCATGCTTTAGTAGCATATTGCCTACTTTCCAACTCCCTGTTGATTCACCCTAAGGCCCCTGGTTAGGGTTAGCAAACTGAGGCTAGGGTTAGGGTTAGAAAAACTATGGCATATTCAGACATCAACATGTACTTTTATGATAGTTCTGCTCCCCACACGGATGAGAAAACACAATTCAGCATGCTTTAGTAGCATATTGCCTACTTTCCAACTCCCTGTTGATTCACCCTAAGGCCCCGGGTTAGGGTTAGCAAACTGAGGCTAGGGTTAGGGTTAGAAAAACTATGGCATATCCAGACGTCACTGTGTGATTTTATGACAGCTCTGCTCCCCACACGGATGAGAAAACAAAAATCAGCATGCTTTAGTAGCACATTGCCTACTTTACAACTACCTGTTGATTCACGCTATGGCCCCAAATTATGGTTAGGGTTAGCAAACTGAGGCTAGGGTTAGGGTTAGACAAACTATGGCATATCCAGGCATCAATATTTGTTTTTCTGACAGTTCTGCTCCCCACGCGGATGAGAAATCAAAATTCAGCATGCTTTAGTAGCATATTGCCTACTTTCCAACTACCTGTTGGTTCACCCTAAGGCCCCAAATTAGGGTTAGGGTTAGCATACTGAGGCTACGGTTAGGGTTAGACAAACTATGGCATATCCAGACGTCAATATGTGTTTTTATGACAGTTCTGCTCCCCACACGGATTAGAAAACAAAATTCAGTACGCTTTAGTAGCATGTTGCCTACTTTCCAACTACCTTTTGATTCACCGTAAGGCCCCAAATTATGGTTAGGGTTAGCAAACTGAGGCTACGGTTAGGGTTAGAAAAACTATGGCATATTCAGACATCAACATGTGCTTTTATGATAGTTCTGCTCCCCACACGGATGAGAAAACAAAAATCAGCATGCTTTAGTAGCATATTGCCTACTTTCCAACTCCCTGTTGATTCACCCTAAGGCCCCTGGTTAGGGTTAGCAAACTGAGGCTAGGGTTAGGGTTAGAAAAACTATGGCATATTCAGACATCAACATGTACTTTTATGATAGTTCTGCTCCCCACACGGATGAGAAAACACAATTCAGCATGCTTTAGTAGCATATTGCCTACTTTCCAACTCCCTGTTGATTCACCCTAAGGCCCCGGGTTAGGGTTAGCAAACTGAGGCTAGGGTTAGGGTTAGAAAAACTATGGCATATCCAGACGTCACTGTGTGATTTTATGACAGCTCTGCTCCCCACACGGATGAGAAAACAAAAATCAGCATGCTTTAGTAGCACATTGCCTACTTTACAACTACCTGTTGATTCACGCTATGGCCCCAAATTATGGTTAGGGTTAGCAAACTGAGGCTAGGGTTAGGGTTAGACAAACTATGGCATATCCAGGCATCAATATTTGTTTTTCTGACAGTTCTGCTCCCCACGCGGATGAGAAATCAAAATTCAGCATGCTTTAGTAGCATATTGCCTACTTTCCAACTACCTGTTGGTTCACCCTAAGGCCCCAAATTAGGGTTAGGGTTAGCATACTGAGGCTACGGTTAGGGTTAGACAAACTATGGCATATCCAGACGTCAATATGTGTTTTTATGACAGTTCTGCTCCCCACACGGATTAGAAAACAAAATTCAGTACGCTTTAGTAGCATGTTGCCTACTTTCCAACTACCTTTTGATTCACCGTAAGGCCCCAAATTATGGTTAGGGTTAGCAAACTGAGGCTACGGTTAGGGTTAGAAAAACTATGGCATATTCAGACATCAACATGTGCTTTTATGATAGTTCTGCTCCCCACACGGATGAGAAAACAAAAATCAGCATGCTTTAGTAGCATATTGCCTACTTTCCAACTCCCTGTTGATTCACCCTAAGGCCCCGGGTTAGGGTTAGCAAACTGAGGCTAGGGTTAGGGTTAGAAAAACTATGGCATATCCAGACGTCACTGTGTGTTTTTATGACAGCTCTGCTCCCCACACGGATGAGAAAACAAAAATCAGCATGCTTTAGTAGCACATTGCCTACTTTACAACTACCCGTTGAATCACGCTATGGCCCCAAATTATGGTTAGGGTTAGCAAACTGAGGCTAGGGTTAGGGTTAGACAAACTATGGCATATCCAGGCATCAATATGTGTTTTTCTGACAGTTCTGCTCCCCACGCGGATGAGAAAACAAAATTCAGCATGCTTTAGTAGCGTATTGCCTACTTTCCAACTCCCTGTTGATTCACCCTAAGGCCCCGGGTTAGGGTTAGCAAACTGAGGCTAGGGTTAGGGTTAGAAAAACTATGGCATATCCAGATGTCAATATGTGTTTTTATGACAGTTCTGCTCCCCACACGGATTAGAAAACAAAATTCAGTACGCTTTAGTAGCATGTTGCCTACTTTCCAACTACCTTTTGATTCACCGTAAGGCCCCAAATTATGGTTAGGGTTAGCAAACTGAGGCTACGGTTAGGGTTAGAAAAACTATGGCATATCCTGACATCAATATGTGTTTTTATGACAGTTCTGCTCCCCACACGGATGAGAAAACACAATTCAGCATGCTTTAGTAGCATATTGCCTACTTTCCAACTCCCTGTTGATTCACCCTAAGGCCCCGGGTTAGGGTTAGCAAACTGAGGCTAGGGTTAGGGTTAGAAAAACTATGGCATATCCAGACGTCACTGTGTGTTTTTATGACAGCTCTGCTCCCCACACGGATGAGAAAACAAAATTCAGCATGTTTTAGTAGCATATTGCCTACTTTCCAACTACCTGTTGATTCACCCTAAGGCCCCGGGTTAGGGTTAGGAAACTGAGGCTAGGGTTAGGGTTAGAAAAACTATGGCATATCCAGACGTCACTGTGTGTTTTTATGACAGCTCTGCTCCCCACACGGATGAGAAAACAAAAATCAGCATGCTTTAGTAGCACATTGCCTACTTTACAACTACCTGTTGATTCACCCTAAGGCCCCAAATTAGGGTTAGGGTTAGCATACTGAGGCTACGGTTAGGGTTAGACAAACTATGGCATATCCAGACGTCAATATGTGTTTTTATGACAGTTCTGCTCCCCACACGGATTAGAAAACAAAATTCAGTACGCTTTAGTAGCATGTTGCCTACTTTCCAACTACCTTTTGATTCACCGTAAGGCCCCAAATTATGGTTATGGTTAGCAAACTGAGGCTAGGGTTAGGGTTAGAAAAACTATGGCATATCCAGACGTCACTGTGTGTTTTTATGACAGCTCTGCTCCCCACACGGATGAGAAAACAAAATTCAGCATGTTTTAGTAGCATATTGCCTACTTTCCAACTACCTGTTGATTCACCCTAAGGCCCCTGGTTAGGGTTAGCAAACTGAGGCTAGGGTTAGGGTTAGAAAAACTATGGCATATTCAGACATCAACATGTGCTTTTATGATAGTTCTGCTCCCCACACGGATGAGAAAACAAAAATCAGCATGCTTTAGTAGCATATTGCCTACTTTCCAACTCCCTGTTGATTCACCCTAAGGCCCCGGGTTAGGGTTAGCATACTGAGGCTACGGTTAGGGTTAGACAAACTATGGCATATCCAGACGTCAATATGTGTTTTTCTGACAGTTCTGCTCCCCACACGGATTAGAAAACAAAAATCAGCATGCTTTAGTAGCACATTGCCTACTTTACAACTACCTGTTGATTCACGCTATGGCCCCAAATTATGGTTATGGTTAGCAAACTGAGGCTAGGGTTAGGGTTAGAAAAACTATGGCATATCCAGACGTCACTGTGTGTTTTTATGACAGCTCTGCTCCCCACACGGATGAGAAAACAAAAATCAGCATGCTTTAGTAGCACATTGCCTACTTTACAACTACCTGTTGATTCACGCTATGGCCCCAAATTATGGTTAGCGTTAGCAAACTGAGGCTAGGGTTAGGGTTAGACAAACTATGGCATATCCAGGCATCAATATGTGTTTTTCTGACAGTTCTGCTCCCCACGCGGATGAAAAAACAAAATTCAGCATGCTTTAGTAGCATATTGCCTACTTTCCAACTCCCTGTTGATTCACCCTAAGGCCCCGGGTTAGGGTTAGAAAAACTATGGCATATCCAGACGTCACTGTGTGTTTTTATGACAGCTCTGCTCCCCACACGGATGAGAAATCAAAATTCAGCATGCTTTGGTAGCATATTGCCTACTTTCCAACTACCTGTTGGTTCACCCTAAGGCCCCAAATTAGGGTTAGGGTTAGCATACTGAGGCTACGGTTAGGGATAGACTAACTATGGCATATCCAGACGTCAATATGTGTTTTTATGACAGTTCTGCTCCCCACACGGATTAGAAAACAAAATTCAGTACGCTTTAGTAGCATGTTGCCTACTTTCCAACTACCTTTTGATTCACCGTAAGGCCCCAAATTATGGTTAGGGTTAGCAAACTGAGGCTACGGTTAGGGTTAGAAAAACTATGGCATATCCTGACATCAATATGTGTTTTTATGACAGTTCTGCTCCCCACACGGATGAGAAAACACAATTCAGCATGCTTTAGTAGCATATTGCCTACTTTCCAACTCCCTGTTGATTCACCCTAAGGCCCCGGGTTAGGGTTAGCAAACTGAGGCTAGGGTTAGGGTTAGAAAAACTATGGCATATCCAGACGTCACTGTGTGTTTTTATGACAGCTCTGCTCCCCACACGGATGAGAAAACAAAATTCAGCATGTTTTAGTAGCATATTGCCTACTTTCCAACTACCTGTTGATTCACCCTAAGGCCCCGGGTTAGGGTTAGGAAACTGAGGCTAGGGTTAGGGTTAGAAAAACTATGGCATATCCAGACGTCACTGTGTGTTTTTATGACAGCTCTGCTCCCCACACGGATGAGAAAACAAAAATCAGCATGCTTTAGTAGCACATTGCCTACTTTACAACTACCTGTTGATTCACCCTAAGGCCCCAAATTAGGGTTAGGGTTAGCATACTGAGGCTACGGTTAGGGTTAGACAAACTATGGCATATCCAGACGTCAATATGTGTTTTTATGACAGTTCTGCTCCCCACACGGATTAGAAAACAAAATTCAGTACGCTTTAGTAGCATGTTGCCTACTTTCCAACTACCTTTTGATTCACCGTAAGGCCCCAAATTATGGTTATGGTTAGCAAACTGAGGCAAGGGTTAGGGTTAGAAAAACTATGGCATATTCAGACATCAACATGTGCTTTTATGATAGTTCTGCTCCCCACACGGATGAGAAAACAAAAATCAGCATGCTTTAGTAGCATATTGCCTACTTTCCAACTCCCTGTTGATTCACCCTAAGGCCCCGGGTTAGGGTTAGCATACTGAGGCTACGGTTAGGGTTAGAAAAACTATGGCATATCCAGACGTCAATATGTGTTTTTATGACAGCTCTGCTCCCCACACGGATTAGAAAACAAAATTCAGTACGCTTTAGTAGCATGTTGCCTACTTTCCAACTACCTTTTGATTCACCGTAAGGCCCCAAATTATGGTTAGGGTTAGGAAACTGAGGCTAGGGTTAGAAAAACTATGGCATATCCAGACGTCACTGTGTGTTTTTATGACAGCTCTGCTCCCCACACGGATGAGAAAACAAAATTCAGCATGTTTTAGTAGCATATTGCCTACTTTCCAACTACCTGTTGATTCACCCTAAGGCCCCTGGTTAGGGTTAGCAAACTGAGGCTAGGGTTATGGTTAGAAAAACTATGGCATATTCAGACATCAACATGTGCTTTTATGATAGTTCTGCTCCCCACATGGATGAGAAAACAAAAATCAGCATGCTTTAGTAGCATATTGCCTACTTTCCAACTCCCTGTTGATTCACCCTAAGGCCCCGGGTTAGGGTTAGCAAACTGAGGCTAGGGTTAGGGTTAGAAAAACTATGGCATATCCAGACGTCACTGTGTGTTTTTATGACAGCTCTGCTCCCCACACGGATGAGAAAACAAAAATCAGCATGCTTTAGTAGCACATTGCCTACTTTACAACTACTTGTTGATTCACGCTATGGCCCCAAATTATGGTTAGGGTTAGCAAACTGAGGCTAGGGTTAGGGTTAGACAAACTATGGCATATCCAGGCATCAATATGTGTTTTTCTGACAGTTCTGCTCCCCACGCGGATGAGAAAACAAAATTCAGCATGCTTTAGTAGCATATTGCCTACTTTCCAACTCCCTGTTGATTCACCCTAAGGCCCCGGGTTAGGGTTAGCAAACTGAGGCTAGGGTTAGGGTTAGAAAAACTATGGCATATCCAGACGTCACTGTGTGTTTTTATGACAGCTCTGCTCCCCACACGGATGAGAAATCAAAATTCAGCATGCTTTAGTAGCATATTGCCTACTTTCCAACTACCTGTTGGTTCACCCTAAGGCCCCAAATTAGGGTTAGGGTTAGCATACTGAGGCTACGGTTAGGGTTAGACAAACTATGGCATATCCAGACGTCAATATGTGTTTTTATGACAGTTCTGCTCCCCACACGGATTAGAAAACAAAATTCAGTACGCTTTAGTAGCATGTTGCCTACTTTCCAACTACCTTTTGATTCACCGTAAGGCCCCAAATTATGGTTAGGGTTAGCAAACTGAGGCTACGGATAGGGTTAGAAAAACTATGGCATATCCAGACATCAATATGTGTTTTTATGACAGTTCTGCTCCCCACACGGATGAGAAAACACAATTCAGCATGCTTTAGTAGCATATTGCCTACTTTCCAACTCCCTGTTGATTCACCCTAAGGCCCCTGGTTAGGGTTAGCAAACTGAGGCTAGGGTTAGGGTTAGAAAAACTATGGCATATTCAGACATCAACATGTGCTTTTATGATAGTTCTGCTCCCCACACGGATGAGAAAACAAAAATCAGCATGCTTTAGTAGCATATTGCCTACTTTCCAACTCCCTGTTGATTCACCCTAAGGCCCCGGGTTAGGGTTAGCAAACTGAGGCTAGGGTTAGGGTTAGAAAAACTATGGCATATCCAGACGTCACTGTGTGTTTTTATGACAGCTCTGCTCCCCACACGGATGAGAAAACAAAAATCAGCATGCTTTAGTAGCACATTGCCTACTTTACAACTACCTGTTGATTCCCGCTATGGCCCCAAATTATGGTTAAGGTTAGCAAACTGAGGCTAAGGTTATGGTTAGAAAAACTATTGGCATATCCAGGCGTCGCTGTGTGTTTTTATGACAGCTCTGCTCCCCACACGGATGAGAAAACAAAATTCAGCATGTTTTAGTAGCATATTGCCTACTTTCCAACTACCTGTTGATTCACCCTAAGGCCCCAAATTATGGTTAGGGTTAGCAAACTGAGGCTAGGGTTAGGGTTAGAAAAACTATGGCATATTCAGACGTCACTGTGTTTTTATGACAGTTCTGCTCCCCACGCGGATGAGAAAACACAATTCAGCATGCTTTAGTAGCATATTGCCTACTTTCCAACTCCCTGTTGATTCACCCTAAGGCCCCGGGTTAGGGTTAGGAAACTGAGGCTAGGGTTAGGGTTAGAAAAACTATGGCATATCCAGACGTCACTGTGTGTTTTTATGACAGCTCTGCTCCCCACACGGATGAGAAAACAAAATTCAGCATGTTTTAGTAGCATATTGCCTACTTTCCAACTACCTGTTGATTCACCCTAAGGCCCCTGGTTAGGGTTAGCAAACTGAGGCTAGGGTTATGGTTAGAAAAACTATGGCATATTCAGACATCAACATGTGCTTTTATGATAGTTCTGCTCCCCACATGGATGAGAAAACAAAAATCAGCATGCTTTAGTAGCATATTGCCTACTTTCCAACTCCCTGTTGATTCACCCTAAGGCCCCGGGTTAGGGTTAGCAAACTGAGGCTAGGGTTAGGGTTAGAAAAACTATGGCATATCCAGACGTCACTGTGTGTTTTTATGACAGCTCTGCTCCCCACACGGATGAGAAAACAAAAATCAGCATGCTTTAGTAGCACATTGCCTACTTTACAACTACTTGTTGATTCACGCTATGGCCCCAAATTATGGTTAGGGTTAGCAAACTGAGGCTAGGGTTAGGGTTAGACAAACTATGGCATATCCAGGCATCAATATGTGTTTTTCTGACAGTTCTGCTCCCCACGCGGATGAGAAAACAAAATTCAGCATGCTTTAGTAGCATATTGCCTACTTTCCAACTCCCTGTTGATTCACCCTAAGGCCCCGGGTTAGGGTTAGCAAACTGAGGCTAGGGTTAGGGTTAGAAAAACTATGGCATATCCAGACGTCACTGTGTGTTTTTATGACAGCTCTGCTCCCCACACGGATGAGAAATCAAAATTCAGCATGCTTTAGTAGCATATTGCCTACTTTCCAACTACCTGTTGGTTCACCCTAAGGCCCCAAATTAGGGTTAGGGTTAGCATACTGAGGCTACGGTTAGGGTTAGACAAACTATGGCATATCCAGACGTCAATATGTGTTTTTATGACAGTTCTGCTCCCCACACGGATTAGAAAACAAAATTCAGTACGCTTTAGTAGCATGTTGCCTACTTTCCAACTACCTTTTGATTCACCGTAAGGCCCCAAATTATGGTTAGGGTTAGCAAACTGAGGCTACGGATAGGGTTAGAAAAACTATGGCATATCCAGACATCAATATGTGTTTTTATGACAGTTCTGCTCCCCACACGGATGAGAAAACACAATTCAGCATGCTTTAGTAGCATATTGCCTACTTTCCAACTCCCTGTTGATTCACCCTAAGGCCCCTGGTTAGGGTTAGCAAACTGAGGCTAGGGTTAGGGTTAGAAAAACTATGGCATATTCAGACATCAACATGTGCTTTTATGATAGTTCTGCTCCCCACACGGATGAGAAAACAAAAATCAGCATGCTTTAGTAGCATATTGCCTACTTTCCAACTCCCTGTTGATTCACCCTAAGGCCCCGGGTTAGGGTTAGCAAACTGAGGCTAGGGTTAGGGTTAGAAAAACTATGGCATATCCAGACGTCACTGTGTGTTTTTATGACAGCTCTGCTCCCCACACGGATGAGAAAACAAAAATCAGCATGCTTTAGTAGCACATTGCCTACTTTACAACTACCTGTTGATTCCCGCTATGGCCCCAAATTATGGTTAAGGTTAGCAAACTGAGGCTAAGGTTATGGTTAGAAAAACTATTGGCATATCCAGGCGTCGCTGTGTGTTTTTATGACAGCTCTGCTCCCCACACGGATGAGAAAACAAAATTCAGCATGTTTTAGTAGCATATTGCCTACTTTCCAACTACCTGTTGATTCACCCTAAGGCCCCAAATTATGGTTAGGGTTAGCAAACTGAGGCTAGGGTTAGGGTTAGAAAAACTATGGCATATTCAGACGTCACTGTGTTTTTATGACAGTTCTGCTCCCCACGCGGATGAGAAAACACAATTCAGCATGCTTTAGTAGCATATTGCCTACTTTCCAACTCCCTGTTGATTCACCCTAAGGCCCCGGGTTAGGGTTAGGAAACTGAGGCTAGGGTTAGGGTTAGAAAAACTATGGCATATCCAGACGTCACTGTGTGTTTTTATGACAGCTCTGCTCCCCACACGGATGAGAAAACAAAAATCAGCATGCTTTAGTAGCACATTGCCTACTTTACAACTACCTGTTGATTCACGCTATGGCCCCAAATTATGGTTAGGGTTAGCAAACTGAGGCTAGGGTTAGGGTTAGAAAAACTATGGCATATCCAGACGTCACTGTGTGTTTTTATGACAGCTCTGCTCCCCACACGGATGAGAAAACAAAATTCAGCATGCTTTAGTAGCATATTGCCTAATTTCCAACTACCTGTTGATTCACCCTAAGGCCCCAAATTAGGGTTAGGGTTAGCATACTGAGGCTACGGTTAGGGTTAGACAAACTATGGGATATCCAGACGTCAATATGTGTTTTTATGACAGTTCTGCTCCCCAAACGGATTAGAAAACAAAATTCAGTACGCTTTAGTAGCATATTGCCTACTTTCCAACTACCTTTTGATTCACCGTAAGGCCCCAAATTATGGTCAGGGTTAGCAAACTGAGGCTACGGTTACGGTTAGAAAAACTATGGCATATCCAGACATCAATATGTGTTTTTATGACAGTTCTGCTCCCACACGGATGAGAAAACACAATTCAGCATGCTTTAGTAGCATATTGCCTACTTTCCAACTCCCTGTTGATTCACCCTAAGGCCCCGGGTTAGGGTTAGGAAACTGAGGCTAGGGTTAGGGTTAGAAAAACTATGGCATATCCAGACGACACTGTGTGTTTTTATGACAGCTCTGCTCCCCACACGGATGAGAAAACAAAAATCAGCATGCTTTAGTAGCACATTGCCTACTTTACAACTACCTGTTGATTCACGCTATGGCCCCAAATTATGGTTAGGGTTAGCAAACTGAGGCTAGGGTTAGGGTTAGAAAAACTATGGCATATCCAGACGTCACTGTGTGTTTTTATGACAGCTCTGCTCCCCACACGGATGAGAAAACAAAATTCAGCATGCTTTAGTAGCATATTGCCTACTTTCCAACTCCCTGTTGATTCACCCTAAGGCCCCGGATTAGGGTTAGCAAACTGAGGCTAGGGTTAGGGTTAGAAAAACTATGGCATATCCAGACGTCACTGTGTGTTTTTATGACAGCTCTGCTCACCACACGGATGAGAAAACAAAATTCAGCATGTTTTAGTAGCATATTGCCTACTTTCCAACTACCTGTTGATTCACCCTAAGGCCCCGGGTTAGGGTTAGCAAACTGAGGCTAAGGTTAGGGTTAGAAAAACTATGGCATATTCAGACATCAACATGTGTTTTTATGATAGTTCTGCTCCCCACATGGATGAGAAAACAAAAATCAGCATGCTTTAGTAGCATATTGCCTACTTTCCAACTCCCTGTTGATTCACCCTAAGGCCCCGGGTTAGGGTTAGGAAACTGAGGCTAGGGTTAGGGTTAGAAAAACTATGGCATATCCAGACGTCACTGGGTGTTTTTATGACAGCTCTGCTCCCCACACGGATGAGAAAGCAAAAATCAGCATGCTTTAGTAGTACATTGCCTACTTTACAACTACCTGTTGATTCCCGCTATGGCCCCAAATTATGGTTAAGGTTAGCAAACTGAGGCTAAGGTTATGGTTAGAAAAACTATGGCATATCCAGACGTCACTGTGTGTTTTTATGACAGCTCTGCTCCCCACACGGATGAGAAAACAAAAATCAGCATGCTTTAGTAGCACATTGCCTACTTTACAACTACCTGTTGATTCACGCTATGGCCCCAAATTATGGTTAGGGTTAGCAAACTGAGGCTAGGGTTAGGGTTAGACAAACTATGGCATATCCAGACGTCACTGTGTGTTTTTATGACAGCTCTGCTCCCCACACGGATGAGAAAACAAAATTCAGCATGCTTTAGTAGCATATTGCCTAATTTCCAACTACCTGTTAATTCACCCTAAGGCCCCAAATTAGGGTTATGGTTAGCATACTGAGGCTACGGTTAGGGTTAGACAAACTATGGCATATCCAGACGTCAATATGTGTTTTTATGACAGTTCTGCTCCCCACACGGATTAGAAAACAAAATTCAGTACGCTTTAGTAGCATGTTGCCTACTTTCCAACTATCTTTTGATTCACCGTAAGGCCCCAAATTATGGTTAGGGTTAGGAAACTGAGGCTAGGGTTAGGGTTAGAAAAACTATGGCATATCCAGACGTCACTGTGTGTTTTTATGACAGCTCTGCTCCCCACACGGATGAGAAAACAAAATTCAGCATGTTTTAGTAGCATATTGCCTACTTTCCAACTACCTGTTGATTCACCCTAAGGCCCCTGGTTAGGGTTAGCAAACTGAGGCTAGGGTTAGGGTTAGAAAAACTATGGCATATTCAGACATCAACATGTGCTTTTATGATAGTTCTGCTCCCCACACGGATGAGAAAACAAAAATCAGCATGCTTTAGTAGCATATTGCCTACTTTCCAACTCCCTGTTGATTCACCCTAAGGCCCCGGGTTAGGGTTAGCAAACTGAGGCTATGGTTAGGGTTAGAAAAACTATGGCATATCCAGACGTCACTGTGTTTTTATGTCAGCTCTGCTCCCCACACGGATGAGAAAACAAAAATCAGCATGCTTTAGTAGCACATTGCCTACTTTACAACTACTTGTTGATTCACGCTATGGCCCCAAATTATGGTTAGGGTTAGCAAACTGAGGCTAGGGTTAGGGTTAGACAAACTATGGCATATCCAGGCATCAATATGTGTTTTTCTGACAGTTCTGCTCCCCACGCGGATGAGAAAACAAAATTCAGCATGCTTTAGTAGCATATTGCCTACTTTCCAACTCCCTGTTGATTCACCCTAAGGCCCCGGGTTAGGGTTAGCAAACTGAGGCTAGGGTTAGGGTTAGAAAAACTATGGCATATTCAGACATCAACATGTGTTTTTATGATAGTTCTGCTCCCCACACGGATGAGAAAACAAAAATCAGCATGCTTTAGTAGCATATTGCCTACTTTCCAACTCCCTGTTGATTCACCCTAAGGCCCCGGGTTAGGGTTAGCAAACTGAGGCTAGGGTTAGGGTTAGAAAAACTATGGCATATCCAGACGTCACTGTGTGTTTTTATGACAGCTCTGCTCCCCACACGGATGAGAAAACACAATTCAGCATGTTTTAGTAGCATATTGCCTACTTTCCAACTACCTGTTGATTCACCCTAAGGCCGCGGGTTAGGGTTAGCAAACTGAGGCTAGGGTTAGGGTTAGACAAACTATGGCATATCCAGACGTCAATATGTGTTTTTATGACAGTTCTGCTCCCCACACGGATTAGAAAACAAAATTCAGTACGCTTTAGTAGCATGTTGCCTACTTTCCAACTACCTTTTGATTCACCGTAAGGCCCCAAATTATGGTTAGGGTTAGCAAACTGAGGCTACGGTTAGGGTTAGAAAAACTATGGCATATCCAGACATCAATATGTGTTTTTATGACAGTTCTGCTCCCCACACGGATGAGAAAACAAAATTCAGCATGTTTTAGTAGCATATTGCCTACTTTCCAACTACCTGTTGATTCACCCTAAGGCCCCGGGTTAGGGTTAGGAAACTGAGGCTAGGGTTAGGGTTAGAAAAACTATGGCATATCCAGACGTCACTGTGTGTTTTTATGACAGCTCTGCTCCCCACACGGATGAGAAAACAAAATTCAGCATGCTTTAGTAGCATATTGCCTAATTTCCAACTACCTGTTGATTCACCCTAAGGCCCCAAATTAGGCTTAGGGTTAGCATACTGAGGCTACGGTTAGGGTTAGACAAACTATGGCATATCCAGACGTCAATATGTGTTTTTATGACAGTTCTGCTCCCCACACGGATTAGAAAACAAAATTCAGTACGCTTTAGTAGCATGTTGCCTACTTTCCAACTACCTTTTGATTCACCGTAAGGCCCCAAATTATGGTTAGGGTTAGCAAACTGAGGCTACGGTTAGGGTTAGAAAAACTATGGCATATCCAGACATCAATATGTGTTTTTATGACAGTTCTGCTCCCCACACGGATGAGAAAACACAATTCAGCATGCTTTAGTAGCATATTGCCTACTTTCCAACTCCCTGTTGATTCACCCTAAGGCCCCGGGTTAGGGTTAGCAAACTGAGGCTAGGGTTAGGGTTAGAAAAACTATGGCATATCCAGACGTCACTGTGTGTTTTTATGACAGCTCTGCTCCCCACACGGATGAGAAAACAAAATTCAGCATGCTTTAGTAGCATATTGCCTACTTTCCAACTACCTGTTGATTCACCCTAAGGCCCCGGGTTAGGGTTAGCAAACTGAGGCTGGGGTTAGGGTTTGACAAACTATGGCATATTCAGACATCAACATGTGTTTTTATGATAGTTCTGCTCCCCACACGGATGAGAAAACAAAAATCAGCATGCTTTAGTAGCATATTGCCTACTTTCCAACTCCCTGTTGATTCACCCTAAGGCCCCGGGTTAGGGTTAGGAAACTGAGGCTAGGGTTAGGGTTAGAAAAACTATGGCATATCCAGACGTCACTGGGTGTTTTTATGACAGCTCTGCTCCCCACACGGTTGAGAAAACAAAAATCAGCATGCTTTAGTAGCACATTGCCTTCTTTACAACTACCTGTTGATTCACGCTATGGCCCCAAATTATGGTTAAGGTTAGCAAACTGAGGCTAGGGTTAGGGTTAGACAAACTATGGCATATCCAGACATCAATATGTGTTTTTATCACAGTTCTGCTCCCCACACGGATGAGAAAACAAAATTCAGCACGTTTTAGTAGCATATTGCCTACTTTCCAACTCCCTGTTGATTCACCCTAAGGCCCCGGGTTAGGGTTAGAAAAACTATGGCATATCCAGACGTCACTGTGTGTTTTTATGACAGCTCTGCTCCCCACACGGATGAGAAAACACAATTCAGCATGCTTTAGTAGCATATTGCCTACTTTCCAACTCCCTGTTGATTCACGCTATGGCCCCAAATTATGGTTAGGGTTAGCAAACTGAGGCTAGGGTTAGGCTTAGAAAAACTATGGCATATTCAGACATAAACATGTGTTTTTATGATAGTTCTGCTCCCCACATGGATGAGAAAACAAAAATCAGCATGCTTTAGTAGCATATTGCCTACTTTCCAACTCCCTGTTGATTCACCCTAAGGCCCCGGGTTAGGGTTAGCAAACTGAGGCTAAGGTTAGGGTTAGAAAAACTATGGCATATCCAGACGTCACTGTGTTTTTATGTCAGCTCTGCTCCCCACACGGATGAGAAAACAAAAATCAGCATGCTTTAGTAGCACATTGCCTACTTTACAACTACTTGTTGATTCACGCTATGGCCCCAAATTATGGTTAGGGTTAGCAAACTGAGGCTAGGGTTAGGGTTAGACAAACTATGGCATATCCAGGCATCAATATGTGTTTTTCTGACAGTTCTGCTCCCCACGCGGATGAGAAAACAAAATTCAGCATGCTTTAGTAGCATATTGCCTACTTTCCAACTCCCTGTTGATTCACCCTAAGGCCCCGGGTTAGGGTTAGCAAACTGAGGCTAGGGTTAGGGTTAGAAAAACTATGGCATATTCAGACATCAACATGTGTTTTTATGATAGTTCTGCTCCCCACACGGATGAGAAAACAAAAATCAGCATGCTTTAGTAGCATATTGCCTACTTTCCAACTCCCTGTTGATTCACCCTAAGGCCCCGGGTTAGGGTTAGCAAACTGAGGCTAGGGTTAGGGTTAGAAAAACTATGGCATATCCAGACGTCACTGTGTGTTTTTATGACAGCTCTGCTCCCCACACGGATGAGAAAACACAATTCAGCATGTTTTAGTAGCATATTGCCTACTTTCCAACTACCTGTTGATTCACCCTAAGGCCGCGGGTTAGGGTTAGCAAACTGAGGCTAGGGTTAGGGTTAGACAAACTATGGCATATCCAGACGTCAATATGTGTTTTTATGACAGTTCTGCTCCCCACACGGATTAGAAAACAAAATTCAGTACGCTTTAGTAGCATGTTGCCTACTTTCCAACTACCTTTTGATTCACCGTAAGGCCCCAAATTATGGTTAGGGTTAGCAAACTGAGGCTACGGTTAGGGTTAGACAAACTATGGCATATCCAGACATCAATATGTGTTTTTATGACAGTTCTGCTCCCCACACGGATGAGAAAACAAAATTCAGCATGTTTTAGTAGCATATTGCCTACTTTCCAACTACCTGTTGATTCACCCTAAGGCCCCGGGTTAGGGTTAGGAAACTGAGGCTAGGGTTAGGGTTAGAAAAACTATGGCATATCCAGACGTCACTGTGTGTTTTTATGACAGCTCTGCTCCCCACACGGATGAGAAAACAAAATTCAGCATGCTTTAGTAGCATATTGCCTAATTTCCAACTACCTGTTGATTCACCCTAAGGCCCCAAATTAGGCTTAGGGTTAGCATACTGAGGCTACGGTTAGGGTTAGACAAACTATGGCATATCCAGACGTCAATATGTGTTTTTATGACAGTTCTGCTCCCCACACGGATTAGAAAACAAAATTCAGTACGCTTTAGTAGCATGTTGCCTACTTTCCAACTACCTTTTGATTCACCGTAAGGCCCCAAATTATGGTTAGGGTTAGCAAACTGAGGCTACGGTTAGGGTTAGAAAAACTATGGCATATCCAGACATCAATATGTGTTTTTATGACAGTTCTGCTCCCCACACGGATGAGAAAACACAATTCAGCATGCTTTAGTAGCATATTGCCTACTTTCCAACTCCCTGTTGATTCACCCTAAGGCCCCGGGTTATGGTTAGCAAACTGAGGCTAGGGTTAGGGTTAGAAAAACTATGGCATATCCAGACGTCACTGTGTGTTTTTATGACAGCTCTGCTCCCCACACGGATGAGAAAACAAAATTCAGCATGCTTTAGTAGCATATTGCCTACTTTCCAACTACCTGTTGATTCACCCTAAGGCCCCGAGTTAGGGTTAGCAAACTGAGGCTGGGGTTAGGGTTAGACAAACTATGGCATATTCAGACATCAACATGTGTTTTTATGATAGTTCTGCTCCCCACACGGATGAGAAAACAAAAATCAGCATGCTTTAGTAGCATATTGCCTACTTTCCAACTCCCTGTTGATTCACCCTAAGGCCCCGGGTTAGGGTTAGGAAACTGAGGCTAGGGTTAGGGTTAGAAAAACTATGGCATATCCAGACGTCACTGGGTGTTTTTATGACAGCTCTGCTCCCCACACGGTTGAGAAAACAAAAATCAGCATGCTTTCGTAGCACATTGCCTTCTTTACAACTACCTGTTGATTCACGCTATGGCCCCAAATTATGGTTAAGGTTAGCAAACTGAGGCTAGGGTTAGGGTTAGACAAACTATGGCATATCCAGACATCAATATGTGTTTTTATCACAGTTCTGCTCCCCACACGGATGAGAAAACAAAATTCAGCACGTTTTAGTAGCATATTGCCTACTTTCCAACTCCCTGTTGATTCACCCTAAGGCCCCGGGTTAGGGTTAGAAAAACTATGGCATATCCAGACGTCACTGTGTGTTTTTATGACAGCTCTGCTCCCCACACGGATGAGAAAACACAATTCAGCATGCTTTAGTAGCATATTGCCTACTTTCCAACTCCCTGTTGATTCACGCTATGGCCCCAAATTATGGTTAGGGTTAGCAAACTGAGGCTAGGGTTAGGCTTAGAAAAACTATGGCATATTCAGACATAAACATGTGTTTTTATGATAGTTCTGCTCCCCACATGGATGAGAAAACAAAAATCAGCATGCTTTAGTAGCATATTGCCTACTTTCCAACTCCCTGTTGATTCACCCTAAGGCCCCGGGTTAGGGTTAGCAAACTGAGGCTAAGGTTAGGGTTAGAAAAACTATGGCATATCCAGACGTCACTGTGTGTTTTTATGACAGCTCTGCTCCCCACACGGATGAGAAAACAAAAATCAGCATGCTTTAGTAGCACATTGCCTACTTTACAACTACCTGTTGATTCCCGCTATGGCCCCAAATTATGGTTAAGGTTAGCAAACTGAGGCTAAGGTTATGGTTAGAAAAACTATGGCATATCCAGACGTCACTGTGTGTTTTTATGACAGCTCTGCTCCCCACACGGATGAGAAAACAAAAATCAGCATGCTTTAGTTGCACATTGCCTACTTTACAACTACCTGTTGATTCACGCTATGGCCCCAAATTATGGTTAGGGTTAGCAAACTGAGGCTAGGGTTAGGGTTAGAAAAACTATGGCATATCCAGACGTCACTGTGTGTTTTTATGACAGCTCTGCTCCCCACACGGATGAGAAAACAAAATTCAGCATGTTTTAGTAGCATATTGCCTACTTTCCAACTACCTGTTGATTCACCCTAAGGCCCCTGGTTAGGGTTAGCAAACTGAGGCTAGGGTTAGGGTTAGAAAAACTATGGCATATTCAGACATCAACATGTGCTTTTATGATAGTTCTGCTCCCCACACGGATGAGAAAACAAAAATCAGCATGCTTTAGTAGCATATTGCCTACTTTCCAACTCCCTGTTGATTCACCCTAAGGCCCCGGGTTAGGGTTAGCAAACTGAGGCTAGGGTTAGGGTTAGAAAAACTATGGCATATCCAGACGTCACTGTGTGTTTTTATGACAGCTCTGCTCCCCACACGGATGAGAAAACACAATTCAGCATGTTTTAGTAGCATATTGCCTACTTTCCAACTACCTGTTGATTCACCCTAAGGCCGCGGGTTAGGGTTAGCAAACTGAGGCTAGGGTTAGGGTTAGACAAACTATGGCATATCCAGACGTCAATATGTGTTTTTATGACAGTTCTGCTCCCCACACGGATTAGAAAACAAAATTCAGTACGCTTTAGTAGCATGTTGCCTACTTTCCAACTACCTTTTGATTCACCGTAAGGCCCCAAATTATGGTTAGGGTTAGCAAACTGAGGCTACGGTTAGGGTTAGAAAAACTATGGCATATCCAGACATCAATATGTGTTTTTATGACAGTTCTGCTCCCCACACGGATGAGAAAACACAATTCAGCATGCTTTAGTAGCATATTGCCTACTTTCCAACTCCCTGTTGATTCACCCTAAGGCCCCGGGTTAGCAAACTGAGGCTAGGGTTAGGGTTAGAAAAACTATGGCATATCCAGACGTCACTGTGTGTTTTTATGACAGCTCTGCTCCCCACACGGATGAGAAAACAAAATTCAGCATGTTTTAGTAGCATATTGCCTACTTTCCAACTACCTGTTGATTCACCCTAAGGCCCCGGGTTAGGGTTAGGAAACTGAGGCTAGGGTTAGGGTTAGAAAAACTATGGCATATCCAGACGTCACTGTGTGTTTTTATGACAGCTCTGCTCCCCACACGGATGAGAAAACAAAATTCAGCATGCTTTAGTAGCATATTGCCTAATTTCCAACTACCTGTTGATTCACCCTAAGGCCCCAAATTAGGCTTAGGGTTAGCATACTGAGGCTACGGTTAGGGTTAGACAAACTATGGCATATCCAGACGTCAATATGTGTTTTTATGACAGTTCTGCTCCCCACACGGATTAGAAAACAAAATTCAGTACGCTTTAGTAGCATGTTGCCTACTTTCCAACTACCTTTTGATTCACCGTAAGGCCCCAAATTATGGTTAGGGTTAGCAAACTGAGGCTACGGTTAGGGTTAGAAAAACTATGGCATATCCAGACATCAATATGTGTTTTTATGACAGTTCTGCTCCCCACACGGATGAGAAAACACAATTCAGCATGCTTTAGTAGCATATTGCCTACTTTCCAACTCCCTGTTGATTCACCCTAAGGCCCCGGGTTAGGGTTAGCAAACTGAGGCTAGGGTTAGGGTTAGAAAAACTATGGCATATCCAGACGTCACTGTGTGTTTTTATGACAGCTCTGCTCCCCACACGGATGAGAAAACAAAATTCAGCATGTTTTAGTAGCATATTGCCTACTTTCCAACTACCTGTTGATTCACCCTAAGGCCCCGGGTTAGGGTTAGCAAACTGAGGCTGGGGTTAGGGTTAGACAAACTATGGCATATTCAGACATCAACATGTGTTTTTATGATAGTTCTGCTCCCCACACGGATGAGAAAACAAAAATCAGCATGCTTTAGTAGCATATTGCCTACTTTCCAACTCCCTGTTGATTCACCCTAAGGCCCCGGGTTAGGGTTAGGAAACTGAGGCTAGGGTTAGGGTTAGAAAAACTATGGCATATCCAGACGTCACTGGGTGTTTTTATGACAGCTCTGCTCCCCACACGGTTGAGAAAACAAAAATCAGCATGCTTTAGTAGCACATTGCCTTCTTTACAACTACCTGTTGATTCACGCTATGGCCCCAAATTATGGTTAGGGTTAGCAAACTGAGGCTAGGGTTAGGGTTAGACAAACTATGGCATATTCAGACATCAATATGTGTTTTTATCACAGTTCTGCTCCCCACACGGATGAGAAAACAAAATTCAGCACGTTTTAGTAGCATATTGCCTACTTTCCAACTCCCTGTTGATTCACCCTAAGGCCCCGGGTTAGGGTTAGAAAAACTATGGCATATCCAGACGTCACTGTGTGTTTTTATGACAGCTCTGCTCCCCACACGGATGAGAAAACACAATTCAGCATGCTTTAGTAGCATATTGCCTACTTTCCAACTCCCTGTTGATTCACGCTATGGCCCCAAATTATGGTTAGGTTTAGCAAACTGAGGCTAGGGTTAGGCTTAGAAAAACTATGGCATATTCAGACATAAACATGTGTTTTTATGATAGTTCTGCTCCCCACACGGATGAGAAAACAAAAATCAGCATGCTTTAGTAGCATATTGCCTACTTTCCAACTCCCTGTTGATTCACCCTAAGGCCCCGGGTTAGGGTTAGCAAACTGAGGCTAAGGTTAGGGTTAGAATAACTATGGCATATCCAGACGTCACTGTGTGTTTTTATGACAGCTCTGCTCCCCACACGGATGAGAAAACAAAAATCAGCATGCTTTAGTAGCACATTGCCTACTTTACAACTACCTGTTGATTCCCGCTATGGCCCCAAATTATGGTTAAGGTTAGCAAACTGAGGCTAAGGTTATGGTTAGAAAAACTATGGCATATCCAGACGTCACTGTGTGTTTTTATGACAGCTCTGCTCCCCACACGGATGAGAAAACAAAAATCAGCATGCTTTAGTAGCACATTGCCTACTTTACAACTACCTGTTGATTCACGCTATGGCCCCAAATTATGGTTAGGGTTAGCAAACTGAGGCTAGGGTTAGGGTTAGAAAAACTATGGCATATCCAGACGTCACTGTGTGTTTTTATGACAGCTCTGCTCCCCACACGGATGAGAAAACAAAATTCAGCATGCTTTAGTAGCATATTGCCTAATTTCCAACTACCTGTTGATTCACCCTAAGGCCCCAAATTAGGGTTAGGGTTAGCATACTGAGGCTACGGTTAGGGTTAGACAAACTATGGCATATCCAGACGTCAATATGTGTTTTTATGACAGTTCTGCTCCCCACACGGATTAGAAAACAAAATTCAGTACGCTTTAGTAGCATGTTGCCTACTTTCCAACTATCTTTTGATTCACCGTAAGGCCCCAAATTATGGTTAGGGTTAGGAAACTGAGGCTAGGGTTAGGGTTAGAAAAACTATGGCATATCCAGACGTCACTGTGTGTTTTTATGACAGCTCTGCTCCCCACACGGATGAGAAAACAAAAATCAGCATGCTTTAGTAGCACATTGCCTACTTTCCAACTACCTGTTGATTCACCCTAAGGCCCCTGGTTAGGGTTAGCAAACTGAGGCTAGGGTTAGGGTTAGACAAACTATGGCATATCCAGGCATCAATATGTGTTTTTCTGACAGTTCTGCTCCCCACGCGGATGAGAAAACAAAATTCAGCATGCTTTAGTAGCATATTGCCTATTTTCCAACTCCCTGTTGATTCACCCTAAGGCCCCGGGTTAGGGTTAGCAAACTGAGGCTAGGGTTAGGGTTAGAAAAACTATGGCATATTCAGACATCAACATGTGTTTTTATGATAGTTCTGCTCCCCACACGGATGAGAAAACAAAAATCAGCATGCTTTAGTAGCATATTGCCTACTTTCCAACTCCCTGTTGATTCACCCTAAGGCCCCGGGTTAGGGTTAGCAAACTGAGGCTAGGGTTAGGGTTAGAAAAACTATGGCATATTCAGACATCAACATGTGTTTTTATGATAGTTCTGCTCCCCACACGGATGAGAAAACAAAAATCAGCATGCTTTAGTAGCATATTGCCTACTTTCCAACTCCCTGTTGATTCACCCTAAGGCCCCGGGTTAGGGTTAGCAAACTGAGGCTAGGGTTAGGGTTAGAAAAACTATGGCATATCCAGACGTCACTGTGTGTTTTTATGACAGCTCTGCTCCCCACACAGATGAGAAAACAAAATTCAGCATGTTTTAGTAGCATATTGCCTACTTTCCAACTACCTGTTGATTCACCCTAAGGCCCCGGGTTAGGGTTAGCAAACTGAGGCTAGGGTTAGGGTTAGAAAAACTATGGCATATCCAGACGTCACTGTGTGTTTTTATGACAGCTCTGCTCCCCACACGGATGAGAAAACAAAATTCAGCATGCTTTAGTAGCATATTGCCTACTTTCCAACTACCTGTTGATTCACCCTAAGGCCCCAAATTAGGGTTCGGGTTAGCATACTGAGGCTAGGGTTAGGGTTAGAAAAACTATGGCATATTCAGACATCAACATGTGCTTTTATGATAGTTCTGCTCCCCACACGGATGAGAAAACAAAAATCAGCATGCTTTAGTAGCATATTGCCTACTTTCCAACTCCCTGTTGATTCACCCTAAGGCCCCGGGTTAGGGTTAGCAAACTGAGGCTAGGGTTAGGGTTAGAAAAACTATGGCATATCCAGACATCACTGTGTGTTTTTATGACAGCTCTGCTCCCCACACGGATGAGAAAACAAAAATCAGCATGCTTTAGTAGCACATTGCCTACTTTCCAACTACCTGTTGATTCACCCTAAGGCCCCTGGTTAGGGTTAGCAAACTGAGGCTAGGGTTAGGGTTAGACAAACTATGGCATATCCAGGCATCAATATGTGTTTTTCTGACAGTTCTGCTCCCCACGCGGATGAGAAAACAAAATTCAGCATGCTTTAGTAGCATATTGCCTATTTTCCAACTCCCTGTTGATTCACCCTAAGGCCCCGGGTTAGGGTTAGCAAACTGAGGCTAGGGTTAGGGTTAGAAAAACTATGGCATATTCAGACATCAACATGTGTTTTTATGATAGTTCTGCTCCCCACACGGATGAGAAAACAAAAATCAGCATGCTTTAGTAGCATATTGCCTACTTTCCAACTCCCTGTTGATTCACCCTAAGGCCCCGGGTTAGGGTTAGCAAACTGAGGCTAGGGTTAGGGTTAGAAAAACTATGGCATATTCAGACATCAACATGTGTTTTTATGATAGTTCTGCTCCCCACACGGATGAGAAAACAAAAATCAGCATGCTTTAGTAGCATATTGCCTACTTTCCAACTCCCTGTTGATTCACCCTAAGGCCCCGGGTTAGGGTTAGCAAACTGAGGCTAGGGTTAGGGTTAGAAAAACTATGGCATATCCAGACGTCACTGTGTGTTTTTATGACAGCTCTGCTCCCCACACAGATGAGAAAACAAAATTCAGCATGTTTTAGTAGCATATTGCCTACTTTCCAACTACCTGTTGATTCACCCTAAGGCCCCGGGTTAGGGTTAGCAAACTGAGGCTAGGGTTAGGGTTAGAAAAACTATGGCATATCCAGACGTCACTGTGTGTTTTTATGACAGCTCTGCTCCCCACACGGATGAGAAAACAAAATTCAGCATGCTTTAGTAGCATATTGCCTACTTTCCAACTACCTGTTGATTCACCCTAAGGCCCCAAATTAGGGTTCGGGTTAGCATACTGAGGCTAGGGTTAGGGTTAGAAAAACTATGGCATATTCAGACATCAACATGTGCTTTTATGATAGTTCTGCTCCCCACACGGATGAGAAAACAAAAATCAGCATGCTTTAGTAGCATATTGCCTACTTTCCAACTCCCTGTTGATTCACCCTAAGGCCCCGGGTTAGCAAACTGAGGCTAGGGTTAGGTTTAGAAAAACTATGGCATATCCAGACGTCACTGTGTGTTTTTATGACAGCTCTGCTCCCCACACGGATGAGAAAACAAAATTCAGCATGTTTTAGTAGCATATTGCCTACTTTCCAACTACCTGTTGATTCACCCTAAGGCCCCGGGTTAGGGTTAGGAAACTGAGGCTACGGTTAGGATTAGAAAAACTATGGCATATCCAGACATCAATATGTGTTTTTATGACAGTTCTGCTCCCCACACGGATGAGAAAACACAATTCAGCATGCTTTAATAGCATATTGCCTACTTTCCAACTCCCTGTTGATTCACCCTAAGGCCCCGGGTTAGGGTTAGCAAACTGAGGCTAGGGTTAGGGTTAGAAAAACTATGGCATATCCAGACGTCACTGTGTGTTTTTATGACAGCTCTGCTCCCCACACGGATGAGAAAACAAAATTCAGCATGTTTTAGTAGCATATTGCCTACTTTCCAACTACCTGTTGATTCACCCTAAGGCCCCGGGTTAGGGTTAGCAACCTGAGGCTAGGGTTAGGGTTAGAAAAACTATGGCATATTCAGACATCAACATGTGTTTTTATGATAGTTCTGCTCCCCACACGGATGAGAAAACAAAAATCAGCATGCTTTAGTAGCATATTGCCTACTTTCCAACTCCCTGTTGATTCACCCTAAGGCCCCGGGTTAGGGTTAGCAAACTGAGGCTAGGGTTAGGGTTAGAAAAACTATGGCATATCCAGACGTCACTGTGTGTTTTTATGACAGCTCTGCTCCCCACACAGATGAGAAAACAAAATTCAGCATGTTTTAGTAGCATATTGCCTACTTTCCAACTACCTGTTGATTCACCCTAAGGCCCCGGGTTAGGGTTAGCAAACTGAGGCTAGGGTTAGGGTTAGAAAAACTATGGCATATCCAGACGTCACTGTGTGTTTTTATGACAGCTCTGCTCCCCACACGGATGAGAAAACAAAATTCAGCATGCTTTAGTAGCATATTGCCTACTTTCCAACTACCTGTTGATTCACCCTAAGGCCCCAAATTAGGGTTCGGGTTAGCATACTGAGGCTAGGGTTAGGGTTAGAAAAACTATGGCATATTCAGACATCAACATGTGCTTTTATGATAGTTCTGCTCCCCACACGGATGAGAAAACAAAAATCAGCATGCTTTAGTAGCATATTGCCTACTTTCCAACTCCCTGTTGATTCACCCTAAGGCCCCGGGTTAGGGTTAGCAAACTGAGGCTAGGGTTAGGGTTAGAAAAACTATGGCATATCCAGACGTCACTGTGTGTTTTTATGACAGCTCTGCTCCCCACACGGATGAGAAAACAAAAATCAGCATGCTTTAGTAGCACATTGCCTACTTTCCAACTACCTGTTGATTCACCCTAAGGCCCCTGGTTAGGGTTAGCAAACTGAGGCTAGGGTTAGGGTTAGACAAACTATGGCATATCCAGGCATCAATATGTGTTTTTCTGACAGTTCTGCTCCCCACGCGGATGAGAAAACAAAATTCAGCATGCTTTAGTAGCATATTGCCTATTTTCCAACTCCCTGTTGATTCACCCTAAGGCCCCGGGTTAGGGTTAGCAAACTGAGGCTAGGGTTAGGGTTAGAAAAACTATGGCATATTCAGACATCAACATGTGTTTTTATGATAGTTCTGCTCCCCACACGGATGAGAAAACAAAAATCAGCATGCTTTAGTAGCATATTGCCTACTTTCCAACTCCCTGTTGATTCACCCTAAGGCCCCGGGTTAGGGTTAGCAAACTGAGGCTAGGGTTAGGGTTAGAAAAACTATGGCATATTCAGACATCAACATGTGTTTTTATGATAGTTCTGCTCCCCACACGGATGAGAAAACAAAAATCAGCATGCTTTAGTAGCATATTGCCTACTTTCCAACTCCCTGTTGATTCACCCTAAGGCCCCGGGTTAGGGTTAGCAAACTGAGGCTAGGGTTAGGGTTAGAAAAACTATGGCATATCCAGACGTCACTGTGTGTTTTTATGACAGCTCTGCTCCCCACACAGATGAGAAAACAAAATTCAGCATGTTTTAGTAGCATATTGCCTACTTTCCAACTACCTGTTGATTCACCCTAAGGCCCCGGGTTAGGGTTAGCAAACTGAGGCTAGGGTTAGGGTTAGAAAAACTATGGCATATCCAGACGTCACTGTGTGTTTTTATGACAGCTCTGCTCCCCACACGGATGAGAAAACAAAATTCAGCATGCTTTAGTAGCATATTGCCTACTTTCCAACTACCTGTTGATTCACCCTAAGGCCCCAAATTAGGGTTCGGGTTAGCATACTGAGGCTAGGGTTAGGGTTAGAAAAACTATGGCATATTCAGACATCAACATGTGCTTTTATGATAGTTCTGCTCCCCACACGGATGAGAAAACAAAAATCAGCATGCTTTAGTAGCATATTGCCTACTTTCCAACTCCCTGTTGATTCACCCTAAGGCCCCGGGTTAGCAAACTGAGGCTAGGGTTAGGTTTAGAAAAACTATGGCATATCCAGACGTCACTGTGTGTTTTTATGACAGCTCTGCTCCCCACACGGATGAGAAAACAAAATTCAGCATGTTTTAGTAGCATATTGCCTACTTTCCAACTACCTGTTGATTCACCCTAAGGCCCCGGGTTAGGGTTAGGAAACTGAGGCTACGGTTAGGATTAGAAAAACTATGGCATATCCAGACATCAATATGTGTTTTTATGACAGTTCTGCTCCCCACACGGATGAGAAAACACAATTCAGCATGCTTTAATAGCATATTGCCTACTTTCCAACTCCCTGTTGATTCACCCTAAGGCCCCGGGTTAGGGTTAGCAAACTGAGGCTAGGGTTAGGGTTAGAAAAACTATGGCATATCCAGACGTCACTGTGTGTTTTTATGACAGCTCTGCTCCCCACACGGATGAGAAAACAAAATTCAGCATGTTTTAGTAGCATATTGCCTACTTTCCAACTACCTGTTGATTCACCCTAAGGCCCCGGGTTAGGGTTAGCAACCTGAGGCTAGGGTTAGGGTTAGAAAAACTATGGCATATTCAGACATCAACATGTGTTTTTATGATAGTTCTGCTCCCCACACGGATGAGAAAACAAAATTCAGCATGTTTTAGTAGCATATTGCCTACTTTCCAACTACCTGTTGATTCACCCTAAGGCCCCGGGTTAGGGTTAGCAAACTGAGGCTAGGGTTAGGGTTAGAAAAACTATGGCATATTCAGACATCAACATGTGTTTTTATGATAGTTCTGCTCCCCACACGGATGAGAAAACAAAAATCAGCATGCTTTAGTAGCATATTGCCTACTTTCCAACTCCCTGTTGATTCACCCTAAGGCCCCGGGTTAGGGTTAGCAAACTGAGGCTAGGGTTAGGGTTAGAAAAACTATGGCATATCCAGACGTCACTGGGTGTTTTTATGACAGCTCTGCTCCCCACACGGTTGAGAAAACAAAAATCAGCATGCTTTAGTAGCACATTGCCTTCTTTACAACTACCTGTTGATTCACGCTATGGCCCCAAATTATGGTTAGGGTTAGCAAACTGAGGCTAGGGTTAGGGTTAGACAAACTATGGCATATTCAGACATCAATATGTGTTTTTATCACAGTTCTGCTCCCCACACGGATGAGAAAACAAAATTCAGCACGTTTTAGTAGCATATTGCCTACTTTCCAACTCCCTGTTGATTCACCCTAAGGCCCCGGGTTAGGGTTAGAAAAACTATGGCATATCCAGACGTCACTGTGTGTTTTTATGACAGCTCTGCTCCCCACACGGATGAGAAAACACAATTCAGCATGCTTTAGTAGCATATTGCCTACTTTCCAACTCCCTGTTGATTCACGCTATGGCCCCAAATTATGGTTAGGTTTAGCAAACTGAGGCTAGGGTTAGGCTTAGAAAAACTATGGCATATTCAGACATAAACATGTGTTTTTATGATAGTTCTGCTCCCCACACGGATGAGAAAACAAAAATCAGCATGCTTTAGTAGCATATTGCCTACTTTCCAACTCCCTGTTGATTCACCCTAAGGCCCCGGGTTAGGGTTAGCAAACTGAGGCTAAGGTTAGGGTTAGAATAACTATGGCATATCCAGACGTCACTGTGTGTTTTTATGACAGCTCTGCTCCCCACACGGATGAGAAAACAAAAATCAGCATGCTTTAGTAGCACATTGCCTACTTTACAACTACCTGTTGATTCCCGCTATGGCCCCAAATTATGGTTAAGGTTAGCAAACTGAGGCTAAGGTTATGGTTAGAAAAACTATGGCATATCCAGACGTCACTGTGTGTTTTTATGACAGCTCTGCTCCCCACACGGATGAGAAAACAAAAATCAGCATGCTTTAGTAGCACATTGCCTACTTTACAACTACCTGTTGATTCACGCTATGGCCCCAAATTATGGTTAGGGTTAGCAAACTGAGGCTAGGGTTAGGGTTAGAAAAACTATGGCATATCCAGACGTCACTGTGTGTTTTTATGACAGCTCTGCTCCCCACACGGATGAGAAAACAAAATTCAGCATGCTTTAGTAGCATATTGCCTAATTTCCAACTACCTGTTGATTCACCCTAAGGCCCCAAATTAGGGTTAGGGTTAGCATACTGAGGCTACGGTTAGGGTTAGACAAACTATGGCATATCCAGACGTCAATATGTGTTTTTATGACAGTTCTGCTCCCCACACGGATTAGAAAACAAAATTCAGTACGCTTTAGTAGCATGTTGCCTACTTTCCAACTATCTTTTGATTCACCGTAAGGCCCCAAATTATGGTTAGGGTTAGGAAACTGAGGCTAGGGTTAGGGTTAGAAAAACTATGGCATATCCAGACGTCACTGTGTGTTTTTATGACAGCTCTGCTCCCCACACGGATGAGAAAACAAAAATCAGCATGCTTTAGTAGCACATTGCCTACTTTCCAACTACCTGTTGATTCACCCTAAGGCCCCTGGTTAGGGTTAGCAAACTGAGGCTAGGGTTAGGGTTAGACAAACTATGGCATATCCAGGCATCAATATGTGTTTTTCTGACAGTTCTGCTCCCCACGCGGATGAGAAAACAAAATTCAGCATGCTTTAGTAGCATATTGCCTATTTTCCAACTCCCTGTTGATTCACCCTAAGGCCCCGGGTTAGGGTTAGCAAACTGAGGCTAGGGTTAGGGTTAGAAAAACTATGGCATATTCAGACATCAACATGTGTTTTTATGATAGTTCTGCTCCCCACACGGATGAGAAAACAAAAATCAGCATGCTTTAGTAGCATATTGCCTACTTTCCAACTCCCTGTTGATTCACCCTAAGGCCCCGGGTTAGGGTTAGCAAACTGAGGCTAGGGTTAGGGTTAGAAAAACTATGGCATATTCAGACATCAACATGTGTTTTTATGATAGTTCTGCTCCCCACACGGATGAGAAAACAAAAATCAGCATGCTTTAGTAGCATATTGCCTACTTTCCAACTCCCTGTTGATTCACCCTAAGGCCCCGGGTTAGGGTTAGCAAACTGAGGCTAGGGTTAGGGTTAGAAAAACTATGGCATATCCAGACGTCACTGTGTGTTTTTATGACAGCTCTGCTCCCCACACGGATGAGAAAACAAAATTCAGCATGTTTTAGTAGCATATTGCCTACTTTCCAACTACCTGTTGATTCACCCTAAGGCCCCGGGTTAGGGTTAGCAAACTGAGGCTAGGGTTAGGGTTAGAAAAACTATGGCATATCCAGACGTCACTGTGTTTTTATGACAGCTCTGCTCCCCACACGGATGAGAAAACAAAATTCAGCATGCTTTAGTAGCATATTGCCTACTTTCCAACTACCTGTTGATTCACCCTAAGGCCCCAAATTAGGGTTCGGGTTAGCATACTGAGGCTAGGGTTAGGGTTAGAAAAACTATGGCATATTCAGACATCAACATGTGCTTTTATGATAGTTCTGCTCCCCACACGGATGAGAAAACAAAAATCAGCATGCTTTAGTAGCATATTGCCTACTTTCCAACTCCCTGTTGATTCACCCTAAGGCCCCGGGTTAGCAAACTGAGGCTAGGGTTAGGTTTAGAAAAACTATGGCATATCCAGACGTCACTGTGTGTTTTTATGACAGCTCTGCTCCCCACACGGATGAGAAAACAAAATTCAGCATGTTTTAGTAGCATATTGCCTACTTTCCAACTACCTGTTGATTCACCCTAAGGCCCCGGGTTAGGGTTAGGAAACTGAGGCTACGGTTAGGATTAGAAAAACTATGGCATATCCAGACATCAATATGTGTTTTTATGACAGTTCTGCTCCCCACACGGATGAGAAAACACAATTCAGCATGCTTTAGTAGCATATTGCCTACTTTCCAACTCCCTGTTGATTCACCCTAAGGCCCCGGGTTAGGGTTAGCAAACTGAGGCTAGGGTTAGGGTTAGAAAAACTATGGCATATCCAGACGTCACTGTGTGTTTTTATGACAGCTCTGCTCCCCACACGGATGAGAAAACAAAATTCAGCATGTTTTAGTAGCATATTGCCTACTTTCCAACTACCTGTTGATTCACCCTAAGGCCCCGGGTTAGGGTTAGCAACCTGAGGCTAGGGTTAGGGTTAGAAAAACTATGGCATATTCAGACATCAACATGTGTTTTTATGATAGTTCTGCTCCCCACACGGATGAGAAAACAAAATTCAGCATGTTTTAGTAGCATATTGCCTACTTTCCAACTACCTGTTGATTCACCCTAAGGCCCCGGGTTAGGGTTAGCAAACTGAGGCTAGGGTTAGGGTTAGAAAAACTATGGCATATTCAGACATCAACATGTGTTTTTATGATAGTTCTGCTCCCCACACGGATGAGAAAACAAAAATCAGCATGCTTTAGTAGCATATTGCCTACTTTCCAACTCCCTGTTGATTCACCCTAAGGCCCCGGGTTAGGGTTAGCAAACTGAGGCTAGGGTTAGGGTTAGAAAAACTATGGCATATCCAGACGTCACTGGGTGTTTTTATGACAGCTCTGCTCCCCACACGGATGAGAAAACAAAAATCAGCATGCTTTAGTAGCACATTGCCTTCTTTACAACTACCTGTTGATTCACGCTATGGCCCCAAATTATGGTTAGGGTTAGCAAACTGAGGCTAGGGTTAGGGTTAGAAAAACTATGGCATATCCAGACGTCACTGTGTGTTTTTATGACAGCTCTGCTCCCCACACGGATGAGAAAACAAAATTCAGCATGCTTTAGTAGCATATTGCCTATTTTCCAACTCCCTGTTGATTCACCCTAAGGCCCCAAATTAGGGTTCGGGTTAGCATACTGAGGCTAGGGTTAGGGTTAGAAAAACTATGGCATATTCAGACATCAACATGTGCTTTTATGATAGTTCTGCTCCCCACACGGATGAGAAAACAAAAATCAGCATGCTTTAGTAGCATATTGCCTACTTTCCAACTCCCTGTTGATTCACCCTAAGGCCCCGGGTTAGCAAACTGAGGCTAGGGTTAGGGTTAGAAAAACTATGGCATATCCAGACGTCACTGTGTGTTTTTATGACAGCTCTGCTCCCCACACGGATGAGAAAACAAAATTCAGCATGTTTTAGTAGCATATTGCCTACTTTCCAACTACCTGTTGATTCACCCTAAGGCCCCGGGTTAGGGTTAGGAAACTGAGGCTACGGTTAGGGTTAGAAAAACTATGGCATATCCAGACATCAATATGTGTTTTTATGACAGTTCTGCTCCCCACACGGATGAGAAAACACAATTCAGCATGCTTTAGTAGCATATTGCCTACTTTCCAACTCCCTGTTGATTCACCCTAAGGCCCCGGGTTAGGGTTAGCAAACTGAGGCTAGGGTTAGGGTTAGAAAAACTATGGCATATCCAGACGTCACTGTGTGTTTTTATGACAGCTCTGCTCCCCACACGGATGAGAAAACAAAATTCAGCATGTTTTAGTAGCATATTGCCTACTTTCCAACTACCTGTTGATTCACCCTAAGGCCCCGGGTTAGGGTTAGCAAACTGAGGCTAGGGTTAGGGTTAGAAAAACTATGGCATATTCAGACATCAACATGTGTTTTTATGATAGTTCTGCTCCCCACACGGATGAGAAAACAAAATTCAGCATGTTTTAGTAGCATATTGCCTACTTTCCAACTACCTGTTGATTCACCCTAAGGCCCCGGGTTAGGGTTAGCAAACTGAGGCTAGGGTTAGGGTTAGAAAAACTATGGCATATTCAGACATCAACATGTGTTTTTATGATAGTTCTGCTCCCCACACGGATGAGAAAACAAAAATCAGCATGCTTTAGTAGCATATTGCCTACTTTCCAACTCCCTGTTGATTCACCCTAAGGCCCCGGGTTAGGGTTAGGAAACTGAGGCTAGGGTTAGGGTTAGAAAAACTATGGCATATCCAGACGTCACTGGGTGTTTTTATAACAGCTCTGCTCCCCACACGGATGAGAAAACAAAAATCAGCATGCTTTAGTAGCACATTGCCTTCTTTACAACTACCTGTTGATTCACGCTATGGCCCCAAATTATGGTTAGGGTTAGCAAACTGAGGCTAGGGTTAGGGTTAGAAAAACTATGGCATATCCAGACGTCACTGTGTGTTTTTATGACAGCTCTGCTCCCCACACGGATGAGAAAACAAAATTCAGCATGTTTTAGTAGCATATTGCCTACTTTCCAACTACCTGTTGATTCACCCTAAGGCCCCGGGTTAGGGTTAGGAAACTGAGGCTAGGGTTAGGGTTAGAAAAACTATGGCATATCCAGACGTCACTGTGTGTTTTTATGACAGCTCTGCTCCCCACACGGATGAGAAAACACAATTCAGCATGCTTTAGTAGCATATTGCCTACTTTCCAACTCCCTGTTGATTCACCCTAAGGCCCCGGGTTAGGGTTAGCAAACTGAGGCTAGGGTTAGAAAAACTATGGCATATCCAGACGTCACTGTGTGTTTTTATGACAGCTCTGCTCCCCACACGGATGAGAAAACAAAATTCAGCATGTTTTAGTAGCATATTGCCTACTTTCCAACTACCTGTTGATTCACCCTAAGGCCCCGGGTTAGGGTTAGCAAACTGAGGCTGGGGTTAGGGTTAGACAAACTATGGCATATTCAGACATCAACATGTGTTTTTATGATAGTTCTGCTCCCCACACGGATGAGAAAACAAAAATCAGCATGCTTTAGTAGCATATTGCCTACTTTCCAACTCCCTGTTGATTCACCCTAAGGCCCCGGGTTAGGGTTAGGAAACTGAGGCTAGGGTTAGGGTTAGAAAAACTATGGCATATCCAGACGTCACTGGGTGTTTTTATGACAGCTCTGCTCCCCACACGGTTGAGAAAACAAAAATCAGCATGCTTTAGTAGCACATTGCCTTCTTTACAACTACCTGTTGATTCACGCTATGGCCCCAAATTATGGTTAGGGTTAGCAAACTGAGGCTAGGGTTAGGGTTAGACAAACTATGGCATATCCAGACATCAATATGTGTTTTTATCACAGTTCTGCTCCCCACACGGATGAGAAAACAAAATTCAGCACGTTTTAGTAGCATATTGCCTACTTTCCAACTCCCTGTTGATTCACCCTAAGGCCCCGGGTTAGGGTTAGCAAACTGAGGCTAAGGTTAGGGTTAGAATAACTATGGCATATCCAGACGTCACTGTGTGTTTTTATGACAGCTCTGCTCCCCACACGGATGAGAAAACAAAAATCAGCATGCTTTAGTAGCACATTGCCTACTTTACAACTACCTGTTGATTCCCGCTATGGCCCCAAATTATGGTTAAGGTTAGCAAACTGAGGCTAAGGTTATGGTTAGAAAAACTATGGCATATCCAGACGTCACTGTGTGTTTTTATGACAGCTCTGCTCCCCACACGGATGAGAAAACAAAAATCAGCATGCTTTAGTAGCACATTGCCTACTTTACAACTACCTGTTGATTCACGCTATGGCCCCAAATTATGGTTAGGGTTAGCAAACTGAGGCTAGGGTTAGGGTTAGAAAAACTATGGCATATCCAGACGTCACTGTGTGTTTTTATGACAGCTCTGCTCCCCACACGGATGAGAAAACAAAATTCAGCATGCTTTAGTAGCATATTGCCTAATTTCCAACTACCTGTTGATTCACCCTAAGGCCCCAAATTAGGGTTAGGGTTAGCATACTGAGGCTACGGTTAGGGTTAGACAAACTATGGCATATCCAGACGTCAATATGTGTTTTTATGACAGTTCTGCTCCCCACACGGATTAGAAAACAAAATTCAGTACGCTTTAGTAGCATGTTGCCTACTTTCCAACTATCTTTTGATTCACCGTAAGGCCCCAAATTATGATTAGGGTTAGGAAACTGAGGCTATGGTTAGGGTTAGAAAAACTATGGCATATCCAGACGTCACTGTGTGTTTTTATGACAGCTCTGCTCCCCACACGGATGAGAAAACAAAAATCAGCATGCTTTAGTAGCACATTGCCTACTTTCCAACTACCTGTTGATTCACCCTAAGGCCCCTGGTTAGGGTTAGCAAACTGAGGCTAGGGTTAGGGTTAGACAAACTATGGCATATCCAGGCATCAATATGTGTTTTTCTGACAGTTCTGCTCCCCACGCGGATGAGAAAACAAAATTCAGCATGCTTTAGTAGCATTTTGCCTATTTTCCAACTCCCTGTTGATTCACCCTAAGGCCCCGGGTTAGGGTTAGCAAACTGAGGCTAGGGTTAGGGTTAGAAAAACTATGGCATATTCAGACATCAACATGTGTTTTTATGATAGTTCTGCTCCCCACACGGATGAGAAAACAAAAATCAGCATGCTTTAGTAGCATATTGCCTACTTTCCAACTCCCTGTTGATTCACCCTAAGGCCCCGGGTTAGGGTTAGCAAACTGAGGCTAGGGTTAGGGTTAGAAAAACTATGGCATATTCAGACATCAACATGTGTTTTTATGATAGTTCTGCTCCCCACACGGATGAGAAAACAAAAATCAGCATGTTTTAGTAGCATATTGCCTACTTTCCAACTACCTGTTGATTCACCCTAAGGCCCCGGGTTAGGGTTAGCAAACTGAGGCTAGGGTTAGGGTTAGAAAAACTATGGCATATCCAGACGTCACTGTGTGTTTTTATGACAGCTCTGCTCCCCACACGGATGAGAAAACAAAATTCAGCATGCTTTAGTAGCATATTGCCTACTTTCCAACTACCTGTTGATTCACCCTAAGGCCCCAAATTAGGGTTCGGGTTAGCATACTGAGGCTAGGGTTAGAAAAACTATGGCATATTCAGACATCAACATGTGCTTTTATGATACTTCTGCTCCCCACACGGATGAGAAAACAAAAATCAGCATGCTTTAGTAGCATATTGCCTACTTTCCAACTCCCTGTTGATTCACCCTAAGGCCCCGGGTTAGCAAACTGAGGCTAGGGTTAGGGTTAGAAAAACTATGGCATATCCAGACGTCACTGTGTGTTTTTATGACAGCTCTGCTCCCCACACGGATGAGAAAACAAAATTCAGCATGTTTTAGTAGCATATTGCCTACTTTCCAACTACCTGTTGATTCACCCTAAGGCCCCGGGTTAGGGTTAGGAAACTGAGGCTACGGTTAGGGTTAGAAAAACTATGGCATATCCAGACATCAATATGTGTTTTTATGACAGTTCTGCTCCCCACACGGATGAGAAAACACAATTCAGCATGCTTTAGTAGCATATTGCCTACTTTCCAACTCCCTGTTGATTCACCCTAAGGCCCCGGGTTAGGGTTAGCAAACTGAGGCTAGGGTTAGGGTTAGAAAAACTATGGCATATCCAGACGTCACTGTGTGTTTTTATGACAGCTCTGCTCCCCACACGGATGAGAAAACAAAATTCAGCATGTTTTAGTAGCATATTGCCTACTTTCCAACTACCTGTTGATTCACCCTAAGGCCCCGGGTTAGGGTTAGCAACCTGAGGCTAGGGTTAGGGTTAGAAAAACTATGGCATATTCAGACATCAACATGTGTTTTTATGATAGTTCTGCTCCCCACACGGATGAGAAAACAAAATTCAGCATGTTTTAGTAGCATATTGCCTACTTTCCAACTACCTGTTGATTCACCCTAAGGCCCCGGGTTAGGGTTAGCAAACTGAGGCTAGGGTTAGGGTTAGAAAAACTATGGCATATTCAGACATCAACATGTGTTTTTATGATAGTTCTGCTCCCCACACGGATGAGAAAACAAAAATCAGCATGCTTTAGTAGCATATTGCCTACTTTCCAACTCCCTGTTGATTCACCCTAAGGCCCCGGGTTAGGGTTAGCAAACTGAGGCTAGGGTTAGGGTTAGAAAAACTATGGCATATCCAGACGTCACTGGGTGTTTTTATGACAGCTCTGCTCCCCACACGGATGAGAAAACAAAAATCAGCATGCTTTAGTAGCACATTGCCTTCTTTACAACTACCTGTTGATTCACGCTATGGCCCCAAATTATGGTTAGGGTTAGCAAACTGAGGCTAGGGTTAGGGTTAGAAAAACTATGGCATATCCAGACGTCACTGTGTGTTTTTATGACAGCTCTGCTCCCCACACGGATGAGAAAACAAAATTCAGCATGCTTTAGTAGCATATTGCCTATTTTCCAACTCCCTGTTGATTCACCCTAAGGCCCCAAATTAGGGTTCGGGTTAGCATACTGAGGCTAGGGTTAGGGTTAGAAAAACTATGGCATATTCAGACATCAACATGTGCTTTTATGATAGTTCTGCTCCCCACACGGATGAGAAAACAAAAATCAGCATGCTTTAGTAGCATATTGCCTACTTTCCAACTCCCTGTTGATTCACCCTAAGGCCCCGGGTTAGCAAACTGAGGCTAGGGTTAGGGTTAGAAAAACTATGGCATATCCAGACGTCACTGTGTGTTTTTATGACAGCTCTGCTCCCCACACGGATGAGAAAACAAAATTCAGCATGTTTTAGTAGCATATTGCCTACTTTCCAACTACCTGTTGATTCACCCTAAGGCCCCGGGTTAGGGTTAGGAAACTGAGGCTACGGTTAGGGTTAGAAAAACTATGGCATATCCAGACATCAATATGTGTTTTTATGACAGTTCTGCTCCCCACACGGATGAGAAAACACAATTCAGCATGCTTTAGTAGCATATTGCCTACTTTCCAACTCCCTGTTGATTCACCCTAAGGCCCCGGGTTAGGGTTAGCAAACTGAGGCTAGGGTTAGGGTTAGAAAAACTATGGCATATCCAGACGTCACTGTGTGTTTTTATGACAGCTCTGCTCCCCACACGGATGAGAAAACAAAATTCAGCATGTTTTAGTAGCATATTGCCTACTTTCCAACTACCTGTTGATTCACCCTAAGGCCCCGGGTTAGGGTTAGCAAACTGAGGCTAGGGTAAGGGTTAGAAAAACTATGGCATATTCAGACATCAACATGTGTTTTTATGATAGTTCTGCTCCCCACACGGATGAGAAAACAAAATTCAGCATGTTTTAGTAGCATATTGCCTACTTTCCAACTACCTGTTGATTCACCCTAAGGCCCCGGGTTAGGGTTAGCAAACTGAGGCTAGGGTTAGGGTTAGAAAAACTATGGCATATTCAGACATCAACATGTGTTTTTATGATAGTTCTGCTCCCCACACGGATGAGAAAACAAAAATCAGCATGCTTTAGTAGCATATTGCCTACTTTCCAACTCCCTGTTGATTCACCCTAAGGCCCCGGGTTAGGGTTAGGAAACTGAGGCTAGGGTTAGGGTTAGAAAAACTATGGCATATCCAGATGTCACTGGGTGTTTTTATGACAGCTCTGCTCCCCACACGGATGAGAAAACAAAAATCAGCATGCTTTAGTAGCACATTGCCTTCTTTACAACTACCTGTTGATTCACGCTATGGCCCCAAATTATGGTTAGGGTTAGCAAACTGAGGCTAGGGTTAGGGTTAGAAAAACTATGGCATATCCAGACGTCACTGTGTGTTTTTATGACAGCTCTGCTCCCCACACGGATGAGAAAACAAAATTCAGCATGTTTTAGTAGCATATTGCCTACTTTCCAACTACCTGTTGATTCACCCTAAGGCCCCGGGTTAGGGTTAGGAAACTGAGGCTAGGGTTAGGGTTAGAAAAACTATGGCATATCCAGACGTCACTGTGTGTTTTTATGACAGCTCTGCTCCCCACACGGATGAGAAAACAAAATTCAGCATGCTTTAGTAGCATATTGCCTAATTTCCAACTACTTGTTGATTCACCCTAAGGCCCGAAATTAGGGTTAGGGTTAGCATACTGAGGCTAGGGTTAGGGTTAGAAAAACTATGGCATATTCAGACATCAACATGTGCTTTTATGATAGTTCTGCTCCCCACACGGATGAGAAAACAAAAATCAGCATGCTTTAGTAGCATATTGCCTACTTTCCAACTCCCTGTTGATTCACCCTAAGGCCCCGGGTTAGCAAACTGAGGCTAGGGTTAGGGTTAGAAAAACTATGGCATATCCAGACGTCACTGTGTGTTTTTATGACAGCTCTGCTCCCCACACGGATGAGAAAACAAAATTCAGCATGTTTTAGTAGCATATTGCCTACTTTCCAACTACCTGTTGATTCACCCTAAGGCCCCGGGTTAGGGTTAGGAAACTGAGGCTACGGTTAGGGTTAGAAAAACTATGGCATATCCAGACGTCAATATGTGTTTTTATGACAGTTCTGCTCCCCACACGGATGAGAAAACACAATTCAGCATGCTTTAGTAGCATATTGCCTACTTTCCAACTCCCTGTTGATTCACCCTAAGGCCCCGGGTTAGGGTTAGCAAACTGAGGCTAGGGTTAGGGTTAGAAAAACTATGGCATATCCAGACGTCACTGTGTGTTTTTATGACAGCTCTGCTCCCCACACGGATGAGAAAACAAAATTCAGCATGTTTTAGTAGCATATTGCCTACTTTCCAACTACCTGTTGATTCACCCTAAGGCCCCGGGTTAGGGTTAGCAAACTGAGGCTAGGGTTAGGGTTAGAAAAACTATGGCATATTCAGACATCAACATGTGTTTTTATGATAGTTCTGCTCCCCACACGGATGAGAAAACAAAAATCAGCATGCTTTAGTAGCATATTGCCTACTTTCCAACTCCCTGTTGATTCACCCTAAGGCCCCGGGTTAGGGTTAGGAAACTGAGGCTAGGGTTAGGGTTAGAAAAACTATGGCATATCCAGACGTCACTGGGTGTTTTTATGACAGCTCTGCTCCCCACACGGATGAGAAAACAAAAATCAGCATGCTTTAGTAGCACATTGCCTTCTTTACAACTACCTGTTGATTCACGCTATGGCCCCAAATTATGGTTAGGGTTAGCAAACTGAGGCTAGGGTTAGGGTTAGAAAAACTATGGCATATCCAGACGTCACTGTGTGTTTTTATGACAGCTCTGCTCCCCACACGGATGAGAAAACAAAATTCAGCATGCTTTAGTAGCATATTGCCTATTTTCCAACTCCCTGTTGATTCACCCTAAGGCCCCGGGTTAGGGTTAGCAAACTGAGGCTAGGGTTAGGGTTAGAAAAACTATGGCATATTCAGACATCAACATGTGTTTTTATGATAGTTCTGCTCCCCACACGGATGAGAAAACAAAAATCAGCATGCTTTAGTAGCATATTGCCTACTTTCCAACTCCCTGTTGATTCACCCTAAGGCCCCGGGTTAGGGTTAGCAAACTGAGGCTAGGGTTAGGGTTAGAAAAACTATGGCATATTCAGACATCAACATGTGTTTTTATGATAGTTCTGCTCCCCACACGGATGAGAAAACAAAAATCAGCATGCTTTAGTAGCATATTGCCTACTTTCCAACTCCCTGTTGATTCACCCTAAGGCCCCGGGTTAGGGTTAGCAAACTGAGGCTAGGGTTAGGGTTAGAAAAACTATGGCATATCCAGACGTCACTGTGTGTTTTTATGACAGCTCTGCTCCCCACACGGATGAGAAAACAAAATTCAGCATGTTTTAGTAGCATATTGCCTACTTTCCAACTACCTGTTGATTCACCCTAAGGCCCCGGGTTAGGGTTAGCAAACTGAGGCTAGGGTTAGGGTTAGAAAAACTATGGCATATCCAGACGTCACTGTGTGTTTTTATGACAGCTCTGCTCCCCACACGGATGAGAAAACACAATTCAGCATGCTTTAGTAGCATATTGCCTACTTTCCAACTCCCTGTTGATTCACCCTAAGGCCCCGGGTTAGGGTTAGCAAACTGAGGCTAGGGTTAGGGTTAGAAAAACTATGGCATATTCAGACATCAACATGTGTTTTTATGATAGTTCTGCTCCCCACACGGATGAGAAAACAAAAATCAGCATGCTTTAGTAGCATATTGCCTACTTTCCAACTCCCTGTTGATTCACCCTAAGGCCCCGGGTTAGGGTTAGCAAACTGAGGCTAGGGTTAGGGTTAGAAAAACTATGGCATATCCAGACGTCACTGTGTGTTTTTATGACAGCTCTGCTCCCCACACGGATGAGAAAACAAAATTCAGCATGTTTTAGTAGCATATTGCCTACTTTCCAACTACCTGTTGATTCACCCTAAGGCCCCGGGTTAGGGTTAGCAAACTGAGGCTAGGGTTAGGGTTAGAAAAACTATGGCATATCCAGACGTCACTGTGTGTTTTTATGACAGCTCTGCTCCCCACACGGATGAGAAAACACAATTCAGCATGCTTTAGTAGCATATTGCCTACTTTCCAACTCCCTGTTGATTCACCCAAAGGCCCCGGGTTAGGGTTAGCAAACTGAGGCTAGGGTTAGGGTTAGAAAAACTATGGCATATCCAGACGTCACTGTGTGTTTTTATGACAGCTCTGCTCCCCACACGGATGAGAAAACACAATTCAGCATGCTTTAGTAGCATATTGCCTACTTTCCAACTCCCTGTTGATTCACCCTAAGGCCCCGGGTTAGGGTTAGCAAACTGAGGCTAGGGTTAGGGTTAGAAAAACTATGGCATATCCAGACGTCACTGTGTGTTTTTATGACAGCTCTGCTCCCCACACGGATGAGAAAACAAAAATCAGCATGCTTTAGTAGCACATTGCCTACTTTACAACTACCTGTTGATTCACGCTATGGCCCCAAATTATGGTTAGGGTTAGCAAACTGAGGCTAGGGTTAGGGTTAGACAAACTATGGTATATCCAGGCATCAATATGTGTTTTTCTGACAGTTCTGCTCCCCACGCGGATGAGAAAACAAAATTCAGCATGCTTTAGTAGCATATTGCCTACTTTCCAACTCCCTGTTGATTCACCCTAAGGCCCCGGGTTAGGGTTAGCAAACTGAGGCTAGGGTTAGGGTTAGAAAAACTATGGCATATTCAGACATCAACATGTGTTTTTATGATAGTTCTGCTCCCCACACGGATGAGAAAACAAAAATCAGCATGCTTTAGTAGCACATTGCCTACTTTACAACTACCTGTTGATTCACGCTATAGCCCCAAATTATGGTTATGGTTAGCAAACTGAGGCTAGGGTTATGGTTAGACAAACTATGGCATATCCAGACATCAATATGTGTTTTTATCACAGTTCTGCTCCCCACACGGATGAGAAAACAAAATTCAGCACGTTTTAGTAGCATATTGCCTACTTTCCAACTCCCTGTTGATTCACCCTAAGGCCCCGGGTTAGGGTTAGGAAACTGAGGCTAGGGTTAGGGTTAGAAAAACTATGGCATATCCAGACGTCACTGTGTGTTTTTATGACAGCTCTGCTCCCCACACGGATGAGAAAACACAATTCAGCATGCTTTAGTAGCATATTGCCTACTTTCCAACTCCCTGTTGATTCACCCTAAGGCCCCGGGTTAGGGTTAGCAAACTGAGGCTAGGGTTGGGGTTAGAAAAACTATGGCATATCCAGACGTCACTGTGTGTTTTTATGACAGCTCTGCTCCCCACACGGATGAGAAAACACAATTCAGCATGCTTTAGTAGCATATTGCCTACTTTCCAACTCCCTGTTGATTCACCCTAAGGCCCCGGGTTAGGGTTAGCAAACTGAGGCTAGGGTTAGGGTTAGAAAAACTATGGCATATCCAGACGTCACTGTGTGTTTTTATGACAGCTCTGCTCCCCACACGGATGAGAAAACAAAAATCAGCATGCTTTAGTAGCACATTGCCTACTTTACAACTACCTGTTGATTCACGCTATGGCCCCAAATTATGGTTAGGGTTAGCAAACTGAGGCTAGGGTTAGGGTTAGACAAACTATGGCATATCCAGGCATCAATATGTGTTTTTCTGACAGTTCTGCTCCCCACGCGGATGAGAAAACAAAATTCAGCATGCTTTAGTAGCATTTTGCCTACTTTCCAACTCCCTGTTGATTCACGCTATGGCCCCAAATTATGGTTAGGGTTAGCAAACTGAGGCTAGGGTTAGGGTTAGAAAAACTATGGCATATTCAGACATCAACATGTGTTTTTATGATAGTTCTGCTCCCCACACGGATGAGAAAACAAAAATCAGCATGCTTTAGTAGCACATTGCCTACTTTACAACTACCTGTTGATTCACGCTATGGCCCCAAATTATGGTTATGGTTAGCAAACTGAGGCTAGGGTTAGGGTTAGACAAACTATGGCATATCCAGACATCAATATGTGTTTTTATCACAGTTCTGCTCCCCACACGGATGAGAAAACAAAATTCAGCACGTTTTAGTAGCATATTGCCTACTTTCCAACTCCCTGTTGATTCACCCTAAGGCCCCGGGTTAGGGTTAGCAAACTGAGGCTAGGGTTAGGGTTAGAAAAACTATGGCATATCCAGACGTCACTGTGTGTTTTTATGACAGCTCTGCTCCCCACACGGATGAGAAAACACAATTCAGCATGCTTTAGTAGCATATTGCCTACTTTCCAACTCCCTGTTGATTCACCCAAAGGCCCCGGGTTAGGGTTAGCAAACTGAGGCTAGGGTTAGGGTTAGAAAAACTATGGCATATCCAGACGTCACTGTGTGTTTTTATGACAGCTCTGCTCCCCACACGGATGAGAAAACAATAATCAGCATGCTTTAGTAGCACATTGCCTACTTTACAACTACCTGTTGATTCACGCTATGGCCCCAAATTATGGTTAGGGTTAGCAAACTGAGGCTAGGGTTAGGGTTAGACAAACTATGGCATATCCAGGCATCAATATGTGTTTTTCTGACAGTTCTGCTCCCCACGCGGATGAGAAAACAAAATTCAGCATGTTTTAGTAGCATATTGCCTACTTTCCAACTCCCTGTTGATTCACCCTAAGGCCCCGGGTTAGGGTTAGCAAACTGAGGCTAGGGTTAGGGTTAGAAAAACTATGGCATATTCAGACATCAACATGTGTTTTTATGATAGTTCTGCTCCCCACACGGATGAGAAAACAAAAATCAGCATGCTTTAGTAGCACATTGCCTACTTTACAACTACCTGTTGATTCACGCTATGGCCCCAAATTATGGTTATGGTTAGCAAACTGAGGCTAGGGTTAGGGTTAGACAAACTATGGCATATCCAGACATCAATATGTGTTTTTATCACAGTTCTGCTCCCCACACGGATGAGAAAACAAAATTCAGCACGTTTTAGTAGCATATTGCCTACTTTCCAACTCCCTGTTGATTCACCCTAAGGCCCCGGGTTAGGGTTAGCAAACTGAGGCTAGGGTTAGGGTTAGACAAACTATGGCATATCCAGGCATCAATATGTGTTTTTCTGACAGTTCTGCTCCCCACGCGGATGAGAAAACAAAATTCAGCATGCTTTAGTAGCATTTTGCCTACTTTCCAACTCCCTGTTGATTCACGCTATGGCCCCAAATTATGGTTAGGGTTAGCAAACTGAGGCTAGGGTTAGGGTTAGAAAAACTATGGCATATTCAGACATCAACATGTGTTTTTATGATAGTTCTGCTCCCCACACGGATGAGAAAACAAAAATCAGCATGCTTTAGTAGCACATTGCCTACTTTACAACTACCTGTTGATTCACGCTATGGCCCCAAATTATGGTTATGGTTAGCAAACTGAGGCCAGGGTTAGGGTTAGACAAACTATGGCATATCCAGACATCAATATGTGTTTTTATCACAGTTCTGCTCCCCACACGGATGAGAAAACAAAATTCAGCACGTTTTAGTAGCATATTGCCTACTTTCCAACTCCCTGTTGATTCACCCTAAGGCCCCGGGTTAGGGTTAGGAAACTGAGGCTAGGGTTAGGGTTAGAAAAACTATGGCATATCCAGACGTCACTGTGTGTTTTTATGACAGCTCTGCTCCCCACACGGATGAGAAAGCACAATTCAGCATGCTTTAGTAGCATATTGCCTACTTTCCAACTCCCTGTTGATTCACCCTAAGGCCCCGGGTTAGGGTTAGCAAACTGAGGCTAGGGTTGGGGTTAGAAAAACTATGGCATATCCAGACGTCACTGTGTGTTTTTATGACAGCTCTGCTCCCCACACGGATGAGAAAACACAATTCAGCATGCTTTAGTAGCATATTGCCTACTTTCCAACTCCCTGTTGATTCACCCTAAGGCCCCGGGTTAGGGTTAGCAAACTGAGGCTAGGGTTAGGGTTAGAAAAACTATGGCATATCCAGACGTCACTGTGTGTTTTTATGACAGCTCTGCTCCCCACACGGATGAGAAAACAAAAATCAGCATGCTTTAGTAGCACATTGCCTACTTTACAACTACCTGTTGATTCACGCTATGGCCCCAAATTATGGTTATGGTTAGCAAACTGAGGCTAGGGTTAGGGTTAGACAAACTATGGCATATCCAGACATCAATATGTGTTTTTATCACAGTTCTGCTCCCCACACGGATGAGAAAACAAAATTCAGCATGCTTTAGTAGCATATTGCCTACTTTCCAACTCCCTGTTGATTCACCCTAAGGCCCCGGGTTAGGGTTAGCAAACTGAGGCTAGGGTTGGGGTTAGAAAAACTATGGCATAACCAGACGTCACTGTGTGTTTTTATGACAGCTCTGCTCCCCACACGGATGAGAAAACACAATTCAGCATGCTTTAGTAGCATATTGCCTACTTTCCAACTCCCTGTTGATTCACCCTAAGGCCCCGGGTTAGGGTTAGCAAACTGAGGCTAGGGTTAGGGTTAGAAAAACTATGGCATATCCAGACGTCACTGTGTGTTTTTATGACAGCTCTGCTCCCCACACGGATGAGAAAACAATAATCAGCATGCTTTAGTAGCACATTGCCTACTTTACAACTACCTGTTGATTCACGCTATGGCCCCAAATTATGGTTAGGGTTAGCAAACTGAGGCTAGGGTTAGGGTTAGACAAACTATGGCATATCCAGGCATCAATATGTGTTTTTCTGACAGTTCTGCTCCCCACGCGGATGAGAAAACAAAATTCAGCATGCTTTAGTAGCATTTTGCCTACTTTCCAACTCCCTGTTGATTCACCCTAAGGCCCCGGGTTAGGGTTAGCAAACTGAGGCTAGGGTTAGGGTTAGAAAAACTATGGCATATTCAGACATCAACATGTGTTTTTATGATAGTTCTGCTCCCCACACGGATGAGAAAACAAAAATCAGCATGCTTTAGTAGCACATTGCCTACTTTACAACTACCTGTTGATTCACGCTATGGCCCCAAATTATGGTTATGGTTAGCAAACTGAGGCTAGGGTTAGGGTTAGACAAACTATGGCATATCCAGACATCAATATGTGTTTTTATCACAGTTCTGCTCCCCACACGGATGAGAAAACAAAATTCAGCACGTTTTAGTAGCATATTGCCTACTTTCCAACTCCCTGTTGATTCACCCTAAGGCCCCGAGTTAGGGTTAGCAAACTGAGGCTAGGGTTAGGGTTAGAAAAACTATGGCATATCCAGACGTCACTGTGTGTTTTTATGACAGCTCTGCTCCCCACACGGATGAGAAAACACAATTCAGCATGCTTTAGTAGCATATTGCCTACTTTCCAACTCCCTGTTGATTCACCCTAAGGCCCCGGGTTAGGGTTAGCAAACTGAGGCTAGGGTTAGGGTTAGAAAAACTATGGCATATCCAGACGTCACTGTGTGTTTTTATGACAGCTCTGCTCCCCACACGGATGAGAAAACAATAATCAGCATGCTTTAGTAGCACATTGCCTACTTTACAACTACCTGTTGATTCACGCTATGGCCCCAAATTATGGTTAGGGTTAGCAAACTGAGGCTAGGGTTAGGGTTAGACAAACTATGGCATATCCAGGCATCAATATGTGTTTTTCTGACAGTTCTGCTCCCCACGCGGATGAGAAAACAAAATTCAGCATGTTTTAGTAGCATATTGCCTACTTTCCAACTCTCTGTTGATTCACCCTAAGGCCCCGGGTTAGGGTTAGCAAACTGAGGCTAGGGTTAGGGTTAGAAAAACTATGGCATATTCAGACATCAACATGTGTTTTTATGATAGTTCTGCTCCCCACACGGATGAGAAAACAAAAATCAGCATGCTTTAGTAGCACATTGCCTACTTTACAACTACCTGTTGATTCACGCTATGGCCCCAAATTATGGTTATGGTTAGCAAACTGAGGCTAGGGTTAGGGTTAGACAAACTATGGCATATCCAGACATCAATATGTGTTTTTATCACAGTTCTGCTCCCCACACGGATGAGAAAACAAAATTCAGCACGTTTTAGTAGCATATTGCCTACTTTCCAACTCCCTGTTGATTCACCCTAAGGCCCCGGGTTAGGGTTAGGAAACTGAGGCTAGGGTTAGGGTTAGAAAAACTATGGCATATCCAGACGTCACTGTGTGTTTTTATGACAGCTCTGCTCCCCACACGGATGAGAAAACACAATTCAGCATGCTTTAGTAGCATATTGCCTACTTTCCAACTCCCTGTTGATTCACCCTAAGGCCCCGGGTTAGGGTTAGCAAACTGAGGCTAGGGTTAGGGTTAGAAAAACTATGGCATATCCAGACGTCACTGTGTGTTTTTATGACAGCTCTGCTCCCCACACGGATGAGAAAACACAATTCAGCATGCTTTAGTAGCATATTGCCTACTTTCCAACTCCCTGTTGATTCACCCTAAGGCCCCGGGTTAGGGTTAGCAAACTGAGGCTAGGGTTAGGGTTAGAAAAACTATGGCATATCCAGACGTCACTGTGTGTTTTTATGACAGCTCTGCTCCCCACACGGATGAGAAAACAAAAATCAGCATGCTTTAGTAGCACATTGCCTACTTTACAACTACCTGTTGATTCACGCTATGGCCCCAAATTATGGTTAGGGTTAGCAAACTGAGGCTAAGGTTAGGGTTAGACAAACTATGGCATATCCAGGCATCAATATGTGTTTTTCTGACAGTTCTGCTCCCCACGCGGATGAGAAAACAAAATTCAGCATGCTTTAGTAGCATATTGCCTACTTTCCAACTCCCTGTTGATTCACCCTAAGGCCCCGGGTTAGGGTTAGCAAACTGAGGCTAGGGTTAGGGTTAGAAAAACTATGGCATATCCAGACGTCACTGTGTGTTTTTATGACAGCTCTGCTCCCCACACGGATGAGAAAACAATAATCAGCATGCTTTAGTAGCACATTGCCTACTTTAAAACTACCTGTTGATTCACGCTATGGCCCCAAATTATGGTTAGGGTTAGCAAACTGAGGCTAGGGTTAGGGTTAGACAAACTATGGCATATCCAGGCATCAATATGTGTTTTTCTGACAGTTCTGCTCCCCACGCGGATGAGAAAACAATAATCAGCATGCTTTAGTAGCACATTGCCTACTTTAAAACTACCTGTTGATTCACCCTAAGGCCCCGGGTTAGGGTTAGCAAACTGAGGCTAGGGTTAGGGTTAGAAAAACTATGGCATATTCAGACATCAACATGTGTTTTTATGATAGTTCTGCTCCCCACACGGATGAGAAAACAAAAATCAGCATGCTTTAGTAGCACATTGCCTACTTTACAACTACCTGTTGATTCACGCTATGGCCCCAAATTATGGTTATGGTTAGCAAACTGAGGCTAGGGTTAGGGTTAGACAAACTATGGCATATCCAGACATCAATATGTGTTTTTATCACAGTTCTGCTCCCCACACGGATGAGAAAACAAAATTCAGCACGTTTTAGTAGCATATTGCCTACTTTCCAACTCCCTGTTGATTCACCCTAAGGCCCCGGGTTAGGGTTAGGAAACTGAGGCTAGGGTTAGGGTTAGAAAAACTATGGCATATCCAGACGTCACTGTGTGTTTTTATGACAGCTCTGCTCCCCACACGGATGAGAAAACACAATTCAGCATGCTTTAGTAGCATATTGCCTACTTTCCAACTCCCTGTTGATTCACCCTAAGGCCCCGGGTTAGGGTTAGCAAACTGAGGCTAGGGTTAGGGTTAGAAAAACTATGGCATATCCAGACGTCACTGTGTGTTTTTATGACAGCTCTGCTCCCCACACGGATGAGAAAACAAAAATCAGCATGCTTTAGTAGCACATTGCCTACTTTACAACTACCTGTTGATTCACGCTATGGCCCCAAATTATGGTTAGGGTTAGCAAACTGAGGCTAGGGTTAGGGTTAGACAAACTATGGCATATCCAGGCATCAAAATGTGTTTTTCTCACAGTTCTGCTCCCCACGCGGATGAGAAAACAAAATTCAGCATGCTTTAGTAGCATATTGCCTACTTTCCAACTCCCTGTTGATTCACCCTAAGGCCCCGGGTTAGGGTTAGCAAACTGAGGCTAGGGTTAGGGTTAGAAAAACTATGGCATATCCAGACGTCACTGTGTGTTTTTATGACAGCTCTGCTCCCCACACGGATGAGAAAACAAAAATCAGCATGCTTTAGTAGCACATTGCCTACTTTACAACTACCTGTTGATTCACGCTATGGCCCCAAATTATGGTTATGGTTAGCAAACTGAGGCTAGGGTTAGGGTTAGACAAACTATGGCATATCCAGACATCAATATGTGTTTTTATCACAGTTCTGCTCCCCACACGGATGAGAAAACAAAATTCAGCATGCTTTAGTAGCATATTGCCTACTTTCCAACTCCCTGTTGATTCACCCTAAGGCCCCGGGTTAGGGTTAGCAAACTGAGGCTAGGGTTAGGGTTAGAAAAACTATGGCATATTCAGACATCAACATGTGTTTTTATGATAGTTCTGCTCCCCACACGGATGAGAAAACAAAAATCAGCATGCTTTAGTAGCACATTGCCTACTTTACAACTACCTGTTGATTCACGCTATGGCCCCAAATTATGGTTATGGTTAGCAAACTGAGGCTAGGGTTAGGGTTAGACAAACTATGGCATATCCAGACATCAATATGTGTTTTTATCACAGTTCTGCTCCCCACACGGATGAGAAAACAAAATTCAGCACGTTTTAGTAGCATATTGCCTACTTTCCAACTCCCTGTTGATTCACCCTAAGGCCCCGGGTTAGGGTTAGCAAACTGAGGCTAGGGTTAGGGTTAGAAAAACTATGGCATATCCAGACGTCACTGTGTGTTTTTATGACAGCTCTGCTCCCCACACGGATGAGAAAACACAATTCAGCATGCTTTAGTAGCATATTGCCTACTTTCCAACTCCCTGTTGATTCACCCTAAGGCCCCGGGTTAGGGTTAGCAAACTGAGGCTAGGGTTAGGGTTAGAAAAACTATGGCATATCCAGACGTCACTGTGTGTTTTTATGACAGCTCTGCTCCCCACACGGATGAGAAAACACAATTCAGCATGCTTTAGTAGCATATTGCCTACTTTCCAACTCCCTGTTGATTCACCCTAAGGCCCCGGGTTAGGGTTAGCAAACTGAGGCTAGGGTTAGGGTTAGAAAAACTATGACATATCCAGACGTCACTGTGTGTTTTTATGACAGCTCTGCTCCCCACACGGATGAGAAAACAAAAATCAGCATGCTTTAGTAGCACATTGCCTACTTTACAACTACCTGTTGATTCACGCTATGGCCCCAAATTATGGTTAGGGTTAGCAAACTGAGGCTAGGGTTAGGGTTAGACAAACTATGGCATATCCAGGCATCAATATGTGTTTTTCTGACAGTTCTGCTCCCCACGCGGATGAGAAAACAAAAATCAGCATGCTTTAGTAGCACATTGCCTACTTTACAACTACCTGTTGATTCACGCTATGGCCCCAAATTATGGTTATGGTTAGCAAACTGAGGCTAGGGTTAGGGTTAGACAAACTATGGCATATCCAGACATCAATATGTGTTTTTATCACAGTTCTGCTCCCCACACGGATGAGAAAACAAAATTCAGCATGCTTTAGTAGCATATTGCCTACTTTCCAACTCCCTGTTGATTCACCCTAAGGCCCCGGGTTAGGGTTAGCAAACTGAGGCTAGGGTTAGGGTTAGAAAAACTATGGCATATTCAGACATCAACATGTGTTTTTATGATAGTTCTGCTCCCCACACGGATGAGAAAACAAAAATCAGCATGCTTTAGTAGCACATTGCCTACTTTACAACTACCTGTTGATTCACGCTATGGCCCCAAATTATGGTTATGGTTAGCAAACTGAGGCTAGGGTTAGGGTTAGACAAACTATGGCATATCCAGACATCAATATGTGTTTTTATCACAGTTCTGCTCCCCACACGGATGAGAAAACAAAATTCAGCACGTTTTAGTAGCATATTGCCTACTTTCCAACTCCCTGTTGATTCACCCTAAGGCCCCGGGTTAGGGTTAGCAAACTGAGGCTAGGGTTAGGGTTAGAAAAACTATGGCATATCCAGACGTCACTGTGTGTTTTTATGACAGCTCTGCTCCCCACACGGATGAGAAAACACAATTCAGCATGCTTTAGTAGCATATTGCCTACTTTCCAACTCCCTGTTGATTCACCCTAAGGCCCCGGGTTAGGGTTAGCAAACTGAGGCTAGGGTTAGGGTTAGAAAAACTATGGCATATCCAGACGTCACTGTGTGTTTTTATGACAGCTCTGCTCCCCACACGGATGAGAAAACACAATTCAGCATGCTTTAGTAGCATATTGCCTACTTTCCAACTCCCTGTTGATTCACCCTAAGGCCCCGGGTTAGGGTTAGCAAACTGAGGCTAGGGTTAGGGTTAGAAAAACTATGGCATATCCAGACGTCACTGTGTGTTTTTATGACAGCTCTGCTCCCCACACGGATGAGAAAAAACAATAATCAGCATGCTTTAGTAGCACATTGCCTACTTTACAACTACCTGTTGATTCACACTATGGCCCCAAATTATGGTTATGGTTAGCAAACTGAGGCTAGGGTTAGGGTTAGACAAACTACGGCATATCCAGGCATCAATATGTGTTTTTCTGACAGTTCTGCTCCCCACGCGGATGAGAAAACAAAATTCAGCATGCTTTAGTAGCATATTGCCTACTTTCCAACTCCCTGTTGATTCACCCTAAGGCCCCGGTTAGGGTTAGCAAACTGAGGCTAGGGTTAGGGTTAGAAAAACTATGGCATATTCAGACATCAATATGTGTTTTTATGACAGTTCTGCTCCCCACACGGATGAGAAAACACAATTCAGCATGCTTTAGTAGCATATTGCCTACTTTCCAACTCCCTGTTGATTCACCCTAAGGCCCCTGGTTAGGGTTAGCAAACTGAGGCTAGGGTTAGGGTTAGACAAACTATGGCATATCCAGGCATCAATATGTGTTTTTCTGACAGTTCTGCTCCCCACGCGGATGAGAAAACAAAATTCAGCATGCTTTAGTAGCATATTGCCTACTTTCCAACTCCCTGTTGATTCACCCTAAGGCCCCGGGTTAGGGTTAGCAAACTGAGGCTAGGGTTAGGGTTAGAAAAACTATGGCATATTCAGACATCAACATGTGTTTTTATGATAGTTCTGCTCCCCACACGGATGAGAAAACAAAAATCAGCATGCTTTAGTAGCACATTGCCTACTTTACAACTACCTGTTGATTCACGCTATGGCCCCAAATTATGGTTATGGTTAGCAAACTGAGGCTAGGGTTAGGGTTAGACAAACTATGGCATATCCAGACATCAATATGTGTTTTTATCACAGTTCTGCTCCCCACACGGATGAGAAAACAAAATTCAGCATGTTTTAGTAGCATATTGCCTACTTTCCAACTCCCTGTTGATTCACCCTAAGGCCCCGGGTTAGGGTTAGGAAACTGAGGCTAGGGTTAGGGTTAGAAAAACTATGGCATATCCAGACGTCACTGTGTGTTTTTATGACAGCTCTGCTCCCCACACGGATGAGAAAACACAATTCAGCATGCTTTAGTAGCATATTGCCTACTTTCCAACTCCCTGTTGATTCACCCTAAGGCCCCGGGTTAGGGTTAGCAAACTGAGGCTAGGTTTGGGGTTAGAAAAACTATGGCATATCCAGACGTCACTGTGTGTTTTTATGACAGCTCTGCTCCCCACACGGATGAGAAAACAATAATCAGCATGCTTTAGTAGCACATTGCCTACTTTACAACTACCTGTTGATTCACGCTATGGCCCCAAATTATGGTTAGGGTTAGCAAACTGAGGCTAGGGTTAGGGTTAGACAAACTATGGCATATCCAGGCATCAATATGTGTTTTTCTGACAGTTCTGCTCCCCACGCGGATGAGAAAACAAAATTCAGCATGTTTTAGTAGCATATTGCCTACTTTCCAACTCTCTGTTGATTCACCCTAAGGCCCCGGGTTAGGGTTAGCAAACTGAGGCTAGGGATAGGGTTAGAAAAACTATGGCATATTCAGACATCAACATGTGTTTTTATGATAGTTCTGCTCCCCACACGGATGAGAAAACAAAAATCAGCATGCTTTAGTAGCACATTGCCTACTTTACAACTACCTGTTGATTCACGCTATGGCCCCAAATTATGGTTATGGTTAGCAAACTGAGGCTAGGGTTAGGGTTAGACAAACTATGGCATATCCAGACATCAATATGTGTTTTTATCACAGTTCTGCTCCCCACACGGATGAGAAAACAAAATTCAGCACGTTTTAGTAGCATATTGCCTACTTTCCAACTCCCTGTTGATTCACCCTAAGGCCCCGGGTTAGGGTTAGGAAACTGAGGCTAGGGTTAGGGTTAGAAAAACTATGGCATATCCAGACGTCACTGTGTGTTTTTATGACAGCTCTGCTCCCCACACGGATGAGAAAACACAATTCAGCATGCTTTAGTAGCATATTGCCTACTTTCCAACTTCCTGTTGATTCACCATAAGGCCCCGGGTTAGGGTTAGCAAACTGAGGCTAGGGTTAGGGTTAGAAAAACTATGGCATATCCAGACGTCACTGTGTGTTTTTTTGACAGCTCTGCTCCCCACACGGATGAGAAAACACAATTCAGCATGCTTTTGTAGCATATTGCCTACTTTCCAACTCCCTGTTGATTCACCCTAAGGCCCCGGGTTAGGGTTAGCAAACTGAGGCTAGGGTTAGGGTTAGAAAAACTATGGCATATCCAGACGTCACTGTGTGTTTTTATGACAGCTCTGCTCCCCACACGGATGAGAAAACAAAAATCAGCATGCTTTAGTAGCACATTGCCTACTTTACAACTACCTGTTGATTCACGCTATGGCCCCAAATTATGGTTAGGGTAAGCAAACTGAGGCTAGGGTTAGGGTTAGACAAACTATGGCATATCCAGGCATCAATATGTGTTTTTCTGACAGTTCTGCTCCCCACGCGGATGAGAAAACAAAATTCAGCATGCTTTAGTAGCATATTGCCTACTTTCCAACTCCCTGTTGATTCACCCTAAGGCCCCGGGTTAGGGTTAGGAAACTGAGGCTAGGGTTAGGGTTAGAAAAACTATGGCATATCCAGACGTCACTGTGTGTTTTTATGACAGCTCTGCTCCCCACACGGATGAGAAAACACAATTCAGCATGCTTTAGTAGCATATTGCCTACTTTCCAACTCCCTGTTGATTCACCCTAAGGCCCCGGGTTAGGGTTAGCAAACTGAGGCTAGGGTTGGGGTTAGAAAAACTATGGCATATCCAGACGTCACTGTGTGTTTTTATGACAGCTCTGCTCCCCACACGGATGAGAAAACACAATTCAGCATGCTTTAGTAGCATATTGCCTACTTTCCAACTCCCTGTTGATTCACCCTAAGGCCCCGGGTTAGGGTTAGCAAACTGAGGCTAGGGTTAGGGTTAGAAAAACTATGGCATATTCAGACGTCACTGTGTGTTTTTATGACAGCTCTGCTCCCCACACGGATGAGAAAACAAAAATCAGCATGCTTTAGTAGCACATTGCCTACTTTACAACTACCTGTTGATTCACGCTATGGCCCCAAATTATGGTTATGGTTAGCAAACTGAGGCTAGGGTTAGGGTTAGACAAACTATGGCATATCCAGACATCAATATGTGTTTTTATCACAGTTCTGCTCCCCACACGGATGAGAAAACAAAATTCAGCATGCTTTAGTAGCATATTGCCTACTTTCCAACTCCCTGTTGATTCACCCTAAGGCCCCGGGTTAGGGTTAGCAAACTGAGGCTAGGGTTAGGGTTAGAAAAACTATGGCATATTCAGACATCAACATGTGTTTTTATGATAGTTCTGCTCCCCACACGGATGAGAAAACAAAAATCAGCATGCTTTAGTAGCACATTGCCTACTTTACAACTACCTGTTGATTGACGCTATGGCCCCAAATTATGGTTATGGTTAGCAAACTGAGGCTAGGGTTAGGGTTAGACAAACTATGGCATATCCAGACATCAATATGTGTTTTTATCACAGTTCTGCTCCCCACACGGATGAGAAAACAAAATTCAGCACGTTTTAGTAGCATATTGCCTACTTTCCAACTCCCTGTTGATTCACCCTAAGGCCCCGGGTTAGGGTTAGGAAACTGAGGCTAAGGTTAGGGTTAGAAAAACTATGGCATATCCAGACGTCACTGTGTGTTTTTATGACAGCTCTGCTCCCCACACGGATGAGAAAACACAATTCAGCATGCTTTAGTAGCATATTGCCTACTTTCCAACTTCCTGTTGATTCACCATAAGGCCCCGGGTTAGGGTTAGCAAACTGAGGCTAGGGTTAGGGTTAGAAAAACTATGGCATATCCAGACGTCACTGTGTGTTTTTATGACAGCTCTGCTCCCCACACGGATGAGAAAACACAATTCAGCATGCTTTTGTAGCATATTGCCTACTTTCCAACTCCCTGTTGATTCACCCTAAGGCCCCGGGTTAGGGTTAGCAAACTGAGGCTAGGGTTAGGGTTAGAAAAACTATGGCATATCCAGACGTCACTGTGTGTTTTTATGACAGCTCTGCTCCCCACACGGATGAGAAAACAAAAATCAGCATGCTTTAGTAGCACATTGCCTACTTTACAACTACCTGTTGATTCACGCTATGGCCCCAAATTATGGTTAGGGTAAGCAAACTGAGGCTAGGGTTAGGGTTAGACAAACTATGGCATATCCAGGCATCAATATGTGTTTTTCTGACAGTTCTGCTCCCCACGCGGATGAGAAAACAAAATTCAGCATGCTTTAGTAGCATATTGCCTACTTTCCAACTCCCTGTTGATTCACCCTAAGGCCCCGGGTTAGGGTTAGCAAACTGAGGCTAGGGTTAGGGTTAGAAAAACTATGGCATATTCAGACATCAACATGTGTTTTTATGATAGTTCTGCTCCCCACACGGATGAGAAAACAAAAATCAGCATGCTTTAGTAGCACATTGCCTACTTTACAACTACCTGTTGATTCACGCTATGGCCCCAAATTATGGTTATGGTTAGCAAACTGAGGCTAGGGTTAGGGTTAGACAAACTATGGCATATCCAGACATCAATATGTGTTTTTATCACAGTTCTGCTCCCCACACGGATGAGAAAACAAAATTCAGCACGTTTTAGTAGCATATTGCCTACTTTCCAACTCCCTGTTGATTCACCCTAAGGCCCCGGGTTAGGGTTAGGAAACTGAGGCTAGGGTTAGGGTTAGAAAAACTATGGCATATCCAGACGTCACTGTGTGTTTTTATGACAGCTCTGCTCCCCACACGGATGAGAAAACACAATTCAGCATGCTTTAGTAGCATATTGCCTACTTTCCAACTCCCTGTTGATTCACCCTAAGGCCCCGGGTTAGGGTTAGCAAACTGAGGCTAGGGTTGGGGTTAGAAAAACTATGGCATATCCAGACGTCACTGTGTGTTTTTATGACAGCTCTGCTCCCCACACGGATGAGAAAACACAATTCAGCATGCTTTAGTAGCATATTGCCTACTTTCCAACTCCCTGTTGATTCACCCTAAGGCCCCGGGTTAGGGTTAGCAAACTGAGGCTAGGGTTAGGGTTAGAAAAACTATGGCATATCCAGACGTCACTGTGTGTTTTTATGACAGCTCTGCTCCCCACACGGATGAGAAAACAATAATCAGCATGCTTTAGTAGCACATTGCCTACTTTACAACTACCTGTTGATTCACGCTATGGCCCCAAATTATGGTTAGGGTTAGCAAACTGAGGCTAGGGTTAGGGTTAGACAAACTATGGCATATCCAGGCATCAATATGTGTTTTTCTGACAGTTCTGCTCCCCACGCGGATGAGAAAACAAAATTCAGCATGTTTTAGTAGCATATTGCCTACTTTCCAACTCTCTGTTGATTCACCCTAAGGCCCCGGGTTAGGGTTAGCAAACTGAGGCTAGGGTTAGGGTTAGAAAAACTATGGCATATTCAGACATCAACATGTGTTTTTATGATAGTTCTGCTCCCCACACGGATGAGAAAACAAAAATCAGCATGCTTTAGTAGCACATTGCCTACTTTACAACTACCTGTTGATTCACGCTATGGCCCCAAATTATGGTTATGGTTAGCAAACTGAGGCTAGGGTTAGGGTTAGACAAACTATGGCATATCCAGACATCAATATGTGTTTTTATCACAGTTCTGCTCCCCACACGGATGAGAAAACAAAATTCAGCATGCTTTAGTAGCATATTGCCTACTTTCCAACTCCCTGTTGATTCACCCTAAGGCCCCGGGTTAGGGTTAGCAAACTGAGGCTAGGGTTGGGGTTAGAAAAACTATGGCATATCCAGACGTCACTGTGTGTTTTTATGACAGCTCTGCTCCCCACACGGATGAGAAAACACAATTCAGCATGCTTTAGTAGCATATTGCCTACTTTCCAACTCCCTGTTGATTCACCCTAAGGCCCCGGGTTAGGGTTAGCAAACTGAGGCTAGGGTTAGGGTTAGAAAAACTATGGCATATCCAGACGTCACTGTGTGTTTTTATGACAGCTCTGCTCCCCACACGGATGAGAAAACAATAATCAGCATGCTTTAGTAGCACATTGCCTACTTTACAACTACCTGTTGATTCACGCTGTGGCCCCAAATTATGGTTAGGGTTAGCAAACTGAGGCTAGGGTTAGGGTTAGACAAACTATGGCATATCCAGGCATCAATATGTGTTTTTCTGACAGTTCTGCTCCCCACGCGGATGAGAAAACAAAATTCAGCATGTTTTAGTAGCATATTGCCTACTTTCCAACTCTCTGTTGATTCACCCTAAGGCTCCGGGTTAGGGTTAGCAAACTGAGGCTAGGGTTAGGGTTAGAAAAACTATGGCATATTCAGACATCAACATGTGTTTTTATGATAGTTCTGCTCCCCACACGGATGAGAAAACAAAAATCAGCATGCTTTAGTAGCACATTGCCTACTTTACAACTACCTGTTGATTCACGCTATGGCCCCAAATTATGGTTATGGTTAGCAAACTGAGGCTAGGGTTAGGGTTAGACAAACTATGGCATATCCAGACATCAATATGTGTTTTTATCACAGTTCTGCTCCCCACACGGATGAGAAAACAAAATTCAGCACGTTTTAGTAGCATATTGCCTACTTTCCAACTCCCTGTTGATTCACCCTAAGGCCCCGGGTTAGGGTTAGGAAACTGAGGCTAGGGTTAGGGTTAGAAAAACTATGGCATATCCAGACGTCACTGTGTGTTTTTATGACAGCTCTGCTCCCCACACGGATGAGAAAACACAATTCAGCATGCTTTAGTAGCATATTGCCTACTTTCCAACTCCCTGTTGATTCACCCTAAGGCCCCGGGTTAGGGTTAGCAAACTGAGGCTAGGGTTAGGGTTAGAAAAACTATGGCATATCCAGACGTCACTGTGTGTTTTTATGACAGCTCTGCTCCCCACACGGATGAGAAAACACAATTCAGCATGCTTTAGTAGCATATTGCCTACTTTCCAACTCCCTGTTGATTCACCCTAAGGCCCCGGGTTAGGGTTAGCAAACTGAGGCTAGGGTTAGGGTTAGAAAAACTATGGCATATCCAGACGTCACTGTGTGTTTTTATGACAGCTCTGCTCCCCACACGGATGAGAAAACAAAAATCAGCATGCTTTAGTAGCACATTGCCTACTTTACAACTACCTGTTGATTCACGCTATGGCCCCAAATTATGGTTAGGGTTAGCAAACTGAGGCTAGGGTTAGGGTTAGACAAACTATGGCATATCCAGGCATCAATATGTGTTTTTCTGACAGTTCTGCTCCCCACGCGGATGAGAAAACAAAATTCAGCATGCTTTAGTAGCATATTGCCTACTTTCCAACTCCCTGTTGATTCACCCTAAGGCCCCGGGTTAGGGTTAGCAAACTGAGGCTAGGGTTAGGGTTAGACAAACTATGGCATATCCAGACGTCACTGTGTGTTTTTATGACAGCTCTGCTCCCCACACGGATGAGAAAACACAATTCAGCATGCTTTAGTAGCATATTGCCTACTTTCCAACTCCCTGTTGATTCACGCTATGGCCCCAAATTATGGTTAGGGTTAGCAAACTGAGGCTAGGGTTAGGGTTAGACAAACTATGGCATATCCAGGCATCAATATGTGTTTTTCTGACAGCTCTGCTCCCCACACGGATGAGAAAACAATAATCAGCATGCTTTAGTAGCACATTGCCTACTTTACAACTACCTGTTGATTCACGCTATGGCCCCAAATTATGGTTAGGGTTAGCAAACTGAGGCTAGGGTTAGGGTTAGACAAACTATGGCATATCCAGGCATCAATATGTGTTTTTCTGACAGTTCTGCTCCCCACGCGGATGAGAAAACAAAATTCAGCATGTTTTAGTAGCATATTGCCTACTTTCCAACTCCCTGTTGATTCACCCTAAGGCCCCGGGTTAGGGTTAGCAAACTGAGGCTAGGGTTAGGGTTAGAAAAACTATGGCATATTCAGACATCAACATGTGTTTTTATGATAGTTCTGCTCCCCACACGGATGAGAAAACAAAAATCAGCATGCTTTAGTAGCACATTGCCTACTTTACAACTACCTGTTGATTCACGCTATGGCCCCAAATTATGGTTATGGTTAGCAAACTGAGGCTAGGGTTAGGGTTAGACAAACTATGGCATATCCAGACATCAATATGTGTTTTTATCACAGTTCTGCTCCCCACACGGATGAGAAAACAAAATTCAGCACGTTTTAGTAGCATATTGCCTACTTTCCAACTCCCTGTTGATTCACGCTATGGCCCCAAATTATGGTTATGGTTAGCATACTGAGGCTAGGGTTAGGGTTAGACAAACTATGGCATATCCAGACATCAATATGTGTTTTTATCACAGTTCTGCTCCCCACACGGATGAGAAAACAAAATTCAGCACGTTTTAGTAGCATATTGCCTACTTTCCAACTCCCTGTTGATTCACCCTAAGGCCCCGGGTTAGGGTTAGCAAACTGAGGCTAGGGTTAGGGTTAGAAAAACTATGGCATATCCAGACGTCACTGTGTGTTTTTATGACAGCTCTGCTCCCCACACGGATGAGAAAACACAATTCAGCATGCTTTAGTAGCATATTGCCTACTTTCCAACTCCCTGTTGATTCACCCAAAGGCCCCGGGTTAGGGTTAGCAAACTGAGGCTAGGGTTAGGGTTAGAAAAACTATGGCATATCCAGACGTCACTGTGTGTTTTTATGACAGCTCTGCTCCCCACACGGATGAGAAAACACAATTCAGCATGCTTTAGTAGCATATTGCCTACTTTCCAACTCCCTGTTGATTCACCCTAAGGCCCCGGGTTAGGGTTAGCAAACTGAGGCTAGGGTTAGGGTTAGAAAAACTATGGCATATTCAGACATCAACATGTGTTTTTATGATAGTTCTGCTCCCCACACGGATGAGAAAACAAAAATCAGCATGCTTTAGTAGCACATTGCCTACTTTACAACTACCTGTTGATTCACGCTATGGCCCCAAATTATGGTTATGGTTAGCAAACTGAGGCTAGGGTTAGGGTTAGACAAACTATGGCATATCCAGACATCAATATGTGTTTTTATCACAGTTCTGCTCCCCACACGGATGAGAAAACAAAATTCAGCACGTTTTAGTAGCATATTGCCTACTTTCCAACTCCCTGTTGATTCACCCTAAGGCCCCGGGTTAGGGTTAGGAAACTGAGGCTAGGGTTAGGGTTAGAAAAACTATGGCATATCCAGACGTCACTGTGTGTTTTTATGACAGCTCTGCTCCCCACACGGATGAGAAAACACAATTCAGCATGCTTTAGTAGCATATTGCCTACTTTCCAACTCCCTGTTGATTCACCCTAAGGCCCCGGGTTAGGGTTAGCAAACTGAGGCTAGGGTTAGGGTTAGAAAAACTATGGCATATCCAGACGTCACTGTGTGTTTTTATGACAGCTCTGCTCCCCACACGGATGAGAAAACACAATTCAGCATGCTTTAGTAGCATATTGCCTACTTTCCAACTCCCTGTTGATTCACCCTAAGGCCCCGGGTTAGGGTTAGCAAACTGAGGCTAGGGTTAGGGTTAGAAAAACTATGGCATATCCAGACGTCACTGTGTGTTTTTATGACAGCTCTGCTCCCCACACGGATGAGAAAACAAAAATCAGCATGCTTTAGTAGCACATTGCCTACTTTACAACTACCTGTTGATTCACGCTATGGCCCCAAATTATGGTTAGGGTTAGCAAACTGAGGCTAGGGTTAGGGTTAGACAAACTATGGCATATCCAGGCATCAATATGTGTTTTTCTGACAGTTCTGCTCCCCACGCGGATGAGAAAACAAAATTCAGCATGCTTTAGTAGCATTTTGCCTACTTTCCAACTCCCTGTTGATTCACGCTATGGCCCCAAATTATGGTTAGGGTTAGCAAACTGAGGCTAGGGTTAGGGTTAGAAAAACTATGGCATATTCAGACATCAACATGTGTTTTTATGATAGTTCTGCTCCCCACACGGATGAGAAAACAAAAATCAGCATGCTTTAGTAGCACATTGCCTACTTTACAACTACCTGTTGATTCACGCTATGGCCCCAAATTATGGTTATGGTTAGCAAACTGAGGCTAGGGTTAGGGTTAGACAAACTATGGCATATCCAGACATCAATATGTGTTTTTATCACAGTTCTGCTCCCCACACGGATGAGAAAACAAAATTCAGCACGTTTTAGTAGCATATTGCCTACTTTCCAACTCCCTGTTGATTCACCCTAAGGCCCCGGGTTAGGGTTAGCAAACTGAGGCTAGGGTTAGGGTTAGAAAAACTATGGCATATCCAGACGTCACTGTGTGTTTTTATGACAGCTCTGCTCCCCACACGGATGAGAAAACACAATTCAGCATGCTTTAGTAGCATATTGCCTACTTTCCAACTCCCTGTTGATTCACCCAAAGGCCCCGGGTTAGGGTTAGCAAACTGAGGCTAGGGTTAGGGTTAGAAAAACTATGGCATATCCAGACGTCACTGTGTGTTTTTATGACAGCTCTGCTCCCCACACGGATGAGAAAACAATAATCAGCATGCTTTAGTAGCACATTGCCTACTTTACAACTACCTGTTGATTCACGCTATGGCCCCAAATTATGGTTAGGGTTAGCAAACTGAGGCTAGGGTTAGGGTTAGACAAACTATGGCATATCCAGGCATCAATATGTGTTTTTCTGACAGTTCTGCTCCCCACGCGGATGAGAAAACAAAATTCAGCATGTTTTAGTAGCATATTGCCTACTTTCCAACTCCCTGTTGATTCACCCTAAGGCCCCGGGTTAGGGTTAGCAAACTGAGGCTAGGGTTAGGGTTAGAAAAACTATGGCATATTCAGACATCAACATGTGTTTTTATGATAGTTCTGCTCCCCACACGGATGAGAAAACAAAAATCAGCATGCTTTAGTAGCACATTGCCTACTTTACAACTACCTGTTGATTCACGCTATGGCCCCAAATTATGGTTATGGTTAGCAAACTGAGGCTAGGGTTAGGGTTAGACAAACTATGGCATATCCAGACATCAATATGTGTTTTTATCACAGTTCTGCTCCCCACACGGATGAGAAAACAAAATTCAGCACGTTTTAGTAGCATATTGCCTACTTTCCAACTCCCTGTTGATTCACCCTAAGGCCCCGGGTTAGGGTTAGGAAACTGAGGCTAGGGTTAGGGTTAGAAAAACTATGGCATATCCAGACGTCACTGTGTGTTTTTATGACAGCTCTGCTCCCCACACGGATGAGAAAACACAATTCAGCATGCTTTAGTAGCATATTGCCTACTTTCCAACTCCCTGTTGATTCACCCTAAGGCCCCGGGTTAGGGTTAGCAAACTGAGGCTAGGGTTAGGGTTAGAAAAACTATGGCATATCCAGACGTCACTGTGTGTTTTTATGACAGCTCTGCTCCCCACACGGATGAGAAAACACAATTCAGCATGCTTTAGTAGCATATTGCCTACTTTCCAACTCCCTGTTGATTCACCCTAAGGCCCCGGGTTAGGGTTAGCAAACTGAGGCTAGGGTTAGGGTTAGAAAAACTATGGCATATCCAGACGTCACTGTGTGTTTTTATGACAGCTCTGCTCCCCACACGGATGAGAAAACAAAAATCAGCATGCTTTAGTAGCACATTGCCTACTTTACAACTACCTGTTGATTCACGCTATGGCCCCAAATTATGGTTAGGGTTAGCAAACTGAGGCTAGGGTTAGGGTTAGACAAACTATGGCATATCCAGGCATCAATATGTGTTTTTCTGACAGTTCTGCTCCCCACGCGGATGAGAAAACAAAATTCAGCATGATTTAGTAGCATATTGCCTACTTTCCAACTCCCTGTTGATTCACCCTAAGGCCCCGGGTTAGGGTTAGCAAACTGAGGCTAGGGTTAGGGTTAGAAAAACTATGGCATATTCAGACATCAACATGTGTTTTTATGATAGTTCTGCTCCCCACACGGATGAGAAAACAAAAATCAGCATGCTTTAGTAGCACATTGCCTACTTTACAACTACCTGTTGATTCACGCTATGGCCCCAAATTATGGTTATGGTTAGCAAACTGAGGCTAGGGTTAGGGTTAGAAAAACTATGGCATATCCAGACGTCACTGTGTGTTTTTATGACAGCTCTGCTCCCCACACGGATGAGAAAACACAATTCAGCATGCTTTAGTAGCATATTGCCTACTTTCCAACTCCCTGTTGATTCACCCAAAGGCCCCGGGTTAGGGTTAGCAAACTGAGGCTAGGGTTAGGGTTAGAAAAACTATGGCATATCCAGACGTCACTGTGTGTTTTTATGACAGCTCTGCTCCCCACACGGATGAGAAAACAATAATCAGCATGCTTTAGTAGCACATTGCCTACTTTACAACTACCTGTTGATTCACGCTATGGCCCCAAATTATGGTTAGGGTTAGCAAACTGAGGCTAGGGTTAGGGTTAGACAAACTATGGCATATCCAGGCATCAATATGTGTTTTTCTGACAGTTCTGCTCCCCACGCGGATGAGAAAACAAAATTCAGCATGTTTTAGTAGCATATTGCCTACTTTCCAACTCCCTGTTGATTCACCCTAAGGCCCCGGGTTAGGGTTAGCAAACTGAGGCTAGGGTTAGGGTTAGAAAAACTATGGCATATTCAGACATCAACATGTGTTTTTATGATAGTTCTGCTCCCCACACGGATGAGAAAACAAAAATCAGCATGCTTTAGTAGCACATTGCCTACTTTACAACTACCTGTTGATTCACGCTATGGCCCCAAATTATGGTTATGGTTAGCAAACTGAGGCTAGGGTTAGGGTTAGACAAACTATGGCATATCCAGACATCAATATGTGTTTTTATCACAGTTCTGCTCCCCACACGGATGAGAAAACAAAATTCAGCACGTTTTAGTAGCATATTGCCTACTTTCCAACTCCCTGTTGATTCACCCTAAGGCCCCGGGTTAGGGTTAGCAAACTGAGGCTAGGGTTAGGGTTAGACAAACTATGGCATATCCAGACATCAACATGTGTTTTTATGATAGTTCTGCTCCCCACACGGATGAGAAAACAAAAATCAGCATGCTTTAGTAGCACATTGCCTACTTTACAACTACCTGTTGATTCACGCTATGGCCCCAAATTATGGTTATGGTTAGCAAACTGAGGCTAGGGTTAGGGTTAGACAAACTATGGCATATCCAGACATCAATATGTGTTTTTATCACAGTTCTGCTCCCCACACGGATGAGAAAACAAAATTCAGCACGTTTTAGTAGCATATTGCCTACTTTCCAACTCCCTGTTGATTCACCCTAAGGCCCCGGGTTAGGGTTAGGAAACTGAGGCTAGGGTTAGGGTTAGAAAAACTATGGCATATCCAGACGTCACTGTGTGTTTTTATGACAGCTCTGCTCCCCACACGGATGAGAAAACACAATTCAGCATGCTTTAGTAGCATATTGCCTACTTTCCAACTCCCTGTTGATTCACCATAAGGCCCCGGGTTAGGGTTAGCAAACTGAGGCTAGGGTTAGGGTTAGAAAAACTATGGCATATCCAGACGTCACTGTGTGTTTTTATGACAGCTCTGCTCCCCACACGGATGAGAAAACACAATTCAGCATGCTTTAGTAGCATATTGCCTACTTTCCAACTCCCTGTTGATTCACCCTAAGGCCCCGGGTTAGGGTTAGCAAACTGAGGCTAGGGTTAGGGTTAGAAAAACTATGGCATATCCAGACGTCACTGTGTGTTTTTATGACAGCTCTGCTCCCCACACGGATGAGAAAACAAAAATCAGCATGCTTTAGTAGCACATTGCCTACTTTACAACTACCTGTTGATTCACGCTATGGCCCCAAATTATGGTTATGGTTAGCAAACTGAGGCTAGGGTTAGGGTTAGACAAACTATGGCATATCTAGACATCAATATGTGTTTTTATCACAGTTCTGCTCCCCACACGGATGAGAAAACAAAATTCAGCACGTTTTAGTAGCATATTGCCTACTTTCCAACTCCCTGTTGATTCACCCTAAGGCCCCGGGTTAGGGTTAGGAAACTGAGGCTAGGGTTAGGGTTAGAAAAACTATGGCATATCCAGACGTCACTGTGTTTTTATGACAGCTCTGCTCCCCACACGGATGAGAAAACACAATTCAGCATGCTTTAGTAGCATATTGCCTACTTTCCAACTCCCTGTTGATTCACCCTAAGGCCCCGGGTTAGGGTTAGCAAACTGAGGCTAGGGTTAGGGTTAGAAAAACTATGGCATATCCAGACGTCACTGTGTGTTTTTATGACAGCTCTGCTCCCCACACGGACGAGAAAACACAATTCAGCACGTTTTAGTAGCATATTGCCTACTTTCCAACTCCCTGTTGATTCACCCTAAGGCCCCGGGTTAGGGTTAGCAAACTGAGGCTAGGGTTAGGGTTAGAAAAACTATGGCATATCCAGACGTCACTGTGTGTTTTTATGACAGCTCTGCTCCCCACACGGATGAGAAAACACAATTCAGCATGCTTTAGTAGCATATTGCCTACTTTCCAACTCCCTGTTGATTCACCCTAAGGCCCCGGGTTAGGGTTAGCAAACTGAGGCTAGGGTTAGGGTTAGAAAAACTATGGCATATCCAGACGTCACTGTGTGTTTTTATGACAGCTCTGCTCCCCACACGGATGAGAAAACACAATTCAGCATGCTTTAGTAGCATATTGCCTACTTTCCAACTCCCTGTTGATTCACCCTAAGGCCCCGGGTTAGGGTTAGCAAACTGAGGCTAGGGTTAGGGTTAGACAAACTATGGCATATCCAGGCATCAATATGTGTTTTTCTGACAGTTCTGCTCCCCACGCGGATGAGAAAACAAAATTCAGCATGCTTTAGTAGCATATTGCCTACTTTCCAACTCCCTGTTGATTCACCCTAAGGCCCCGGGTTAGGGTTAGCAAACTGAGGCTAGGGTTAGGGTTAGAAAAACTATGGCATATTCAGACATCAACATGTGTTTTTATGATAGTTCTGCTCCCCACACGGATGAGAAAACAAAAATCAGCATGCTTTAGTAGCACATTGCCTACTTTACAACTACCTGTTGATTCACGCTATGGCCCCAAATTATGGTTATGGTTAGCAAACTGAGGCTAGGGTTAGGGTTAGACAAACTATGGCATATCCAGACATCAATATGTGTTTTTATCACAGTTCTGCTCCCCACACGGATGAGAAAACAAAATTCAGCATGCTTTAGTAGCATATTGCCTACTTTCCAACTCCCTGTTGATTCACCCTAAGGCCCCGGGTTAGGGTTAGCAAACTGAGGCTAGGGTTAGGGTTAGAAAAACTATGGCATATTCAGACATCAACATGTGTTTTTATGATAGTTCTGCTCCCCACACGGATGAGAAAACAAAAATCAGCATGCTTTAGTAGCACATTGCCTACTTTACAACTACCTGTTGATTCACGCTATGGCCCCAAATTATGGTTCTGGTTAGCAAACTGAGGCTAGGGTTAGGGTTAGACAAACTATGGCATATCCAGACATCAATATGTGTTTTTATCACAGTTCTGCTCCCCACACGGATGAGAAAACAAAATTCAGCACGTTTTAGTAGCATATTGCCTACTTTCCAACTCCCTGTTGATTCACCCTAAGGCCCCGGGTTAGGGTTAGGAAACTGAGGCTAGGGTTAGGGTTAGAAAAACTATGGCATATCCAGACGTCATTGTGTGTTTTTAGGACAGCTCTGCTCCCCACACGGATGAGAAAACACAATTCAGCATGCTTTAGTAGCATATTGCCTACTTTCCAACTCCCTGTTGATTCACCCTAAGGCCCCGGGTTAGGGTTAGCAAACTGAGGCTAGGGTTAGGGTTAGAAAAACTATGGCATATCCAGACGTCACTGTGTGTTTTTATGACAGCTCTGCTCCCCACACGGATGAGAAAACACAATTCAGCATGCTTTAGTAGCATATTGCCTACTTTCCAACTCCCTGTTGATTCACCCTAAGGCCCCGGGTTAGGGTTAGCAAACTGAGGCTAGGGTTAGGGTTAGAAAAACTATGGCATATCCAGACGTCACTGTGTGTTTTTATGACAGCTCTGCTCCCCACACGGATGAGAAAACAAAAATCAGCATGCTTTAGTAGCACATTGCCTACTTTACAACTACCTGTTGATTCACGCTATGGCCCCAAATTATGGTTAGGGTTAGCAAACTGAGGCTAGGGTTAGGGTTAGACAAACTATGGCATATCCAGGCATCAATATGTGTTTTTCTGACAGTTCTGCTCCCCACGCGGATGAGAAAACAAAATTCAGCATGCTTTAGTAGCATATTGCCTACTTTCCAACTCCCTGTTGATTCACCCTAAGGCCCCGGGTTAGGGTTAGCAAACTGAGGCTAGGGTTAGGGTTAGAAAAACTATGGCATATTCAGACATCAACATGTGTTTTTATGATAGTTCTGCTCCCCACACGGATGAGAAAACAAAAATCAGCATGCTTTAGTAGCACATTGCCTACTTTACAACTACCTGTTGATTCACGCTATGGCCCCAAATTATGGTTATGGTTAGCAAACTGAGGCTAGGGTTAGGGTTAGACAAACTATGGCATATCTAGACATCAATATGTGTTTTTATCACAGTTCTGCTCCCCACACGGATGAGAAAACAAAATTCAGCACGTTTTAGTAGCATATTGCCTACTTTCCAACTCCCTGTTGATTCACCCTAAGGCCCCGGGTTAGGGTTAGGAAACTGAGGCTAGGGTTAGGGTTAGAAAAACTATGGCATATCCAGACGTCACTGTGTGTTTTTATGACAGCTCTGCTCCCCACACGGATGAGAAAACACAATTCAGCATGCTTTAGTAGCATATTGCCTACTTTCCAACTCCCTGTTGATTCACCCTAAGGCCCCGGGTTAGGGTTAGCAAACTGAGGCTAGGGTTAGGGTTAGAAAAACTATGGCATATCCAGACGTCACTGTGTGTTTTTATGACAGCTCTGCTCCCCACACGGATGAGAAAACACAATTCAGCATGCTTTAGTAGCATATTGCCTACTTTCCAACTCCCTGTTGATTCACCCTAAGGCCCCGGGTTAGGGTTAGCAAACTGAGGCTAGGGTTAGGGTTAGAAAAACTATGGCATATCCAGATGTCACTGTGTGTTTTTATGACAGCTCTGCTCCCCACACGGATGAGAAAACACAATTCAGCATGCTTTAGTAGCATATTGCCTACTTTCCAACTCCCTGTTGATTCACCCTAAGGCCCCGGGTTAGGGTTAGCAAACTGAGGCTAGGGTTAGGGTTAGAAAAACTATGGCATATCCAGACGTCACTGTGTGTTTTTATGACAGCTCTGCTCCCCACTCGGATGAGAAAACAAAAATCAGCATGCTTTAGTAGCACATTGCCTACTTTACAACTACCTGTTGATTCACGCTATGGCCCCAAATTATGGTTATGGTTAGCAAACTGAGGCTAGGGTTAGGGTTAGACAAACTATGGCATATCCAGACATCAATATGTGTTTTTATCACAGTTCTGCTCCCCACACGGATGAGAAAACAAAATTCAGCACGTTTTAGTAGCATATTGCCTACTTTCCAACTCCCTGTTGATTCACCCTAAGGCCCCGGGTTAGGGTTAGCAAACTGAGGCTAGGGTTAGGGTTAGAAAAACTATGGCATATTCAGACATCAACATGTGTTTTTATGATAGTTCTGCTCCCCACACGGATGAGAAAACAAAAATCAGCATGCTTTAGTAGCACATTGCCTACTTTACAACTACCTGTTGATTCACGCTATGGCCCCAAATTATGGTTATGGTTAGCAAACTGAGGCTAGGGTTAGGGTTAGACAAACTATGGCATATCCAGACGTCACTGTGTGTTTTTATGACAGCTCTGCTCCCCACACGGATGAGAAAACAATAATCAGCATGCTTTAGTAGCACATTGCCTACTTTACAACTACCTGTTGATTCACGCTATGGCCCCAAATTATGGTTAGGGTTAGCAAACTGAGGCTAGGGTTAGGGTTAGACAAACTATGGCATATCCAGGCATCAATATGTGTTTTTCTGACAGTTCTGCTCCCCACGCGGATGAGAAAACAAAATTCAGCATGTTTTAGTAGCATATTGCCTACTTTCCAACTCCCTGTTGATTCACCCTAAGGCCCCGGGTTAGGGTTAGCAAACTGAGGCTAGGGTTAGGGTTAGAAAAACTATGGCATATTCAGACATCAACATGTGTTTTTATGATAGTTCTGCTCCCCACACGGATGAGAAAACAAAAATCAGCATGCTTTAGTAGCACATTGCCTACTTTACAACTACCTGTTGATTCACGCAATGGCCCCAAATTATGGTTATGGTTAGCAAACTGAGGCTAGGGTTAGGGTTAGACAAACTATGGCATATCCAGACATCAATATGTGTTTTTATCACAGTTCTGCTCTCCACACGGATGAGAAAACAAAATTCAGCACGTTTTAGTAGCATATTGCCTACTTTCCAACTCCCTGTTGATTCACGCTATGGCCCCAAATTATGGTTATGGTTAGCAAACTGAGGCTAGGGTTAGGGTTAGACAAACTATGGCATATCCAGACATCAATATGTGTTTTTATCACAGTTCTGCTCCCCACACGGATGAGAAAACAAAATTCAGCACGTTTTAGTAGCATATTGCCTACTTTCCAACTCCCTGTTGATTCACCCTAAGGCCCCGGGTTAGGGTTAGCAAACTGAGGCTAGGGTTAGGGTTAGAAAAACTATGGCATATCCAGACGTCACTGTGTGTTTTTATGACAGCTCTGCTCCCCACACGGATGAGAAAACACAATTCAGCATGCTTTAGTAGCATATTGCCTACTTTCCAACTCCCTGTTGATTCACCCAAAGGCCCCGGGTTAGGGTTAGCAAACTGAGGCTAGGGTTAGGGTTAGAAAAACTATGGCATATCCAGACGTCACTGTGTGTTTTTATGACAGCTCTGCTCCCCACACGGATGAGAAAACACAATTCAGCATGCTTTAGTAGCATATTGCCTACTTTCCAACTCCCTGTTGATTCACCCTAAGGCCCCGGGTTAGGGTTAGCAAACTGAGGCTAGGGTTAGGGTTAGAAAAACTATGGCATATCCAGACGTCACTGTGTGTTTTTATGACAGCTCTGCTCCCCACACGGATGAGAAAACAAAAATCAGCATGCTTTAGTAGCACATTGCCTACTTTACAACTACCTGTTGATTCACGCTATGGCCCCAAATTATGGTTAGGGTTAGCAAACTGAGGCTAGGGTTAGGGTTAGACAAACTATGGTATATCCAGGCATCAATATGTGTTTTTCTGACAGTTCTGCTCCCCACGCGGATGAGAAAACAAAATTCAGCATGCTTTAGTAGCATATTGCCTACTTTCCAACTCCCTGTTGATTCACCCTAAGGCCCCGGGTTAGGGTTAGCAAACTGAGGCTAGGGTTAGGGTTAGAAAAACTATGGCATATTCAGACATCAACATGTGTTTTTATGATAGTTCTGCTCCCCACACGGATGAGAAAACAAAAATCAGCATGCTTTAGTAGCACATTGACTACTTTACAACTACCTGTTGATTCACGCTATGGCCCCAAATTATGGTTATGGTTAGCAAACTGAGGCTAGGGTTAGGGTTAGACAAACTATGGCATATCTAGACATCAATATGTGTTTTTATCACAGTTCTGCTCCCCACACGGATGAGAAAACAAAATTCAGCACGTTTTAGTAGCATATTGCCTACTTTCCAACTCCCTGTTGATTCACCCTAAGGCCCCGGGTTAGGGTTAGGAAACTGAGGCTAGGGTTAGGGTTAGAAAAACTATGGCATATCCAGACGTCACTGTGTGTTTTTATGACAGCTCTGCTCCCCACACGGATGAGAAAACACAATTCAGCATGCTTTAGTAGCATATTGCCTACTTTCCAACTCCCTGTTGATTCACCCTAAGGCCCCGGGTTAGGGTTAGCAAACTGAGGCTAGGGTTAGGGTTAGAAAAACTATGGCATATCCAGACGTCACTGTGTGTTTTTATGACAGCTCTGCTCCCCACACGGATGAGAAAACACAATTCAGCATGCTTTAGTAGCATATTGCCTACTTTCCAACTCCCTGTTGATTCACCCTAAGGCCCCGGGTTAGGGTTAGCAAACTGAGGCTAGGGTTAGGGTTAGAAAAACTATGGCATATCCAGATGTCACTGTGTGTTTTTATGACAGCTCTGCTCCCCACACGGATGAGAAAACACAATTCAGCATGCTTTAGTAGCATATTGCCTACTTTCCAACTCCCTGTTGATTCACCCTAAGGCCCCGGGTTAGGGTTAGCAAACTGAGGCTAGGGTTAGGGTTAGAAAAACTATGGCATATCCAGACGTCACTGTGTGTTTTTATGACAGCTCTGCTCCCCACTCGGATGAGAAAACAAAAATCAGCATGCTTTAGTAGCACATTGCCTACTTTACAACTACCTGTTGATTCACGCTATGGCCCCAAATTATGGTTATGGTTAGCAAACTGAGGCTAGGGTTAGGGTTAGACAAACTATGGCATATCCAGACATCAATATGTGTTTTTATCACAGTTCTGCTCCCCACACGGATGAGAAAACAAAATTCAGCACGTTTTAGTAGCATATTGCCTACTTTCCAACTCCCTGTTGATTCACCCTAAGGCCCCGGGTTAGGGTTAGCAAACTGAGGCTAGGGTTAGGGTTAGAAAAACTATGGCATATTCAGACATCAACATGTGTTTTTATGATAGTTCTGCTCCCCACACGGATGAGAAAACAAAAATCAGCATGCTTTAGTAGCACATTGCCTACTTTACAACTACCTGTTGATTCACGCTATGGCCCCAAATTATGGTTATGGTTAGCAAACTGAGGCTAGGGTTAGGGTTAGACAAACTATGGCATATCCAGACGTCACTGTGTGTTTTTATGACAGCTCTGCTCCCCACACGGATGAGAAAACAATAATCAGCATGCTTTAGTAGCACATTGCCTACTTTACAACTACCTGTTGATTCACGCTATGGCCCCAAATTATGGTTAGGGTTAGCAAACTGAGGCTAGGGTTAGGGTTAGACAAACTATGGCATATCCAGGCATCAATATGTGTTTTTCTGACAGTTCTGCTCCCCACGCGGATGAGAAAACAAAATTCAGCATGTTTTAGTAGCATATTGCCTACTTTCCAACTCCCTGTTGATTCACCCTAAGGCCCCGGGTTAGGGTTAGCAAACTGAGGCTAGGGTTAGGGTTAGAAAAACTATGGCATATTCAGACATCAACATGTGTTTTTATGATAGTTCTGCTCCCCACACGGTTGAGAAAACAAAAATCAGCATGCTTTAGTAGCACATTGCCTACTTTACAACTACCTGTTGATTCACGCAATGGCCCCAAATTATGGTTATGGTTAGCAAACTGAGGCTAGGGTTAGGGTTAGACAAACTATGGCATATCCAGACATCAATATGTGTTTTTATCACAGTTCTGCTCTCCACACGGATGAGAAAACAAAATTCAGCACGTTTTAGTAGCATATTGCCTACTTTCCAACTCCCTGTTGATTCACGCTATGGCCCCAAATTATGGTTATGGTTAGCAAACTGAGGCTAGGGTTAGGGTTAGACAAACTATGGCATATCCAGACATCAATATGTGTTTTTATCACAGTTCTGCTCCCCACACGGATGAGAAAACAAAATTCAGCACGTTTTAGTAGCATATTGCCTACTTTCCAACTCCCTGTTGATTCACCCTAAGGCCCCGGGTTAGGGTTAGCAAACTGAGGCTAGGGTTAGGGTTAGAAAAACTATGGCATATCCAGACGTCACTGTGTGTTTTTATGACAGCTCTGCTCCCCACACGGATGAGAAAACACAATTCAGCATGCTTTAGTAGCATATTGCCTACTTTCCAACTCCCTGTTGATTCACCCAAAGGCCCCGGGTTAGGGTTAGCAAACTGAGGCTAGGGTTAGGGTTAGAAAAACTATGGCATATCCAGACGTCACTGTGTGTTTTTATGACAGCTCTGCTCCCCACACGGATGAGAAAACACAATTCAGCATGCTTTAGTAGCATATTGCCTACTTTCCAACTCCCTGTTGATTCACCCTAAGGCCCCGGGTTAGGGTTAGCAAACTGAGGCTAGGGTTAGGGTTAGAAAAACTATGGCATATCCAGACGTCACTGTGTGTTTTTATGACAGCTCTGCTCCCCACACGGATGAGAAAACAAAAATCATGGACAACTATTTCGCGACCAGAACACCACTGCTTGGCTCTACTGAAACCACTTCCGACTAAGGTAACACGCATTTAACAAACTGACTTTAAAGTTTGGCAGTTAATACAGGTTTTTAGCGCACGCCGCACACTAGACGGCTTTGTCTAAAGACTATTAAGGCTGGTTCACTTTATATCCCTTACTGTTCCTCAACCCCCTTGTTTAATGTCTCACTACAGTCGCAGTTGTTGTTGTTGTTGTTATTGTTATGGCCATCATTGTCAATTTGGTTGTTATGTTAATTGTTGCATATCGATATTGACGCTCAAAAATGTTTTATCTGGAAGCAGTCTACCAGATACTATACACCCACACCGACACGTAGGTAGTCACACACTCGCATGCATAGATGCCCACTCAAACATACACGCACCCCCTCATCTTAACATCACACATGTATGCATTCATACACTCACATATACACATGCCCACTCAAGCTCAGACAGATCTCCTCACCTTAATAACACACATGTAGGCATTCACACATTGATATTTGCACACACACTAATCCTGACATATTCAGACTCATTCACACAGAGTCTTTCACATACACACACATCCATCCATTTTAACATTAGATTGCACTCAGGGGGTCTAAGTTAGGACAGCATGAATTCACTACGCTTTGTCACTTGGAACGTGCGTGGTATTGGCTCAATTGCTAAGAGACATAAAATCTTAGAATATCTAACAACATTACAGGCAGACATTGTCCTACTGCAGGAAACTCACTTAGCCAAAACAGGACAGTGTACATTAAATTCACCAGAATTTCCACACGTATACTTAGCTAGTTATAATTCAAAACAGAGAGGTGTAGCAATTTTAATCAACAAAAGAATATGTTTCAACTGTAAAGACACTATCGCAGACCCAGAAGGTAGATTCATAATTATTAAAATTTCAGCATATAACAAAGAGATATGTATTGCCAATATATACGGTCCAAATAGTGATGACTCCTCCTTCTTCCACCACCTTTTTGCTGAAATATCATCGCACTCAGACACAGAACTTATACTGGGAGGGGACTTCAACTTAGTACTTAACCCAGAATCTGACAGACGTAGTACAGCAGCTAGTTACCGTACTTGCCAATCATCTGAAACAGTAAAACAATATATGAATGATTTCGGCCTATGCGATGTCTGGCGTACTTTTCACACCACGCTCAGAGAATACACGTTTTTCTCACCAGTCCATCATTCTTACTCCCGGATAGACTTTTTTCTTACGAGCAATACAGTTATGAAAGATATATCTGACACACAAATTCACCCTATAACAATCAGTGACCACGCACCTGTCACTATGACGGTCACTGTAAAAGTTAGTGCACCACCTTTTAAACGGTGGAGACTGAATACATCATTACTAACGGACTCAGAGTTTCTAGAAGTTATTAAAAAAGATTGGACAACATTTATTGAAACAAATGACCTGCCAGGTATCTCTGCGTGCATTCTCTGGGAGACAGCAAAGGCTGTAATACGAGGCAGAATAATTTCATATTCAGTACATAAAAAGAAGAAAGAAAAAGCACTCGAAACTGAACTAGAACAGAAAATTAAAACTTTGGAATCAGCACATGTTGCCTCCCAAGAAAAACAACTTCTCAATGACCTGAGAAAAAATAAAATTAAATTGCAAGAATTAAGAGACAAAAAAACTCAGTTTTACATACAGAGATTACGCTTGGACAATTTTGAACATAGTAATAAATCAAGTAAATTTTTAGCAAACCAACTAAAACAGAATAAGGAGAAGGCAGCAATCTCTTCAGTTACAGACCCCAATGGGAAGGCAACTCATAGCCTAGGAGAGATAAATAGGATATTTAGGGACTTCTATAAAAAATTATACTCACCTGATATTAATCCAACCAATTCTGAAATAGAAGAGTTCTTAAATAACATCGACCTACCAATATTAAATAATGAACAAATAACGGCATTAGAGTTACCTCTCTCAATAGTGGAACTTCATGATGCACTACAATGTATGCCTAACGGGAAAGCCCCAGGTCCAGATGGATTTCCAGCAGAATTCTACAAAACATTTTGGCCTCTGCTAGCACCACTCTTCCATAGAATGGTTATAGAAATTAAAGAAACTGGCAGCATCCCTCCAAATATGAATTGTGCAGACATTAACCTGCTCCTCAAACCTGACAAAGATCCTGCTCTCCCCTCTAGCTACCGACCAATATCACTTATAAATGCGGACCTTAAAATCATCAGCAAGGCACTGGCTAGTAGAATTGAAAAAGTGACACCTTATATAATACATCCAGATCAAACGGGTTTCATTAAAGGCAGACAGTCCACTAACAACATGAGGAGACTAATTGGCGTAATAGACTACTGCAACATTCAAAATAAGGAAGCCATAATCATGTCATTGGACGCAGAAAAGGCTTTTGACAGGGTCAACTGGAAATTTCTAATGGCAACCTTACTAAAATTTGGATTTCGTGAGAACTTCGTAACCTGGATTAAAATTTTATACAGTTCACCTAAAGCCTGTGTAAAAACGAATGATCAAATCTCCCCAAGCTTCACTCTCAGAAGGGGCACTAGGCAAGGTTGTCCACTTTCTCCATCACTATTTTCTATATTTATTGAACCATTGGCAGCAGCAATTCGGAATAATAATAATATCAAAGGTATTCAAACAGCAAGTATAACCCATAAAATTAGTCTTTATGCAGATGATGTATTACTTTTTCTTCAAAATACACAGGGTTCCCTCAGGGAGACGATAAGAATTATAGATAAATTCTCCTCCATATCAGATTACTCTATTAATTGGAACAAGTCGACTACTCTTCCAATATCTTGTGACTTCCAGTCCAATCCAACTATCCCACTTCAATCTGGGAACATTAGATATCTGGGTATTAACATTTCTGCCAAGCTGTCAGATCTGACGCGATTAAATTATAGTCCGCTGCTTAAAAAGATAGAAGATGACCTTGCACGGTGGAACAATCTACCCACATCACTTCTGGGAAGAGTAGCTACAATCAAAATGATGATCCTACCAAAAATTAACTACATGTTCTCAATGGTTCCGAGTCAACCTCCGCGGACTTGGTTTAAATCATTGGACTCCTTAGTTTCAAAATATCTATGGAAATCCAAACCACCACGAATAAGTTTAAAAACTTTACAGAAATCCAAAAACTGTGGGGGTTTGGAGCTTCCCAATTTCTACAACTACTTTCTTGCCAATAGATTGATATATGTCCTAAAATGGACTACGCAAAATAACTTAGACCTTAACTGGTTGGATATTGAGCAAACTTTCTGTAATGATATTCGAGTCGAGGACCTGCCATTTATCAGTCATATACTTAAACGACATTGCTGTTTTAAGAGCATCAACATCAGCACATCGCTGACAGCCTGGTGGGAATTTCTTAGAATAAACCAAACTTCAGTGGTCCCATGCAAACTGACACCCATCTGGAACAACCCTGACATCCTGTTAAATAAAAAAGTGATAAACTTCCTGGCTTGGCATAATAAAGGAATCAAGCGCCTCGAACATATAATCCAAGACAATTGCATGATATCATTTGACAAAATTACAGAAACTTATAACATTGAGAAAAACAAATACTTAGAATATCTTCAACTTAAATCAATAATACACAATAGATGGTGCCGTAAGCAATTAGATCTGGAGCTTTCACCTAAAATAGCAAACTTCTTAATAACTCCAACTAAAAAACTACTGTCTAGGATTTACGTGCATCTAGCAGAATCTGATACAACTCTCTCACTCCCTACCCACAAATGGGAAAGGGATTTACTTATCAATCAAGACACTAACTTCTGGAGGCAAATTTGCTTGAATACCTTTCGAATGAATCGGAACTCCAACCTGCAGCTTTTACAATACAAAATTTTACACAGAACACACTACACAGGGCAGAGGATGTTCCAGATGGGTATCAGAGATACTGACATATGCCTAACTTGTAAGACGGATGCACCAGATAATTACCTGCATGCTTTCTGGTATTGCACACCGGTCAACGAATTCTGGCAAAGGATTTGTGAAGACTTATCGACACACCTAGGGCATCCCATCCCACCCTCCCCCTCACTCTGCCTGCTTGGGGACCTCACTGACACTAATATGGACATGAATAAATCTTGCATGCTTCTCACAGTACTAACCATTGCTAAGAAAACAATCCTTCTGAACTGGAAGTCAAAAGAGAATTTAAACATAAATCTGTTCAAAAATCTACTCTGGGATCATGTTTCCATGGAGAGGATGTCTGCCTGTAAGAAAAATCAATTGATCGATTTTGAAGACAGTTGGACTCCAATAATGAATTTTTTAACGTAATGTCGTCAGGGGTGGTGGGGCCTTGCCGTCACCGTCCCGGGTTGGGGGCTGGGGGTGGGGGGGCTGGGTTGTTGGGGTCCTCTGGTGTTTCTCTTGGCTGAGGGCGCGTGGTCAGTGTCTCTGGGTGGCCGCTGGCCTGGCCTGGTGGGGGCGGTGCGGGGGGTGGGGGGGTTCTGCCCCCGCGGGGTGGGTGGCGCGCTGGGGGGGGATCGGGGGGTGGGGCCTCTGGGTTCCGCCTGGGCCGCTGCGCTGGGGTGCGTGGGTTTGGGGGCGTGGGCTCTATCTGCTGGGGCCGCTGCTCCGGCTCCCGGGCGGGTGGTCGCCCGCATGCTGGGGGGCCTGGTCTGCCCGGGCCCGTTGCCTGGTGGGGACGGGTCGTTGTCTGCCGTTGGCGATTCCGGCGCGGGGCCCTCGGGCGCTGTGGGGTGGTTTGGGGGGGGCGGTGGGGGGAGCCTCTGCCTCGCCTGGGGGGGGGCCTGGGGTGGCCGGGGGGTGGGGGTCACCCCGCCTGGCTGGTCCGGCTCCCCGTTTGCCGGGGGGGTCTGGGGTTGTCCCGTCCTTGGCCGCTAGCTGGGGTCTCATCGGGCGTGGTGGGGTGGGTCTCTCCCGGTCTGCGCCTGGGGGGGGGGGGGCGTTCCCTGCTGCTGGGCTGCCTGTGCCGCCCCTGAACACCTCGGTTGGCCGTCCCTGCCGGCTGTGCGGGGTCAGGGATGGGGACTAATCGGGGCCAGTCGGGGATCTGGCCCCGGTGCCGGGGGGGGCCCACTCCTGGCACGCCCTTATTGCTCCCCTGGGTCCAACACCACATTTCACACAACACTAGGGCCTTGAGGGGCGGTGGGGAGGTGCGCCGAGACACTGCCCCTCAATTTTTACTTACATGTTAGACACCACATGACACTAGGGCTGAGGAGGTGGGTTGAGGCAGGTGGGGCTCTGCCGTCTGCCAGCGGTGGGGTGCCCATGCCTCAACTGCTCGCCCACTTTTTGCACCTTAGTCATATACGCAGTCCATATTACATTAGGGCCTTGGGGGTGCGGGGAGGGGGATGGGGGACTCTGCCATCTGCCAGTGGTGGGGCCCTCATACCCGAACTGCACCCACTAATTTTAATGCATAGTAGACATAAACACACAACTCTCTCACACATGTACATGCACACTTCACACCAACATGGGTCAGGGAGGGGATGGGGGCTGAGGGGCCCCCCCTAACTCTCTGTCTCTGGCCCTGTGCTGGTGGGGTGGCCCGCCGGGGGGAAGACCCATCATGGGGGGGTTCGGGTGGCCCTGGCGGGTACGGGCGGCCTCCTCTCTTGGGCCGCGGGCCGGGTGGTGCTTGGCTCTGCTGCGCCGTGGTGGGGCCCTGGCGGGCGGTCCGGGGAATCTTGGGACGCTCTGGGCCCTGCTAGGCGGATTGGGGGGTTCGGTCTGGGCTGGGCGGGGTGTCTGCCGCTCCCCGGTCGCCGCGGGTCCGCTCCTGGGTGGGGGGGGGGCTCTTTGTATGGGCCCCCCTTGGATCATCCTGCAGTGTTGGGGGGGAGGCGTGCCGGGTCGCTGCGGTGGGCGGCGGCCCGTCCTCCCGGGGGACGGGCTGGGGGGGCTGGGGCTCCCCCGGTGTGTGGGGGGCCGTCCGCCGGGGGGTGGGGGGGGTGGTCCCGGTGGGTGGGGCCCTTCGGCCCTGGACCCGCCTGCCCCGGTGGGGTGGTTGCGGGTGGGGCTGGGGGGCTCGCCGCCCGTCCTCCCTCTGCGGGCCTCCCTGTGCGGGGGTTGGCGCCCCCTTAGTCCCTCGCGGGCTCCCTCTCGGGTTGGGCGGGTGGTTGTCTCTGGGATGCGTGGCTGTGGGCCCTTGTGCCGGGGGGGCAGTAGGGTGGCTTCGGTTGCCTGGTTCTCCTGCCTTCGCCTTGGGCCTGGGGGGGGGGGGGGTGCTGCCGCCTCCCCTGACGGCATTAAATGCCAGCACATCCAATGACAAATCAGGTCACACCTACACTTGCACATGCATACAAGACTGGTTGAGCGATCAATATCATTATTATTATTACTTTTTAGGGTATGTTATAGATTTAGGAATTGAAATATACATATATAACGGTACGATTACGTGTGTGTATGCTACATATATATAATACCGATTTGTATTAATTATTATTAGTATCACTGATGTTGTTATAATTCTTGTTGTTTGATGAGTGTTATGTTTCTTATGGTTGTTTGTATTCTGTATTCCCCTATACTTCATCTTTTTTCCATCCCGCCTACATTATTAGTGTTATTATTTCTGTATACCTTTTTTTTTTTTTTTTTTCTTTTCTCTCTCCCCCTCTCCCCATGGTGATTGATGTCTGTTATTGTTACGCTGTTGTTTTTGTACCCCCCCTGTTTTTCTCCTTTTCCACGGTACTGGTGAGTTCGGAGCGGCCACAATCTTTACTCTTGAATGTAATGTAAAATAAAGTTGTCCTCCGAAAGAGGGGGGGTGGTGGTGGGCAATAAAAAAAAAAAAAAAAAAAAAAAAAAAGAAAACAAAAATCAGCATGCTTTAGTAGCACATTGCCTACTTTACAACTACCTGTTGATTCACGCTATGGCCCCAAATTATGGTTAGGGTTAGCAAACTGAGGCTAGGGTTAGGGTTAGACAAACTATGGTATATCCAGGCATCAATATGTGTTTTTCTGACAGTTCTGCTCCCCACGCGGATGAGAAAACAAAATTCAGCATGCTTTAGTAGCATATTGCCTACTTTCCAACTCCCTGTTGATTCACCCTAAGGCCCCGGGTTAGGGTTAGCAAACTGAGGCTAGGGTTAGGGTTAGAAAAACTATGGCATATTCAGACATCAACATGTGTTTTTATGATAGTTCTGCTCCCCACACGGATGAGAAAACAAAAATCAGCATGCTTTAGTAGCACATTGCCTACTTTACAACTACCTGTTGATTCACGCTATGGCCCCAAATTATGGTTATGGTTAGCAAACTGAGGCTAGGGTTAGGGTTAGACAAACTATGGCATATCCAGACATCAATATGTGTTTTTATCACAGTTCTGCTCCCCACACGGATGAGAAAACAAAATTCAGCACGTTTTAGTAGCATATTGCCTACTTTCCAACTCCCTGTTGATTCACCCTAAGGCCCCGGGTTAGGGTTAGGAAACTGAGGCTAGGGTTAGGGTTAGAAAAACTATGGCATATCCAGACGTCACTGTGTGTTTTTATGACAGCTCTGCTCCCCACACGGATGAGAAAACACAATTCAGCATGCTTTAGTAGCATATTGCCTACTTTCCAACTCCCTGTTGATTCACCCTAAGGCCCCGGGTTAGGGTTAGCAAACTGAGGCTAGGGTTGGGGTTAGAAAAACTATGGCATATCCAGACGTCACTGTGTGTTTTTATGACAGCTCTGCTCCCCACACGGATGAGAAAACACAATTCAGCATGCTTTAGTAGCATATTGCCTACTTTCCAACTCCCTGTTGATTCACCCTAAGGCCCCGGGTTAGGGTTAGCAAACTGAGGCTAGGGTTAGGGTTAGAAAAACTATGGCATATCCAGACGTCACTGTGTGTTTTTATGACAGCTCTGCTCCCCACACGGATGAGAAAACAAAAATCAGCATGCTTTAGTAGCACATTGCCTACTTTACAACTACCTGTTGATTCACGCTATGGCCCCAAATTATGGTTAGGGTTAGCAAACTGAGGCTAGGGTTAGGGTTAGACAAACTATGGCATATCCAGGCATCAATATGTGTTTTTCTGACAGTTCTGCTCCCCACGCGGATGAGAAAACAAAATTCAGCATGCTTTAGTAGCATTTTGCCTACTTTCCAACTCCCTGTTGATTCACGCTATGGCCCCAAATTATGGTTAGGGTTAGCAAACTGAGGCTAGGGTTAGGGTTAGAAAAACTATGGCATATTCAGACATCAACATGTGTTTTTATGATAGTTCTGCTCCCCACACGGATGAGAAAACAAAAATCAGCATGCTTTAGTAGCACATTGCCTACTTTACAACTACCTGTTGATTCACGCTATGGCCCCAAATTATGGTTATGGTTAGCAAACTGAGGCTAGGGTTAGGGTTAGACAAACTATGGCATATCCAGACATCAATATGTGTTTTTATCACAGTTCTGCTCCCCACACGGATGAGAAAACAAAATTCAGCACGTTTTAGTAGCATATTGCCTACTTTCCAACTCCCTGTTGATTCACCCTAAGGCCCCGAGTTAGGGTTAGCAAACTGAGGCTAGGGTTAGGGTTAGAAAAACTATGGCATATCCAGACGTCACTGTGTGTTTTTATGACAGCTCTGCTCCCCACACGGATGAGAAAACACAATTCAGCATGCTTTAGTAGCATATTGCCTACTTTCCAACTCCCTGTTGATTCACCCTAAGGCCCCGGGTTAGGGTTAGCAAACTGAGGCTAGGGTTAGGGTTAGAAAAACTATGGCATATCCAGTCGTCACTGTGTGTTTTTATGACAGCTCTGCTCCCCACACGGATGAGAAAACAAAAATCAGCATGCTTTAGTAGCACATTGCCTACTTTACAACTACCTGTTGATTCACGCTACGGCCCCAAATTATGGTTAGGGTTAGCAAACTGAGGCTAGGGTTAGGGTTAGACAAACTATGGCATATCCAGGCATCAATATGTGTTTTTCTGACAGTTCTGCTCCCCACGCGGATGAGAAAACAAAATTCAGCATGCTTTAGTAGCATATTGCCTACTTTCCAACTCCCTGTTGATTCACCCTAAGGCCCCGGGTTAGGGTTAGCAAACTGAGGCTAGGGTTAGGGTTAGAAAAACTATGGCATATTCAGACATCAACATGTGTTTTTATGATAGTTCTGCTCCCCACACGGATGAGAAAACAAAAATCAGCATGCTTTAGTAGCACATTGCCTACTTTACAACTACCTGTTGATTCACGCTATGGCCCCAAATTATGGTTATGGTTAGCAAACTGAGGCTAGGGTTAGGGTTAGACAAACTATGGCATATCCAGACATCAATATGTGTTTTTATCACAGTTCTGCTCCCCACACGGATGAGAAAACAAAATTCAGCACGTTTTAGTAGCATATTGCCTACTTTCCAACTCCCTGTTGATTCACCCTAAGGCCCCGGGTTAGGGTTAGCAAACTGAGGCTAGGGTTAGGGTTAGAAAAACTATGGCATATCCAGACGTCACTGTGTGTTTTTATGACAGCTCTGCTCCCCACACGGATGAGAAAACACAATTCAGCATGCTTTAGTAGCATATTGCCTACTTTCCAACTCCCTGTTGATTCACCCAAAGGCCCCGGGTTAGGGTTAGCAAACTGAGGCTAGGGTTAGGGTTAGAAAAACTATGGCATATCCAGACGTCACTGTGTGTTTTTATGACAGCTCTGCTCCCCACACGGATGAGAAAACAATAATCAGCATGCTTTAGTAGCACATTGCCTACTTTACAACTACCTGTTGATTCACGCTATGGCCCCAAATTATGGTTAGGGTTAGCAAACTGAGGCTAGGGTTAGGGTTAGACAAACTATGGCATATCCAGGCATCAATATGTGTTTTTCTGACAGTTCTGCTCCCCACGCGGATGAGAAAACAAAATTCAGCATGTTTTAGTAGCATATTGCATACTTTCCAACTCCCTGTTGATTCACCCTAAGGCCCCGGGTTAGGGTTAGCAAACTGAGGCTAGGGTTAGGGTTAGAAAAACTATGGCATATTCAGACATCAACATGTGTTTTTATGATAGTTCTGCTCCCCACACGGATGAGAAAACAAAAATCAGCATGCTTTAGTAGCACATTGCCTACTTTACAACTACCTGTTGATTCACGCTATGGCCCCAAATTATGGTTATGGTTAGCAAACTGAGGCTAGGGTTAGGGTTAGACAAACTATGGCATATCCAGACATCAATATGTGTTTTTATCACAGTTCTGCTCCCCACACGGATGAGAAAACAAAATTCAGCACGTTTTAGTAGCATATTGCCTACTTTCCAACTCCCTGTTGATTCACCCTAAGGCCCCGGGTTAGGGTTAGGAAACTGAGGCTAGGGTTAGGGTTAGAAAAACTATGGCATATCCAGACGTCACTGTGTGTTTTTATGACAGCTCTGCTCCCCACACGGATGAGAAAACACAATTCAGCATGCTTTAGTAGCATATTGCCTACTTTCCAACTCCCTGTTGATTCACCCTAAGGCCCCGGGTTAGGGTTAGCAAACTGAGGCTAGGGTTAGGGTTAGAAAAACTATGGCATATCCAGACGTCACTGTGTGTTTTTATGACAGCTCTGCTCCCCACACGGATGAGAAAACACAATTCAGCATGCTTTAGTAGCATATTGCCTACTTTCCAACTCCCTGTTGATTCACCCTAAGGCCCCGGGTTAGGGTTAGCAAACTGAGGCTAGGGTTAGGGTTAGAAAAACTATGGCATATCCAGACGTCACTGTGTGTTTTTATGACAGCTCTGCTCCCCACACGGATGAGAAAACAAAAATCAGCATGCTTTAGTAGCACATTGCCTACTTTACAACTACCTGTTGATTCACGCTATGGCCCCAAATTATGGTTAGGGTTAGCAAACTGAGGCTAGGGTTAGGGTTAGACAAACTATGGCATATCCAGGCATCAATATGTGTTTTTCTGACAGTTCTGCTCCCCACGCGGATGAGAAAACAAAATTCAGCATGATTTAGTAGCATATTGCCTACTTTCCAACTCCCTGTTGATTCACCCTAAGGCCCCGGGTTAGGGTTAGCAAACTGAGGCTAGGGTTAGGGTTAGAAAAACTATGGCATATTCAGACATCAACATGTGTTTTTATGATAGTTCTGCTCCCCACACGGATGAGAAAACAAAAATCAGCATGCTTTAGTAGCACATTGCCTACTTTACAACTACCTGTTGATTCACGCTATGGCCCCAAATTATGGTTATGGTTAGCAAACTGAGGCTAGGGTTAGGGTTAGAAAAACTATGGCATATCCAGACGTCACTGTGTGTTTTTATGACAGCTCTGCTCCCCACACGGATGAGAAAACACAATTCAGCATGCTTTAGTAGCATATTGCCTACTTTCCAACTCCCTGTTGATTCACCCAAAGGCCCCGGGTTAGGGTTAGCAAACTGAGGCTAGGGTTAGGGTTAGAAAAACTATGGCATATCCAGACGTCACTGTGTGTTTTTATGACAGCTCTGCTCCCCACACGGATGAGAAAACAATAATCAGCATGCTTTAGTAGCACATTGCCTACTTTACAACTACCTGTTGATTCACGCTATGGCCCCAAATTATGGTTAGGGTTAGCAAACTGAGGCTAGGGTTAGGGTTAGACAAACTATGGCATATCCAGGCATCAATATGTGTTTTTCTGACAGTTCTGCTCCCCACGCGGATGAGAAAACAAAATTCAGCATGCTTTAGTAGCATATTGCCTACTTTCCAACTCCCTGTTGATTCACCCTAAGGCCCCGGGTTAGGGTTAGAAACTGAGGCTAGGGTTAGGGTTAGAAAAACTATGGCATATTCAGACATCAACATGTGTTTTTATGATAGTTCTGCTCCCCACACGGATGAGAAAACAAAAATCAGCATGCTTTAGTAGCACATTGCCTACTTTACAACTACCTGTTGATTCACGCTATGGCCCCAAATTATGGTTATGGTTAGCAAACTGAGGCTAGGGTTAGGGTTAGAAAAACTATGGCATATCCAGACGTCACTGTGTGTTTTTATGACAGCTCTGCTCCCCACACGGATGAGAAAACACAATTCAGCATGCTTTAGTAGCATATTGCCTACTTTCCAACTCCCTGTTGATTCACCCTAAGGCCCCGGGTTAGGGTTAGCAAACTGAGGCTAGGGTTGGGGTTAGAAAAACTATGGCATATCCAGACGTCACTGTGTGTTTTTATGACAGCTCTGCTCCCCACACGGATGAGAAAACACAATTCAGCATGCTTTAGTAGCATATTGCCTACTTTCCAACTCCCTGTTGATTCACCCTAAGGCCCCGGGTTAGGGTTAGCAAACTGAGGCTAGGGTTAGGGTTAGAAAAACTATGGCATATCCAGACGTCACTGTGTGTTTTTATGACAGCTCTGCTCCCCACACGGATGAGAAAACACAATTCAGCATGCTTTAGTAGCATATTGCCTACTTTCCAACTCCCTGTTGATTCACCCTAAGGCCCCGGGTTAGGGTTAGCAAACTGAGGCTAGGGTTAGGGTTAGAAAAACTATGGCATATCCAGATGTCACTGTGTGTTTTTATGACAGCTCTGCTCCCCACACGGATGAGAAAACACAATTCAGCATGCTTTAGTAGCATATTGCCTACTTTCCAACTCCCTGTTGATTCACCCTAAGGCCCCGGGTTAGGGTTAGGGTTAGCAAACTGAGGCTAGGGTTAGGGTTAGAAAAACTATGGCATATTCAGACATCAACATGTGTTTTTATGATAGTTCTGCTCCCCACACGGATGAGAAAACAAAAATCAGTATGCTTTAGTAGCACATTGCCTACTTTACAACTACCTGTTGATTCACGCTATGGCCCCAAATTATGGTTATGGTTAGCAAACTGAGGCTAGGGTTAGGGTTAGACAAACTATGGCATATCCAGACATCAATATGTGTTTTTATCACAGTTCTGCTCCCCACACGGATGAGAAAACAAAATTCAGCACGTTTTAGTAGCATATTGCCTACTTTCCAACTCCCTGTTGATTCACCCTAAGGCCCCGGGTTAGGGTAAGCAAACTGAGGCTAGGGTTAGGGTTAGAAAAACTATGGCATATCCAGACGTCACTGTGTGTTTTTATGACAGCTCTGCTCCCCACACGGATGAGAAAACAAAATTCAGCACGTTTTAGTAGCATATTGCCTACTTTCCAACTACCTGTTGATTCACCCTAAGGCCCCTGGTTAGGGTTAGCAAACTATGGCTAGGGTTAGGGTTAGAAAAACTATGGCATATCCAGGCATCAATATGTGTTTTTCTGACAGTTCTGCTCCCCACGCGGATGAGAAAACAAAATTCAGCATGCTTTAGTAGCATATTGCCTACTTTCCAACTCCCTGTTGATTCACCCTAAGGCCCCGGGTTAGGGTTAGCAAACTGAGGCTAGGGTTAGGGTTAGAAAAACTATGGCATATTCAGACATCAACATGTGTTTTTATGATAGTTCTGCTCCCCACACGGATGAGAAAACAAAAATCAGCATGCTTTAGTAGCACATTGCCTACTTTACAACTACCTGTTGATTCACGCTATGGCCCCAAATTATGGTTATGGTTAGCAAACTGAGGCTAGGGTTAGGGTTAGACAAACTATGGCATATCCAGACATCAATATGTGTTTTTATCACAGTTCTGCTCCCCACACGGATGAGAAAACAAAATTCAGCACGTTTTAGTAGCATATTGCCTACTTTCCAACTCCCTGTTGATTCACCCTAAGGCCCCGGGTTAGGGTTAGGAAACTGAGGCTAGGGTTAGGGTTAGAAAAACTATGGCATATCCAGACGTCACTGTGTGTTTTTATGACAGCTCTGCTCCCCACACGGATGAGAAAACACAATTCAGCATGCTTTAGTAGCATATTGCCTACTTTCCAACTCCCTGTTGATTCACCCTAAGGCCCCGGGTTAGGGTTAGCAAACTGAGGCTAGGGTTGGGGTTAGAAAAACTATGGCATATCCAGACGTCACTGTGTGTTTTTATGACAGCTCTGCTCCCCACACGGATGAGAAAACACAATTCAGCATGCTTTAGTAGCATATTGCCTACTTTCCAACTCCCTGTTGATTCACCCTAAGGCCCCGGGTTAGGGTTAGCAAACTGAGGCTAGGGTTAGGGTTAGAAAAACTATGGCATATCCAGACGTCACTGTGTGTTTTTATGACAGCTCTGCTCCCCACACGGATGAGAAAACAAAATTCAGCATGTTTTAGTAGCATATTGCCTACTTTCCAACTACCTGTTGATTCACCCTAAGGCCCCTGGTTAGGGTTAGCAAACTGAGGCTAGGGTTAGGGTTAGAAAAACTATGGCATATTCAGACATCAACATGTGTTTTTATGATAGTTCTGCTCCCCACACGGATGAGAAAACAAAAATCAGCATGCTTTAGTAGCATATTGCCTACTTTCCAACTCCCTGTTGATTCACCCTAAGGCCCCGGGTTAGGGTTAGCAAACTGAGGCTAGGGTTAGGGTTAGAAAAACTATGGCATATCCAGACGTCACTGTGTGTTTTTATGACAGCTCTGCTCCCCACACGGATGAGAAAACAAAAATCAGCATGCTTTAGTAGCACATTGCCTACTTTACAACTACCTGTTGATTCACGCTATGGCCCCAAATTATGGTTAGGGTTAGCAAACTGAGGCTAGGGTTAGGGTTAGACAAACTATGGCATATCCAGGCATCAATATGTGTTTTTCTGACAGTTCTGCTCCCCACGCGGATGAGAAAACAAAATTCAGCATGCTTTAGTAGCATATTGCCTACTTTCCAACTCCCTGTTGATTCACCCTAAGGCCCCGGGTTATGGTTAGCATACTGAGGCTACGGTTAGGGTTAGACAAACTATGGCATATCCAGACGTCAATATGTGTTTTTATCACAGTTCTGCTCCCCACATGGATTAGAAAACAAAATTCAGTACGCTTTAGTAGCATGTTGCCTACTTTCCAACTACCTTTTGATTCACCGTAAGGCCCCAAATTATGGTTAGGGTTAGCAAACTGAGGCTACGGTTAGGGTTAGAAAAACTATGGCATATCCAGACATCAATACAGTATGTGTTTTTATGACAGTTCTGCTCCCCACACGGATGAGAAAACACAATTCAGCATGCTTTAGTAGCAAATTGCCTACTTTCCAACTCCCTGTTGATTCACCCTAAGGCCCCGGGTTAGGGTTAGCAAACTGAGGCTAGGGTTAGGGTTAGAAAAACTATGGCATATCCAGACGTTACTGTGTGTTTTTATGACAGCTCTGCTCCCCACACGGATGTGAAAACAAAATTCAGCATGCTTTAGTAGCATATTGCCTACTTTCCAACTACCTGTTGATTCACGCTATGGCCTCAAATTAGGGTTAGGGTTAGCAAACTGAGGCTAGGGTTAGGGTTAGAAAAACTATGGCATATCCAGACGTCACTGTGTGTTTTTATGACAGCTCTGCTCCCCACACGGATGAGAAAACAAAATTCAGTATGCTTTAGTAGCATATTGCCTACTTTCCAACTACCTTTTGATTCACCATAAGGCCCCAAATTAGGGTTAGGGTTAGCATACTGAGGCTACGGTTATGGTTAGAAAAACTATGGCATTTCCAGACATCAGTATTTGTTTTTATGACAGTCCTGCTCCCAACACGGATAGGAATCCAGAATTCAGCATGCTTTAGTAGCATATTGCCTACTTTCTAACAACCTGTTGATTCACCCTAAGGCCCCAAATTAGGGTTACGGTTAGGGTTAGCTAACTGAGGCTAGGGTTAGGTTTAGAAAAACGATCGGATATTCAGACATCAACATGTGTTTTTATGACAGTCCTGCTCCCCAAACGGATAGGAAACCACAATTCAGCATGCTTTAGTAGCATATTGTCTACTTTCCAAATACCTGTTGATTCACCCTAAGGCCCCAAATTTGGTTTAGGGTTAGCAAACTGAGGCTAAGGTTAGGATTAGAAAAACTATGGCATATCCAGACATCAACATTTGTTTTTAAGACAGTCCTGCTCCCGACACGGATAGGAAACCACAATTCAGCATGCTTTAGTAGCATATTGCCTACTTTCCAACTACCTGTTGATTCACCCTAAGGCTCCAAATTAGGGTTAGGGTTAGCAAACTGAGGCTAGGGTTAGGGTTTGAAAAAGTATGGTATTTTCAGGCATCAACATGTGTTTTTATGACAGTTCTGCTCTCCCGTAGGAAAGGAAACCATGGTTTAGCATGCTTTAGTAGCATATTTCCTAGTTTACAACACCCTGTTGTTCCGCCCGAAGGCCCCAAATTAGGGTTAGAGCTACCGGTGAGTCCTGGGACTCCAACCCGGGCTTGGATGCACCATGCCCCGGCTACCATTCCAACGAACCACCAATGGTCCCCCGGAGAACCCATGGTTCGACTTTGACTTAGGGTTAGCGATAGGGTTATGGTTAGAGGTACCGGTGGGTCCTGGGTCTCCTACCCGGGCTTGGATGCACCTTCCCCTGAGTACCATTCCAGGGAAACACTGCTGGTCCCTGGAGGTAGGTATCGGTGGCTCCTGGGACAGGAACCCAGGCTTGGTGCCCCTAACAGGTTTTAGTAAAGTAGATAAAATGCTACTAAAGCATGCTAAACTGTGGTTTCCTATCCTACGGGGGAGCAGACCTGTCATAAAAACACATGTTGATGCCTATAAATAGCATAGTTTTTCAAACCCTAACGCTAATTTGCTAACCCTAACCCTTACTTTTTCCAACCCATATGACAAAGGTCAAACATGAAATGCAATGAAAAACTGAAAAAAATAATATTTATAAACAGTATTATAAAATAATATAAAGTGGAAGATATTTTTAGATTTTGTTTAACAGTCTACTGACTGTTTTATTAGGAAAAAACAAAGACAAGATATGGTTATTTGTGCAGAACATTTCACACAGATGCGAATGAAATTATTTTATGCCGATCAAAGATAAAGAAGAACATTAGACAGTAACAATGACATGTGAACTCACCCCAGAAGGTTCCCCATTAGCTATGGGGATTGAACCAGGAACTTTATCGGTGTGAGATGACAGCATGAACCACTGTACCAGGCACTTGTAACATTTACATAATTTACGCGTTTAGTCTGTCTAAAATTCTTTGCCAAGCCAAGTCCCTGGCTTTATTTATGGCCACAGTATTCCATTTTTAGCGATTACTTATCTTTAACTTATCTTTGTATTTTTCATACAGCTCCATCAACATCGCCCTTGTTTCACACGCTTTCTGACTCATTTGATCGAACTATCGTTCATCCATTCATTTTGGCTTCTTAAATATTTTGTCTGTGCGCACTAAGTGAGACTACGCAAGTCTGTCTTTTATGAGCCTTGATTAGTTACAGCTGAACTGCATTAGTCGAACAACATGAGGCTAAGTTAAGAGATGGTGCTAGTTTGAGTCTGACTTTCTTTAGTTACTTCCATGGAATACCCCTCTTGTGATAAATATAGGCCCTGGTAATGAAGGAAACCACAACATAGCCATCTTTTCATGCTTTCCAAATGCCTGTTGTGTAACTAAGTGATAATTGTATGTAATAAGCTCAGCAATGTTGTACATGTTTGCTTGTGTACTGTAACATTATAACTGCAATTACCTGCAGAACATCCTGAGACACCATCCATCCATCCATCATCTTCCGCTTGTCCGGGGTTCGGGTCGCGGGGGTAGCAGCTTCAGTAGAGGCACCCAGGCCTCCCTCTCCCCAGCTAACCCCACCAGCTCCTCGGGGGGGACACCGAGGCGTTCCCAGGCCAGCCGAGAGATATAATCCCTCCAGCGAGTCCTGGGCCTGCCTCGGGGCCTCCTCCCTGTAGGACAGGCATGGAAAACCTCCCTGGGTACCCGCCCAGGAGGCATCCGCACCAGATGTCCAAACCACCTCAACTGGCTCCTTTCGACGTGAAGAAGCAGCGGTTCTACTCCGAGGCCCTCCCGGATATCCGAACTTCTCACCCTATCCCTAAGGGAGAGCCCAGACACCCTGCGGAGAAACCTCATTTCGGCCGCTTGTATTCGCGATCTCGTTCTTTCGGTCATTACCCATAGCTCATGACCATAGGTGAGGGTAGGGACAAAGATGGACCAATAGATCGAGAGTTTGGCTTTTTGGCTCAGTTCTTTCTTAGCCACGACGGACCGGTTAAGCGCCTGCAGAACTGCAGACGCCGCTCCGATCCATCTATCCAACTCCCGATCCCGCCTACCCTCACTCGTGAACAAGACCCCGAGATACTTAAACTCCTCCACTTGAGGCAGTACGTCTTCCCCAACCCGAAGAGGGCAAACCACCCATTTCCGGCTGAGAACCATGGTCTCGGACTTGGAGGTGCTAATCCTCATCCCTGCCGCTTCGCACTCGGCTGCGAACCGCCCCAGTGCCTGCTGGAGATCCCCAACAGATGAAGCCAACAGGACGACATCGTCTGCAAAAAGCAGCGAGGCAATCCTGAGGTCACCAAACTGGACACCCTCAACGCCTTGGCTGCGCCTAGAAATCCTGTCCATAAATATGATAAACAGGACCGATGACAAAGGGCAGCCCTGGCGGAGCCCAACACGCACCTGGAACACGTCCGACTTATTGCCGGCAATGCGGACCAAGCTTCTGCTCCGTTCGTACAGGGACCGGATCGCCCACAACAGTGGACCCCGGACCCCATACTCTCGAAGCACCCCCCACAGAGCACCTCGGGGAACCCGGTCGTAAGCCTTTTCCAAATCTACAAAACACATGTAGACTGGATAGGCAAACTCCCAGGCCCCCTCCAGTACCCCTGCAAGGGTATAAAGCTGGTCCAGTGTTCCACGACCAGGACGAAAACCGCATTGTTCCTCCTGAATCCGAGATTCGACTATCGATCTCACCCTCCTCTCCAGTACCCTGGAATAGACCTTCCCAGGGAGGCTGAGAAGTGTGATCCCCCTGTAGTTGGAACACACCCTCCGGTCCCCTTTCTTAAATAAGGGGACCACCACCCCAGTCTGCCAATCCAGCGGCACTGTCCCTGACCTCCACGCACTGTTGAGAAGGCGTGTCAGCCACGACAGCCCCACAACATCTAGAGCCTTCAGGTACTCCGGGCGGATCTCGTCCACCCCCGGGGCCCGGCCACCACGGAGTTGTTTAACCGCCGCGGCCACCTCAGCCTCAGTGATGGGCAAGCCCCCCCCAGCACCCTCGGGCTCTGCGCCCTCAGATGTCTCAAAGGCAGTATGCGTAGATGTATCGGAGGCAGGGTTGAGGAGGTCCTCAAAGTATTCCTTCCACCTCCGGATGATGTCCCCAGGTGAGGTCAACAGCCCCCCCCCCCCACTATAAATAGTAGGAACCAGGAGCTGCTTCCCCCTCCTGATACTCCGTATGGTTTGCCAGAACCTTTTTGAGGCCGACCGAAAGTCACTTTCCATGGCCTCACCGAACTCCTCCCACGCCCGGGTTTTTGCTTCTGCGACCGCCCGAGCCGCGTTCCGCCTGGCCCGCCGGTACCCGTCAGCTGCGTCCGGAGACCCCCGGGCTAATAATTCCCGGTAAGCCTCCTTCTTCAGCTTCACGGCCCCCCTCACCTCTGGTGTCCACCATCGGGTACGGGGGTTACCGCCACGACAGGCACCGACCACCCTGCAGCCACAGCTCCGTACGGCCGCTTCCACAATGGAGGTCCGGAACAGTGTCCATTCGGACTCAATGTCCCCCACCTCCCCCGGCATGCAGTCGGAATTCTGCCGGAGGCGCGAGTTATAGCTCCAGCGAACAGGAGCCTCTGCCAGACGTTCCCAGCAGACCCTCACTATACGCTTGGGCCTACCAGGTCTGACCGGCTTCCTCCCCCGCCACCTGAGCCAACTCATCACCAGGTGGTGATCAGTTGACAGCTCTGCCCCTCTCTTTACCCGAGTGTCCAAGACAGAGGGCCGCAGATCAGTTGATACGATTATAAAATCGATCATCGACCTGTAGCCCCGGGCATGTTCGTACCATGTCCACTTATGGACACCCTTATGCTCGAACATGGTGTTCGTTATGGACAAACCATGCATTGCACAGAAGTCCAATAACTGAACACCACTCGGATTCAGATCAGGGAGGCCGTTCCTCCCAATCACCCCCTTCCAGGTCACACTGTCATTGCCCACGTGAGCGTCCCCCAGCAAAACGATGGGATCCCCCCGCGGCACACCAAATAGCATACCGCTAAGGGAATCCAAGAAGGCCGGGTACTCCGAACTGACATTCGGCGCATAAGCGCAAATGACAGTCAGAGACCTATCCCCGACCCGAAGGCGCAGGGAAACAGCCCTCTCGTTCACCGGGGTAAACTCCGATGTTAATGCACCGAGCTGTGGGGCCACCAATAGCCCTACCCCAGCCCGGCGTCGCTCACCCGCCGCAACTCCAGAGTAAAAGAGCGTCCAGCCCCTCTCCAGGAGATTGGTTCCAGAACCCAAGCTATGTGTTGAGGTGAGCCCGACTATATCTAGTCGATACCTCTCAACCTCACGCACAAGCTCAGGCTCCTTCCCCACCAGAGAGGTGACATTCCATGTCCCGAAAGCCAGTTTTGTCAGCCGGGGATCGGACCGCCAGGGCCTCCCTTGGCCGCCACCCGATCCACAATGCACCGAACCCCTGACATTCCCCTTGCGGGTGGTGGGCCCACCTGGGGACAGTCCCGCGTGCCTCTTTCGGGCTGTGCCCGGCCGGGCCCCACGGGCCAAGGCCCGGCCACCAGGCGCTCGCCAACGGGCCCCTCCCCCAGGCCTGGCTCCAGGGTGGGGCCCCGGTGACCCTAGTCCGGGCGAGGGAAACGGGACTTTGATTGATAACTTTTTCATAGGGTTCTTTTGGACACTAATCCTGAGACACTAATCCGGTTAACCCTTTGTAAATGTTCAGTGGAGTAACTCATGATGAGCACCCTTATCCTCAGGGCCCAATCTGTACAGATGAACACACCGCTTTGTCGTCACCAGGAAAACCACAATCACATGACAGGGTATTGAGAACTGGTGTCCTGGCTGTAGGTTTACAGCTATCATTATGACATACAATCAACCTTAGACATATGCTAAAAACATTTTCCAGAACTGATACCTTGTAATGTTTTTGCTACACTATTATACACCAGCCAAGGTTGGCAAAACGGGACCGATGATGAAATTAAATTTAAGACATTAAAACAGTAGACACGGGTGTCAAATTCCATGACAGTATAAAAACTTTATTAATTCAAAGTCTATGTAATAAAACATGACTATATATTGTAAAATGAGAATAACTATGTTCATATTATAAACCCTTATGATACAACGTGTCCTTTTTTTCTTCGCACTGCAAATGTAAAGGTGTCACAGTCTCTTTTACACTGCATGGAAATTTTTAATTCACAGTTGGATAGATGCCATGTGTAGAATAATCAGCATAGATAAAAAATGGCTTCAAAGAGTCAGAAAGAGGAGGCTTTCTCAGTCATGTGCCAGAGGCTCTCGTTGATCCAAATAAATGCTTCATCAATGCAGCTTAACTGAATGGAGCTGTTGAATTGTGAGATGGGCAGGTCTCTGCAGGACTTTGGATTTTCCTGGGGTTACAATGTGTCGTCATCGATTTTTTTTTTTTACAATAAAATAAGTTTTTGGTGTTATTACTCAATAAAATAATTAACAGATTAAATACCTAATGGTTAAATAATTGTAGCAAACTAAATACTGATTAGGTGGACCATTAATTTGAACACTTTTATTAAAAATATACAAGAAATTAAATTATGTTCAGAAGATATCTGACTTTTTCCAGCCCAGAAGTGGCTTCTCCTAAAGCTCCTGCTATCATCTATCAAATCTGATACCCGTGTCTTCATTCCCAAACAGCTTCCCCAAGCATGATTAAGACCATGGCTGCATAATAAGCAACACAAATGAGGTCCCTGGGACCAGTATTAAGAAACATTCGTCTAAAGAATCCTTGCCTGATGGCTGATAACTGGGTTTAAAAATGGTTGAGCTCCAGAAATTGCTATGTCTTTGAGACACACACATCCAAGAAGATGTTTTTGAGAAGATATACATATAGTCCTGTAAAGCATGTGTGAAAGCTACACGCTTTCACAGTCGCTTGAGGATGTAGCATATGTAATCTGTGTGTTTGATTTCTGATATAATTAGAGTTAATGTTGTCAGGTGCTTATTTCCAAAAATGCTATCTCACGTCTGTGGGCATAGCTGAGTCTGACTGGAATGTCATGCCCAGCGGTGGATATTCTGCTGAATCAAGTGCAGACCTCCCAGCAGTGAATTGTACCCTCTCTACTTAAGGAGTGAGTTCTGGCACATCACGGAGAGTCCGATGTTGTATGGGCCGCTTCAGCGGATTGTAGTGGGGGAAAACGAATAAAAGCCACATGATGCAGCATCAGTCACTGATATTGAGACTTGCTGTGTGGGCTCAGGAGAGTGCTAGGGGTGTGGCCCACAGCAGCAAGAGAGAACATAAACTCTGCTCGTGATTGGCTGATTCAGGAGGGGGGCAGGTGGGCAAGCCTGTGCCCCTTACAGGGAGATGTCCGAGGAGATCTGCAGCTGCTGTCCGGGTTTCTTCTTGCCACTTCGCCGTGCTCCGTCTGTCCGTCTGTATGGCTGGCTCCTCAGGTCTGCAAATTCAAAAAATGACAGTATCACTGAGAGAAAAGGATAGGAAAAAATCTGCTAGCCCCTCCCACATATTATTGGGTTCTGCTCTTCATATCAGTGATATGCAGAAACTTACAGAATTTGCCCCCCTCGGCACCACTACCTCAAGTCAAAACAAGTGCCCTCTCCCTTCTCTATCACCCAGAGAAAGATACCTATGGAGTGAGAGTGAAAAAGACAGACACAGAGCCGCCTCTAGGTGGGGCTCTCGTCACTGAAGCCGGAGTCGCAGAGAAGACGGGAAGAACGCTTGCCAGAGCGGGCTGTGAAGGGCACTGTCTTGAGGGCTGGGACACCCAGCACCGCAGGAGCATGGAATGCACGGTTACGGGTAGGGGGATTACACGTGGGGGGGAGTAGCCAGAAATGATAAGGCCAAAAACGGCCAAGAGAAAATGGCCAGGAGAAGGGGAATCATGAATGGATGACAACAGACAGAGGGAGTGATGCAGTGAGTGTGCATGGTCAGCATGGGGGTTCATGGGTAATTTGGGAAATGGATGGAATGGCCAGAACACAGTCATGCAGATAAATGGGCGGAAATTTGAAATAAAAATGGGAAAATTATTTGAAAAGAGAGGAGACAAAAAAAGAATACATAAAAGATTCATATATTAGTAGAGTACAGCATAATTTAATTTAGCTAAGAAAAGTGAAGAGACTAACAATCTAGAAAATTGAATCTGTCCTTTTAAAGCCTTTCATGCACGGTTCCCAGAGGCCACTCTCACCTGTGATGATGTCCTCAATTGCACCATCCTTGCCTTCCCGCACCAGGGGGTTCATCTGCCTCTTCTTCAGCTCTGCTATTAGATCCATTTGAGGCATCTTAGGCATCACAGACACCTGGCAGAGGTCAACGTTCCATTAGACATGCACCTCCTTCCATATTCATGCTCAGTATTCACTCAGGACGGTATAGGAACCCTCAGGCACCTGCAGAAATCCTGAGACACTAATCCGGTTTTGTTGTAAAATACTATTGATTCAAGATTGTAGTATGTCACCTACAGGTAGCATAAAAACACACACTTGTATGTGATGTAGACAGAGATCATGCTGATACATTATCAATAAGACAGCATGTAGAAGGTGTATGATCTGGAATCACCTTGTTTTCTGGTGGCTCTTTGGGGTCCTCGCTGCTTTGGACTTCCTGCCTCTTGCGTTGTTCATTTTCCTGCTGAGTTTGCTGTGGTTCACAAAAGTGACACAGTTAGGTTTCAGTACAGTCACTTGCTGGTGCATTGTGTCCAGGGTTGTATATAGGGGTGGGGCCACAGCTACCTACATCACAAAGCTGATTTGCTCCCCGAGAGTCCTAAGTCTGTCAATCACCGAATCAAAAGATATAATTAGTTGGCCCCTCTGCATGAATTATAGCCTGTTTGGCCTCTCCACCTTAACATATTCAAAGAATCACCCCTGGTTTTGTCCAGCACACTTCGACCTCTTACCTTATACACCTTGATGAAACGCACGAACACGGGGAAGAACATGGAAGGGGGTGTGGTCTTCGGGTTTTCCCCAAAATACTCCACCACCGACACAAAGGCTTCCTGCACAAAAGTAAGGGGGGGGGGGGTACATTCAGACCAGCATGGCATTATATTTAAGGAGAGCCTCCCTTATATACCAAAGTCCGGCCATGGAAGTCAAGGAAGTTCCTAAGATTTCCCCCTCTCATTAACACATTAATGACTCCGCGATGTGAGAGAAAGCTTTGTTAAATCATGTACGACTCATTTCACTGAGGTGCTTAAGTGCTTAAAACTAAACCCAGTATTTGAAGCATATGGGTCCTGGTGTGAATGTGATAACAGAAGCATTTTCTCTTAATCCTTAATCTGGTTTTATTAATTTGTTCCCTGAAAATTTAAACAGTGTTATTCTTGATTAAAATTAATCAGTCATTCTGTGAATTAAGGGAAATTAAATATTGAGGAATAATTCATTATTAAAATTCAATTAAAATCTAATAAAATGCACATTGTATTTTGACTAGCACTGATAGTTATTAATGGGTAAATTTCATTAGCAAATCCAAAATTCTTTCCAGTGCTGTTATGAAATCAAACCAAAGAGAATATTCAATCGATGCCCTAGTTCAGTCTAAGGGACGATGACCCCATGCTAACAGTCACTCTGCCGCACCAGAGCCGAGTCTTTTTTGAAAGGTTTTTAAAGGGGCTGACAGCAAAAAAGCATCATATCGTCAGAGGCGGAAATGGAGCTTCAGGCTCCTGGGGCAGCCCAGGAATGCCCAGTATCAGAGCATATGCTGGTGGCGGGATTTCTCCAACAGAGACTGTCAGCCTGGAAGACCATGCTGTAAGGAGCATACCTGGGCAGTCTTGCTGTTTGTCACCAGCTTATCTAGCAGCTCACTGTTGCTCTTCAGGAACTCTTTGAGCACTGGGCTGTTGTCCTGCATCATGAACTCCTTGCGGGTCAGCTCCATGCCCCTCTCCAAAGAGCGTACATCCTGAAGGATGCTATCCAGGGATACTGGTAGAAAGACAGATTCATAATTCAGGAATATAAATAACAAAAAATGACTCGATTTAAAGTCCAGAAGCGTCATAACCATGAATGAAGTTATGGGTTATACCAGAGGTCGCCAGCCTGTTAAAGCAAAGAGCCATTTTATCCTAAATGTCTGACCCAATAAAGAAAAACAATTTTGAGGGCTCTCAGTTTTAAATCACTGACCCATAACAGCGCGAAGGTGACTAGATTGTTCAGTTCTGTAGTGATAGTCTTCAACCTCAACCCTTCTTTCTGGCTAAAGTTCATTTAGGCTCTGCAGTCCTTTGGCTTTCACTCTCCACTTCACTGCTTGTAACTGTGCTGACCGAGCAGTGCAAAATGTACACACCACTCCGAACGCAGCTGGCTATAATATGTAAATCAGTGAAAATATAATAAGAATTTTACAATGATCTGGGAAGGCATGATGATGATTTACTACGAAAAAGTATATGAAAAAATTAGGAATCCCAATAAATTTTCAAGCCTACATCCAATCTTGGACACTGAAGAAAACTCCGGAAAGCATACTATTTGACCGGCGACGTAATCTTGTCATAGAGAATGACTTTGAGGAAGATGTAAATTATGCAGTTCAGACATCACAAGAGCGCGCAATGGACCGCCTCATTGAAGAAATGAGCTGGAGCTGAAGAAATATCAAAATAAAAAATAATAATATTAACTCATAAATAAATAATTTCTATTTATGAAAGTATTATAATAATATGTTACGAATGTAAATTCGTCTATCGTTCTGAGAAGAGCCGCAGCCTCGTGCTCAAAGAGCCGCCCGCACATGGCTCACAGGCCGCAGGCTGCCGACCGCTGGGTGATACTAGTGATAGTTAGGTGATAATCAGACTATAAGAAGACTATGAGAGTGAAGAACCCATTAAACCAGCCTTGCTACTTCCAAACCGACACTTTATTAGGTAGAAATTGCAGACGCAACGCAAAATCAAGACTGAAGTCAAAAGGCGTAAGGACCGAGACTTACAAAACAGAAAAGTTTCAATAGCAGAAAGCTTAACGAATAAAATTTAAGACATAAAAATAATTGGCAACACTTTACTTGAGGGGGTACAAGATACTTAGTAACTCAGTTACTACTCAGTTACTAAGTACAAATCATGAACAAATATAGTAAATGCATCAAGTATGTGAACTGTTTTGATTAATGATGAACGTAAATGGCATCAGTATGTAACTAACACTGGTTAATTAATACATTAAGTAAGAGTGTACTACTGCATTAGTGTCACCTCAAAGTGTTACCAAATAATTTAAGTTATAGGCTAGGGCTATTCAAATCACAGTCCTCAAGGGCTGAATCTTGCTGATTTTCCAGCCTTCCTTTACCTGTGAGCCAGGTGTGAAGCCTCAGTGGCCAATCAGAATCAGAAATTATTAAACTACGGGAGAACTGAAAACAAGGCCTGGATTTGGAATCGAGGTCCAGATTTGAAGAGCCCTGTTATGGGCTAAGCCAGGGGTGGGCAATCTTATCCACAAAGGGCCGGTGTGTATGCAGGTTTTCGCTGAAACTCCCTAATTAGGTCACTAATTAGAGGACTGATTGGCTGAATAGTCCTCACACCTGGGTTTGAACAGCTGACCTAAAGTTTATCCCAAAAACCTTCATACACACCGGCCCTTTGCAGATAAGATTGCACATCCCTGGGCTAAGCCATCTGCTAAAACTAAAAAAACAAAGGAGTGAAACTTTGGAACAGAGAAAAATATATTATAAAATGATTATAATAGTACGCATGTGTGTGTTGTGGATGGGCGTTTACCCAGAGCAGCCCTGTCCACAAAGTGCAGCTCGGAGTAGAAGGACTGCATCTCAGGGTACTTCTCCTGGATGATGTTAACGATGAAGTGCAGCAGCGTCTGACTGCGGTCTGTGGATTTAGTGTCCAGAAGCTGAAGAAAACGACAGATGATGGACACTGGGATTTAGTGTGACCCTGAAAACGCCCACACCAGCCCAACCTGATGCATCCACCAATGCTACTGCCATTTTTTCGATACTATCGTGGTCGCATGACTCTCTTCTGAGAAAAGTTTGCTCAGGCGAATGGAGCGAACGGGAGGTAGCGGGAACTACAATTCCCATCAGCCCAGGCGTGGTCATCGTCCTTTGCGGTCTGTTGTCGCTACAGATCCAGTAATGTGGAAATGGCGGGTGCTGCTAGTAGCGGCGAAGGAAACGAGATGGAAATACTAAATTGAAACTTTATTTTTTTACATGGTTTAATAATTTTTTGTTATTAAAATTGAAAAATTGAAGTTCCTGTTTCAAAGTTGGATTTCAATGAGCTTTCATACTATGGTAACTCCAGTGCTGTGCAAAATCTTAAACTACCAAACAGAGGTGTGATTAGCTCTCGGCCCCCTCACAAAATTTTACCTTTGGCCCCCATATCCAATAAAATTCATAATTTTGTGCATTCAAGAGCCCCTGTAAAGTGGTGGGCCCCATAGATCCGCCAGTGAATCCAGAGCCCTACTGCGCCCATCAGCAAATAAAAATATGTATAAATGATATTGGTAAAACTACGGTGCTTGACAAACTGCATAAGCTTAGACCTCTCCTCAGATTACCCTAGCTTTTGATGCTAACATCCAATGCATCGATGGCTAATCAACACCTCATGAAGCTGGTGGTGAAATTTAACAAATATATGGAATGGCTGGTGTTTACGAATCAAAGCTGTGTTCTTCTAGCCATTGAGTCTTATTGTGTCACCATTCATTTGCATGTATTCCAGTATTAAATAGTGTTTACTTCTGAGAAAATATACACTTGCTGCCTAGATAAATAGCATTTAACATAACTTTCTTTGGCAGCCTTTAACATACAACTGTACACGTTACATTCTTCAGCTATGTTCAGTGCTGCTCCAAGTTATAATCCTGGCAGCAGGGGTAACTGTAAAGCAGCAACAATGTGGCACTGGCTGGTCATCAGCACATTTTGGGCGTCTCACCAGGTCCAGGCTCTGGAGCCGGAAGCCATAGGCTGCTCCTCTCTTGCTGCTGTTCATATAGTTCCCAAAAGCCAAGATGATCTGAGGGAATAAGAATCACAAGTGAACCTAGCTGGAAGACAATGAGTTGTCTGAGTCCAGCAAAGTCCATATCGGAGGACGTGTCTTACCTCCAATACTTTCTTCAGTTTAGCAGAAGATTTAATAGCCATTGAGGCGGCAATGATAGCATTCAGTTGCTGGAAGGCAAAAGGAGAGCAAAGAACTTTGGATCATTATTCCATCCATTCATTTTAATGCACACACATTTCCCACATTAAACGTGACAGATCATTGATGGGATGAAATGTATTTGAGAAGAAAAAAAAAACATCCCTCTTCAGTAGTGGACACTCTAATATATAAATATATAAAGAGGGGCCTGGAGCATAACACCATTAGCGTTCACACAGAACTAATAATCGTGATGTTTGCTTCAGCCATTATAACCTCTATCATTACACCAAACTTTAAAAAATGTCAGCCTAAGTAAGATGCTGAGCCATCTCAAACTACCACTTTCACATGACATTTCCTCAACAATGGCAGAAAGCAGAATCTCCTACAACTGCTGACACGAGCTGAAATGTTTAACGAAGTGTTTCACCCATTCTGGAAGTTACCTACAACTTCCAGAGTTAACTATTGCCCCTGGATAATTTACTGACATCTCTTTCTTAAAGATATAACAAATGTATAACAGTACTTCCATTGTGGGAAGAGTGTGTTTCTTTAACCTGCATGCTACCTGTTGCTACACTACTGATGGTGTTATGCTGGATCTCTGCTAGCGACCCAAAGGAATGTAAATAAGCGGAAGGTGAACAACAGAAACCAGGCTGACCGGCTGCAGCAGCTGCACGCTTTCCACAAAGTTGCCCATGAAGGTCAGGGTGCTGATGCGCTGGGCCAGCCGAGTGATCTTCCCAAAATGCATCATGAAGCGGTCCTCCTCCGACAGCTCATCCAGCGGCCGGCCCTCCCGCTCATAGTTCTGGATCAGCTTCATCTCGTACTCCGACGGGATAAAACGCTCCAGCAGCTCCAGGAAGTCCAGGCTCAGAGACTGCTGGTCGTACCTGAAAAAGGAGACATAAAGGAAGATGAGGTAAGATGGGAGATGGACAAGGCAATGGAGGATTGGAGATGGGAGATGAACAAGGCGATGGAGGATTGGAGATGGGAGATGAACAAGGCGATGGAGGATTGGAGATGAGAGATGAACAAGGCGATGGAGGATTGGAGATGAGAGATGAACAAGGTGATGGAGGATTGGAGATGGGAGATGAACAAGGCGATGGAGGATTGGAGATGGGAAATGAACAAGGCGATAGAGGATTGGAGATGGGAGATGAACAAGGCGATGGTGGTTAGAGAGAATGTGCAACAGTGAACTGACAAAGTAGTCACCAGTTTTGGCAACATTCCCTTTGCCGTTCAAAGTAGAAATAAGCTTTAAACAGGAAAGGCCATTATTATTTAGTTATTTTAATTACTACTTCTAATAGCAGAGTCTCTCATTCATAAATAAATAGGGGAGCTGACCTTAATAACGAGCATTGTTAAGTTTCACAGCTGAGAACAATTAATGAGATGCCAGCAGGTAGCTAGCAGAAACATAGTGTCCGTACGTTTCTATGGCGGTGCAGATCTCCCCGGCGCTCATGCCCCCTTTGCGCAGGGTGATGGCAAGGTTCTTGGCCCGGTTTGGCTCAATGAGAGACACCTTGCTGGGAGCCTTCTGGGACACCTTCTTCTTCAGGGTGCTCAGCTCCATTGGGGAACCCTGGGCCTTGGTCTTAAACTGCTCTTCAAAAATATACATGTCCAGCTCCTACCACGGGCAAGTAGAGGCACAGGAGAGATACCGTCAAGCTGCCATATTCCACAACAAGGTATAGCAATGATGGCAGTTAGAAGAGGGCTGTGAAAGGCAGTGAGAGAACGGGCCTTACCACAAGCACCTTCTCGTCATCCAGCTCGTTGAAGACGGTGCCGGCCACCTGGGTGGGCTTGAGGGCCTGCCAGTTTAGCAGAGGCATGCGGTACTTAGTTTGGATGGTCTTCTTACACTTAGTTCCTGTAAAGGTTGCGAGGGAGAACAGATACTAAAGGTATCTAACGTCAGTTTTATTCTGATGCTTACGTCAGACTGTGTACGAGAGTTAGAACATCACCAAAAGGAAGTTATGCCGCACTTACCTGGAGTGCTAGGAAGACCACCCGGAGGGGGCGGAGGTGGAGGGCCACATCCAGGTGGAGGTGGGGGCGGAGGTGGGATGCTTGAGTTCGGCAGGGGGGGTGCAGGAGGTGGAGTAGGACCCTGCACATGGAGTCCTTCTGCTCCAGGAAGGGGAGGCGGTGGAGGAGGAGGAGGTGGGGCTGCTAGACTGTCAGTCAGGTTCATGGGTGCTGGTGAGTCTTTAGAAAACAAAAACAAGGCAGAATATTTTTACATTTGGTATAATTAATATGATTAATAGAGGCTGACTGGTGCCCAATACAATCAATGACATTGTACAGGTGTTGAGTATTTTTGTTGTTTGAAGTCTTAAATAACGCATGCAATTGTCTGTGGGGTTAATTATTTCAAACTGTGTACAGGAGCTCATAAAACAATCTGAGCAATGAATGCAGTTGGTGGCTGACCTGTTTCAGTGGTGGGCAGAGCCTGGCTAGTGTGAGAGTCAGGCTCAGGAGCAGACTGAGTTATGGTGACAGGCACCAAGTGGATGGCCAGCTTTCCGGAGGCTGAGCGCTCCAAGCGGATCAGCCCTTTGTCCTGCAGCTCCTGGACCTTCATCTCCAGATCTGAGGAGATCTGGGAGGATTGTTTGTGGTCCCTTTCGCGGTCCTTCTCCCTCTCCCGGTCGAGCTCCCTCTCACGTTCACGTTGCTGCAGGAATGTAACCTGCGCACACGACTCACGGAGACTTTCCTATAAATCACAAACCACAGACCTACTGGTGTATCGTACATATTCAATGACACTGTGAGCCATCGTTTGATGAAACACTGCCTTACACCATGTACTATTAAGCTAGACCATGTACTATTAACATGATTAAAAAGAGTTATGCATGTTGAAATCTGCTGAGCTCAGCCTTTACCTTTAGCATCTCTACCTCCTTGGTAGCCTGGATGAGCTGCTTCTCCAGCTCTGCCACTTTTTCCATGGCCTCCACCTCACTCTTCTGCATCTTGGTGCTGAGCTAAAATGCAGGAAGCCTTATACAGTCAGCCAGGCTTGAAGGTCCTATGAAACGCAGCATGACAGACCTCAGGATCTCTACACGCCTGCACACGCATGAATATATCCATGTCACCTGGGCATTGACATCCTGAAGTTCCTCCATGTGCTCCAGCAGAGTGTTCTTGGCCTCGGCATCTTCCAGCAGTGCTCCCACGTCAAACACGTTGTCCAGGTAGGCCTGGATCTGCACCAGCAGCTTGTCACTCTCTGTGAACTTCAGCTTCTGCTTGGAGACAGAGAGATAAACATACAGGTAGATCATCTGCAGAAGTACTCTGTGGATTCATAGAACATGCTGTCAGATTCTTCTACAGCTTCTACAATCCTACAGTTGGGATATCATACCGTAGACGTTGACACGGGCGCTTACCTCCAAGTACTCATCTAAGCCATGGTTGGTGAACTCATACTGCAGGTGCACACGGAAGTTCATGTTCTCCACTGAGTGAACAACAATGTTGATGAACTGCATACATGCAACCTGTATGGGAACAGGGGGGAAGGCACTTACAATCACTGCAGCATGTCACAAAATTGTGTGTGGGGGTGGACACCCCTTGGCGGGGTGAATCAGATGGTGAGCATGCTCTTTCAGTCCAGCCATAACATGCCCCCAGTGATTAGCTGTGATCTTGTGTCCCTTGAGCCCCGGGGAAGGTGCCCTAACCCTAACAACCTGCTCTTTCTCTTCCCCTTTTCCCCTTATGCTGATGTCAAAATGGCTTTGTTTTTATTCTTCTGCTTCTCCCTACCCTTTCCTCCCATCCCTCTAACACATATACCTCTTTCACAAGAGCAGGTTTTACAATATTCCTATAATTTAAGTGATGCCTGTCGTCTTAACCACTGATTCTTAATGTCTTGCCTTTTGTTAATGTTTGCTTCCTTAAAAAATATCTGGCTTTACATTTCTTACCATGAAGTCTATGTTGCTGTCTTCATTTGTGAAATACTCCATCAGCTTCTCGAAGCGGTTCTTCTCACCACATACCTGAAAAAGATATAAAACCGGCATGCAATTACCAAGGAGGTCACAAGGTGGCAGCAAATCCCAGGTACAACTGCTTATGAAATCCCAAAAAAATAATGTGCACTCATGGGTCATGAAATTTTTATTCCAATGCTGTTTCTCATTTTATAATGCTGCAACACAAACTATCTAATTCCATCTGTGATAGTTTTAAGATGGAACCTGGAAGATCGTGGGAAACATCAGAATTCCTTGCTATCATCCCCTTATCAAGCCTTGTCGAAAAAACTGATGAGGTTAAATTATTATATGGTTTGCGTGTATTTACACAGAATCACGTTACAGTGTAAGTCACTGGCATGCAGAGGGATGAATGGTTATGTTAGTGATAGTGGGAGATGGGTAAGGGGATTAAATCTCCTTCACAAGGCCCTGAATAAGCCTCAGGGTTTAACACAGCACAGGAAACACCCCCACATACATCTTTACAGAAGTGTCTGCCCTGCCTCGTCCATACAGCCACATCACACTCTAAATAATGCAGCGTTTCCACCCGCCAGCCAGTACCCAAACAATACCCACATGGCACTGCAGCGAGAAACAGACGCCACACTCGCCACACTGACTAGGCCCCACCCACATGCCTGGCACCAAGCCCCCACCTGCTGCCACTGCTGCCTAAATGACCGGGCTTGAGACCCAGCCCTGGTGCAGTACGGCCAGCAATCCTGGCTGAGCCACGGCGGCTGGCTGAGGGTGGAGGCAGTGCCAACGCTGGCTGTGGAGCTGCCTCGACCAGGCAGCCCCGATGCCTATAGGACATCATCCGCTACTGCCTGCAGTTTGATGGTTCCTGTTATTGACAGCTAACTGGAGGCTTTGAGGGGGATTGAAGTAATTTAAGAATGAATGAAGTAAACCCTACGTTAAGTTTCCTTCCAGCATTAGGAAATGTCATGACGCGTCAAGACAAAAGCTGTCACATGCAAAATGTTTTGTCTGTGAAAAGAGGCAACAGGTTTTGGATGCGTACTGTCTCTCCGAAGAAGTTTTTAGGTAGCTGCAGTATGTGTACATGGAAAGACGTACACGTTCCGGCTTCCCTGATCATTCCGGACGTGATTAATTTATAGCATTCCCAGCTAGCACGAGTTCCCAGTGGAACCATGGTGGAGATCACTCAAAAGTGTGGTCAGATCTCAAGTTCAGCATGTGGTGCATTTTTGAGTTCTGTGCAATTTGTAGCAGTTGTCTGGACAGCCGGAGCAGCCACTAGATGTAGGAATGCGGCTGCCGTGGTCCATGCAGAACCACAGAAAGGGGGAAGGAGACAAGCCTACTCCTGATGCAAGGAGAAAAACTATGAACAGTAAACCATAGTGCTTGCAATGGGTGAATTGCATCAATGTCTCGAAGAGGGTGCAGTGATTTGAGGAATCCAGTCCCCAGCACCCTACTCCCTGGGAAAGGGTGCAGGGTTCAGAAGAAGGGCCAGACTGGGCTGCAAGGTGAATGAAAAGCTTCCTGACCTCTTTGAAGTTATCGAAGGCTCTGAGGATGATGTCATGTCCCCCCCTCACGAGGCACACCGCAGCCAGCAGCTCGAGCACAAGAGCCTTCGTCCTGCAGGGCACATGAGACCAATCACACTGCAGCAGGGCAAGGGAGGTGGAAAATGTGCTCCCAGTAATGTTAATGGCGAGACACTGCAGGCAGTGGCAAGACGAAAACTGAGAATCCAGGAGTTAGGGGATTTCCTTAATGAAAAAGGGAAGAGAGTGTCATACTGCTGAAGCAGGAGGAACAGAAAGTTGACTGTAGACAGGCGGAAGAGAGTGGTACAGCCAGATAAAGGTATCAGATCACCCCAGTTTTGACCAAGAGGCCTTGGAGCCTTACTATCTGAAATCATTCTCCACAAAACTCTGTAAAATACACAAACGTACCCTAGATAATTCCCTCCAGCAGAGGAAATGAGGGCACACAGAGAGAAGAGAAGAGGGGCAGTCTGCGGAAGCACCAAGGGGTTTCCTCTGGCAGGAGCATGCGTTTCGCCTCACCTTGGACTCCTGTTGTTGAGGCTGAGTGTGATCTCGTTGACGCACCGCGGGTGGGTCATCACCAGGTTGAAGCCAGACTGCGGAGAGATCCCAGTGCTGTCAGAAAGGCTTTATGTTCACAGATAACAGACTCCACTCTTCAATCAGTATAGCTCAATTCCCACATGGGCACTCAATCTTAGTTATACCCTTAAAAATTACAAGCAGAGCATCTCAGTGTTTTTCAGTACAATCTGACACCAGTGTCAGAAGTGTGAGATTGTGTTTCTTTAACCTTGGCAAAGCACAGCCACATTTACTGATTTGTTGGCAAACTGTTTACTTGTTCAGGGGATCAAGATAAAACAAAAAGGAAAGGGAGAGTGACAGAGTGAGTCTCTCAAAACCCAGCTACACATTGTCCATAGTAAAACCCAGGTCCCAGCTACACATTGTCCATAGTAAAACCCAGGTCCCAGCTACACATTGTCCAGCCTGGTTAGCATACCAGCTGCTATTGAGTGAACTGTTAATTAGTGTGATTCGAATCTCATTAAATCAGGCGTGTCACTTGAAGACCCATATCATGTCAAACAACATTTGTGCTTCTTGACAGGAACATACAGATATTTCTTGTTTAATTGGGCTCGTTGAATTAATAACAGCATTCATTGTTTCAAGAGAGAAATGATTAGTCAATAATTCCTGGCAATTGCTGAGTTTAGCCCAAACAAATAAAATTAATCTAAAGAGAATACCAGTTATCAATGGATCAGGTATACAGTAATAAGCATCTGGTGGCCACACAAAGAGTTACTGGTTAACAGGAAGACACGGCCCACAGTACCTGATAATTCATTATAGCACGCAAGCACATGATGCAGACATGGACGTCATCCTTCTGGCCGATGATGCGTGAGCTCCTCAGGGTCCTCCTGCTGTGCAGGGAGTTGAAGCTGCCAAAAAAGGTGGAGATATAGAGGAGGACAGAGGGAAAGAAGGACAGATGGGGCCACAGAGACAGATTAGTGAGTGAGTTCACTGTAACATGGGCAAATAACCCATATGGCCATACATGTAAGTGGATCAATTATATTGTTAAGATTCTATTTGATTTACACTGTTTTAAAGGTCTTGTCAGGCCACGTGGATCCTCAGATAAGATCTCTTTAACTGCCAGTACCAGGCTTAATGCCACGTCAGCTCTCTGTCTCAGAAATGCTGATCCAAATAAAAATATATGAAGGCTTCACGTAGTTTAAATATCTTTGCAGCAGGTTTCGGTGCTAAAGGAATGCGGAGCATCTATATTATTTGTGCAGCACTGTCTATATGAAGAGTAGCAGGTTCCCCACTCAGATTCCCATCATACACCTGAGCACCAGCACACACACACACACACATACAGGCATGCACACACACACACACACATACAGGCATGCACACACACACACAGGCATGCACACACACACACGCATGCACACACACATACAGGCATGCACACACACACACACACATACAGGCATGCACACACACACACACATACAGGCATGCACACACACACACACACATACAGGCATGCACACACACACACACATACAGGCATGCACACACACACACACACACACATACAGGCATGCACACACACACACAGCCGCATACCTATCTAAATGGGGACCGTCCATTCATTTCTATGGGGAAAAACCCTAATCCCAATCACAACATCCTTAACCCCTACCCATCCCTAACCTTAACCATAAGTAACCGACCCAAATACAAGACTTTTGACATTGATTACATTCACAGATTTGTATAAATTTGAGGTTATCCTTGTGGGGACCTGAGAAAATCTCCCCAAATATAAGGAAGTATGAGGTTTTACCATACTTTGGACCAGGGGCGCCGCTAGAGATTTTGGGCCCCATGAAAGCATATCATATTAGGCCCCCCAGTCCAAACCAATCCAGTTATTTTCCTAATTTTTTAGGGCCCCTGTCACTCAGGGGCCCTTGGAATCGTCCTAGCTTTCCACCCCCTTACGGCGCCCCTGCTTTGGACACACACACACACAGATTTGTAATTATATCTTTGTGGAGACTCTCCATTAAGTTCTATGGGGAAAACTCTAATCCCAATATAATAACCTTAACCCCTACTATACCTGTCAAGTTTTGGATTTGAAAATAAGGGAAATTTTCCGGCACCCACTGCGAGCCATCCCACCACCCCAACCAAGCTCCAGTATCCCTTACATTTTAAGACAGGTGTACAAGAAATCTAAAATAACCACTTGTCATTTACATTTTATTTTCATTACACATTTCCTTTTAATTTCTCATGTTCACTCATGTGACTCTCTGGCATTCACTAATGACTTATTATTTGTTATTATTATTATTATTTGTTGCAGACTATGTATCCTTGTTGAAGTCGTCACAGAAGGTGAAAGTAACGTTGTTTTTGGCACACAGTATTGCCATTTTAACCTCCGCATTTATGACCTGGTTAATGTTGTAAATGACCTGCAGACTACAGCAGGTGGCAGTTCTCGCGAGGCTACTGGCAGTTCAGTTTGGAGAGGCAGAGGAATTTTTAAATGATATTATAATACAGGAGATTTACGGGAAAGTACTAATACAAGAGGACGGCGGGAAAGAGGGGTAAAATACGGTAGTTTCCCGGCCAAAACAGGAGACTTGACACCTATGACCCCTACCCAGCCCTAACCTTATACATAAGTAACCAAATAAAATTTTGTATTAGTATTTGGTATATTAGTATTAGTATTTAGTATTTTGACTGCATTCACAAATCTTTGTGGGGACCTGAGAAAATGGTCCCCACAAAGTCAAAATATCAGGTTTTTATTACATTGTGGGGAACACAATGTATACAATTTCATCAATTACATATTGCCAGGTATTTGCATTTTTGCTTCCTTAAAATACTTTGAATAAGTGGTATACTAGGAAACTGTCAGTTTGCTCGGGCTCTAGGTGTCATGGTGCAATGAAGTGACCGGACCTCCCCATCATTAACACTCCAAGGCAGTGCAGCATAAAGACACCTGCTAGAGAGCCAAGCCTGAGCAAGCCTTTACTCAGTAGGAATACATACTCTATAGCCCTCCGATTCTCCTTACGGGAACCAAAGCATGGGCAGGTATCACGGCAGGGTGGGGGGACACTCACCGGACGGCCAGAGTACGCGTGGCCCTGGGGGCACTGTGGGTGGGGGAGCTGCTGGCACTCTTGGATAGCACCTCTGTCATTTTTTCTCCTCTGTCCCCTGGGAGAGTCCCATTATCTGCACTGTCCATGTCATGCCTGCAGCATGTTGACACAGTAGTGAAAACTGCTAGACTGTCACATTCTGCTTGACAAGGCCTCTATTGCTGCACACTCCCATTTAATCATGCCGGTGTGTACGATAGTTAAAACATGAGGTTAACCCTACTGAGACCAGTACTTACGTGACAGCAGACTGGGCGCAGGACAGGTAATCCACTAACACATCCAGACCTCTGTTCTCTTCATTGAGAAACTCCTTGGCCCAGCTAGGGGTGAGAGGATCCGCGGTAAGACATCATACATGGCCGGGAAAGATTCATCAGAATAAACTAACATGTAACATGTTTTCTTTGTATGCATGATGTGATATTTAGTATTCCTCTGTGGTTCTAGTCTCCACTGAGGTTTGAGTTAATCTGTAGAAGCCAGTAGCTGTAAGATTGGAACATGGAAAACCAACTTAAAAACCATCTCATTGGTGAAAGGCAGCAATCTGATGCATTGAGTGTTTCAGGAGGTCTTCACCCAATGTGATTGGTCCTCAGAGAAATCTCCAGCTCCCTCAGGACTTGGGTGGACTCCTGGGCCCGCCTTTTAAACTGACAGAACAGATGTGAGATATTTGGATTGTCAGTACATTTTCTAGAGGAAATTTACAGAAGTACAAGTCAAGAGATATAGTTTCAAAGGAAATAGGGAAGTTTATTACAATCAGTACTAATTTTGCAAAAAGTTTTTTTTTTTTAAATAAAGTAATAGTGTTATAGTCATATCTGTTTCTCTCCATATTGACCAGCTAAAAAAATCACAATCAGGATTTTGATTAGCTGGAATTAGCTTGAAACACATTCTTACAAAATACGGTTTGCAACTGAATATTTTCTTTAAGGGTATCCCTAAAATAATTCATGACACAGTTGAAATGCAAATTTCCAAAACTCACTCAGTCTAAGGGATACATTTTTGAGAAAATGTATATTAACTTAGTGAATTTTGGAAATTTAATGAAAATTCTTTATTGTATTACAATACTTTAACATGATGAAGAAGAGTGACTTTAGGTCATTGGTGATCTTATCTCAAAAACAAGAAAGAGACTGAGTATGTTTTGGAAATTTGCTCTTCTGTTTACTTGTTGATATACATCACCACAATCTGCTATTATTTAAGCACGTAAGCTTAACTAAAAATAGCACAATAGAGTTTACTGGTCTCTACCCAAAGCAAGTCTAGAAAGCACCCAGGAGACCAATTTGCGGGAGAGTTATTTTAAAACTGTCAGACCAGAGACTAACATAAACTAATTAACTTCCAGAGCGAAATCTCTATTATGAGTCCATTATGTGTTTTTTTTGCAGTCAGTATGGTCTGGATCATTCGAGGCATATTCAGAATGGTAGTCTTTAACATGGGGGAATTTTCCCATAGGTGTTGAGCAAAGAGGGGGACCTACCTTCCGAGTGACTCCTTGGTCCAGGTAGCTTTTCAGTTTTAGCAGGTATGTCGAGGGGGGGTTCTTCACCTGGAAACGTTCCTGTTGCCGAGGGCAGATAACCACAAATGTGTAGTCAGCTGAAGTAGTATTGGCATTTCATGGAGACATTGTGTTTGTCACTTTATTATTTGTTGAAAACTGATTATTTTTTTTACATTGATGTGTCAGCAATGAAGTGGTAAGCTATTCACTCTCATGCTGGAATAAACATATGTGTTTATTTCTCACGCTTGTTTATTTAGCTATTCAGTCCATCTCAGAAACGACCATGGCATGAGGTCAGACATAATAGGAAGCTTCACAGCCCCTCTGCAGTCATAAATATTCAGCTGTGTGCAAATGCAATCTTCTTGAGAGCTAAAGTTGAGGGAACACTAGCCAAAATATTGCCCGCATGTGTTTCCACGGTGACAGTGCATATGTGACACTACTGTTTGTGCCACAGGTAGTCAGCTGGCTTACTGCAGTTACCATGGCAATTTAAAATATTTATGAGGCACACAGCATGAGGCAGGCCTCGTGGCAACCACAAGGGTACTTGCACAAGGATGCACACGTTGGCAACGTGGGCAGACATGCTGACACTCAAGCGACGATCGCATTATGGCATGGTGCGTCACATTCTTCACGTATCGAATACAGGCAGCTCCGCAAACTGCTGTTTGAGCTCAGTCCCATTTCTTGTGGGCATCTTCTGCTCCTCACCTGGTCGCAGACGAGTTCCCACTTCTTTTCATTGTCATACTGGCAAAGGAGCTTCACCTTGTCTGGTGGCAGGTTCATTGAGTTCTGGATTGGGAAACGGAATACCGTCGTCAGTCATCACAGGCATACACTATGGATTACTTGATTTCATGGTTTATAACAGAGGTCACTAACAGGCGGACCACGGGCTGGGTCCGGACCCAGAAGCTGTCCCATATGGACCCGGACTGATAGCCAAAACATTAAGTTATTTAAAACCTGGTGGGATGCTTCTATTTTAACCGGCGCAGCGTTTGTAGTCTTTTCGGTAGTGGTTTAGCAGTAGAACCACCGTTTCCCACGCCAATGAACATCAAACACCTTTAACCGCCAAGCAAGATGTAGTTTGACTTATGCAGCCCTTTGTCTGCGCTAATGTGCCATTAGTGTTAATAGCAGCAGCAAAGCTAACATCCACAACCAAAAAGCTGCAATGTCCCTAACAGAGTGACTGGTCTGTCCTGAAATCATACAGCTGAAAAGTTTTCAAATACAGTATGTATTATATGACATGTTGGATAGACGTATTTTATTGTTGGTTTCATGTTTGTTGAAGTTTCTGCTTTTTATGTATAAAGTAATGTTATCTGTTATATAAATAAACTCAGGTGAAACACAAAATGTACATTTTCATGGCTGCCAAATATAAGCATCTGGCATGACACTCACGCTTTCAGACTCACGCTGGAAATCTTACGGCAAATCTATATTATTCCATTATAGAACCTAAAATTAGCTACGTCAAAGGTGTGTTTACATGGTTAAATACAAAAGCAAGACAATTTACAAGGTAAGAACTGTTACATGTGTGTGCAGACATCTCGAATTTAAATCTCACTCCAGCCAGCTGGCCGAAATTCTATGTCACGTGACAATAAAACAGTCAAAACCTTTTTGTATTGTACTGAATTAATTTGATTTGACAGTCAGGTACTGTTTACATGCAATGTTGATACAACTAATTGGCTACTTAAATATATATCACACTATATAGTTAGACATTATGATCTTCCGGACCTTTGCTTCAAGAAATTTTCTCTAACTGGACCTCTATAAATTTTAGTTGAATACCCCTGGTTCATAACCTTGATAATTTAACTGGACATTTTATAATTTATTTTGGTCATGGCAAGAAAGTCTAAACAAAATACTTGAAAAGCACATACTGATGAAGGCCTTGTACTGAAATGTCTGTATCACACTCATGGTGAATTATTAATTCACAAGAACACAAAAATACCCCAGTTCAGACCAGATTATTCTTAATCTGATTGTTTATACTGTCAACAACGCAACAGTGTATATTAATCTGAGATGGCAGAGCGGGGTTTTTAAAAAGACTTTTTTATGGACAAAAATTTGGTCTTGACAATTTCTGAAACAAGTGAATTCAGAATGCATTTTCCTTCTAGCTATGGATAAAAATTGAAAATGAAAGACACATTATTTACTGCTAATTTTTTAATGTTCATTTTTACTGCATAGAATATGTTAATAGGGATTTTGCAAATCATCTCTTACCACTTTAGATATTCAGAGAAGCTATAATTTCTATGTTCCTGCTTTGTTTACAGATGTGCTACAAGTAGAAGGCAATCTTCTTAAGATTAACGTTGAAACATAAAGCAGTGATTTAGTTCAAATGACACCTCATCACAGCTGAATACATGTTCGGCACTAAGATCTGCAGCTGGCTAGCAGCTCTTAGCAATGAAATGCTTCACTGGTAGATAAACTTCTGGCTGCTCCTCAGTGACGAATAACATGCCCCAGAGCATCAAACACAAAGTTAGCCCCACAGCCTCATGATGAAATAGTTCAAGCCAGCATTGTTGCGTTCCAGCGTTGCCTTTGAGCTGTGAAATTTAATCAATATTATGGTCAATTCAGCATTGCTACAGGAGGTAGTATGTTGAGCTGAGTCTATAAAAGGGATTGAAAGAGAAAGTGAGACTGCATCACAGCAATCTCCTCTATGAGATGACCCTCCTTCAACTGCTTCGACCAGAACATCAATTCATGCTGCTTGCAGGACATTGTGACATTTTTACAGAAAGATTTAAATAAAAATGTGATCTTAAGGCAAAAGGAAGCTAGAGAGATTTCTTACCCCTTCACAGGATTATCTTACTAGCTCGAGTTGTGTAATACCGAGGAAAATATTGAGTTCATAGTCTTAAAACACCATTTAACAGACTGTGGAAACATTTCTAACCACGAGTTCACCATGCTTATAAAAATTTTGCATTCTATTTCTAGCTCATCAATCAAAATTCCAAGACAGTCTTGTCTGACTTTTAATAGCAGAATGTTATTGTGACACATTATGCTTCTACCCAAAAGTACTCTGGGAAATTTTAAGGGGTTATATAGGTGGTTATACAAAAACTTGTAATTTTGTGTCCCACAGAAAAAAAAACTTCTCTGTAAACCTCAATAAACATCAAATATTTTCTAATTTCATTTTGCTGAAATGTCTTTTAGCATAAAAACATATTATTTTTTTGTTGTTTTAAAAGCAATTCAATTGTGAGAAGCAACTTGCAAAAAATATAAAACCAGCCTGTCCCTTTTTTGAGGCCAAAAAAGGTCAAATTACCGTAAACAAACTTAAACTTGTATGAAGCCTCAAGCATCCTTTCACTACTCATGCTTTTCATTTGTAAAATGTGTAAAATGTTGTTAAACAGAACAATTTAGTAGTTTTCATGAAAACAACCCTTAAGAGATAGAGGACTGTTCCAAAAGTTTCATTGTTTCCAGGAATTTGCATCTTCTACCTTTATTGAAGTTGGTTGTGAAAAGACAAGTAAGCGCTCTCTTCTTTTGACTAATTTTCTTTGAGTCGTGTAAAATCAGACAAGCTCAATGTCTCGACCCTGTTACCACAAAAAACATATTAAAAAGTTTTTTAAAATTTCATATGTACTTACACAACAACGTATAAGCCTCTCTTGAATGCACACCATGTCATGTCCTTTACTACATGGCTAGTATTGGCCGCCAATAACATTTTTCGTCACCCCTGTTACTGTCAACCCTGTTATTAGCAACCCTGTTACCCTAGGGTGGTAATGGTTGACAGAAAATATATGCTTTTACATAAAACTATATTCTTCTCAATGGTATTTGCAGGTTAATTCCTTAACTAATAGAATGCTACAGTGAGTTGAGGTTATTAACCTATACTTCTCCATACACTATCAGAGAACTGGGTTTTAGAAATTAGCTTTATCATTCATTAGTTTTTTTTATTATAAGTTACTACAAAATATAGGTTAGTGTTAGTAATAACGGGATTTATGCGTTTGTATTATATGATTTGGTAGGATGCCTCTTTCTGCAGCAGAATTGAGATTAGATATTTTGGAAACACTTAAAGCAGTCATATAAGAGCATTATAGATACCTTCATAATGCATTATAATGCATTTATGAGGTATTATAAACATGGCTATAACTAGTCATAACACATTTCAGCCATGGTTATTGTGCATTATGAATGCTCTATGAACCTCTCATCACTGTCATCATTTTTCATTATCTTCTATGCTAAAACCTCTTGATAATTCTGCCTCATATTTTTTGGTCCTGTTGAATTAAAGTTTATGTCCCATCATAAGTCAGTTAAACTTATAACTATAATTTAAATAAGCAATATAACCAATATGGTAACTGTTTTTAACCCTGTTACTGAGGTGTCAACCCTGTTACACCCCTTGTATAAATACCCCTGTTACTGTACTGTATATCCCTTAGTATAAAATTCTAATATCATTTAAAAAATGAAAAGACAATTGTACAATTAACTTGTAAAATAAGTTAAGTGAGACCAGTTATCCATCTAAAGAAATTTAGGAATTATTTTGTTTTCATGGCCCTTTCTTAAAAGATGAACAGGGGTCATGAAACAGGCATGGATGTTGATTATTTGCAATAGTACACTTTAAAACAAGATAGGCGGAAATGGCATGGCACTTCTTTGGGAAAGGTAAGGATCGATGAATCCAAAAAGATGCTTAAAGGATTTTAAAACAGAAATTTGAAAATAAAACATTGAGTGGGAAGTGGCACATATTCGTATAATTACTCAGATATTCATTAACAGCATCCACAAATAATTGGGTGAATTAAAAAAAACTGCAAAATGTGGTGAAAACAGTGAGCAATTAATACTGTCACGCCCTGCATCCCTTCCCCCTCGTTCTCTCCCCTGTGTGGCTCTAATAAGCCACACCTGTTACTTGTTTAATATTACATCTCCTTACAGCCCTCCTGTGGATCACCCCAGATGCCTCTGCTCCCTGTACAATGCGTCTTTCAGTCCTGCGATCCCCAGTCCAGGCATTGATGTCACTACCTGCATGTGTTCCTCAGTGTGCCCTGTGCTTAGTGTTCCTGCCCGACCCTCCCTACTCCATTTTGAACCCTCATAGTCTGTTTCCTTTGCCCTGCCGGTATTGTAGTTTTCTTTAATAAAGCCTCTTTTGGTTTTCCTCCACGCCTGCCTTCACCTCCGTCCTTGCACTCGATGTGATATAGGGCGCGTTCGATTTCAATGCGCCGCTTACAGCGCTGGCTTAAAGCAATGCATCATGATTAGATTTTTTTTATTATTATTTATTTTATTTTATTTACAAGAACTGTAAATGATTAGATTTTTTGTCCGACTTCAGCCGGCGCTACAAAACGTCACTACGCGTCACCATGTCACATGGTACAAAAACCTCGCGAGAGCAAGACGACTTAAGACAGATCCTGCGCCTCTGTAAGGACACAATTTTGCCCTTATTGGCTGAAGAGTCACACGCATGACGTTTGTATCCCAAGCAGTATCGATGCGTTATCTGCAATTTCTCCCAAAACGCACGTAAAGCAGTGAAAACTGGTTTTCAGTTAATTCACATGGCAAAATAAAGTTTAAATAAATGAAATAAATGCTCTAATAGTACACGTCAGTTAGTTACTGTAATGTTGCGCTGCTTTATTTGTTTAATCGTCTAGTCTGTGAAGAACGCATTCAAGTAAGAATTGCATTGTACTGTGTAAGTGACAATAAAAACTTTGAATCCTAGGAATAAATGTATTTGACTTTTTCCCTGGCAGCTATCTTTTTACACAGGGCCACTATACACAATAGTTTATTTTTTCACTGCTAACAGTTTGGATCAGGAGTTGGTTATTGTAAATGAAGTATAGAAGTTGTCCGACTTGGCTGCAGTCACTTCATACTCCATCCCTGCAGCCGCCGGCAGATCTTGCTCCACGTCACGTCGGCTGCAGACAGACCTAAGCCCAAGTCGAACGCACCCACACTTATCGAACGGAGATGGGGGGCGGGAAAACTATATAATAGAATCACATTATATACGAAACAGAAAGGAACTTGCCTGTCACTCATTCAACAGAAATCAGAAAAATGGCAAATGAGACGCTCGCTGGTGCTGTATTGAAAGGAGCCGGGTAAGATGATCATGCCGGTTGACATGAATCATTTAACGCGTTCAACCGGGGTTACGGGCCCGCAGTGTGCGGTCACCACGGAGCACAAGGCTGTGCAGTTCACCGGCGAGCTGTATGGCCAAAGTTGTGCTGATGACTCTCGCATCATCGCTGCAAAGTTACCCAATTAGAGGATAACCCCATCCATCTATCTGTCCGTCTACCTATCTATCTAACATTGTTTGCCAAATTATGTCTTACTTCGACGACGTAAGCTATGGTTTACAAAAGTGAATTACTATTTCACCGACAGGAAGCTCATGCACTGCTTTCAGCGCCCAGGCTGCGAGCCGGAGCGCCGGACGAGCGACGCCGCCCGTACCGCAGTCTCCTTGCCCGGTGGAGGGGAGTCTCACTGCAACACTGCAGCGCTCCGTGCCCGTCAAGCGTATGAATGAACGCTGCCGCAGTCTGCATCTCCCCATTAACTTCCCGTCCGGCGAACCCGGTTCATCAGCGCGCTGCAGATTGCCCTATATATACAGTATTCCGGTTTACTGGATCGCGAGAGACAGGCTACACTTACGCCGCCTCCGGCTCCATCTCCCTAAATTTTCCAGCACCCCAGCAGCGCTAATTATAGGTCGTTAAGTGCCAGCTGCTATTTGAAAGTGGGTTAGGTGACAGGGGACTTAAAGGCAAAATACGTCACTTCAGAATACTGCCCCACTGAGATCACCAAGCCCTCGACATTTTGGTTAACTAACGGTATTTCTCCATTTACTTAGCTTTTCAACCAAAAACAGCAAGACAAATGTTATCTAAGCCTTTCAAGCTAAGTACTTTTTCTGGGAGACCGACACAAGTTCTCATTGGACGTTAATCTTCAGCTCCTCTGTGCCAGGCCAGGCTTTTATTTTTCGGTCACCCGATTATAGATTGATATATTAATGTAATTCCCCAGGCGGCCGGCACAAACTAGAATATATAATTATAAGGTCTGACCTTCCAATTGTCACCTCTTTTTTATTCTCTAGTGCAACAATTAAACTCTACACAATTTAACCGATTCACGACGTTGTCATAAACCTCTAACGAGGCTGAGAAACAAATTACCTCTTACAGTGCAAAAATCACATTCTCACAATTATATTCCAAGGTTCTTTAGAAACGTTGCTCAGGTGTAATGTGACAATAATATCTCACTGTCAATATCACATTGCATGTGGACAGTTGAACAATTAACAGGAAATGTTATTAGAACTATAAGGCTGCACCTACTGCACGCTAATCGCCAGCAGTAAGCATAGGTGAAAGAGTAAAGCGCTTTATGATTCTGTTCAGCATTCGTAAACACTTTTCCAGTATGGGGTCACAGTGAGCGTAAATAGCAGGACAAAAAGCAGGGGCTACTGTGGAAGAGACAGCAGGGAATTAACACACACACACACACACAGACCTGTACTTTTATCTTTGTGGGGACTCTCCATTCATTTCTATGGGCAAAACCCTAATCCAGCAATGACAACCTTAACCCTTACCCAGCCCTAACCATATAAGTAACCAAACAAATACAAGTCTTTTGGCATTTTCAGTTTTTTTATTGCAATCACAGATTTTTATAAAAACGGAATTTCTCCCAATGGGGACAGAAAACACACACACACACACACACACACAAATTGGTCTATAGCTATATAAATGGGGACCGTCCATTCATTTCTATGGGAAAAACCCTAATCCCAATCACAACACCCTTAACCCCTACCCATCCCTAACCTTAACCATAAGTAACCAACCCAAATACAAGACTTTTAGCATTTTTACTTTATTGATTGCATTCACAAATGTGTATAAAACTGAGGTTATTCAAATGGGAACCTCAAAAGATGTCCCCAAAAGTAAGGAAAATTCAGGTTTTACTACACTTTGGGGACAATTTGGTCCTCACACACACACAGGTACGTTTTGAGACAGAAGTTCACCCACTAAGGACATGCAAACTCCTCAAACACAGCTGTGGGTGAGAATATAACCCACAACCTTCAGATGTGAGACTGCAGTGCTACCCACATAGACACTGTGCCAGACTACAATATAATTATCATCAATAATTACTGTACCGTCCCAAAAGAAGCTCATATAAAGTAGAAATCTGCACGTCATACCTGAACCGCAATCCTGAACACTGCTGAATACAGCATAATGTGAATTCTGTCATTAGAAATCAGTCACACCAAGCACGTCAATACCCTGCACTCTCTAACCCCACACACAAAAAAGAACCATGGAAGACTAGCCCTGCCTAATCAATGACAAGCCGTAATTATTGCTCAATCGATATGGCGTGATTGGAGTTGCCAGATTGACCGTGAGAGGCATCTATTTATCAAAGATGTTCCTATGGTTTCACAGCAGCCAGGGAGTCTGGCTCACTGCCCGAGAAAGCAGATGTACTGTAGATTGTACCCTACGCCGACTGACACCTCTATTGAAAGAGCCAGTGCCAGTCACACAGTCTCTGATGCTGATGCGAGTCTTCTGGAGTCATCTGAGGACCTCGTGAGTATGCAGAGATGGGGTGACCTCTGACCAATTCACTTTAAACAGACATGTTCCTGTACACCCACAAGTGATGCGGCTCATTTCCTGTCAGATGCTACAAGGGGGGGCTTATTTACAGTTAATGCTGCAGCACTTAAAGGAAATTCACATTCTGCACTGTGGTAGGATGTCTCCAAATGAAATTGATAGAAGGCTGGGACGGCAAACAAATAGCTGCATGAAACTAAGACAGGTTCCATCGTTGCTCTGACACTGTCAGGACCTTCTGAGAATACAGTTTTTTGCTCAGCACTTCAAGCAAATCCAATATGAGGCTTGGGCAGTCTGAGGCAGACATTTTGTTTTTCAGATTAATTTGTCATACTCTCTCTTTAAGAGGGGCCTTGGTTCAGATGGACTGATCATAAAGTATAACATATTGATTGGGAACTGACCTCTCTCATAGGCCAAGGACAATTACATAAACACTTCTCTGCACTTTGACATGCATAATTGAACACAAATATCAATATTTATCCATGCATAGCTGGAAACATGCTGCAGACCAGACCCTTTGACTATGTTATAGTGCAATATTTATACTTCATAACCACTGATTTTAAATGTTAGCTTCTGAAAATATGAAAACTATGCTTAAATGGGATAAATTTAAAGTGTACTTATTTGAGTTACTTTTCAGCTTGCATTTTTTGTCCTCAGAAGGAAATGCCCAGGGTCCATCGGCAGCACTCTGTCTGGGATTTGAACCAATAACCTTTCCATCACAGATCAACATCATTATTCAATAGCATACCAGGCAAAATGCTCGGTTTACATTTGCAGTCACAGAGTAACCAGTCACCACAAGTGGACAGGAAGTGATTAAATGGCGAGCAATATCACTGACTGACCCATCCATCAAAGCACAATCAGTGTTAACAGATGCCCCTGAGGTCAGAATCACAGGCTGGAGGTGCAGTTGGAATTCATAAGTGATAAGCTTGGAAGATATCACAATATTATCATTGTGATATCAACAGCCTTGACACAGTATATTAACTTTGCTTTGAAGCGATAATCCATGATGCTGCCATTTAACTGCACACACTTATTCAAGGGCGGATGAGGACATTACAGGTCCAGAAAGTAAAAATCCAGACCAAGGTTTTGTTTCAACCACCCAGTTGAGTATAAAGAGTCACAGTCACAGAGTACACAGTTGATTGGTTGAAACAAAATCTGGATTTTTATTTTCTGGACCTGAAATGTCCACCTCTGTTCAAAGGTACCAAGAAACCCCACTATATGCTGTTGGGAAATGTAGCCAAAATATTGACATATAAGAGCAGATCTCACCTCAATAATTAATGTAGCAACTAGCCTAACAAGTTCTATAGCAAAGATGAGTGATTGGTGTGTATGCATCTGTCAGTTTTTGGTTTTAAGCTCAACAGGGAAGGGGACCCAGGAAGTTTAAATGAATTGACTTGTTGCATTTGCCCAGATATTTAAAAGACAGCAGCACCACAAATCCTTACTCAAAGTTCATCATCTAGCTGAATTTTTAAAGATAAGCAAGGCTGCTTCACTCTCAGGTTCAGATGCAGCCAGCCATTATTGGGGTGTTGTTGAAATGCACCAAATACTAAGATGGGACTAAGTGGAAGAAATGCACAAATGCAATCATGAGACCATACATTTTCACACAGTGGGCAAAGCTTCTTTTTATAGATACATGGAAAATGTGACTATGCGGTCCCAGGCTACAAATGCTGCAAAATTCACCATCTTGCGTTCGTTTTTGCTTAGAGGTAAAAACAGCTACTAGAAAAGAGAAAGAGCCTCATGTACTGCTGTTGGCTGGATCTGCTGAGGCCATGCTCTCTTTATTTTAATATTTTTTTAAGCTATTAAAATTAGAACCTTGACATATGTATCTAATAAACACTGTGCTAGAAAATTATATTTAAATGATCTTCGTATCACCTCAGTATTTGCACTTACCATTCAAAACCTCCATGTATTTGACTATTCACTTGCCTTGTTTGGCCAATCAATACCTTATTGAGTTATTTCTCCGATTAAATCAAGTAATTGAGTTTTGGTGAAATTTAACAAATACATAGAATAGTGGAGGTGCCCCTAAGGAGGGTAGGGAACTTCTACAAGATATCAATAACATTTTGGAGAAAAGTAGAAATATCCAAAGAAATAAATTCTTTAGTTTTCATTGTTTTACCGTTAATTTTCTTGTTAAATTTAGCTTTTTTCCCCCGAGAAATATACTTAAAAGTACTACAGAGATAAATAGCTTTAAACATTTTCTTTGACTTTGCACAGTACTGTATATATATAGAACTTACTTGGTAAGTGAAATAACATCTGTAGCCTGTTGCTTTACAAATGCAGAAGCAATTAGCTTCAATCCATATATCTAGACATTATTTTCATCAGCAAAATTAGAGTGCACATTTTACTTTTTTGTTTGTTGCAATGTGTTTTAATGGCTGTTTGGAATGTGATATTTTTTTTAAATGAGCATATTTTTTTTATATGAACAATAGTATTGTCTGTAATGAGGTATAAAAACGGCCTATCAGAAGTTTGCAAAACAGCATGGCTCAGTTCATGCCTGTAAACCACCTTGTACTTGGTGAATTATTTAGTTTCTAACAGAATTTTGAATGGTTGCATAAGTAAAGAGAAGATACACAATGAATTCAATGTTCTTCATTAAAGACACTTAGCCTGACCACTTGAGAAACAGGAGATTACACCCGAGAAACTCCAAATGCACGAGAAACCAGAAACGTTTAGTTTTGAGAACATCAAGGCAGACTAACACAGCAGTTTGCTGCGACCTCAGTCAATATTTATACCTGACATATATCTGACCCTTTGTCTAATTAAATTATTTTTAACTGGCTTGTGGCAAAGTCAGCACAAGAAGTTCAGGGGTGAGACCACAGAAACTGTATTTGCAGAGACACCGCCTCGTGCTCCGGGAGAAACAACCGTCACACCCTCCTGAGTAATGAGGCAGCGCGTGTAAGGCCAGACTCTAGACAAAACTTATAATTAATACACCAATACACCTTCAATGCAGCAACTTTTTAATGGAATTATTTATCTGTTACTCTGAAAAAACATGAAGAGCACTAACACCAGAACCGGCTTAGCTATAAGCAGTGCATGTAGATGTTTATGGCCCTGAATTATCTGCATTGTGGAGAAAGTGAAATGATCACCTGTTTTCTTGCTAGGGGGGGCCTCCCACATAAAACTTTTGGCCCCTGACGAGGTAGAGCTGGACATAGCTAACATTTAAGATGAGAGGGATCGAAGGAATAAAACTTCTTACTCATATCCAGTATAGGGCTGAGGTGAGCCTCGGATAGCATGGGGAATGAGACAGGGGAGACCCCAGAGGGGGATGTCAGCCCATTCCAAGTCAGACATTGACACACTAAGAAACACTCCTTCACCTAACCCCATGTTTGCAGGAAGAAAGAGGAGCACCTGGAAGAATCCCACATAAACAACGGCAGAATGACCAAATTTCACCCAGCAAGCTAGAGGGGGTGGAAACAGACCCTCAGACCTTCAGTCCTGGAAGTGTGAGGCCACAGTGCTCACCAGAGAGCTACTGTTCTGCCCTATAGACTAAAGCGAATGTATTTCTGGCCTCCATTGTTATTCCCAGAATTCGCTTACAGCTACATGGTTACAGAAGCATAACCATGAAAATATCTGCACGAGTCCATCCCTTAAAATGTACTCAAGGCACCTACTGTATACTTACACCCCCTTTATTTACATGCATTTGGACCCTTGCCTGCAAATGAGGGATATTACAGTGGGCAGGTGCCATGTGCTACTTCACCGGGGAGGGGACAAATCCTGGAAATTCAGAAAGGGGAACTTTTTAATGGAGCCGACTTCTACCCCAGTCGAGGGGTAGCAGGGGAAATATCAATAAGGCCTTCGGTGAAAGCTCTGATACGGAGGTCATTCAGAAATAACCATGTGCACACACATGCGCATAGAGACCAGCTCGAGCAAGTCACGAGTTTTTCTTCAGTGATTGCCCAATGGGGGCTACCTTGACTTTCCCATCTTAATCAGACCGTTTAGATCCTTTAAGTAGATGGCACAGTGAAACCAAAAAAGCATCATGCAGGGCTTTCTGAAGGGCATTGCGGTGTTGCAGTCAGTCTTGCAACCAGCCAAAGGCTCATGCTACAGTATGAAACCTCAACTGTATGGTTTCACACCACCGCCTCACTTCATTTATCGGCTGTGTGAAGTCATCCAAATACACCTTTTTTTTAAAAAAAAAAAAACACATCATGCAGGACGAACAAAAGTCACACCCTCATTACATCATGTGTCTATATGTCGTCTTTTCACCCTTGGGGCAACTTTCTGACTTTTGCTGTTAAAAAAAAATACAAGCTGCTGCGTATCTTAGATTCTTTCCTGTCTGCCTCTTTCAAGAAAACATACCTGCACATGGCAATTTGCATTCAACATAAGAAAAATTAACAGTATGGAAGGAGATATCAAAATAGGAAGGTGGAGGCCAATGAATTTCCTGCTGAATAGCTCCCTCTGTCTTGGGGATATCCACCAAGACAGACACCTATTAGAATTTATATACCATGTAACATCCTATGTAATATAATAAAACATGTCAGTGAAACCATTAATACATGGTTATAATCAATAAAACATTATCACTATCGAGCTCAATATATGGTAATAATAAATTTAAACATGTTGGTTATACAACAACCTAAATGTAAGTGAAGTTTAATAATAATTAATAGAAACATGTTTTTAAAAAAATATTCTTAAACATATTTTCTTGATGTGAACACTTGCTGCCACAGTAAGGGTAAACTTGGAAAAAGAAAATACCATGATATACTGTGAAAAAATACAGTGAAACAATACTACTTAGTCCTATTCCAGAATTACACTTATTTACACTTGGTCCTATGCCTCATCATCTGCAATACTGTCATTTTAAATTTTGACAAAAACAAACCTGGTTTGCGGTCTGATACTTTGTTAGACCATAGACTGATTCTGCAGCAAACATGCATGAAGGGGACGTCTATGGGAGGGGAAAAGGTGCTTTAATCCCTGGAACACCTCCTCTAAGGCCTGGAGCCAGAGTCCTGCACCGGGTCGGGTACCCGCAGATAGTTGCTGAAACGGGCGGATTTTAATGTTCTGGAATTTTACGGGCGGGTAATTCATTACACATGGGCGGGTAGCAGGTCAATCAAAACAGTATTGTAGCCTGCAAAAATTACATATAAGCGAAAATATCTATGTATTAGACTATCATGTACAAATTGTCATCATCACAGTGTGTTCAGTATGTCCGGGGGTACCTTAGATAACCGCCTCGACAAACATTCACATACACGTCTGAATCCTTGCTGAAGCGTGTCGTCGTGTTCTCTCTTTCACGCTCGTCACAGTATGGATAGCTTAGATCTATCTGATTTGATTTTGTGTTAAACGGACTTTTTCGTTTCAATTAAAAATTTATGTAGGCCTAGCGCTTGTCACGTTGAGAGGTGCATAGAAAAAATAATTGTGTGTAATTTATCATGGATACGGGCGAGTAATGGGTGGAATGTTAATGGGCCCGGGCGGGTGCGGATTTAACTTTGAAATAATCACGGTGCACGGGCGGGTGTGGTGCTGTACTGTGCGGGTGCGAGCGGGTGCAGGTCTCCAAAAGTGGACCCGTGCAGGACTCTGCCTGGAGCAGACGTGGCAGGAGACAGTTTACATGGACACATGAAATTTCCGTTACGATAAATAAGCAGAATCTCTGTGGCTCAGTTACTGCTTTCCTTCTACTGATCTTAGAATCCATCTTCTGACGCAATGACAAAAATTAGCTTGAAAGGATCTGATTGTGTATATCGCCATGATCCAAGCTCTAAAGCATGCGAGACAGGGATGGGGAGCGCAGAAGAGCAGCAGAAGAGCGGTAGACGAGCAGTAGTCTTCGCAACCAGCCAGTTTGGCTTCAGCCGAAGGGGCATACGGGAAAATCAAAACGAGCGCAACGGACAGTCTGATTTGGGATTCCAGAAGAGAAAACATTGTTATATTATGGGTAATAAAGCACAGGTGGATAAATTGAGTGGTGACTTAACTCACCCTACCCTCCCCCATGATGACGCCCCCCCCCCCAATCATATTGTAATGCTGACCCGGATGATACATCCCTTTGACTCCACACACACTGTACATCTTGACTAGCAAGCAGGCTGCTCTGTATGCGCTGTGTGCACTCAATGCCTACGCCTGTGTGTCTGAGGGGGTGTGTGTGGGTGGTGCTGGCGGGGGGGGGGGTGCAGGGTGGAGTGAGCTATCTTTAGAGCCTCACAGAAGCAGGAGCAGAATGAGATGCTTCACTTAAGAATCCTGCTGTGTCAGAAGAAATGGGTGCCAATGTCCGCCCCGACCCTAAAGCTACACACACACACACATACACACACACTCATGCCTAAATGCTCCGGCATCCTCAATCGTCAGATCGGGGAGGGCTGGTGGGCAGGATGCATAGCAAAATAGCCCCTGCGCTGTCACAGTGAGGCCGTCAGGTGATAATTAAGCAGATCAGCACAGTGAGGATCAGCCATCTCGCTGCATCAGTAGAGCAGCACGAGTCCTCGGTGCTCAGCCACCGGAGAGCCATTAATAACACGTGTCACAGGTTACCTGCACCGACTGAAGGGCTCCCAGAGTGTGAGAGTCTGAAAGCGTGAGAGTCACGCCAGATGTATGAGTCTGAAAGCGTGAGAGTCACGCCAGATGTATGAGAGTCTGAAAGTGTGAGAGTCACGCCAGATGTATGAGAGTCTGAAAGTGTGAGAGTCACGCCAGATGTATGAGAGTCTGAAAGCGTGAGAGTCACGCCAGATGTATGAGAGTCTGAAAGTGTGAGAGTCACGCCAGATGTATGAGTCTGAAAGCGTGAGAGTCACGCCAGATGTATGAGAGTCTGAAAGTGTGAGAGTCACGCCAGATGTATGAGAGTCTGAAAGTGTGAGAGTCACGCCAGATGTATGAGAGTCTGAAAGCGTGAGAGTCACGCCAGATGTATGAGAGTCTGAAAGTGTGAGAGTCACGCCAGATGTATGAGTCTGAAAGCGTGAGAGTCACGGCAGATGTATGAGAGTCTGAAAGTGTGAGAGTCACGCCAGATGTATGAGAGTCTGAAAGTGTGAGAGTCACGCCAGATGTATGAGAGTCTGAAAGCGTGAGAGTCACGCCAGATGTACTGTATGAGAGTCTGAAAGTGTGAGAGTCACGCCAGATGTATGAGAGTCTGAAAGTGTGAGAGTCACGCCAGATGTATGAGAGTTGGCAACCCTGCTGTCACTCTGGCTTGCAGCAGATGGTCCAGACTGATGCTAGATAGAGCCTTTATAAAGGCCAGTATTCTATGGGTATCAGAGCGCAATTTCAGTACTGACAATATGGAGTCACAGTTTGAGTGGCTTTTATATCTGTGCGCCCTGTGGGCCCCACTGTCATTACAATACCAGAATTATGCGCAGGACCCCAAGGCCTAGTTACACTTCCTTGACACATCCTCCAGTCTGTTCATTGTTTCACCAAGGCTTTTTTCTTTAAGATGACATAATGTATATCATAACAATTTATTTCAAAGTAGCCTGTGAGACCAGGCACTGCTCAGCAGAGCGACAATGCCACTAGTTCATGGGAGGAGAAAAAAACACAGAGTGACAGTGAAACTACCCTACACTATAAATGGGTCCAACTCGGAATGTAGACATTTTAGCAAGTGAGCAGTAGCTGGAAATAGGGAAAGTGGGGAATCCCCTGGCCTAGAGGGGGGGGGGGCAAGAATGTAGTATTAGAGCACTATCTACCGTGCTGTCAATCAAAGGGAAGACAGACAGAACATAGGCAGAGATAATAAAAAAAAAACCTGGGCATGCAAAGGCTTCTGAGGAAAAGAACGAGAGACACCAGGTGAGAGGAGAGAAAGACCAAGAACCTTACAGGATACACCGAATCACGCGTGATAGTATATGCGGGGGATTATGCTTCGTGTAGGTAGACAAGTGTAGCCCTTAAAATACACAGGGTATGAGTAAGAATGGTGGGTCTGACCACGTGACAGGTTCCTTCCTCTCTGTGTGCTCCAGAGAAACTGACTCACTCAGGGTCATTCGGCGCCTGACTTTACAGTTTGGACCTATGGATAATACACAGGCAATGCTGTTTGCAAACTGCAGGTTTTCCACAGCAAGCATCTCTACACTATTTGTGGGGACAACAAGTCACCACCTGACAATGTCCCAAAAGGGAATTTATCTGTTTGCTGGCAGTACCGTGGCGGATTTTTGAAGCGAGTTATGCTCTGATGTCCTAAACAACCCTGATTTAGAAAAAGTTACATCCTCATGAGAAGGAAGTCATGACATCTGATAGTAGTTACAACATCAACTCCAAAGAACAACGAGTTGTACAAGTTCCATCCTGCTATTTTTTCCCTGTATAAAAGAATTTCTAATAAAAGCGCTCTGTTTTCTTTCCAATTTACATCATAATCTTCTTTTCAGGGAACATCTCGAATGGATATTTGAGGAATATCGAGATCAAAAACAGTTCAAAGAACAGAGAAAATTCACAGGAAGAACCAGCAGTGTGTTGAAAGCCAGTATAAAATTTGAATTTCTAACTGAAATTCATGCAAATAAGCCTTCATGAATAGAGAATGTCTTTGTATTATAGCTTTACTACAAGAGCAGCAAAATAAATGTCATATATATATATATGTGTGTGTGTGTGTATATATATATATATATATATATATAAAGAAAAACCAAATAAGCAACCAATTCTTTTTATGGAACAAAATTCAAGGGGAATTGTAAAATTCTTCCATGACTCAAGAGCTGGGATCTTTGCTCTAACTGATTTCATACTGTTAAATATAGCAATGCAAAGCTTATTTACAGTATATTCTTCTGAAAACGACAGTTTGAAACCAGCATCAGCTTTTAACATAGGGGGGGCCACCTGTTGCAGACCAGCTGCTCAGCCACCCACTCCCCCCCACCCCACTTTAGCGGCGTCCCCCGCCCACGACACCCTGAGCACTTTCATTTCACAAAAAATAAATAAGTATGACAGAAAGGGATTTTCCGAACAATATTTACAGAGTGTGACACCCTTATATTTTACTGCTGGACACTTCCTCCAGCAACGGGATGGTGCTCAGCTGTGATAATAATCTTTCACTTTGCCTGTCATACAAGTTTGAATATAAATACAGAGGAATGTTGTCTTATCCCATCTTACTCTCCTAGGAAACGCACAAACAGGTGAGAGTGAAGATTCAGCTGGAGCGCAGGAATTTTGGGGTTAAGGTTCTTACTTAAAGGCCGAACAGGGATATGATCAGTCTGCCAGCTACAGCATTTGAATCTGTGACCTTCCAAGTTTGAATCCATAGCCCGCACACTGAGGTTTAACACAACATGATACAAAGCAACATTTTAAGACCTTCAAGCAACATGAAAGCTTGTGCAATACCCTCAAAAAAGTAGTTTCTTTACAGTTGTAGGTATTTAGTCTGATACATATGCACATTCCTGTATCTCTCACAGTGATAATACTACAGTGTTTCAAAAATGATGAGAGAGAGAGGCAGTGCGACTGGTCTCATGTGTTTGGTATTAAGAAAAAACAGGAAGCTCAGGTATGTCCAGCCAGAACTTCAAACATTACAGGTTTCTTTGTGATCTCACTGTGAGAAACACCCAAGAAATGCAGATGAAGATAAATGCTGACATTCCTTAGATTCTGCAATGAGGTGATTGCAAAGGGAATGCTACTGCGACAAAACATATTTGATGCACGAGAATGAGCAATTACTTTGTACAAAACATGAAAGTGGGGAAAAAATCTGCTGTTTGAAAATGGTTGTTTCAATTACTCTTTTTGGAAAAGGGGAATGACTTAATGTCATGGTCCTTTGGAACATCATAATTTTTAAGTTGGTGTGTCGAGTCATACTCTTGAGAGCTATGAGTTGAAGCATTCTTGCAAGAGTACTGAGTCTCATTTGGAGCCAGGTTGTTGCTCAGAAATCAAGCATGAAATCTCACTTTCACAAATTCAGACTCTACAGGTTTTAATACAATGGACCCTTCAAATCTCTGTGCCACATATAATGACGGGACTGTCGACCACAGAGCCGGAGGCCGATTGTGACATTGAGGCCACACGTGTGTGTGAGTGCGTACGCATGCCTGTTCCTCTCCGTGGGCCCCGCACACTCACCAGCACCGCATTGAAACGCTGCTCCAGCTCGTCCTCTGGGGGCATGGGCGACCTGGGGGGGGCGGGCTGCTTCTGTGGGACCGCCTGGGGTAAGCTCGCCCTCATGCTCCTGGGCTCTGTCCCAAGGGGCATCTCCATGCTCCCCGCAGCGTTCCCCATGACTGCGGCAACTCACGAAGCCACACGCTGATAGCCGAATGGGCTCCCAAAGCTCACGGTAGTTCTTCAGAAACACGTGTCTTAGATCCCAGGAGACAAGATCCAGGTAGAAGAATGACAACAACACAATGGTAAAATTCCAGTAAACAGCCAAACCTACGGAGGAGAAATGTCCAGGCAGGCCTTTCACAGCTTCCTGTGTGAGACGTGGCTCGATGTGTCAGCCACAGCTGGCCTCAGACACCTTTCTTGACCCCAAGGGAACAGTCCAAGAACACGCTGCAACATTGTAACTAGTTTCTTGTCTTCATTTTCTCTGTCAAAATGATAAGACGGTGGCCAAAAAGATCTGAAACTCCTAGGCTAAAAAAAAGAAAGAAAAAAAAAAAAAAAACAGAAGTCCAACCTGTCACACCTTCACGTAGCTGCTGAAGCTTGACCGAGAGAGGAAGTCCTTGGTGAGAGGAAGAGCAGGGAGCTGTGTTTTGGTGTGTCACACTCGCTGCAGCGCCACACACCACATAGGAAAGGAAAAAGAAGAAGAAGAATAAGAGCCAACTGCCGGCTTCCTGTGCGTAACAGAAACTCAGACGCACAGTGCCAGCGGGCTGCTGCGGGCCAGCCCGAAGTGGCGAGTGGAGCCGAGGGTGACGACATGGGGACCGCTGTCTCTGGAGGGGGGTCTTCGCACAGGGCTGTGGGAGCCGGGCCCTCTGGGAGTCATTCTGGAATTAAGCAGAGGCGACTAGGGGGTGCTGGGTGGAAGAGGCAGGGATGAGCATCTACCAAGCAGAAACTGCCTGGCTGCAACTGGCAGGCAGCACATGCAGCTCGCGCCTGGAAGAGCGAGGCTAGCCGCGCAGCAGGTCGCTGGGTCCTAGTGCCCTCCTTTTGTTTTGGTCCCCTCTGGGGGGGGGGGGGGGGATGGGGGTGTGCTGCGAAGCCAATCTTACATACAGTTAACACGATACAGCCAGGTCAGCAAACCCTGATTCTTGCAGTCAGCATTAAATGATACTGTGACGGTAGTAATTATTACCAAAACGATACCTGTGTGCGTTTGCATAAAAGGGCCAGTGTCAGCATTGTAAGCTAATGATTCAAACTAAGAAGCACCCTTTTTTAAACAGGACTGAGGTGATATCCACCCCATTTGGCAAACATTATTGTCAGTATCCCCAACAGACTGACAGGGGTGTACCTAGAAATTCTGGGCCCCGTGACAAAATGTCTCCTTAGACCTACCCCCCTGCCCAATTTTACATAGAAGTTTACATTTTCAAGGACCCCCAACAAGTGCTGGACTCTGCCAGAACTGTGAATCTGCCAGGGTCCCGTGTCCCACCGACACCCCTGGGGGCAAGTACCAAATATCAGAAGCAGGATAAAAACATTTCAATTCATTTTTATCAAATTAAAAAGACAATCTGCGGTATCGTCCATCCCTACTAGTTAATCAAAGGGCAGCTTTTGTAGACTACATTTTTGGTGAAAGTGCAGACCTTCCCTGTGCTGAAACCTGTTTGATGTGCATCATAAATTATCGTGACAATACACCCCGTTTTAAAAGGAAGCTATGATTCGTAGTAGCCAAAACTCAGAAGTAAGCCTCAAAAAACCTCGCTAAGCCAGTACACCAACATTGTAGTTCACCGCTCTGGCATTTAATCATATAATACCACTAAGAAACTACTTCATGTCTAGCCATAATTTAAGGGGATTCATAAAATCTCTATTTGCAAAGATCTTCTGGTTATAACAAGCAAAATTAAAATCATTACTTTGTAGAACTCTACAGAACCTGCTACTTTTGCCCTAAGCAGAATGATCTTGGGCACATTTTCATAGAGAAGAAAAAAATGACATAGCATCTATGTGTATCACTCAAACCTTTATGAATAATTAGTGTTTCAACAGTAAGATCACAAATAGCTCCATATCCACCATAGAAATATTTAGGAAAAAAATGTATTTGGTCTCCGCTAATATTTTTCATATTACAAACCTACTGTGAGGGATACACTCTCTTAACCTGAGCCTGTCAGAACATGCTGTATTGTTTTTCTTTATCATGCATCTTGGTGTTTTCCTTACACACTGCATTCCTACTTTTCTGCTGTCTCACTTGTAACAAACCCTCCACTTGCCTCGGTTTACTTACTAATGGGTGCAACAGCTCAGGTAGAGACAGACTGCAGCTGGCAGCTGATTCCCATCTGGGTAGAGTTGCTGCCGCCTCCGCATCAGTTTCCTCCCAGCCCTCGAGTGACTCTGCAGACCCTGAGGTGCTACACGGTGACAAGAATGCCGGCTATGACCTGCGTTTCGTCTTCCCTCTGGCTCCGCCCACTGCCTGATGAACCTGCAGCTACCATTGAAGCTTGAACGTAAACAAACACTGTGCTTTCAGTTTGAGTATGTCATGCTATTCGTCAGTAATTTCCTTGAAACAACCTGAAGCCTAATATATAATTTTGACCGATATGATATTCACTTCTTGTAATATTGCTGATAACCTTTAAGGTACTTGCTAGGCTGAGGGCATGATTCAGGGAGATGAAACTTGCCAAACCTGCCTGGTCAGCTTAGGAGAATGATATTACATCATTTTTTATTCTGTGGAAAACGAAAGATAAATCTGTGGGTTAGATCTAATAATGAATTAAATACGTCACAGGCCAGTACTTGGAGACTTCTTGTAAGTCTTGAATGTGCTGAAGGACTGCTCGTCCTCAACCTATGCAAAATGGATAATGGTAAAGGAATTCAATATTAGTGCAGTGCTCTTTGTATGATATTAGAAAATGTACGTGTCCTTTGTGGACTGACCCCACATCCATGGTATACCCCTGCAGGCTCCCTGCACCACCTGGCATAGGCTCTAGGCCCCCATTGACAATGATCAGGATAAGCAGTCTGAGGATGGATATAATGAGTAATAAGATTGTACCTTTTGGTAATAATTACTATGAAATTAACTTAGCAGCACACATTAAGTGGAACAGCGTATGAAGGAAGAAATATCTAGGTGAACCCCTTTAAGAACAGCTAACAGTGAAATACTACATGACACTACATATTATTTTGCTATCTGGTTGGTGATATCAGCTTATGTTCTAGTTACTGTTGCTACAATTACAGCTCTGTTCCTCAGGGTCAGTTCAGATTCTCACTCCCTTTGAAGGCTGATCACCGAATATTCATCACCAGAACAGAATAGTGTACAGGGATAAATATATTATGAGGCGTATTTTGATACACATTACATTCTGAACACACCTGTGTGTCCAGCAGCCATGACATCATGAATGCACACAAACAGAACATTCAACTTGCTGCAAATACATCTGACATCATCTTAAAGAAGCTTATGTTAGTGATGTATTGGCAAGTGGTTAGAATAATAATTCTATATGATATTATATTACAAACTGGCATTCCGTCCAAGTTAAACCCCTGCCTTACTGTATGTCATAGGCTGCGCGGGACAGGCTTCATGTTACCCACACATTCCTGATCATTGTAATCAGTTAGAAGATGCAGGAATGGAAAAACCAATTAACGAATGAAAACATATAAACATCCAAACATACGGGCAATCTGCAAAGCGATTCTGAGGTATTGCTCTAACAACTTTCGCAGTTACCCCGTGCCTTTTCGGCGTGATAACATTTGGGATCGTAGCACATCTGGGTGGGACAGAAGTATGTTCAAACTAAAGCTGGACCAACGGGCATTAGGAGATGGATGGTTTCAGGGAAATTTGGGCAAAATCGTCTTGTATCCCTCTTCCGAGAGCATACTATGCGTAGTCCTCTTGTAACTACTGGCCATTTTTCGAAAGCGATTGTAAGCGTATAAACGTGTACTGTAAATATTAGCACTCAATATATTGCAATACCTGCTATTATTTTAGACGAGAAATAAAATGTTTAAATCAAAATAAAAATGTACCAGTCTAGTTTGAATTAGAACGCAATGGTCTTTATAATAGACACATACTGCTTTACGACCAAATAGTTGCGTAACAGCTCAATAGAGCAACACTGACAGAGTTATAGCCCCATCTAGTGGTCTGCAGGTGGAAACCTAGAAGTATGTTCCCTTTTTATACGAATATTTTTTTCTCGAACCGCTTATCCACTGTGCCAGTCCTAGCAAGAACGGGGTAGCAGGGAGGATAAATATGGTATGTCCATCTTTCAAACACACAAGGAGGGGGCGGGGGGCAGAAATTGAATCCAGGTGGAAGACTGTATACCTTGCAGTTATTTAACACTATATTAACAGCTTGTTAAATGTTTCACCACTAGTGGAATTATACTGTTTGAATATTATTATTGGAAGACAATTTTGCTCTTTAGTAGTTTATAATTGTGTTTGTGTAAAGTTGTAATATATTTCATATATTTTTTAAACAACATGACAATGATCACCTAATTATTGGTTGTATGTTATTAGGTTAATATCACTAAATTTAAAATCAGATAAATGTCTTTAAATAAAACATTTCTTCAAATTAACTATTATTTATTTAAAGCAGAGTTTAAGACCATGACTTGCTGATCTGATGTTTAGTTATAAACCAAAGAATGCATACCCACAAACCAGTGACAAAACCTTTTAGAGGCCCAGCATTGCAATGCACCAGAATGCCTCACTCGATTGCATAATTTCCGTCGCAGCTGAGCCCAGAGGCTCTGCTGGGAGTGAGGGTTGGGACTGGCCTGGAGCCTAATCAAGCACTGCTTCCCCCAGTATCTATCAGCGTGGTGTCGTCCGAATTTTAACATCCAGGTTCTTTTGGCTGCAGTCGGGATCTAACCACTGATTAGCAGTGCACCAGTCCTGGCTTAAGTCCATGGATATTTTAACAAAGTACCTTTGATGTGCTGGGATATTAATGTTGTCTGTATACTGGGAGCCTTAGCTTGTCTCTCAGTATTCCGCTCAGGGTTTCTCTGTTAAGCTACTATTTTTGGACATGGGACTGTGTGGGATGGGTGGTCAGTTTAAGTTGCTCACTCTAGAGCAGTGTTTCTCAACCCAGTCCTCAGCGAACCCCAGCCAGTCCACATTTTGGCTCCCTCCCAGCCAATCAGGAACACTGAATAGCTGGTACAGGTGCGCTGGGAGGGAGCAGAAACGTGGACTGGCTGGGGTTCGCTGAGGACTGGGTTGAGAAACACTGCTCTAGAGGGACACGTGAGCAGACAGAGCGATTCTGACCCTGAAATGCTTCATCTCACAGCTGCCCATTGGACATGTTAGAAAGCAAGCTTCAGACGACACTGTTCCAATTCACTGCTATTGATGACTCAACATCCATCAAAATCATCCATCAATCTGGCTGTCAGAGCTGGCTAATTATATTTTTTCTTAAAATAAAAGGAATAAATTTGAGGGCAGCAGGGTGGCTCAGTGGGTAGTGCTGTGTGTGTGGTTCTCTCATTCTGCCCATTGTGTCGATTTCCTCCTGCAGCATTATTTGTACATTAATCTGCAGATTCATAAAGAAAATTACAGTTGTCATCTTATGTTTTTACTGAAATTACACCTGTTTTTCTTCAGTTTTCTTGAATTTGATTGCAGTTTATTCAATAATGGCTCTTCCCTTAGAGGAGCTGCTTCTGACAGGCTATGTTGATAGATCTCCCAAAAGGCCTCTCCTGCAGATATGTGACATTGTCTAATACAGCACTAATGGATAAAAGTGATCCATTTCCCCAAAACACTAAACGGGAGACACAGAAAATCTAAATGTATTCTTTGTGGTCTTTAAACAGGGCAACCGGGCATCAACACATAGGTAAAGAGATAAGAATTAATACAGACTTTGCATTTATTTAGCGAAATAAATTCAAAATTGCATATATAAACAGATTATATACACTGTAGCAGTATAGAACACTGGAACTGCCTGATACAAACAAATCAAACCCATTATCCAGACATTCATAGGTAGGGATTGACATAACTGGTATGCAATATGCATTTGTTGTATAAAGGTTTTATATTACACAAGGTTGCATTAGAATCCAACTTAATACAACTTGTAATAAGTGCAACAAGTGCAGTAATTTGCCGTAATAGCACATCTACTTGTCCTATGTGCATTTATGCTGGTATGACACAATTTCTGCACATTTTAAAGTTTATACCATTAATACGTACTTGCATAAGTTAAGTCTATCCCTGTTTATATGTCTCTAAACAAGGAAATATCAGATAAAACAACTGTACTCCACATCAAATTTCCATATTAAAACAGGTTGCATACAAGTCAATTTTTGGATTATGTTTAGGACAACTTTCCAGTCAGTTGTGGTCAGTATATACAAGGGTCTAAAATGTGGTAGTTTAGTTATACATTGGGAAGAGTACACATAGGACAGACCTAGAGATATCTCTCCATCACAAGAAGGTGTTTAAAATTCAATGTGTCAGCAATGGACACTACAGACTGGATGGACTCCTTTGTCCAACAGACTGGCCCACACTGGAGGTTCTGCATATGGCAGCTTCCTCTCAATACACAATAAACAAACAATGTTACACAAAGTAAAAAGAGCAGAAAGCGAAACTGATCTTGTAAACATGAAATAATGCTGTATAGTGTCGAGATTCCTCACCATAGGCTTGCAAAGGGGTCCACGTCTGACTGATACATCGCAAAGTCCACCATCTCACAGTCGCGGGATGACAGCCTAGTATCATCCCAATGGACCTCGCCATCCAACGAGTCAGAGGATGAGTCACTGGTGTCATCCATGAGTGTGTCGTTTACACTGAATGAGGGGAAATCACCAAGGCCACAGGCAAATGTATCTTCGGGGTCTCTGAGCTTTTTCAGGTCTGATCAAGAAGAGCAGAAAATGTAACTGATATGGCAGGGAAACACTGGAATTTGCCCCTAGATACATGTACTTACATTAACTATTTTACATTGTTCACGCACACACACACACACACACACACACACACATATGGTCTCCTGGGATTTTTGCTAATGTATATAGGTTGCCACTCTTTGCATATATTGCTGCCCACACCCTGCCAGTTTAGAAACATCAAGTTTTCCTATCTGTAGGAATAAATCCACAAACATTGGCAGAATATGCAAATTCCACACACACAGATCTGAGGTCCCAACAGTACAGGTGTGGAACAACAGTGCTACCTGCACGAGTCTCATCCCGAAAATGATCTAGATTTAATGCAATTCTTTACCACTTTGACCTTCAACAGACAGGAAAGCAAACGCCGAAGACCTGACCTTCTGAGCCTTTCAGAAGTGCAGTGTACCCAGACGATGCACCAAACATCCAGTTCTTGCCATAGCACATTTTTCCATCCTTGGGCTCAGAGTCTTCTACTGCTGACAGATTGCTAGCTGATGTGGAAGTGTCCTGCTGGAGCGAGTTGTTTGAAATCAACACACATTCCTCACACACCAATCCATTTAATACTTTGATTTATCCAGGGACACACATTATGATATGTACCAAAATGTACAAACAGCCCATTCACAAGTCAAAATTAGGATTCTGAAAACAGAAGAAACACATTGTGATTAGTAGCATGGTGTTTAACAGAGTTTGAGGGGAGACACAGCTTTTTAAAATGTTCACTACACCAAACGCAACAAATACAAGTTTAGGAGTTGTACCTAAATAGACTTAGTTTTATTTTTTATACCTTTGGGCAAAATCCAGCCAGTTCCTCCTCATTGCTGTTGGCACTGGAGGTGGCACTGTGCCGTCCAGGCCTGAGGAGAGCTGCAGCACAGAAAGAGTTCAGGAACCATGAAGCAGTGCGGGGGGAGGGGTAGTTGTAGAGCTACACCCACCCACACAACGAAAGCACAGCCTGCTAATGAAATTCCAGGGAGCAGAACAGCTGACAACTATGTAAAGACTCCCACCTTCCTGATACTCACACTGATTCTCTTTCTGCTCACATATTAGCCCTGGGGGCTGCATGAGGTCCAGCCAGCGCAGGATAGGCTCTAGCCGCAAATATAGCCAGCACCACACCCTGTGGTGCACTGCCAAAGGGGACAGCAGCAGAGCCAGCACTGCAGCCAAAGAATTGGAAGAGGTACAGGTGGGTATATATTCTGCATGCATATATACACTGTACATATATGTGATGGGGGACAGAAAGGAGCAGGGGGCATGTCTGAGGAATATTCCCAACTAACAGTTTTGGCGAAGTTACTCACAAAAGTAATCTATTACAGACAGATGGGGAAAGTTCAGTCCAGAAAGTACAAATCCAAGCCAAGGTTTTGTTTCAACCAACCACTTAAGTTTGAAGAGTCACAGTCAGAGTACTCAACTGGTTGGTTGAAACAAAACCTTGGTCTGGATTTGTATTTTCTGGATCTGAACTTTCCCCCTGTCTGTAATGGATCACTTTTTTTAAGTAACTTCCCCAACACTGCCTATGAAGCACCTATAAGCAGACCTTAAGCAGGATCTCAAAACCAACAAATGTAACAGTACTCTAGTTCAATACTGGGACAAGAGTCACTTTGATGTCAGCTAGAAGACCCACTAGAAGTCTAGTCTGTTCCCGAATATGGCGTTTTCCTTACAAGAGCTTGTTTTACTCACCAGCAGAGTAGGAAAGGAGAAGCCCTGGAATGTAGCAGCCCAACATTGCCAGGAAGGTGAGGAACCCACAAGCCATGAGGAAAAACTGAGGACAGCCAAGGCGACGAGTCAGTTTCATTTTCACCTTGTGACATCAATTTCAAAACCGGTCAGACACTAATCAACAAGCTTAAAGGAATTTAAGATGATCTCATTTCTATAGCTGGTCTAATTAGCTTGCCAAAGAAGTGACACATTCACAATACTGACACCATACATTTATCAGACAATTTTATTCAGTGATTTACAGTAGAGGGAAGGGTAAAAAATCTGTTTGTGCTCCCAGAGATTTGAACCAATGACCTCTGTATTATTAGCACAATGCTCTACTTGTTGAGCTATAAGAGCCCTGAGCTGAACCGATATGAAGATTCAGTATATTTAAAAATATATGCAAATAAAATGAGAATTTTAGAAAATAATTTATTTTAATTACCAATTTTATCCCCTTTGGCAATGTATTACATCAGTAATCAGTTGCTTTAATGGGTTGGTCAAGGAGCAAACAGTGCCAGAAAAACAATAGTTTGCATGATGATACATCAAAAGAACACCAAGCTGGTATACAGCTAGCCACACAGGACCGGTATGCTCACTTAGAGTGACAAAGCGGTCGGGTAGGAGGGCTCGCACCTTGCCGGGACTGTTTTGTCTGAGCAGCACGAGGTCGCCCATAAGCGATGACAGGTCGACACACATTTCAGCCACGTAGTGACTCAGCTGTGAAACATTGAGGATTCCTGGATGGGCCAAGCTCCTTTTATCACAGAGGCTAAAAATTTCAAGAAACATCCCACAGAGTGACAAATGAGTTTAAAAGCATGTCACCACCTTGCTGAACCTTAAATTTCAAGCACAAATATTTCAAGGTTTCACTTATAGGATCCAGTAACAGTTTATGCTCAGGAACCCCAAATCAAGTACAAAAGGTGTAACTGTGATGAAACTCAAACTCATGCAGAACAATTATCACCAATTTCCAGGCTACTGAAGTCATGAAGTATGCAATGACCCAACTATCATTTATGTTTTTCTTTAAGCAGCATCTCGGGCCTTTATCATAAAGATGGATTTTTGGGTTAGCAAGATAAATTGTCAGATCTAAGATAGTCTGTAAGTGAACAAAGATAAAGTCCATTTAAACCGGGGTACCTTAAATCTGACAAGTTCACCAACTAAGCAAGAAATCTTACTTTGTGATTCAGGCTGCTGGAGTGAACAAAATGAATTTCATTATCTACTGCATATCAATCCAACTATGCAATCATATTTCATACCTGCTTGTCCTATGACAAACTGCTTGAACAGACAAACTATACACACACCGAGTACGGGGTTTAAACCCCTAACCTTGGAGCTGCGATGTAACAGAGCTAATCGCTGAACCACTGTGCCACCAAAAAAATAAATAAATAAAGCAATTTGGTATATTCAGTTCTTTTTAACATTTACTAGAAAAGCAAGGCACAACATTTATGTAAAGAGGAGCAAAAAATCTCAGCTGCAATGAGACCTTTTATTATTTTTTGTTCATATAAAACAGTAAAAAAATAGTATCTCTGAAAAAGACAAATGAAATATAAATCATGACAAAGTGTGAGCAGTTTTAAGACTTAATCACTTAATCTCGTAAAATTACCTGTCATTTTCACAAGGTGGCTCAGCTGTAAAAACAATTAAAGTATATTAGAAACCACAAATTGTTCTTAGTACCTCCAAAGCATGTTAAATAAATCAGTAAACCCTAAAATGATGCCATTAATGTAGTGCAGACAGCATATGAAAATACAAAGGCATTAGAGCAAAGAGAGCAGCACAGTTCCGTGGGATGGATGATAAAACGTGAGAGACGGGGCTGGGACTCACATATCACCTGATGCCGGGCCCAGCTCCTCCAGGAGTCGAGGCACACGACCAGGACCAGGCCAGAACACATAATGAACAGCAGCTGCAGGGAGCTCAGGGCAAGGAGCCTGAGGGGAAAGGACACCAAGACAGTCAGCTATAAAGCAAAAATCCACTGGTACCTTGAATTAGTCAGAAAACCCATGGGTGTGTAACCATGCATGTCTTTTGGGGGGGGGGGGTTATTATGTCTCCCCCAATATTGAGTAAATACCAATCTAAGAAAATCGGTGCTTTAGTGCTTGCGTGCAATTGCACCTTAATAAAACACAACAGAAACAATTGCGATAATATTATGTATCTCCTGTGCAAGATAAACACTTACCAGAACACACCGTTTACTACACAGTAAAGTAAGACGCTTTGTAGAGGCCGTTCCCACAGGAGCAGGGACTGTAAGCAGAGCAGCTGCCGGTCGTGCGGTCTTAGCCACTCCCGGATCGCCGTTTGCAGCACCCGGACTCTGGCATCCCTCTCGCTGGAGTATGGGCGAGCCCTGAGCAGGACATCAGCCGTCATCCCTCGCAAACTGCGGCCGTTTTCCATTGCTGGCCTAACGGATATCGCACACTTACATGAATCAGGCGATGCTAGGCAGTACCAGTGCGCGCTTATCGCACCTGGCACCCGCTAGTAAAAGGAAACGTGCAAAAGCCACAGCGCCCACTCGCTAAACTGTTAACTCCCACAGTTCTTCTCACTCTCTAAATTACCTGACTGCCGATGATCCGTAATAATTTCTAGGTTGCCACATTAATTTACCCAACCCATAGTTTCTATATCTGATCTAGATGTTAGCTGCTGTTTTACTTTTACTTGTTAAAGTTAGAGGCAAAATTAAATTAACTTCGATCGTTAAAAACTTCCTTAGAAATTATGGACATAACACCCTCTGGCCAAAAGGTGCTATGATAACTTCTTTATTAGAAGCAATTATCTACAGGCTACAGCTTATTGTAACTGAAACGGCGTTAATGACGTACAGGGCGCCACTTGTCCAATCAGCTGCGTAACCCCTAGTGTCAGGTGTTCAGGTCTGTACTCTGCGCATGCGCTTAGTCTGATAAAACGGCAAACTGCTGGAGAGCGCTGTGCTCTGGAAACTTGTATTGATGTACTGTACGTCTGCTTTCTTAACGCTTTTAGTTTTCACGCATGTCAACGTTTTAATCAATAAATCAACGAATAAAAGACAATTGCAAGAAAATTGGTATATTTCCTGTTTAATATAAACGTTATCATATTGAAGGTAAATTGTTGAAATAAATAATTGTTCATATCTATTAGTAGGCTATCAATGTAAGATATCGAAGGATATGTGTGAACCAAATATGTCTGGTTGTCTAGCGCAATATCCTGTTTCATTATGTTATAGTATTGTGTTGGTGATACTTTTGCGCACATTTATAAATAACGTTTGCATTAGGACAGGAAAATTAAAAGTACGGATAAAACAACGACGCAAGTACAGTAATGTTATTCTTTACGCCTAAAAGCGTTTCACGAAAATTCCACAAGGTGGCGCACCCACTTTTTATGATTAGTATTTTGCAAAGGAGATTAGGAAAACTACGTGCAGACACTTAGTTTTATTTCTCAATATTTCGTTTAATTTATATGTCAATATAGTACTAGGCTGATATATGTTTATGCACTAACTCTATTCATTATTTTGTACATTTCTTTATTCTTGGGGATTTCTCACGACACTTTTTCCAGAATACCTTATGAGTGGTTACAGTATAGTGCCTCCATTAACATACGTACCAAAGACTTTTTACCGGCAAATTTCGGCTAATTGTTTTTAAACTTTGTCTTAGAGGGAATCAGTGTTACAGAGCCATTCTCCTGAATTCCCAGAGTCTAAGCAATAGTGTTTGAACATGTAACCTAAGTCTATTGTTATGGTATCTGATGTAATTGAAGTGCTGGTGTGCATAAGGACGAACAGCCCTGACAGCCCTGAATCCAATGCAGTCCACCCAGAAGCGCCTCTCTGGTACAATCGTGTCCTAAAGCAGTCTGGAATCCTAAATCCTTGTGAAAGCAGGACTTAATAGGGAACTAATAATTTGTTTCTGTAGTTGATTGTTTATCCTTAGAATGAAGCTTTAAGTTTTATAAAAAAAATACGGAACACTGTAGTAATCTGTTATTTAGCTGAGATGTTGACATTTTGTGAAAAACACCATGAAAAAGAAAAAAAAATCACCCTGAAAAACTGCTAAACTGATATATGCTGCTTAGAAGGTTTTATAAATAAATAAATAGCCATGGTCTCACCCAACATAGCAAATAAAATTTATGACTTTAAGATGTTTCAACCAGATGTCAGGACACCACTAAGTCAGCAGGTAAGTGTCTCATATAGATATGTCACATGGGCATGTATAATTTTGTTTGTTGACTGACTGTCCAGCCATCTTCCATTTCATTTATACAGTAGAGGGTCACATTCAGCCGGGAGCCTTGCTCTGAAAGCAAGTAGGGCTACCCTCAGGGGAATTTAGAAATACCATTTCCCCTAGCTGTGTGTTTTTAGACAACAAGGGGAAAGCCATGTGAACGTCCAGAGAGCTCACAATCCTGGAGATGTAAAGTAACGCTGCTGAGTCACAGTGCCACTCTCGTCTGATCGTCCCAAAGAGAAAACACTTCTCTGTTGCCTAGACTGCCTCAGATGACTCTTGATAGTTACCTCATCTATGGGACTGTTGTACCAGAATGAAGGGGGTGCTCTCCCCACCCTCGCATGCTACAGTAGGTAGTCGTTATGCTCCATGTTGCTCTGCTTCTCCTGGACTAAATTAGAGTGTTTCTTTGAGACTTGGATTATGAATTTAGCATTTTGTTTTTGTGTTTTGAAATAACCATTTCTCAACCATTTAATCTAATTTTCCTGCTTCTTTCCTGTTTCACATGAGCAAGGAATTTAGGGGAAGGTTAAGCTGGGGAGCCGTGTCTTCTGGCAGAGCCAGATCCCAACGAAACGCAGAATTAGGTGAGGGCGCCACATACAGTGCAGAAGAAAGCATTTAAAACTGAGCAAATGTGTATTCCTAGTGAGAAAGGACCCCCCCCCCCCCCCCCCCAAACACCATGACTTCCTTCCAGCTCCACTTTTAACTTTCCACTTCTGACTCGTTTGTCTTAGGTCTGGTGTGGTTTTTTTGTTTCTATGCACAGGCCGAGGAGAGAGAAAGGGGAAGACTTTCAGGGGCCCAGACACAAGAGGGGACATGAGTGTATGAACATGGGTAATGGTAGCTTTGGTTTAGAGAAGGGAGCTTTTCAGTAGAGCTTTTCTGGGGCCTGGCCATGTCTTTGTGCAGCCCTGTCTCTGTGTGGTTGGGTCCTCTGTGTGAAAGCGAGCCCGGGTGTGGCCAATCAGGTCCTGCCGCTGGGTGTGTGCTGCAGGGTGGTGAACGACAGCACCCGACTGTGTGTATGTGTGTGTGTGGGGGGGTGCCCTTCACTATTGGCTGCCTACCGGGGCTGTGGAAGGAAGCCAGAGAGGCAGTCTATGACCCCTGGGCTCGTGCGTGCCTACACAGGCTCCCTGCAAGCAGCACTCACTTCAGCTATAGTAGTCATTATATTCAGTTGCTAAGCAGATGCTTTTTATACAAAAGAACTTGCATAACTTATTTTTCCATGTTAACCTTTACTTTGACTGACATCCCATCCAGGGTGCACCCCAGCTTTGTGCACTGTGCAACCTGGGACCAGCAACCCTGAACAGGATAAGTAGTTACTGTAGAAGATGGATGAATAGATAAATAGATTACATTACATTCTAAAGCTGGAGATTTTGATGATAATGTTGAGTAGCCTTTTGAAGGTGGCCCACTTGGACATCAAACCCAACACGATCTGGTTGATGGTGACGACATAAAGCACTTAATAACCTGATGTAAGAAATACCACTAATAATAAAAATGACACAATGAGCATCCATTGGTTGTATTGCATATTGCTGAATACTGATCTGTGACATGGCACGATGCTGCATGATTGTATCAGGCAAATATTCTGTTGTGCGAATGGGCTCAACTTAAAAGTGTTAAAAGTGCTGGCTGTGTATCATAGTTTAACCCAGAGAAACTCTTAGCCTACAAGATAGTTTCATCTCCACCCCCTACCCTTCCTCTGCCCCCTTAATTGTGGGGGAGGTATGCACACTGCACTTTTTGGGCCTGTAAATTGCTTCCATACTGAGGCACACCCTTTCTGTGCCGCCCACGTGCAGGTGCCCCGGGAAAAAAAAATCTGTTCCAGAAATAATGTTCTGAGATGTTCCTCTGAAACTATTTTGTTAATCCCTTATTATGTTTGTACATATCAGCTTATAGACACATGCAAATGCTCCATGGGAAACTGACTTCAGTTACTCTTACAGTCTTGTACAGTAACTGTGTGTTTTTACTTTACTTGCTTAATTTGGGTTGGGTTAATTTGGCTGATTGACTACAGCTGATGTGATGTGATGTTTTTTTTATTGAGTGGATTGAGGTCCTTGTATTGTGTAGACCTTTGGGAGAGGAGTTGTTTTTTTCTGGTTAGGTGTTGAAGACATTTATTTGGCTTGGCCATTTATTTTTTCTGTTCTGGTTGTAAGGTATGTGTGTGTGGGTGTGAGTGTTTCTTTGAGGTAAATTCTTTCCTTTGTTTATATTGAGTTCTACTTTTCTTTCCTAATTAAAAGTGCCCCAATAAATTATCACTTGGCTCTGTACTGGTGTTCTTCCTGGTCAGGATGTATGGATTCCCTTAACTTTTATGTCTGGCTCCTTCTCCCTCTAGACTACTTGTTGAGCCTTTCGCAAAAGGGGTCATAACATAAGATTTGTGCAATTGCGTCCTTTGCAACAACCTTCGGTAGTGTTGGAAAATCCTCTTCCGCTTGCCAAGCATATTCCTCTGTTGTAAGCATTTCTCTTCCTATCCGAATTGCCACAGATACACTGCATGTTCTGAGCCCTCTGTTTCCTCAGTCGGCAGGTGTGTCTTTGACAAATGGGCCATAGCTTCTGGGAAGGCAGCACAGTATATCCTATTAATATCTTAATCATTTTTTTTTGGCTATTGCTTTATTGTTTATTATTAAGTCTTATTTATCTTGATCAAGTTCCGAAAATTTTTGATAATCTAAATCATTTGCAATATTCAGAAAAGGTTTAATGAGAAACACATCGCATTAGGCAAAGAGGTTAATTAGATAGTAGAAACTAATCATGGGTGCAGGAAGCAGGCGGAACTGGGAGGAAGCTGCCATAACATCAGAGAATTTTTTTCGGCACACAACTTATCCTTAAAGGATACAGCCATTTTTGTCTTTGCACTGGATTCAAAGTCATGTATTGAATATATTCACAATTCTTCAGTCTTTAAATACAAATCTGAAGTAGGACAATAAAGGTAATAAGACAATGCAATTACATAAACGTGTAATTAAACCAGTGCTGCTTCTGGCACTTTCTGGTACAGAAAGAGGTACAAAATATTCCCTAATTCACTGCTTTCACTCTACCGAGACATCTTGTCTTGGCATTTATTAATATTATTAATGGGGACCATCTCTTGCCCCGTTCACTACATCATGTCTCCATCATCATTGCATATCATTACCACAACCATGTGCTACTTTGCTACACAAACAATGATCTGATTTGATTGCATCAATCACATCCCACCTTCACCCCCCATAACTGGCTACATGCTGCTGACAGCTGACCAATCAGTTAATGGGATTTCCTGAGAGGTCAGAAATACAAAAGGATTGGTCACTGAATTGAAATGGGATCTTAAAGTTATGTAGCTTGTTTCAGGCTCGTGGGAGTTTCACTTATACAAAAATGATTGGTTGAGAGAGAGACAAGCAAACAAACAAAATATTGTGGAGGAGGTGGGATCAAGACATCTGATTGGTTGATCCTGCCCCCTCTAGTTGTTTGGACTCACCTCCTATACAGTCTGATTGGATATTCTCTCTGAACCAATCATTTTTTGTCCTGTCATAAGAACATTTTTGTGTAAGTAAAACTCCCATGAGGTTGTTTCAATTTCTTTGTAAGAACTATGACCTTTCTATATAACTGTCTTCTGGAGATTTCTTTCCACCTGATCATGTATGGTTGTTCATTCATGTAGTCCTCCATTTAAAGTAAATCTGATCTCTTCCTATGGTTGAGACCTCTAACTGTTTTAACAGAGCTGGAAATCCATGTAAACTACCAGACCCCTATCAAGTGCTGAATGATATAGTGTTTGAGAAGTGCTAATAATAGGGATAAGTGAAACCTTGCTTTTACAAACGTGTATCTGAAGCTCAGGTAAAGACGACGAAGCCAAACACACGTTAACGTCAGAAAATTTTTTGGAACATTTTCAACTTAATCTGCGTAATTCTGACTTTTACCTGTAACGATGGAAAGGCCCGGCTTTCTCAGGTGCGCAGAAGCCTTTGAGAAAGGAAACTGACTAGTTTCATCCTTTGCATTTCACTCAGCATCCAGGTGACTAGACTTGTGATGGCCTGCTGGATTCTGGTGTTCATTGAGCATGTTCTCCTAGTGGATGGGTTTAAGTACTGCTTCAGGAGTGATATGTAAGGGAGTTATGAGATATATAAGTAGATTAGGTCTGTGGCTCCTGTACTGGTGTGTTGTTGTGATTCATGAATTGAGTCTTTTATCAAAGCTTGTAATCTACCAGTAAATTTATGTTCCCATGCTAACCTGTGGTCATGGGGTGTGGGACGTTGTACAGTAATGTTCCTCTGCAATGTCTCTGACTTTACATTCGGCAACAGCTTAAGGAGTTTAGCGCTCTGGGGGAGCCGCAGGGTAGAGCTGCTGCCCCTTCAATTGGAGAGGAACCGTTGGTGGTTTGGGCATGTTATAAGGATGCCCCCTGGCCTACTCCCATTGGCGCGCCTCCTTCCTGTGGGCGGCGGCCACAGGGTCAGACCCAGGACAAGCTTGAGGGTTGTGTTTCCCAGCTGGCTTGGTATGGCCTGGGAATCCCCTAGGGGAAGATGGAGTCCTTGACCAGAAAACAAACTAATGATACAGCAGATGAAAGGGACTTATGGGAGAAAAGACTGATTCAAGTGATTTGGGTGAAAAGGGGGAGGATTGTCATTTCCTGTGGGAAATCATAGTATTAAGAACCAAAAGCAGACTCTGGGCTATTGGATTCTTATTGTAGCTCATGTATATTGTGCAAGATCAGCAATTAATTTGCATATGCTGATTCTACCCCTGCTCTGCACATATTATGTTATGTACATATATATTGTATTTCTGTTTACTGGATTCTAATTCCCTGCATACAGTTGTGTTATTTGAAGTGATCAGGCTTCTGTTGTGATAAAGCTTGGTTAGGTCAGTCATTACATGTTCAATGGGCACATACTAACAAATCAAGAGCTCATAAATGTCATTATCAGATTAAAATTAAATACTAACATCGTCCATCATGGGACCAGTTCTGCATTCCATTGTGTCTAATGAAAATATACTGAAAGAAAACTACATTTGTACTGATAACAGTTTTTTATATATATATGAAGATGTGTATACATACAAGAAGTTATCGGCCAATATTAGGCTGAATCATATGACCATCAGTAGTTTATTTTTTGCAAGCCATGTTCCTCAACTTTTCTTCCCCATTTCTCCCTTTTCAAAGATGTGAAAAAGAGCTTTTTGTACTTCATTTTTGGCACTTCCTTAAGTCTGTTTATTGTTAGAATGTGTCCTTTCCAAAGTGAGTTAAAATACTTGTCATCAGGATTGTATTATGGTAATTCAAGCTGATGTAAAATCATGTAATGTGAGCATTATACCAAGCAAATCACTTGACTTTAGTATAAGAGCGAGATACCTATTTCCAGTGTAGACACTTCCCTAGGAGATATGCAAGTTCCCTTTTTAAAAGCCTGTACAGAACATGCAAAAAAGTGTACTGCCCATGGCAATAGTTTCCCATCTTATCCATCCATTTCATATCTATTCATGCAGTACAGAGTCCAGACGGGCCTGCAGCCTATTGCAGGCAGCATATGGTGTAAGGCAGAGAAACTGTCTTCTGTTAAGCAAACTAGTGAACTGATAACTGTGTGCATGTCCTGTTCACAGCTGTAGGCTTTGTAGTATTTCATCACTAAGTATGTGTGAAGCACTTCTTTTTAAAGTCTGATGTTTTCCTTGTTGTGATGAGGGTGGAGCCTTTGTTTATACAGTATATCCATGAAAAGTTATGCAGCATAAATAGTTTTCCACAGTTTCACTGGTCTAGATTGTAGGATAATACAGCTTTTTGGCCAAACAGCCAGTTATCAGATTTCAAGAATAATCCACATATATTTGTGTAATATAAATAAAACATTTGGTTATAGAACATACAAGTCAAGTCAAGAGTTGGGTACAACAGGACAAATGCATATTAACATCTGGGGATGTAGTTTTTTTGTTTATGTTTTGAAAGAGTTTACAAACATTACAGAAAACTGACATTATTCAAAACATTTTTAATTGACTGAATTTTAATTAGTAAATGAATCCATGTAAAATGAGATATTTACTAAACTGTGCTGACCCACCGGAGTATGACCTTCCCACCTGAGTATCATGCTTAGAAATGACAACTTTCAAAAGTCAGAGTTATATTTTTTAATTAGATATATGAATTTTTTAAATTTATTGCACATCTGAGTTACCTGCTTAAACATAGTGCAACTGACACATATATTTTTATATATGTATAGAGACAGAGAGAGAAAGACAAGTACCATGTAGCATAAAAAGAAGATACAAACAAAGCTTATTGTTTTACAAACAGAAAAAAGGGGGAAAAGCTTTTCAACGATAGAAGAAGCTGCCTGCAGCTGTAGGAGAAACAGCACAGTGGTTGAGAAGAAGCAGATTTTGGTTGTCGTCCCCCCCCACCCTCCCATGGAGGATGCTACTGGAATGGAAACTCTTAAGGACATTGGGGTGCAAGACTGACAAGGGCTGATTCAGGCTTGGTGCAAACCTGCTTGAAATGTGAAGTAGTCTCCCCATAACCCAAAGTAGTAAATGGCCCAGTCCTGTTACATTTTGGCATGGATAATGTCTCACACGTTAATTTATAGCAGTGGTTCTCAATCCTGCTACTGGCACCCCCCCCACCCCCTGCCAGAATGTTTTCATTCCAACCCATCTGCTTTCAACCTGCCAAATTCATTCTCAGCCTATTAAGGAGCGGATAAGCCTGATTAAGGTAGGGTTGGAATGAAAACATTCTGGCAACGGGTGGGGGGCAGGAACAGGATTGAGAACCACTGATTTGCAGTGACAACGCCACCTGCATCCTTTGAATAAAGGACAAATCAAGTTCCAATTTCGCAGTTTGATTAAGGCAGTATTGTTCTCATAGTTTTTTGATAACCAGAATTGTATTAAATGGCTTTCACTGATTTTAAGCCTTGGGAGAATTAAACTGTATCTGGAAACTTGGCAAAAGTTCAACATCTAATCACTTATCTGTTCAGGAAATTCGCATGTGAAGGAACTTTAGTTAAATATAATAAATAAATATGGAACAATTTTAGAATTGTTCGGAGACCACGATATAAATGAAATACAAATAAAATTTAAAACCAGATTATTACTGTTAGTAGAATTATTATACTCCTGTATAAAATATGAATCCCTTTCATCCAAAAGTGGAATTAGTGGTATTCTTGGAGCAAATGCGTGAGCCGTACTGGGACAATTGGAGCTGGCAGTACTGCGATTATAGTGATTAGTACAACTCATCTGCAATGGGCATTAATGGAATGTTTTGACGGTGTAATTAATCAATCAGATATCTGTCATTAATTACTCCCTGCAGATTAAAGAGTCAAGGCATTTAGAGAAGTTCCGGAAAGAATAAATAAACATCAAGATCCTCAACAGGGAGGAACGACAGATATTTTGGTCCTTGTGTTAAAACTAAATTTTCAGGCCAAGGAATATTTAAAAGTCTGTGAATAATGAGAAAATCTACACATGTAAGAGCAATACTGCCAACAGGGGGTGCTATAATTTTTAAATCCATGCTTGATGAATCCTAACAGAATTGTATTGCAAATATAATGAATGACATTTTTGGTTTAGGCAAATCAAATACAAATATAGTGCTTTGTAATGACAAACAAAAAAGGTACAAGAAAATTATTTCCACTATATGACACAACAAAAGCGTTTATATAAATAATTGTAATAGTTCAGCAGTTGTCAGACTGGGTAAAAACTGGTGAGGTGTGGATTCAGATTGTATTTATCTTTACATGTGTTACCAGTGTAATGTCAGTCAGTGAGAGGCTGAATTTCCATTCGAATTGGCAAAATGAGTGTGTGTGCAAGTGTGTGTTTGTGTGCGCGCACAGTTTCAAGCATCCACAGTATCAGACATAAGCAGTCAAAACCCTTCCAACAGTCATTCCAATAAACCAGTGTTTCCCAATCCAGTCCTCGGGAACCCACAGCCAGTCCACATTTTTGCTCCCTCCAAGCTCCCTGGCAGAGTGTCCACATTTTTGCTCCCCTGGGAGCTGGGAGGGAGGAAAAACATGGACTATCTTTGGGTTCCCGAGGACCAGGTTGGGAAACACTGCAATTCACTGTTTAAAAGGTTAAAGTAACATACTATGACAGCAGATGAAGGGCTGTGGAAAGTAATGTTCTTGTTAGTCAGGCTGCAGAGAGGTAGGTTTTACTGCCTTTGCTTTGTTGCAGTCAATAGCGCATACTACAATGGAGTAGACCTAGTGTTACACATAATAAACGGCTACTACAAGTGTCCTTTACGATGGACGTGGTTTCCTTCTTGCTGATTAAACTTCAGACAAGCAACAGAAAGTAGTTTAAAAAGCTTTAAAACAAAGGAAAAACTAAAGTCGTTTGGTATAACATACTTTTGGTTGGTCAATTTTTAATTCGCTTTCATATTGTCCGTATATTTTTTCTCTTCTGATTCAGTGCCTTTTAACTCTTAACTGTGTGTTGCATGATGAGTCCTTATACTCAACGTCTGTTGGGGTTCCCACTTTCACACGCTCTGTGGGGTCAATAGCTGCGAGGGAAGAAATCTGAGGCTGAAGCTAAAGACCTTCAGATGGTTGTCTTTGTGCAGAGCCCCCATTATGAGGAACACAAAGAATTGCTTAGCGTGGACTCCTTCAGCACAGCAGACACACTCATCGCTGTGCTTCCTCTTGACTCAGAACCAACAAGTATCAACAACAAATTCCTGATCTGACAGCATATACCTCGGGTCCAGCCCGACAGTCAGTCCTGGTGGCCCTCTGTGATTGCTGCTGGGTGCCTGGTCTCCTTAGACGAGGTGACTGGGTAGTTCCAAGACAGCAGGGATATGGTGGAAGCCCTCGTCTGACCCTGTGATGACCTCCTGTCCCTGTTGCTGATGTGTGATGTTCAAGTAGGCGTTCATCAACTGCATTATCTCAGTTGGCTGTGGAAGAGACATAGGCGGTTAGACGTGGAATATTTGACTGTAGTGTCCAACCCAGCAAGCCTTTACCACATTTAAAGCAAGGTGACACGTGTTCCTTGGGCCCCTACAGTAAACACAATGTACCCTCCTTCAGAGGTGGCAATTTCAGGTCCAGAAAGTAAAAATCCAGACCATGATTTACTTTCAACCAACCAGTTGAGCATAAAGAGTCACAGTCACAGAGTACTCAACTGGTTGGTTGAAACAAAATCTTGGTCTGGATTTGTACTTTCTGAACCTGAAATTTCCACCTCTGCCCTCCTTTGTCCTGTTGCTGGAATTTTGCTGTGAAAGTCCCTGAGTAAGTAGCTGGTAAGGTTCTGCCCACTTTCAGGCACTAAGTACAATGAAAGACACATTTGTCTCCTTTGAGACAGCGGTGACATTTGGTCATGCGAGTGAAGAGCAAGATCCCTCAGTTTGACAGGATCCAGAATCAGCAGCGATTTTTTCAGGAAAGTCCTTTTCTAATATGCTTTATATCTCCTTCATTATATTTATAGAACAAAATGCATTAATGTTGGTAAACACTGAGATAATAGCTGGGAATGTGATGCGTTGTGGATATTGCTTATTAAGAAGCATCCAGTTTTCCATCGTCCCATGAGTATAAAATGTATAGCAGACTATATTTGTGATTTCCTCAAGTGTAAATAATAATAATAATGATAATAAAAATACAATCATTAAACTTTTTGTGTCATATGAAATAGATATGCCTGTTTAAAGTGTTTTGGTTCAATAGGACATATGGATCAACAAATGCAACAGGGACCTAAATGAGTTCCATGAAACACACATAAACTGACATGAAACGTATAGATAATTACATGGTGATCGTTTTAACGGACTGTATTACTCAATACCCAAGACATAACTATAGCCTGAAATTGAACTAGAGTATTAGCAGTATAAAAGTATTGCTAAGTACTGGGGAGTGTTTCAGAGCCTTTTCACATACAAGCATTCCCTGATCTGTCGGGCAGCACTGGCATCTAGTGACAGGTACCTTGCTGGTCTCAAACAGAAGATCCCGGTCTCCAGCAGTGACCTTGAAGGTGCTGCTATCAGATGCTCCATAGGAGCAGATCTGGCTGAAGGGGAGGGACTCCATGGCCTCTGCCTCCCCCTGCCTGTATAGCGACAGAGACGTTGCCCCCACTCCGAGCCATAGCTTCTGACAGAAACTGCCCGTCGAGCTCTGGGCGTCCCGGAAGAGGAAAAAGCAGTCAGGGCTGTCCACCGCTCGTCAGGACGGCTCACACATACAGAGGCATGTCAGGTGACGGCACTCACGATGTAGAAGTCGATGTCGTAGAGCGTGCAGCCGAACCCAGGCCATCGCTTGGCGATGTTGAGGTAGGCGGCCATGCTGTCCAACTGGCTATACCCGACCAGGCCCTTCCAGTGCTCCAGGATGGCCCCCATCACTGCAGTCCCCTCCTCCTTCAACCGGCCCCGCAACCGCAGGTCTTGCTCTGCCTTCTGCTTATGGGCAGAGCTCGACGCGTGGCTCCATAGCGCCCCCGCTAGGAAGCTGCTGCGGAAGCGTGGTGGCCGGCCAGGAGGCGGAGCCTGGGATGGGGCTGTGGTGTCAGGAGGTGGCTGGGCGGTCTTTAGGGTGAGCAGTACCCGTGCCTCCACCACGTGGCCAGGGAAGAGCTCATCCAGCGGAGGGCAGGGTGAGTGGGTGCTGAAGTCCCCGAAGAGGCTCTGTAGGCGGAGAGCGGCCAAGGTCTGCAGGTCCTCCTCGGGGGCGGGGAACTGACCCCGCACCACCATCTCATGGCACTGGCGTTACACAGGGACACTCAGTCAGCATGAGGCGTGACTTTTACCGTGTTTGAACCCCTAGGGCTCCAATTAATGTGACACCGGGGCATCTCAGAAAGTTTAATTCTCTCAGATGTTAGACCTTTGAACATTGAAGGTGCCCCTTTCAATCGGCTGCTGGTTTTCTACAAAGTCAGAATGACTCTGGCTATAGGTCATTAAAGCTACACTGCAATGTACTGTAAACCTCCTGGTCTCAGGAATGATTAATTGACCAACAAACATTAATCATATCTAATGACTGTCGCAAATCTCTTTGATTAATAACAAGCAATCTGAATCTTAAATTATGAATCATTTATTTGCCATTTATAGAAATATCAGTACAGGTACATCAGAATTCTTCTCTTTGCCTACCCCATCATGCTCTCCATAGCTTGGTGGTCACAGTACAGGGTCAGCCAATGTGTGGTGTCCTTGGAGCTGGGGGTGGGGGTGGTTAAGGGCCTTGCTCAAGGGCCAATGTGACTGTTCTGCTGAGGCTGGGGCTTCTGATCACAGGCACAGAGACTTAGCCCACTGAGCCACTCAACACCTCCCATCCCTGTGTGTGGAGTTTGCATGTTTGCCCTTTGTTGTGTTAGGTAAACTGGGGTCTCTAAATTGCCCATTGTGTGTGCAATGCAATGTACTGGCATCCCAGCCCGGGTATTCCTCTGCCTTGTGCTGTATGCTGCCTACCACAGGCTCCAAGTCCACTAATGACTTTGCAGATGACAGATTGAAGAATGAAAATTAGGGTTGGGTAATACATTAATTTTTGTCAGGTATATATATGCTTGCAAATTTATTTACCTGTTCAAAAAGGAAGGTGTACTCAAGACTGTCAGGCAAGATGTTCTCTGTATCTATAAAGCAGTATAGCTTGAAGTACAGCCATTTCTGGGTGTCTGTGTCTGACTTGCTAGAGAGGCTGGAACACACATTGAAGAAGGTTGGGTGAGTTCATATGCAAGACAGCTCCATCTGATTATTCAGATTATCAAGTTATCATTGACTATCCTTTTAACTCAGACATCCACTGGTCCTGAATCTAGATTCTAATGGAAACATGGACGTCTTGTACTGTAGCATGATACAAAAAAATGGCAAGGAGGTAATGTAGAGAATTTCGGATGTATTTTGCATTTCTCCTATCAGAGGTTAGCAGTGCACTGACACTTCTGTGTAGGCATTGGGGAAGGCGCCCATATGCAGCAGCGTCCCCGTGCATAAGCTGGCTGAGGTCTGAGCAATGTTTGCTTTGCTTACCCAGTCAGCACGTCAGCGATGATGGTGCTGCCCCCGATGACCTGTTCTCTCTGGCCACTTCGCTCGAAGAGTGCAAAGGCATTCCGGCTTTCTTGCAGTCCGAGCTGCTTCATCAACTTCTTCACGAGCTGAGGAAGAGGAAGTATGACCGATTCTGCTCAAACCACAGGCTGCCAGAGAAGGGCTCTGGATTGGGAAACGCAGTCTGATGCAAGAATCAGAGTAGCAGTGCAAAAAAACTGCTCCAAAGTACCATGGGGTGGCAATAAAATACAATTGAGACCTGAAATACCCCTACAAACCATACAATAGGAGAAGGTAGATTTTAGGCACTCATAGTGTAATCACAAGGTCGCCGGTTCAAACCCAGCCTCAGCATGTCTGCGGGTCCTTGAGCAAGGCCCTTAACCCCCAGCTCCCTGGGTGCCCCAACAGGTGGCTGCCCTTCGCAGACAACTTACTCTTCAAAAAAAAAAAGAGCAAGTTGAGGGAGGCGTAAAAAAAACAATTTCCCCACGTGGATCAATAAAGTATCTATTATTATTATTATAATCAGCTGCTGAAATTATTAACACTGGGACCAGTCGATTACTGGTCTTAAGAGGCTATATCCGGGGACAGATATTCTCAGTCTGTATATGAAGCCTCAGAAAGGGAAAATCTCATCTAATCAAGACAATGACTGAAGAGACATTGAGGTTGGGTGCTTGGGTGAAGGAGAAGCCAAAAACAGCTTCAGTGCTCCCTAAGGAAGAGCGAGACCTGCGGTGGCCCATATCGCCGGGCTGAGTTTTTATCTCCATTTGTTTCAGTTTTTTCTACATTTACATAGTTTTGGGCACAAAAACTTAAATGACCTATTGGAAAATTGTTTCAGAACGTGGGACAGCAGATTCTGGTGGGCAAAAGCTTTAACCAGTGGGATTATGGGGGATTGCAGAACAAGACCTTAAAATTTCAGAAATCACATTATCATGTGTGTATAGACATTTACCTTAATTGCATTTATTTAGCTTTAGTCCAAAGCTGCACACTTTTCTTTTTTGAGGAAACAGGGTCAAGACCCTGGAGCAATTCTGGGTTCAAGACCTTGCTCTAAAATCATTCTGCTGACGTGGGGGTTTGGAACCAGTGACCTTCAGATCACAGGTACAGCATCAGGTACCACTGAGCCACACGCTGCCCACCCTATAGCAAAGTTGTTCAGATCTAAATTATCCAACTAATTATACTTTTGTAAGGAAAGAGATCTAATGAATGGAGTGGGATATAAGGTGAGATGTGACCCTATCAGACTGGTGCCGATGTTGTCATTACCTCATCGGCGGTGGTGTGGGAGCTGATGGGTGTCCGGCAAGAGCTTGGCCCGGGGTGGTGCACCGTACACTGCAGCTCCTGCCGCCTCACGAGCACCTGGATCTCCTCGCAGGAAGGCACGTTCTCACGGCACCGCGTCTTTGCCAGCGCCTCCTGGATGAACGAGGCGTAGCTGCCTACCTCCGTGCTGGGATAGTCTCTCTGCACTCTGAAGAACAGCACAAGGCAGGTGGGTGATAAGCTCTCTAAAGCTCACGTTATTATGGTCTGTGTTGAAAGCCGGCAGGGTGGCTGAGAAGAACTTAAAGAGTTCATGGGCCTCTGTTCCTAATAAGATGTAAGCTGACAGATAATTAATGTGGCCAAAAGGCATCTTTCATCCAGAGGAGTTCTGGTCCGGGACAACAGGCTCATGCATCACACTTTAGTTTGTCGTCTTTTCTCAGGAACTGGAACATGGAATGATAAATGTTTCTCTTGTCATTCAGATTATTTAAAGAATTTCCTTTTGGCATCCATCACATAGTGGGAAAGCGGGCAGAGGCTCCAGCGAGCAGAGGCTCCAGCGGGCAGAGGCTCCAGCGGGCAGAGGCTCCAGCGGGCAGAGGCTCCAGCAGGACAGTGCCTGCTGATGCTAACTGGGACTCTCTGTCATCCTCTTCAGCGCCTGGAGGAGGAAGTTCCCCCCTCCAGCATCACATTGTTCGACCACAGAAAAGGTAGTTCTTGCTATTGCTCGTTATGCCTGGCATGAATTAGGAAGTGACCCAACAATGGTGAAAGTTTCCCTGAATAAAAAGAACAGGCACATGATGTTCTTTTTTGATTTTACTTGTACTGGGGAATGTACTGTCACTTCGAGTAAGCACATACCACATGAAATGTATTTAGATGTACTTATAAAATGTCCTAGGCTTAGTTATACTGAGGTTATCAACACAGCGACAAAAATCTTGATCAATTATCAATGCAATTATGGCCCTTAGAGTCAATGTAGCTTCAATTGACATAACGGGAAAACACCTGAAGAATGTTTTGCGATACAACCATTGTGATGTGGGTGGGCTGGAATGAAACCGTGTGATAAGCGCTTTCATTCACCTCACCTGTCCCTCATTACCAACACGTGCCTGAGCCTCTCATCTCGTTGACTAATACCCAATGTCTCTTTTGTCTTTTTGTGCCAGCATCTCCCCTGCACTGATGTCGGTCTGTTCACACCCATCATTTTGTTATAATTTACCCTGAATTCATTTTTCAGGCATTTCTCAGCATACACCTGAGAAAATCATGTCAGGCAGTCCCTGGAGCATTTGGGATTGAGGGCCTTGCTCAAGGGCCCCAAGGGTGAAATTAGTCTTCTGGCCCAGGGATTTGAACTGGTGACCTTCTGATTATAGAAACAGCCTCCTAACCCACTCAGCCACTCACTGCCCTTCATCTCTAGCCCCATCCTCAAATAAGGTTTCTGTTGGGTCATCCCATCCCCAGGTCACATGGTTCTGTGTTCCACCCCTCCAGGGCAGGGGTCTTTCCGCTCACCTGTGGAGGTGGAAGCGCAGGTAACTGAGCACAGGTGTCCCAGGCAGGAAGGTGCAGCTCATGCAGGTCAGCATCTGCCAGTAGCGCAGGTAAGTGGGCGTGTCGGGGGTGGGCACCCCACTGGTCTGCTTCACCAGCTGGCAGTAGACCTCATCCCGAAGTGGTCGCAGGTCCTGGCACGTCTGCAGCACGCCCTGGATCAGTAGCACAGGGTCCAGGGCCACCTCCAGCTGCTGCAGTGAGTTAAACAGCTTGACGGCCTCATCTCGGAGCGAGCCATAGCCCTTCCCGCTGTGGTCTGAGACAGGAGGTTGTGTGGTTAAAGCCCAAGATAAACATCTACAATGCATGACAGGTAATATTAAGTGGGAATTATGGGTAATTTCCTGTGCCTCCAACACCTGACACTGGGGTGTGGTTAGTGGCAGAGTTGGTATGTTGGTTATTACTTACAGGTGTGGTCAAAGCTTCCATAAGGAAAGGGAAGCAGAGGGGCGTAGAGCGGGCTCTGGGTGTACCTCAGGATTGGGTTTTTTTGGTAAATCTGTTCCACCGCCTCCTGATTAGACTTGCTTTTCTGCATGATAGACAAAGGGGATAAGGATGTACTGCAGGTTAATAAAACCTGCATGCCGCTAGTTGAAGGTGTTCCTCTTAAGACACGATACTCATGGTCATGGTCATGACCTCGCCGAAGCAGCTGGGCCTCAACTCCTGTCCTGACCTGTCAGATGTCAGCAGGTGTATTAACACCTCAAAGATGCTTAGTTCATGGACTCAACTCATTTTTAATCTGATTACATGGGACTTACGTGCTATGAAAAAATATTACATCAATTCCTGGTTTTTCAATTTAGTTTTCAGACTTCTGAAAACTTTTTCTCAAACGTGTCCTACTGAAAACCCAAAGAGGTCTCAAGTTGTCTGAGATCGTATCATAGGATCTTGACTTCTCTCTTCTCCACTAATCATTCACCTGTATATTAATCTAACAGCTCTACATTTCTCATGATACTCAATTATCAAATTTCAGATGTCTCACACTAACCACACAGAAACTTTTCAGACAAATATACTTCATTGAATCTCAGGAAATTATATATTACACACACACACACACACACACACACACACACACAGGTTTGTAATTATATCTTAGTCGGGACTCTATGTTCATTTCTATGGGGAAAACTCCCCTACCCAGCCCTAACCTTAACCATAAGTAACCAAACAAAATAGGAGGTTTTTAGCATTTTTATTATTTTTTGATTGCCTTCACAGAATGTTGTGGGGACCTGACAAAATGGTCCCCACAACCTCAAAAAAAAAGGTTTTTATTACGTTGTGGGGGACATTTGGTCCGCACAATGTAATTTAAACCTAATCCACACACACACACACACACACACACACACAGAGTTGATCAGTAGATTTGTTGGCCTGATTCACAATGACGCACAATTGTTTTCACAGTCAAGATAATCCAGGAGCAAAGCTAATCATGTCCTGTGAGCTTCTGGGAACAAAACAGGCTGATATTGGGTTACACAGCTAAAAGAGGTCAATGAGATTCTTGGAAGGGGCACTGACAGTTTCAGCTTGCTTGCATGTGCCACACCCCCCACTGCATATTATGTAAATACTTCATTGGGAATGAAGACCCTGAATTTGAGGAAGCTGTCTGTCCATCTCAAGTCTTACTCAGATCTGAAGTCTGCTGGCTAAAGGATGCATCAGACAGCATGGTCTGCAATGGACCAGCAAACGGCTGAAGAAATGGTGGCGAATTAACTACCTGCCACAACCAGCTAGTTTTCAGGAAAGGCAGCCCAACAAATTATTACGGGTTCCTCTATCATTTCAGCTGCAGAGATGAATGCATGTAAGGCAGTGTTATGGACCACCGTGTTCCATTGTCAGCCTGCTTGGATTTGTGCAGGATGTGTGGATTTGCATAGGGTCAATCTGTCAAAAGCACCTCGTTTATTAATTACACCATAATGGGACATATCCTGGAGGGTACAATGTGTGCTTTCAAATTGGGTGAATGATATCCTTATTTCTCCCATTCTTTCACACGGGCCAGCATGACATGAAAAATGAAAGAACTTCAAGTAACAGGGCCCTTTCTAATTAACACGCAGCATGCAGAATATCAGGTGCATGTGTCGAAATAATTATGTATTCTGATGCTTATACACACACACAGACAATACAAGGTCATCTCGTTTGATTGTTCTAAGGGACCTGGGCAAACAGGAAGAGTACAGCAGAGTTTGGGTGATAAGGAGTGCAGTGATGGAATGAAGCACCAGCAAAATCTGGAGCTCATTTATTATTAACCAGGCCATTTGACAACAAATCCATCTGCAATCTGCACAGAGAAGAGGATTTTCTGTGTTACTGCTTCTCAGAATAAGATACATGCACATTCTGTTTTTTTCTGATCAAATCAAGAGCTGGAAAGCTCAAATCCTGATTTTTGTCCCAGTGGGTATGGGGATATTTATTGCGAAAGATTAAGAAAATTTAATTTTTCCTTTCCATGGCAATGCAGTAATGAAATCTCCTGAATGGCAGGCTTTGATCACAGCACAAAGCAGAAACCCTGAGCCTGGGATACGGTCATTCCATGGGAATTTTGAGATGTCTCCTCATGGGCAAATGGAGTGGGGTGGCTCTGAGGAGTTTCTGCAGTCATGGAAGCCGCCATTCCCATCGTCAGAGCCCTGTCTGTGATAGACTGGGGCCTTGAGATGTGGGTCTCACAGCCAAGTCCCCGAATGCCTCTCAGTCCTGGCCCAGGGCCCTGTATAATACAATAAGGCTGCCCTGATCTCAACTATAAGAGACACTGAGGTCCAGTCTGCTACCTACCTTATAATAAAGGTTACTTTGCCAAAATACTTCTACCAGGCTACTGATGCAGTGTCGAAGAGGAATGCATAAATCATGATGCTAATAATAGCCTAATGTAAGTCGAGAAGAAATGTTTGTGGGGGTTCATCTAAGACAAAGTTGTGCCCTAAAAAGTTCTAGTATTCAGTTAGGTTGGAAAACCTCTGTACTAAGACGTGATTGTCAGGCACGTTGAACCAAGCCAAAAGCTCACATTCATCTATTTTCAGTTCCTCTTATGCAAATGAATGCCACAGTACTGTGAGTTCAGTCTAAAATTTTCATGGGGCTCTATTCCTGCAAGAGGCTGGTTACTAGATTTCATAGCTCTGGGAGGTAACAATGGAAGTTAATTCTGAAAATGTCTGCAACAAGAAAAAAAGGAAGATGACACACAACTGTAGAATGTTTTTTTTTTTTTTTTTAAATTTTGAAAAAATTCCTGGAGCTCAGAGGGAGTTTTTTAACATTGAAAGTTACATCAGCAGAACAGGCAATGAACTAGCCAATGAACTCACCTCAATGTCCCGAATTAGCAGCTGGGTGGGCGTTTCCACCGGGGCCTTGCTGTCGGTGACCTTCTGGATGGCACAGGCCCACTGTATCGCCTCATTGAAGTGCTTGGTGAACAGGCGATAACAGTGCTTCCGGCCATAGACTGTGACACTCCAGTAGCCTGAGTGGTCAGGAGACAGAGGAAACAGTGTCATTGGGAGATAGGAAAAGCACGGAAGTTCCCAAACAAGCCCGTCCACCCTTGCCATACTTACCGGATTTATACAAAAAGGGCCAAGATTCACGTTTAAGGATGAAACTAGTCTGGGGAACTTCCATTTCTGAACATGCGGGCATGAAACTCTCACCGTACGTCTCATATAAAGAACGGGCTTCGTCACATGAAGTTTACCTTATGTAACTTTGTTAAACGTCTTGTGAAACACATCATGCACTTGGCAATCCCCAGATTTTTTTTGTGCCTTCTCATAATAAAGGAAGTGTGTGGAAAATGGGAAGTGTTTACAATGCACAAGCTTCGATGTATGAAAGCAGTGTTTTCTCTGACCCTTTATCACTCCGAGAACCTACTTCAGCCTTGTGTAACTCAGGAGGTCTATGAATCAAAAACAGGTTCACTACAATGGACATGTAGATATATATGGTATACTCCTATGGAAACTAGGGGGGAAGTACTAGCTAAAAATGACACAAAAATAAGGCTTTAGTTTCTTGGACTGAAAGCAGATACAATAGGATTTCCTTATGGCACTTTACTGGCTGGAAAACAAGATGTCTATCTACCTGTAGCTAACAGTAGACAAATTAAACCAGACAGACAAGTCCTCTTTATCGATGTGAAATAAAGGACCAGTCATGGCTATCCACACTGCTAAAATAAGTATGCTTTAACATTTTATTTCTGTACCTTTGTGTTTGTCACAGTCAAAAAAGGCCATTTGATGACCTTGACCATATGTGTTTCCTGCTGAAATGAAGTGTTGGGTCTCAGATGATTCAGCAATAAAAGTCCACAAATGTTCATCATCAAACTGTCTCCTGATTCCACAGATGTCCCGCGATTTTTAATTTTCAGGCACCATGCAGGAGATGGGCTTTTTTACCGGTTTCCTTGTAGGTCTGCTTGTCCGGCCAGATGACCGAGCAGAGACTGGTGAGGACCAGGCTGCCCAGCCTCCGTGAACTCTTCTCCTGACCGCTGTAGCAGTCCAGCGAATCCTGTGTGAGAACGAACCATTGTCGCCGCTGTCGGATCCAGCTCTCTTGCACATCTCGGTACATCCAACCTGCCAGCACAAAAGCACCAAAGGTCAGCCTTCTAGAACGAGACCCTGGGTGAACTGGCACAGAGATAAACTAAGCGAGAGAAGACATCACAGCCAAAACTCAGGAACCATAAAAGGTAAAAATGGTTAGCAACTGCAACACCTAGTGGGGTTTTACCTATTTTCCGTTCCAGTGCAAGTCAAATCAAATAATGATCTATAACAACAGGTTGACCAAACAACTGCACAGAGACAAAACTGAGCACTTGTAAGTGTACAGCCTTCGAACGGTTAAATAACTAAAAGAAACACTCATCAAAGTGATGGGTATCCAGTGTCAAAACAAATTTTTTGTCTTCTTTTAGGTGCATTAACACAGTATGCAAAGCAGACAAACAGCATTATAAATTCAGTGGGTGTAAATGCAGTAAAAGCCCATGAAAATAACAGCAACTCTGACAGGGACTCGTTGCTTTTGCTACCCAAACAGAACGCAGCCCACAGACTTGGCTGGAAAACCTGGGAAAAATGCCTGACTTCTGACCATGGTTAATCCACACTGTTAACCCACTTCCTGCCAAAAGATCACTCTGGATATCAGCGCATGCAGTCGAGGAAATTTCCTGCATAATTCCCCATTAAAATACTCCTGAACCACAAATAATTTCTAAATAATTTCCAACTGATGTATTCCTGAACTAGAAAGAAAAGGTTTTCTCCATATACTTGTAGTCTTTTGAGAGAAAATATATGCAGTTTAAGGCCACTTTGTGGGAGAGTAACAAGGGAGCCAATCAGAACCGGGATCCAAGGTAACCACAAGGATACGGGATCTGTCGTAAGCTAGGAGTTTCTGCGTGTATTTATCTAATGAATGTTAAAAAACCTTGTGGAGCTTCTGCCTGTAGTTACTGTTCTGCTTGTCACTAAGCTACCTCTGCTAATGGTTCTTCAACTGTCAGTCAAAACAGAATGAGTCAATCAACACTGTTACTCTCTTACTGTTCACTCAAGTTACTTGTTTTATTTAAAGTTTTTATATGTACTAATTAACTTTTTGTAGCAGTTCATAATTCAGGACAGGCATCATCACCTAAAATGGGAAAACGAGAAAGAACGGAGTGTCAAAATATCCACATTCAAAAATATGAAATATATGTAAGGTTTATTTTTGTGTGTGTATCCTTTCAGAAATTAGGAATTATAAATGTAAAACAAAAGGTTGCCACTGATAAAAATACACTATTAAAAACATTCTGATACTCAAAAACTGAGGTCAACGAACGTTACACAAAAGTACTACCTAAAGAAAAAGAGTAAAAAGAAATAAATATGAATAAAAAGTCCAGGGTGGATGCATAGATGATCTCAAATTCCACTTCTGTACCCAGTAAAACTACAACAGAAACTGAAATACCTGCGACTGTTCCGAACAGGATTTTCCCAGCCTTTTTCAAAAGAAATGACGACCATTACTTATAAGGCTTGAGCTATGCCATTTCAGCAGATATTAATGCCCACAGCTTGAAAAGGCAGTAATTTAACACTGATCCATAGAAAGACAGTTAGAACCACAGGCGCTGATATAGACATATTGGGGTTGGTATCATCACAGACAAAATTCTGAAAATTTAGGGCAAAAAGGGGGCAAAAGACACCATGGCACCCTGGGCGAGATATAAGGAATTACAAATGTAAAACAAAAGGTTGCCGCTGCTGAAAATACACTGAACAAACTTTTAGAAACATTCCCATACTCAAAAACTGACATCAACGGACATGAAACACAAAAGTACTACCCCGTCTACAGTTTGCTCATTTCTTCAAATATCTGACAAAGACAACCTTGTAACAGAATTTACTTCTCACAAAAGTGCCGAATAAAGGTCCACACGCACAGAGCCGCACATGCTCATGAAACTCAGTAAGTAACAGGAAACGGCATGTTATTCTAAGAAATACAGTACAGCGTCAGCAGAGCCAGGGTAAACAGTACAGCGTCACAGGTCAACATCCAGGGCTGTTACTCCTTCTAACAAATATAAATATATGTAGTACTAAAGCTTACCAGATGCAGAGATGCCAGCAGCAGTTGAACAGAAATGCACTTATGAGAGATCTCTAATTATTTGATTATATATATATATACAGTATATATATATATATATATATATATATATATATATATATATATATATATTGAACAGAAATGCACTTATGAGAGATCTCTAATTATTTGATTATATATATATATGTACAGTGTGTATGTACAGTATATATGTTCTATTCTTGTGGCACCATGGCTATGCTACTTAGTATATCTGGACTAAATCTCCACAGACTGCATTAATGATTTAATGTATTTTCAGTATATAATATGTTTTCCTAAATATCCGGCAATCAACTGAATATATATAATATAAATGAGACGTAGGTGGTTGCATGCAGTTACCCATTGTTATCATCATGTAAGTCGTTAAAAGCTCTACACTGCACTTCACAGCAGGAATCACATTTTAAGAAAGAGCACTCTCTTACAGAACCTAATGCACCGGTTGTTATTAAAATTTTGATTCTGATACGAGGTCAAAATCATGTCAAATGAATGTAAACATATTCACAAATGTTATCCAGTTGCAAATAGAAACTCTCGCTCCCAAACTGAGGTGACCAAGGCCTGGCTTGTAGCTGGTGGATTTTCAAGTGGGCGAAGAAACACCGCCAAGGAATTTAAAGCATTGTGATCCGGAAATCTATATGATCAGGCCAGCAGTTTAAACAAGCTGTCCCTTGAAGCGGTAACACAGGAATCTGAAATGGCACCACAGTACTACGTTATGTTAGTCCTGCTACTCCACAAGTCCTTCCAGCCACGTCAAAGGGTTTGGGTTATCTATAAAAAAGATAAAAATATTCTGCTGCTGCCCGGCTAATGAGATTTCTGGAGGAAACCCCACGAAACTAAAATTTCCACACTCAAGTTAAGTCCTACACAAAGTTAGACAAGATTTGATAACAAACAGGGAGGCAAAAATTGTAGTCCTATACTACACTGTAAAAAAATGCAATTTTACTTTGTTCAGAGATGTAGGGAACAATACAAATTATTTGACAATTAAACGACAACTTAAGGGTTTAAAAACTGCTGGCAGTCTGGCAAAGATCAAAAGTGACAGAGTTTGCATCATACAACTGAGAAATGCGTTGTTGGGTGATAGTAGTGTCCATAGTGCGAACATCATAGAGTGTACTTATACAAACATAGAGGTATAGCCTACTACACACATAGGGCTATATGGCATAGCTTAAACAACAATAAAAACTACCGTATAGTAAATACATAAACTAACATAACATAGTTATCATTATCGAGTAATATGTACTATACCTAGTTGTACATGCTATACTTTAATACAACCATGCAGCGCAGTAGGTTTGTTTACACCACACCACAAACACGCGGGTTACGCTACGATGTTACGATAGCGTCGTCACTAGGCAATGGGAATTTTTCAGTTCCACTACACTATTATAGCACCACTGCTTTGGTTTCGAGCGCACAGCTTCATTACATTAACAAGTGCGTCATTACACCACACACGTACGCTAACACATCAACAAACCCCAGGAAACGTGTACCATCCACACACCATCGCATGATAGCAACTCTCTGAGCTTGATTTCAACGGAGCCAATAACATTTTCCGACTTGAAGCAGCTAGCTACCTTCCTGAAATACCGTGGGAAATCTGCCAACGTGGAGTTCACCACACACAACATAACCCAACTTGCTTATGCTACGTTAGTTAGCTCATGCTCACCCACACAACCAATCAAGTGGATTTGTGAGGATTTGAAAATATAGGCTAGAACATAACTTTGGTTTTAGCGAATTATACTGGGCTAAATTATGTGCTACCATTCTAAAATGAAAATAATAATAAGGTCTTAATTTTCACTGAAGGGATGGGATAGTTCATCCGAGGGCAAGACGTTCCCTTACACCCCTCAATGGTACCAGGCCAGGGTGTTTATGACTATCTGTGACCAGCATGTGCTGTAACCAGCTCACAGCCAAAAACTAGCATAATGTTATCCATGTTGAAAATCTACTTGTGAATTTAGGTTCCGGCATGACTCTGACAGTTAAGGCTCCATACTGGACCTGGATAATCTGGCATAATTTTTTTCAGTCAAAGAGACACAGCTGGGTATTATATGGAACCTTCAGTTTTGGATATTTTTAGCTTAAGAAATGAAACAATTTATTCTTAGACAAAGGTGATGGTGGGTTAGCCTGTGAAATGGCACAACCCAGTGCAGTCATGGTGACAGCACAGCCAGAAAGTCAGAGATGAAAATGGCATTATATGAATGACGCTGTGTCATCAGCCATAGTAACCTGCAAAAGTCGACCGAGCTTAGCGATGGGCATGTCTTCAGCCTTCCAGCTGGATGGGGAGTTAACAGTCTGGTCTTTTCCCTAAGCTTCTCTATCAGTGCTCTAGGTCAGAGTAGAGAGCGATGATGCCAGGCTTGACTTGGGTGCCTGTTTTCTGAAGTCTTGATTTGAATTATACAAAGTTGTTACAAATAGCTGAAAAACTGGTGCCAAGTTCAGTGAAGCTTCGTCAAACCACGGAAAAGTGTCTTACGCAGCATAGGGTTATGCTGAGCCTGGGGCCTGTCCCAGCCATTTAGAATAAAGACATGTCCCTGGATTTCTGTTCCTGTTATACAATAAAAGGTAAATGCCTTAGATTCCCCTGCTGACAACCGAAGACAGACAGACAGATATACATAAATGCATTTCGACATTAATACATAGCAACAATAAATAACAAACTGTAACACTACAAGGAATATATGAGTAGAGAATACTGATCAGAGTATACTGATTATGAATGCTCTTTGAAGCTCTCATCTCATCATAACACACTACAGATTCATAATGCATAAACAGCATGGCTATAATGTGTTATGTATTTTAATATTTATAACTGTTTACAATGCTTTATGAATGCATTATAATGTGTTATGAATGTCTTAAGAGATTCTTACAGACATGGCATTCATAGAAATATTACCTCATGGTCATCTGAATGAAAAAAAGAAAAACTACAAAGACCAGCCAAAACCCAATATTGAGCTTATTTCATTATAATCACATAATCAAATTAGTTTGTAAACTAGGCACTAGCTCATCGTATGCAGTTAGCTAGAAATTTCTTTGCTGTCTTTATACATTTATAATTAGCAAGCTTTAAGTTAATATGTAGAAGTTGAGACCCCTTACTGTATATGTAACTCTTACCTTGTGTTAAAAAACTGTAAAATGTTGCGTCTGACATGGTTCAACTAGGTAGCTATATCTGTCAAGTGGGAATGAAAGTTTGTACAGTATGTGGACTAATAAATGACTACAGCAAAACAGGCCTCCTGCATGCTGATCATCCTTCAAAGCCTATAAGATTTTTAGCCGAAATTAGCCTTAGTTAGCTTTGCCCGTTGTGAGACTCAGAAAAAAGCCTGACTGTAGTCCATCCAGTTCAGCAGTCAGCTAGCTTACCAGTGTCTCCTAATTATTTAATCAGCACAATGCTGTTTTTCCACCTTCCCTGACACACTGTGGCTGCTTTTGTGTAGTTACTCTTCAGTTATAGCGCACCATATTTTATGACTTGTTCAACTGTGCCTTTTTCAAAATATACCACCACAGACTGCGGAGATTTTCAGCAAGAAGGGCAGAAGAGCCTCTGGAGTCAGATTTTTTTTTTTTGTGTTCATTAAGAGGGAGGATGCAAAAAAAAAGTCCACATTTGAAGCTTATGAAAGCATGGTGTTGTCTTTTTTTTTGCCACAATGCAGGCAGCGCTTCAAATTAAGACGCCGAATACAATCAGGTCCTTGAAAGGAATGGGCTCGAGTTTCCTCATGCTTTTAAAACTGCGTACACTGGCGGGGACTTACAGAAGGCCTGCTTACACAAGAAGGGGGGAAAATCAAGCTCAGGATGGTCAGGGGCCAAGCGAACAAGACCTGCGGGCCAAGCAGTGCTTCACAGGACGCGGCCGGATTTTCCATCTGCCTCTGCCCCACACCTCTCCGCACGCACATTTCGCCGTGCCGTGTCCCTCTCCTTCAGAGCCTGTCATCTCCTCTGGGCCCGTGTCCCTCAGTTAAAGCCTCGGAGGAGCCAGCACAGCTGCAGGCGCTGGCCGGGTCGCCCCGTCCCCCTGAACGGTGCCATGAGCCCATGCCCAGGAATGACGGTTATGTTGCCACCCCGCCTGGCCAAGTCGAAATCACCTCCTTTCCGTCCAATTCTTATACCATTTGTTCTTTTTGGCTACGTTCTACCATCTTCAAAGACTCCTATTTTTGTTAATGAACACTAAATGGAATTTCAGAGACGAAAGTCTGAGGGATTTCAGGCACCTTAACCCTTTGCTCACTGTTGACTCCTGCTTAGCTGAGCTTCTGCATCTTTGAGTCCATGTGGCATGCTCGTGCACCCTAAACATGCAGCAGTTTCACGCCCAAGTTTCCCGGAAGGCCGATGCTTAAGACACAGGCCTTCGATCTTGTTCAGTAGCTCTGATGGACACTGGGGACAGTGAGGCGCTACTTTTACGCACAAGGAGAGATGGATCCCGGGTCAGAAACCTGAGACAGCAGCAATTGGATGTTGACCGCACATCAGAAAGGTGTGCTTTTGGGGGCGGCCATACAAGTTCCCTCTCCTGTTCTGACTACGTCATGAATACCAGGGGAAAAAGGAGCCAGTTTTGGGCAGGCATCCAGAGCCAGCCGAAATGGAAAAAAGGCCACCACAGCTTCTGGGTGATTGCAGACTAAACAAGACTGAGATGGTTTTCGACCTCAGTGGGTGTTTGTTGTTTCTGTGAATGTCGAGGTCGTAAACACGTAGTGGTATGCCGGTGGACAGGATGTGCTTTGGACACGTGATGCGCTGGGATACTGCAGTTCTGGGATACTTAACCATGTGCTGCTTGAACCTACATTTACATTTATTAATTTAGAAGAAGGAATGATGCTTTATTTGTCATTTGCACAAGTACAGGTACAGTACATTGGATTGCTTCTTTTTACATATCCCTTCTTGCACTCTTTTGAGACATACATACACATACATACAGTTGAGCGCGAAGCTTGTGGTCCCAACACAGGGTCAGCCATTTATTGGGCACCCAAGAGCATTTTGGAGGATGAAGCGACATGTGACTATTCTGCCAAGGACGGGACTCAAACAGCAACCGTCCAATCACAGGCACAGGGGCCTAACCCGCTGAGTGGGTTTTTTTCCAAAGTGATGTGCAAATGATGATCGGAGAGCAAGGTAAGTGCTCTTAAAGCAATTGGGGTTAAGGACCTTGCTGAAGGGCCAAACAGTGAAATCACTCTGCCAGCCTTGGTATCTGAACCCACAACCTTCTGAACACAAGCACAGAAGCACACATCGCTTATAATTTGGACCTGAGACACAGAGAAAAGCGAGCATCTCACGTTTGAAACAGAAGCAACTATTACAGGGGTGGGGACCTGATCCATGGAGGGCCAGTGTGGGTGTGGGTTTTTGGGATGACCTCTCAATCAGCCAATAGCAAAGCAGTGGTTCTCAACACCAGTCCACTGTTATTGGTGATTTAGAGGCCATCCGAAAAACCCGCACCCACACTGGCCCTCCATGGATCAGGTTCCCCACCCCTGAACTACAGGAATACTTTATTTCAGATAGGACCAAGTTTGCTTTTACACCTAAAATCGAGGATACTGACTTTGGTATGGACAGCAATGCTGGTACCGCCGCATTCCGCTGGCACCCTGGCCCTGGCCCGTACGGCTCCCGTGTCATCGCAGTGTGCCCAAGGGTTAAAGCGGCAGCTGCTATTTTCAGAGGCCTGTAAGTTCAGCAGAGCGAGCACAGCTGCCTGCAGTGAGAATCCCCAGACCTCCTCCGCTCCTCCATCTGAGCCCCCCCCCCCAGTCTCCCGTACCGCCCCCTAATGCCTCCCAAGGGACGCCGGGCTCATCGTTAATTTCACGACCCTTCGACTCTCGTCCCCCACCCCCACAGACGCCCCTACATCAAAGCCTTTCAGAAACGCCCCGTCCACCTGCCCCCACCCCGATTTTCTTTTTACGAAATTAAGTGGAATCATTTTCACCTATGTCCATCAATGGGGAGAGCAAAATATCCCAGGCCTGAGGTCCATGCCATAAACAAATTTGACATTTTTTATTAGTAAGTCTGTTTAAAGGCAGATCGGCCAGCCTCCCGGGGATAAACCCAGCGATATTCAACAGGAAACGGGGTTCGGCAGCGACGCCAGGATATTAATTACTGACAGCCTGCCTCAAATGTGGTGACCAATGAGAAGGAAAGAGCGGCTCACCCACCAGGCCGCTCACTGCCGGGAAGAAAAAAATAAACTCGGGTGCGGGGGCATTTCTTGCTCTTTTCATTGCAATAGGTTTTCATGGCGGAATAATGACTCCCATATGGTTTGAAATAAGGAGGAGAAGCTTATGATAATGACCAAGTCAGGCTGCTGTACCTTTAGTAAATACAGTGGCAGTTCACTCATGCTGCAAGGGCACCATCACCTCTACTTACTCTAGACGGGCAAAAAAAACAATGCTGTCCAAGATTTGCTGTTCTTGTAACATAAAATCAAACCATATGCTGAGTGCTTTTCAAACAACCCTATTGTTTTGTAAGATTTGTTATTCGGGGTGCTGTTTTGATCATGTCAGACTCAGGGAAAAAAAAACTTGACCAGAATAACATCAAAGGGCAGATATGTGAATGCGGCTGCATTTACGGGCGGGCAGTTTGTACGCGGCACCCATCGCCGTCATCCTAACCCAACAGAGCTGCAAATTCAAGGTCACCTGCGGCGGATGCCCTTGCCATGCTGCCCATATGGAAGAGCCAGGTCCCTAAGTGTATTGCATTAAAATGTACGGTAATCTAAGGCAGATTTTATGTACTGCATTAAATCTGAAAGGCCCTGTTGTCGTAGATCAAGGAAACTTAGTTGACAATTTATAACTGTACTCATCCCTCCACCCATCCATCTTCTCACCGTTTATGCTGGTCAGGGTCACAGAGGGGCTTGGAGCACATCCCAGCACAGGACACAAGGCGGGGTACACACTGCACAGGATGCCAGTTATAACTGTGCCCAAGCCTGTTAGATTTTATACCATAAACCATATTGACCATATTTTATACCACATACCATATGTAGATGCTGCCCAGACACATTTATGACGAAACCATATGCCGATTTATGGACGCATCTATTCTTGACCTTTGATAACTCAGGCAATTTTGACTGTAGAGTTGACAGATAGGAGCATTTTACTTTTTACTAATCACTTTTAATTTATTTATAACAAAGTTTTATCGTTACCAAGTAATTTGGGGGATTTATGTTGTAACCCTACTGCTTTACAAAGAGCAGATCTTTTTTTTCCTCCTCTTTACCTTAGGATGCCTGGATCAAGCTCAGATGGATGGACAGGTGACACATAGATCGTACTACAGTATACTATCTGAGTTACAATCTCGCATCGACCCGCAGAGAGGGGTACCTAGTGTCCTTGCTGCTTTCGGGAATGTTCTATTTTAAGGTTGCTGGTGACACAGTGATTCGTGTCTGAATACCTCCCAGAAATAGGGTCACGTCAGTACATCATGTGGGTGAAGCAGAGAGGATTTTTTTTTTTTTAGGAAGTACAGAAGTCTCTGAAATAAACTTACTACAGCCTGAAGAAAGGAGACGGCTTTACTGAAAGAAGTATTTTAGTCCACACTGTCCCAGTTCATACAAATGTGTTACAGTACTACTAGAATACTTGTCTCCCAATATCCCATGAGTCTGTACCTGAGCTAATGTCAGATGTGAAAAGCACTGCCCAGTTTCAGTCCGGCTACTGATTAACCGTGCCAAGCCAGCACTGCTGGCATTATCAGACAGCGAACCAGAAGGCCAGATCACAGCTGCTAATGCTGCTTACATAACCTTTGTTTTAATTTCTTTAAATGTGCCAATGCCCAAGAGGTCCACTATGAACTCAAGACTTGCTGTTGTGTCACTGGGTACTAATGGGTTCATGAGCAGCAGATGAGGTTCAAATATCTATTAACTCTGAGAAAAGAGAACCATTGACATTCCCAAAGAATTTCACCACCCTACTGGGCTTTACTGGCAAAACAGGAGCCCCAAGTCTGTCAAGTATTCCTGGTATACCAGCTGGGGGGGGGGGCGAACTCAGTCCTCTGAACTAAACAAAACACCAGTGACCGAGTGAAATAGAGAATACACTGTTCTGTGGAGATTGCTGTCCTTCAGATGAAAGGTTACAATGACTTACTGCGGTCAATAAAGATCCCATGGGGCTCGTTAAAAAATAGCCAACTCAGTAGCCCTGTCAAAATGACAAAACAGGACCTACCTCTTAAGGTTACTTTATCCTTCTCAGCTTATGCCACAGACTATACATACAAATACATTTATGTTTATATGTATATGTGTATATTATCTAAGTTCTTACGTTGTCACCAAAATTAGCTAGTGCTTAAGTGGGTTATGATGCAAAAGAACTTCTGTACTACACACTGATAGCAATGTGAGAACATCCCGTAAGATGTGAAACAAATCACTATAGAAATGAGACTCTTAGTGTTATTATTTATGTATTACACACATTACACTTTAGAATATTTTTAAGACACGAATTTGAAAATGTCGTCAGATGGTTAAAGAACAGGTTTACCTTTCAGCGGAAAGTCTGCATCCTGCTCCAAGCCCACTCTATTCTTCTCAGTCTGATCCGACTTCTTCAGGCTGATCAGACCTCTCCTCTCTTCCGGCACCTCCGGACGGCTGTGGAAATACATGCAGCAGTTCCAGCCTAACTCCACTATCATTTCCAGATGCCTGTCATGCACACAACAGAGCGTCGCATGTGCTCTGGTTGGGCTTTATCTGCTGGGCAGCCCAGGCATGGACTTGAAAATAGATGTGAAATCAGAGACTCCGAGTGAAGGAAACATGTTGAGAAAGAAAGCTTTTATGTCTGTTTTGATAGGGGGGGGGGGGGGGATTCACAATAAATGTGCTTGTTGTCATCAGTGTGAGGGATGTCTGGGGAGGGATTTAAACCCTTTGGGGGATCGCAATGAGTTACTGTGGGGCTTGAATTTTCATAAAGGACCTGCTAGAGAAAAAAGGTTGTGGTGGCTGAAAAAATGTCTTTAAAAAAATACAAATTTTTTTAACCTTCTAATACAGGACAATGTCAGACTATCCCTGTGCAGAATACATCAATACATAACTGAATTCTAAAAATGGAACATCAATGATTTTCATAAAACACCACTTCATCCTAATGAAAGCATTTCAAATGCAAGCCATTAAGGCCCTATTAGCACGCTGCTCTTTTCGTTGTCATTTAATTACTGTTCTATTTTTGGGGGCTACTTCCGCATCTAAAGGCAGCGCCAGATGAGGAGCTGAACATAACCTGCCTTCCTTTGAGAAGGTTCCAGGAAACGCCAGCACCACTGCCATTTGTTACGGGCTACATTTGTTTATTGATCTCTGATCTATCCTGCTCCTCATAATGGTGGACAAACTTGAAATATCTAGATTTTGATATAAAAAAAAGGCACCACTGAATCTCTGTCTTGGCACTAGACTTCCATGTTTTCTTTCACTTTGTGTTAGTATTGTCCCATTGGAACTTTAGGTAAATTGTCCCATCCAGCCATCCATCCATCCATCCATCCATAATCAGCTTCTCCCGCTGAAGTCTACAGTATAGTTAATCTCAGATTATACTGGTACTATACAGCCGAGTGAATGTTTAGGACGTCATGGGCAATGTCATGAAGTTCTTGTTACCTATGAATGAGGAGGACAGCAGTACCTGAACTTGGTCAGAAGGATTGTAAGAATATGTGTTACACATTGTGTATATTGGCCTCTGTTGTGTGTGTGTGTGTGTGTCTTTCAGTCAGATTTACAATACATTGTGGGGACCAAACACAATGTGGTAAAAACCTGTAATTTTGACATCGTGGGGACAATTTTTTTGGTCCCCACAAGGGGGAAATCAATTTTGTTTAAAAATCTACAACTGCAATAAAAAAACAAAAAATGCCAAAAGACTTGTATTTTGTTTGGATACTTATGCATAGTAAGGGCTGGGTAGGTGTTAAGGTTGGCGTTGTTGCAATTAGGGTTTTGCCCATAGAAATAAATGGACGGTCCCCACAAAGATAGGAGTACAGGCCTGCATGTGTGTGTACTGTATGTGTGAGTGTATGTGAAATAGCTAACCAGGGGGATGGTCTTTATCTTTAATTAGACCACTAGTCTGGACAGGTTACGGTACCACCCTTTACTCATACGTTACTATACTGAAATTGGAGAGGCACTAAAGTCGTACTAATAACACATTACAGAGATAGAAAACTAGCATCTCTGCACAGCACAGCTTTTAAGTGACACAACGCCATGCAGACCCAGGCAGATACACTGACACACAGCCACAGAGCTTGCAGATATGCAGGAATGATGATGCAGCAGGCAGAAGAGCCTTTTGCAGCCTGACATAGAGACCCATGACATTACACCTTAAAAGAATTCTAACCCTAGAATATATGCTACACCTGCATAAATATGCATCTATGTAAAGGGATAACGTGTAAGCCATGTAAGTAGCTTTGGATGAAAGCTTCTATAAAAACTAAGCATAATAACCATACTTATAGCAGTCATCGGTATCCCTTTCCACATCTTGGTTTTAGATTTTCTAAAAGCACAATGTACGTTCACATGCCACAAAAACACTGGGAGGAAAAAAAAATAGTAACCATGCATTGTCAACAGTGATGGCAAAAACGTGTGGGGGGATGTCTGCTTTGGGACAGGCTCAGGACAGACTGCCTAACTCTCTGAAGGATTCTGGCCTGCGTCACACCTCGGTTTGTCTTTCCTCTACCAAAGCAGCCACAAGTCGGGGAGGGAACCACAATAGGCAGTACGCTGGTCCAGACAGACACAGACGGCCTTCCCACTAGGCCGGTGAGCCAGCACTCCCTGTCTAAGATTTAAACTTCCCGTTTTAATGTAAAGCCTGCTCAGACACATATGGCATCACCTGAAGGCTGCACAAACGTACTTCATACCTTTGCGATGCTAGTTAGTGAACAACAAATGCGGATAGACATTTCATAAATTTATTTGTGGCAATGTTAGCTGAGTGTTTTGCTCAAGGCCACAAAAAGAAACACAATGATGAATATACAGTATGCCGTATTCACACAAATAGATTCACAGTACTGTGCAAAAGCCATAGGCAGTTAAAGCAAATGTTTGAATGATCTTCATGTTGGTGTAGAGCTATGATACTATATCTGTCGATGTGTGTTAGCTTAGCCATTTTAGCTGGGGCAGTGGCAATCTAAAGGTTAGGGAAGCAGATTGTGATTGAAAGGTTGATGGTTTGAATCCCTGATGACCAAGGTCGCCCCTGCACTGCTTCCCAAGTGCTAAATAATAGCTGCCCAGTGCAATGTCACATACGGGTTAAATACAAACAATATGTTTTATTGTTGTGCGCTGTGGTGTGCGCAGTCACTTGCTAAACCTCCACTAAAGTCACTCCAGTATTTGCAACCACCATCCAATACACCCATGCATTTTTTGACTTGACCACCAGCACACCTTGTGCGACAAATCAAAACCTCATTAAGTCAACTAGTTAAGTTAATTGAGCTGGTGGTGAAATTTAATGAATAAGGTGCCGATGAGGAGAGGTTTGGGAAACAAAGAAGTGCTTATCTAGCCATCCAACAAGATATCGGTAACTTTTTAGAAAACAGAAGAAATTGCTATTATTATTGCTATTATCGCCCGTAATTCAGATCCTTCCTGGAAGATCTCCAGTCCAGCCCTGGTATAATGCCTGACTTTCCTGTTTAATATGGCTGCGGACTTAATCTGCCAAGGTGGATTGTGCGTTATTCAATTATTTTTAATTCTAAACTGACCTTAAAAGATGTTAGATTTGAGAAAAAAGGGTGACCCACTCAAGGCAAAATGTTGAAACAGTTGACACCACAAGTTCAGAAAAAGACACAAAAACCTTAAATCAGAGTAAACTTTTTCTATTTTAGGTCAGTTAGAATCACCAAAAGTTTTTGCAGAATTTTATAATTTTATAGAGATTTTTTTTTTTATTACACTCATCAAAGTCAAAAATTTACATACACTTCCTTACTATTTGGTAGCATTGCCTTGAAACTGTTTCACTTGGGCCAAACATTGTGGGTTTCCTCCCACAAGCTTCGCACAATAGTTTGCTGGAATTTTGGCCCATTCCTCTTGACAGAACCTGTGTTACAGAGTCAGGTCTGTAGGCCACCTTGCTCACACACGCTTTTTCAGTGCTGCCCACAAATTTTCTATAGGACTGAGGACAGAGCTTTGTGATGGCCACTCCAATGCCTTGACTTTGTTGTCCTTAAGCCACTTAGTAATTAATTTGGATGTATGCTTAGGGTCATTGTCCATTTGGAAGACCCATTTGTGTCCAAGTTTTAACTTCCTGGCTGATGTCTTCAGATGTTGCTTCAACACATCCACATAATTTTCTTTTCTCATGATGCCATCTGTTTTGTGAAGCATGATGCTGCCACCCCCATACTTCACAGCTAGGATGGTGTTCTGAGGCCTGCAAGCTACCCCCCTTTTTCCTCCAAATATACCATTAATCATTATGGCCAAACATTTCAATTTTATTTTCATCAGACCACAGTACACGTCAAAATTAAGATACAGCTGAAAACTGTAATCTGCCTTTTTTACGGCGGTTTTTAAGCAATGGCTTTCTCCTCACTGAGTGGCTTTTCATGTCGGAACAGAACTCATTTTACTGTGGATAGCGATACTATCTTACCAGTTTCAGCCAGCATCTTCACATGGTCTTCTGCTGTTGTCCTGGGGTTGATTTTCACATTTTGCCCCAAAACATGTTCATCTCTGGGACTCAGAATCCGTCTCCTTACTGAGCGGTATGATGGCTGTATACTCCTATGGTTTTTATACTTGAATATTATTGTTTGAATGGATGAACCTGGGACGATCAGGCATCTGGAAATTGTGCATAAGGATGAACCAGACTTGTGGAGGTCCACAATTCTTTTCCTAATGTCTTGGTTGAACTGAGGTACTCTGATGTGTGCCTTAAAATACGTCCACAGGTGTGCCACCAATTAACTCAAATGGTGTCAAATAACCAAACAATCAGAAGCTTCTGAAGCTCAGACTGGAATCATGTAGAAGTTTCTATGTAAACTTCTGATGAAAGTAATAAAAAATGATCAAATATATAAACTTTTGGTGACCCTAACTGACCTAAAACAGAAAAATTTACTCTGATTTAATGTTGGACAGTGAGAAAAAAAGTTTTTGTGTCTTTTTCTGAAATATATGTAAACTTCTGGTTTCAACTGTGTATTCATGTCTTTTACAGGTCTAACAGTGTAGAGTGTAATTATAAGTCTATATTCAGCGGATTCATATTCTGGAGGATGCATTGCCTGCTTTAATGACACAAAAGCATCAAGCATGAGTTCTTACAGAGATTTGTCACAAGGAATGACTTGAGCTAGAAGATACTGACCGAGCTGTAGATCTAAAGTAATGATAGAGTGCTTCAGAATGACAGAGGCATAAACATGTAGAGACAGCATGCAAATAAAGGATTTTTTTCTGATAGACTGAAAAAAAGTTACAGTGAGTTGCTGCAGTTTTAAGGTGAGTGGGAGGGTTTCAGAAGATCCTGGCTAACAACTTACAACATTACAGTACTTGTCAGAGTAGCTAACCGCTACAACAGGAAATTCAAAGACTTAATCCCACACTTCTACTGGATGTCACTGTGGCCACTTCTACCACAAACCTTTAAAGGCAATTTAATCATTAATCTAATTTTACTGTGATTCTTACCAGCTACACTGGAAAGGTGACTCCCCAGTCCCCATTAGGGAATAGATGCAGAATATAATTTTTCAGATTCCAGATTTTAAATGGTCCTAGCTTTAGGTAAGAAATATATTTATTTGAATTCAGTAAATATTTGTTTGATGACTAGGAATTTAAGCTTAAGTAGCTGCACAACGAGATATCCTTCATAGTATTTTATTGCACTACATTGTGTTCTTTAAGAACTTGTGTACACTTTAATTGTAAAATCTAGGTGCAAAAATTTCAAGTAACTATTTGGCTCCAAGAAAAGTCTGAGTGTTAAAAAGAGGTGTAGGTCAGATTGAGTCTGACACCGCTGTCCCTCCCCCCATTCCCAGAATCCCTGGCACAGGCTGCAACTGAGAGACCAAGAGCGGAGGTTTCCTGTGAGCTGCACACAGGAAACAATCTGATATGGGGATTAGTCTGCACAAATAACATTATGGGGGAAACCGCAAGCTCTTTGTCCCGGTGACACCCCCACTGAGGGCTTAGACAAAGAAAACAGACTTTCACAAGAACATGGTCCCTGCACATGGAGAACATACAAGGTCTAATCATCTTATCTTACCCTGTATTTAGGAGAGAAAAAAAACTCAGTTTAAATGGCAACACGCAAATTAATCAGTGATATTTCAGGCCCTTCGTGATTGTTTTGGTCTGTAAACCACACTCCTCGCTAAATGTCAGCCTTTGTTTTCAGGAGGCGGGGGGGTGGGGGGAAGGTTATTGCACCATCTAAACAATACAAATGTGTACCCTCCAAAAATACCTGAGCCATAGCTGAGTGTGCAACATCAACGTATAATAGTTCACATGGAAACATCTCCCAAGAGAGACACCTTCATTACAGTTTCACAGTTTGTTCAATAATGACTTGGTGGGGGGGGGGGGGGATTAGAAACCTTTAAATAGTAAAACAAGATGAATAAAATTGAAAAACATGCATAATTTTTTGGAAGTTAAACTGAATAAATGGAGAAACCTCTGCAGGCCAGATGTGAGGTCCACATTGTAAGCAGAACCATGTGGCAGATCCTGAGACAGGAAGGGTACCGTGAGAGGGAAGTGAGAGATTACAGCATGGCCCGCCTTTTCTTAAAATCAGACTAAATGATGACATCTGGTCATGGTTGCAATTGGTGGGAAAAGGTTCTTCTTCTTCAAAAAACAAGCCAATTAAGTTAGTCTGAAAAATTACTGATCTTTACTGGGAAGCAGAGTCGAGCCCAGCAGACAGTCCTCAGAAGCTGCCTGTGTTAGCATTTAGCATTACCGTGCAGGGTCCATGCCTGACATACAGAAGCATCTCCCACTCCAGCCAGTGCCAATAACTGAGCAGCGCATGCGAGCAATGAACTGCGGAGGTCTAGTCCCTCTGTCAAGCGAGCCTGAGGCAAGGCCTGCCAACACCTCATCAATTTCAGATCTGTCAAATTCATCGTCAGAGATATAGAGACGGCGCAGAGCAGATAACGGCTTCCACAGAGAACGTACCCCACGGCCGCAGCAACACACGGCCCACTACGCCGAACCCTGGATGAGGAGAGATAACAGCACACCACCAACATACCAATATTATATTATGCACTCCATACTACTTCTATGCCATCCCATCGTAAAGTCAATGTTCAATGTTACTCTACAGTGCAATATATGTACATAGCAGATATATATTTTGTACATCCCTGTATACAGTATAGGTAGATTACTATATCTAATCTCATCTCTTTTTATATAGTTTTGAAAGTGTTTTTATCTACATTTCCTTGGAGCAATCTCATATGCTCTGCCTATAGGTCGTCTCCCTCAGTTTCGCCTCAGCCCTGCATCTGAACCTGCATCCAAATGCCGAAAAAGGGGAGAGCAAAAATGAAAATAGCCCCTTGAACTCCCGCTGTCCTTCTAGACGCTGGCATCATACCCCAGGGGTTAAAAGGGCTTATATGAGATTGTGGGAAAATGAACCTTTAGTGATTAAGACTGTATGATCTAAAAATACTCTGTTTATACAAGACAATTGCCAAGAAAGTTTTTTGGTTTTTTTAAGAAGAGAGTGAGGGAAGAAGCAGACTGGCTTTTCAGGGAATATAAGGAGAAGAGTTTCTGCCTAGAAGAGCTATGCAATGATACACAAATCATACCCTCTTAACTAATTCCTTAACTCACAATCTGTTAGGAAAAGTGGAGATGTTGCTGGAATCTTTAAGGACTCCTTCCAATGTACAAGCTACATAAATGGGTATACTAGTCTTGTGTTTGAGGAAGCATTTATAATTTTACCTACCACAACAGCCAATTCTGTGGATACCCTTTTACACACATCTGATTGTAAAGTTCTAAATATTATGGACTCTATTGCACCTATTAAGTTTAGAGCTCTAACAGGTAAATATAAGGGTCTGTGGAGAAATGCCACAGATGTAGCTTGTATAATACAGGAATGCAGAGGAGCTGAGTGAAAATGGAGAAAATCAAGACTACAGATCCATGGCGACATCCGTTAGGGGAGTCTGCGTAACTCTAAAGCATGACAATGCTTTTTCCCAACATTATTAATAGAGACATCAATACTCGGCTACTATTCTCACATCAATAATCGGCAACTATTCTCCATTGTTGATAAATTAACCCCACCCCCCCAGAGCAGCGGGTCAATGGGCCCTCATCTGCTAAAAAGACTCTGTGTCCTTTTTTGCCAACAAGATTGAAAATATAAGATTATCCATTAGTAACACAGTGAAAAACACTGATCTGGTCTTCTTACTTCCACAGTACACCCATTATGTCAGAGTTTAGTACTCTTAATCGAGGAACTCTTGTAAATATAGTAGTTCATTTCAGATCTACTACATGCTGCCTAGAAATTCTGACAGCTTATTTTTCAGCTGTCTAGAGCAGCGATTCTCAACCCATGGGTCGCTACCCAGATTTGGGTCGCGGAAAGTTCTGAAAGGGTCGCGAGGCAGTCCGTGTATATCACAGCCAATGGATTTTAGTTTAATAGTGGAAAAACCAAAATCGGGAAACGACCCATTTCTTGTTTTGTTGATCCTCCCAAGACCCTGCTCAGCACACTACTTCCGCACATTACTCTCTGAAAACCCATGTCCCGTCCCAAAATAAGCGCATAACACCGATCCAACATCAGCACAAGATCTTCCGTTTCTGTTTTTCAACAATATAATCTCTGTACTTGTGCAAAGACATATTGTCTGGCTCCCCGCTAGACCGCGAAGTAAGGCCGCAGGTATGCAGGTCACAACAAAACTGTCAATGGACCCCACAGCAATACAAGTATTTTATTTTCCAATTTTCGTTTACAGTCATACTAAAGAAAACCAACTAAAAGGTCATTTTTTTGTTTTCTGAATTTATCATCAAAACAAAAAACGGTTTGTTTCCCAATTTCGGTTTTGCCACTATACAACGAAAATTCATTGGCCTTCATATACTATATGCACAGTATACGGACAAAAATATTGGGCCATTACACCTATAGGAACTTTTACGACATTCCATTCTAAATCCATAGGCATCAATATGGAGTTGGTCCACCCTTTGCAGCTATAACAGCTGCCACTCTACTGAGAAGGCTTTCCACAAGATTTTTCTGTGGGAATTTTTGCCCATTCATTCAGATGAGCATTTGGGATGTTGGAAGTGAAGGCCTGGCTTGCAATCTCTGTTCTAGTTCATCCCAAAGGTGTTTGGTGGGGTTGAGGTCAGGGCTCTGTGTGGGCCAGTCAAGTTCTTCCACACCAAACTCATCCAACCATGTCTTCATGGACCTTGCTTTGTACACTGGGTTACAGACATGCTGGGACAGAAAAGGACCTTCCCCAAACGGTTCTCACGAAGTTGAAAGCACAGAAATGTCTAGGTATGCTGAAGCATTAAGAGTTCCCTTCACTGGAGCTAAGGGGCCTGAAAACAACCCCATACCATTATCCCTCCTCCACCAAACTTTACAGTTGGCACAATGCAGTTATGAAGGTAACTTTCTCTGGGCATCCGCCAAACCCAGACTAATGCATCAGACTGCCACACAGAGACGTGTGATTCATCACTCCACAGAACACATTTCCACGGCTCCAGAGTCCAGTGGCGGTGTGCTTTATACCAGCCCGTCTGACACTTGGCAATGTGCTGGGTGATGTGAGGCTTGAATGCAGCTGCTCGGCCATGGAAGCCCATTCCATGAAGCTCCTGGTGCACAGTTTTCATGCTGGGGTTAATGCCAGAGGAAGCCTGGAACTCTGTGGTTATTGAGTAAACAGAGCGTTGGCGACTTTTACGCACGATGTGCCTCAGCACTTGGCGACCTCGTTCTGTTACTTTACATGGTCAGCCACTTCACAGCGGAGTTTGTTGTTCCTAAACACTTTCACTTTGCAATAATACCATTTACATTTGACCGTGGAATATCTATCAGGGAAAAAACTTCATGAAATGACTTATTGCAAAGGTGACATCCTATGACAGTACCATATTTGAAATCACTGAGGTCTTCAGAATGACCCATTCTTTCACAAATGTTTGTAAACCTGACTGCATGGCTAGGTGCTTGATTTTACATACCGCATGCAATGGGTTTGAAAAACTGAATTCAAAGATTAAGTGGTGTGTCCCAATACTTTTGTCCACATAGTATAGCTGTGTTCTCTAATGACTATATGCTTCCTTTGACGTACTATGTAACTGTCTGGAGCAAGTTAACACATGGATGCAGCAAAACTTTCTTCAGTTAAACATTGACAAGATGGAAATCATTTTATCTGGTAACAAGGAGGTAAGGTTTAAAAGGTTTATTGTAAATCCAGAACCATCACCCAGATTAGAAATATTGGTGTTTTAATGGTCACTGATTTAACTTTTAGTAACCATATACACGCAGGGACTAGGTCAGCTTTCTATCTAAAAAAATATCAGGAAAGTCTTATGTCAAAGGCTTATGTCAAGACAAGACTTGGAGAAAATAATCCATGCTCTCATTTCCAGTGGGGTGGATTATTGTAGTGCACTTTTGTCTGGTCTTTTGTCTGCAACTGATTCAAAATACCACTGCAAGATTGCTTCCAAACAATTACAGAACAGAGTACATCAACCCAGGTCTTAGGTCTTTACATTAGTTTCCAGATAGAACTGATTTAAAAATACTGCTAACTGTCCATAAATCACTTCATGTTCTCCACCCAACATACATTACTGAGACGCTTGTAGCCCTTAGATCCCTGGACTGGTCTACTGGCGGTTCCTAAAGCTAGAACTAAGCAGGAAGAAATGGCTTTTAGCTACTATGTTGCCAAAAACTGCACAGAGGCAGACTCTCTGTGTTGTGAAGATGGGATGAGGTTCACCACTCAGTGACAGACTGTGTGGGCAAATAGTGCAACAGTTTAAGAATAATGCTCCTCAGCATAATATTGGAAAGAATTTGGGAATTTCATCATCTACAGTACATAATATCATTAAAAGATTCAGAGAATCTGGAGAAATCTCTGTATGCGAGGGACAAGGTTGAAAACCAGTATTGGGTAACTGATCTTCAGGTCCTTAGGCAGCGCTGCATTAATAACAGACAATTCTATAGTGGAAATCACTGTATGGGCTCAGGAACACTCCTAAACACCATTGTCTAAGAACACAAGTTGTTGCTGCATCCACAAATGCAGGATGAAACTCTACCATTCAAAGAAGAATCCATATCTAAACATGATCCAGAAATGCCGCCGGCATCTCTGGGCCCGAGTTCATTTAAAATGGACTGAGGCAAAATGGAAAACTGTCCTGTGGTTTGACAAAACAAAATTTCAGATTCTTTTGGAAATCACAGATGCCACATCCTCCGGGCTGAAGAGGAGAGGGACCATCCAGCTTGTTATCAGCGGACAGTTTAAAAGCCAGCATCCATGATGATATGGGGGTGCATTAGTGCCCATGGCTTGGGTACCTTGTAGATCTGGGAATGCGGCATTAATACCAAACAGTATATACAGGTTTTCGAGCAACATATGCTGCCACCCACGCAATGTGTTTTTTCAGAGAAGGCCATGTATATTTCAGCAAGAAGATGCAAAACCGTATTCTGCGCGTATTACAATGGCATGGCTCCACAGAATAGTCCGGGTGCAAGACTTGCCTGCCTGCAGTCCACAGCTGTCACTCACTGAAAACACTGGGAGCATCATGAAACAAAAAAAATATGACAAAGGAGACCCTGAACTGCTGAGCAGCTGAAATCCTGTATCAGGCATGAATGGGACAGCATTTCACTTCCAGAACTCCAGCAACTGGTCTCCTCAGTTCCCAAATGTTTACAGAGTGTTGTTAAAAGAAGAGGTGATGCAACACAGTGCTAAACATGCCCCGTCCCAACTTCTTTGAAACCTGTTGCTGGCATTAAATTCAAAATTGAGCGTATGTTTGTCATAAAACTATAAAATTCCTCAGTTTCAACATTTTATATTCAGTCTTTGTTCTATTTTCAATTAAATATGGGTTTATATGATTTGTAAATCATTGCATTCTGTTTTTATTTACATTTTACATAATGTCCCAACTTTTTTGGAAACAGCGTTGTAAAACAGCACCATTATTCTCCCAGATGTAATACAGCACTGGAACTAACGTTTTCCATTAAAGAAATGCCACAGTAGCCAGCTGTATATATTTGGACAATTAAAGTTGTTTTTAATTGACAGGTCTCCTTGAGTAAACATAGCCGTGAACCTGAAGATGTTTTTCCCGTTGCCCTTGAAGAGGCTACCTGATAGAAGGTAACTGGCCCCAGATACTATATATGTCACCTTTAAGCTGTATTTCTGGAACAAAGAAGATCATATTTCTCATATAATGGGCAGCAGGCATTTCCTCAGCTTCAAGAATGCTGCAATTAAAGGAGGAACAGATACTGGGACTGGACCACAAGGTTAATACCTCCCTCACGCACCATTTCAATCGGTCGGGCTGAAAGGTACTCTGACAACAAAGTTGACGAATCCTGCGCCATTTAACACATCCCTCTGGAGTTGTAAATCACCACCACTGTGCTTTGTTTTCTTTCTCTCACTCTCTGAATAGTTACGAGACTCACACCCTTAGTAATTGCTGGTCTCAGCCACTCCCTCTCAATGATGACTTTATGGGACTGAGTCACTTCATGTCTTTCAGCTCACGCCCCTTAACTTACCGACTGACTGCTCAGGCTCAGAGGCCACCACCCCCCCTACCTCCAAGCCATGACCTCGCATCACCCCTCCGAACACAGACTGCCTCCTGGCTCTAGCCCATCATCCTGTTGGAGTTTCCCTTTTGGCTGGTGTTCGGTTATGCAATCTGTCGGTTCTTCTTCATGAATTACTGCATTTAATCCCTCGCTCCCTCACCTAGGACCTTTTTAAATGAAGAGCGGTGTGGGTTTGTGGGGTATTAAGGCGTGAGGAGATACGACTCTCCAGTGGTCTGATAATGTGGCCCGTCCAAAATGGGAGGTCACCCTGTTGCCATGACAACACCTCTCCTACACTGTGCTTATCGCTTTGGCTCCAAACAGGCAGCTAGCCAGGCGGAGTCAACAGGTATCACTGTCGGTGGGTTGTGGTAGGGTTGGGTGAGGGGGGGGCTGCTTGTGTGTAGCAGGGCAAACTTCACAGATACATCCCAGAACATCCTGAGGGTTAGGGCGGTGGGCTGCTACGAATTTTACTGAAAGTGGTCAACTGAAAAGGAAACATAGATTCAACCAAAGTGCTGCCATGACAGCACTGATATCAAACTGAACTTCAATGAAAGGTAGAAAAAGAAGAAATCTGGGAAAAAGACAAAGCAGTTATGTAATAGTTCCTTTTAATGAAAAACAGAGTCCTTTTTGTGAATAGGAAAGAATAAAACATGGCAACACAGAGAAATACTTCAATGAGGGCAGCAAAAGGATGCTTTGATCTCAGGGTTTAGGGTATAACGAAGGGGTTTTTACATTATTTTACAACTGCTATAAGAATGTTTAATTTCTCAGCAGTGTGTCAATATAACTGTTTAAAGCAGCGGTAAAATAATGGGGCATACAATTTCTCTTAAAGTAAAGTTCATTTTACTTCATATTAAAAATAACCACCTTAAATGAATCATAACTAAATAAATGTGCAAACTGACTGCATATGGTGACTGATAAAACCGCAAAGGTTTTATCAGTGAGGTTAGTTTTGGTTCATATTTCCTATGTATTACAGTCGTCCCTCGCCATTTCACGCTTCGACTTTCGCGGCTTCACTCTATTGTGGTTTTATCAAATACATTTATTCATCAAAACGTTGAAAATGATACAGCGCGCGATCGGTTGTCTGAGTCAATTATACACCTCTGTATTACAATTAAAATTACTGTACGTATGGACTTTAGGCCTATGTGTTCGAGCACCCCCGCAAATCCTTCAACGCCAGGTGCAGCCGAATAATAAAGAAATAAAGAATCCTACTAAATTCATTTAATGCGGTAGAGTCTGGAACGGATTAACCGCGATAAACGAAGGACAACATACATACATACACACACACATATATATATATATATATATATATATATATATATATATATATATACACACACACACACACACACATATATATATATATATATATATATATATATATATATATATATATATATATATACACACAAAAACACACACACACACATATATATATATATATATATATAAAAATAATGACAGGCTCATTTTTATGCTTCATTTTTAAATATACCATTGTACCATTGAGACTGCAAATACAATTCTTTTTTTGGCAATCACTCAAAAAGGTTGCATGAAATAGCACAATACAGCGGAAGTGCTATTCGCTATTTTACACAATCCTTATCTTTCAATAAAACATCCACAGATAAAAGAGAAAGCAGAAGAAACTTAATAGTACTGACTGTAGCAGCAATATCCACCGACCATAGTTAACAGTAATCTGCCTGTAGATACATTTTGGCCTAAGATAAACCTGAGCTTCTCCATGTACGTCTACAACTACACAAAAGAAATACAGTATCAATAGCCTAAGCGCGTTAAACAAAGGTCCATAAAGTGCACCTGCATGAGTCATTTTCTAGTTAATATGACGCTCATTTATGGGTTGTCCAAACAGCACATTTATGCCATGGCTACTTCATGTACGAGAAACATTGCGAAATTCTCAGATTTATACCATTAAAACACTTTACTCTTTGGACGGCCTAACCAAAATGACCGAAGTTAGTTTAGTGTTTTTCAGATACAATAAGAAGCATTTGAGAAATGTATAATGGAGAATGTATTCTTTATCCAGTCTCTGACATTTCTGAGCTGTGGCACATTGCTTGGAATCATAAATGCAAATGAAATAGTAGTAAACACAGGAATGAAAAGAGGTTCTCTACAACTCACCTAATGAGTCCATTGACTGTGGATACAGGCTGAGAAACTGCCACCTCCGTTGGGCCCTGACATCCAGGGAGACAAAAACATCTGTGAGAACAACCAACAAAGACATTAGCCACAACAACTGGCTTGACTTCTCAAAAACAAATCCAGTCTTCCAGACATCTGAGTGAAAAAGTACCTTGGAAGCAATTAAACAGGAAACTTTGTGCACTTGCCAAGTCGTGTGTGCTACAAGAATCAGGGGTGTAACCAAACAAGTGTCTTCTGTGGCTTATGACAGGACCCACTGAACTAATTGTAAGAAAAACTTTGGCAGAGTTAACATTTGAAAAAAATATTATCCTGACTGTAGGCCTAATTCAAAATTATCTGACCCCCATCTCAAGGCTTTAATGTAACTTGGTCACTTGGTCCTGGTCATGTACCAAAATCCTGTTTTATCTGTCATCTGCTGCAGAAAAACAGTCACTGAAGCAGAAAAGCTTTTTTTCCAGTTGCCAGCATTCAGTTTCATAGGTGCAGGACAGACAAGCTGTGACTGTCAGTTGGGTGCTGTAAAGTCAGTTCTTAAACTTATCAACTTATCCGTGATCTAATTCCTCTGTCCTGACTCTTTTTAGAAGGGACATAGCTTGACACTCAGTCAGGAGGGACAAAACAAAAACGAAGTATCTCAAGAAGAATCAGCAAAGAACGGCATAACATATCCTTTCCTGTTTGTGGGGTTGCTATTTGACTATTTCATTGCGTAGATATTTACAATAGACTGGAACAGATTGAAATGCATGAAGTCAACTATGGTTGTAATCAAAGCAGAACCAAATTTACCAGAGTATGTTTCCCTCTTGCTGCTCATTTTATTTTTATTTTTTTAGCTTTCGCATGGTAGGGCAGGTCTGTTTTCTGTAATGGTTGACTTGCGTTCGCAAGATAGTGAAGGGGTCAACTGCTGGGGAAAAGGCCACATGCAAAACGCTTAAAAATGGGCAAACAGAGATGCCATTTGTTCTGCCTCTGCCTTCTTTTTCCAGACCAACCAATTTGGGTGAAAAGGTTATGAATTCAAAGTCCTCTTTGTGGTTAGCATTCCTTCCCATGAAATAATCACAAATTAGTTGATCTAGCCAAACTGTTACACGGCATGATTTTTAAGCTTATGATTAATTATATTTAATAACACTGTTGATGATCACCTCACTGAAGTTTGTTGTGTTAAGGCTTTTATTTGTGTTTTATGGAACACTGATTACCATGGATTTAAATGATTCCAGGAAAACTATGATAAAACACATTATATATATTATCAGATATGTCAAGGTTGGGAACATTCATGAAGACTTTAGGTCAAAAATAGTTCAACCACGTCTTTGCACCAGAACACAATAACTATAAAGTGTGGTCATTTTTTAGAAGAAAAAAAAAAAATCAATGATCATGTCTCTCTATAACAACAAATATGATAAATATTTTAAGGCCAGCACAATACTATTCTACACTTTTTCCACCATCAACAAATGCTGCTTGACTAGAGGGTTGCATAAGCTTGACCTTGGTTTGTATAACTGAAATGCTATCCAGGTTGTCTTTGGGCTTACGGCTATGAGACCCATTTTAAAAACTGAAGTCACTACGTAAGTTTAAGATTCCAAAGGAAAAAAAAAACCTCGTGCAGCAATGTAATCCAGTCAGCCTTGGTAATGAGTAGAAAAAGAAAAGCACAAAATAGCCAGATTGACTTGTTAACAAAATGGGAGTGAGACAGCACATGATCTATAGGGAGAGCAACTACATGTTACTGGAACTAAGCATTTCACGAGCAGAACCTCAGCTTCGACAAGGACAGCCCAAGTTTGCAGATCCCAAAGCTGAACAGGCTTCTTCCCTTCATTCCCAACTAACGCAACCGCTCTCTCTCATCTGAGAATGACAATGTCCAGAGAGACTGACATGACTTTATACTCAAAATAAATACACTGAGGGAGAAAAAACACCAACATGTAACAGTGCTTCCTACCTCTGCCCCAAATATACAGAAGTACCTTTGAGTTTTATAATTGGACTAGTGAGATTTGAGGTTCCACTGGAGCAAAGTCGCAGTGAGTCACCTGAATTAGGGAGGTCTTCCATGGCTAACATCCCACTTCAAACAGCTAACCCACAAGAAAATGCCTGAGCACTATTAGCACTGTCAAAAAAGCAGATAAGTTTTTAAGATGAATAGAGAAAAAAAATCTGGCTGACACCTAAACCACCATTCTGCAGGCTAGGAATAATGTACTTTGACATCACAATGAATCCCAGATTCACAAGACGTTGATCCAGTAATCCATGCTTTTTTAAACCACAGTATTGAGATCCTGCTGAGAAAACTTGCAGTTTTTTTTTTTTTTTTTTTTTTTAAAGAACAGAAATAATGATATGCTTTTGTGGCAGTGCATGTGACCAAGTCTGCTCCACAGCCCAGCCAAAAAAAAGCAGCAGCTCTTGCAACCAGCCTTGTGCGAATTTGACACAGCTGGTTCTCGTCTCCCTAACAGCACTGACAAGGATAAGAGGGCCAGTGAGAGGAGAGAGTAGAGAGGAGAGGCAGCCAGATGAGGCTGCTGTGCAGACATTGTGTGCCAGGCCTGTAAGGGGTTTTTTTTGGGAAATACCACAGGGCACAGTGTAATTCCTGCAAGCTGTTTTGTTTATATTGTTATTTTGAAAGCCTGGGTCATGCTGCTCCTTTGGCATCAAGCTTGTCCCATACATCTGGAGCCACGCCTGAGACTCCCCCACGCGAGTTGCACATACCCACATCCACCCGGGGGCCCTCTTCGATCGGCTGCGGTAATGAGCTGTTCGCCACCTCTGCACCGTCAAACTATTAAACAATCAGACAGCTGGAAGCAATGTAACTGACAGTAATGTACTGCTTTCGCTTGTACTAAAATTGGCTTATGTAATGGAAGGACTTACACATTTGGACAAATAAAGTCATTTATGCTGGAGCATGCCACATGAGCAAGGAAATCCATCCATCTTCTATACTGCTCATCCAACAGTGGATGACAGTGTGCCTGTCCCGGACAGAACAAGGCACACCCTTTGTAAGACACCAGTCCACCACAGAACATGTAGAATAAGAAAAGCTTAGAGACATCAATTCGCCTAAATGCATGCTTCTGGACTGCAGGAGAAAATCCACGCATGTGGGAAAACATGCCAACTCTGTAAGTATACAGCTATGGTATTGCTTACTGGACCACTGCATTACCACTGAAGATGGACATTTAAAATAGAGCATAATAGTACTGCTTCCTGTTAAATCAAAGGATTAATTAAAAAAAATAAAAATTCAGGATACTTTTATGGGGTCCTACAAACAACTGGGCTTTGCAAAAGTTTCAAAACTCCACTACCAATTGTTATCAATTTACCGAGCATGACCTTCACAGGCCACAGCAGAAATCCACTTCCCTAGAAAGCCACTGAAATGAGTCCTTACTCTTATTTTGTGTTAACAGAGAATAAAACGCTCCACTTCCATTCCTGTGGAGGTTGCCGAACCAAGCACATACCGGTTGACTGACTTGCCTCGGTGGGTCAAGTGAATACACGAAAGCCCCTTTTAACCTAGCATCCAGAGAAGAAGAATTAACCCTGCAAGGAGAGCTGGGACCATCTGCATTCTCATTATATGAATCTGATGTTTTCAAAGTCATCCCGACAACCACCTTCTGCCAGCTTAAAAGTGACCCAGGCACATCACTACTAATTAATGAAATCAGGGGCACTGGTCTCAGAAAGTATTGATTTATCAGGTATTCATTGGGGGAAAATGAACTAAAGGTCCCCAGAAGTAAGAAAACGTGGGCAGGGATTTCATCATACACATACCGTACTTAAAGTTAATGAGGCACATACCCCTGTAGCATGTAATCCACAAGCAGGACTCGGGCAGGCAGCCAACTGGCAATTGTACTGATAAATCTTGCTGGAGCCTCTAAATGATCTCAGCTTTTCTCTTGTATCTGGTTGCATCAGTCAGGCTGTTAACGTTTGACTTAGAGACTTCAGTATTACGCTCGCTGTTTTGTGGAATTAAGCAAATACGAAAACGACAAACGTGGAATAAATCCGTCAAACCTGTTCCACATTAAACAGTAAGATATGTTCAATTGTTTCCGACTTTTTGTGGGATTTTAAAATGCATGTCAAACAATAACTATTCTCCGCGTGACTTAAGCGCCTTGTAATGCTGAAAGGCACCGGCACGAAAATAAATCATCGATAATACGGCAGCTTTGTGTTCTAAACGTATACAAATGCATAACATGTAACAAGTAGTTGCGATTTGAAGTATGTATTGTATAATCACAGGGGCACACAGTTTGACCCAAACAAAGTAAATATATGTAACTGACAATGCTAAAAATTCTTTTAAAAACTAAAGTCGGTATAATATCAAATCTGGGAACATACCCGGCCATTGCATGCAGAGTCGTCCTTGGTTCGCAATTCAAGTGATTCTTCCTCCTCTTTTTCCCCATAGTCTCTCCCATGAAAACTGAACCTGCAGCACAGTAAGCTATATCCTTGCAAAGACATTCAAACAGAGATGGGTCGGTGTCTCTGACAACCCCCCCGCCGTACAGACAGCATCCGCCGATACCTCTGCCCTGCGCTTTTAGGACAATCCGTACCGAAACTCAGACGGAAACACCGTCTAACTCGAAACTCATTTTGGGTATCCAAGATATGCTTAAGGGACCCCTAAACCCTGAAACTGATGCGAAACATGTCGCAGATATTTAATTGCATTAACTCCGCATCAGACGCGTCCTAGTTGGCAGACATGCGACCAAAGTATCGCTCGATCCGTTTCCCGTGCAGCAGGAGCCTTTCAGCTCTCCTCAATTTCCCAGCGCTGATTTTGCGGATCAATAAGTTGTTAAAGTCTTCGGCCGGGCGACCTTAGATGCGCCCCGAAATTAATCCAGCCGTACTTTTCCAGCGATGATTCCTAGTCCAGCTTTCCGTGAGGGAGTAGCAACCTCACACACTATCAGCACAAGACCCCCGACTGCACGCCGCCCGGGACACACGGCTCGGAAGAGCTCGCCCTGGCCGTGCGTGACAGCTTTCTGGGAGGGCCGTCCTGTGACGCCGAGAGGCGCAACAAGCCAGCCGATCGCTTCGAGCCCGGCATCGAACCCCCTCTACTGGCTGCTTTCGGTGCGCTTCTACAGCACTTCTGTATTCACTTGAAATTAATTGAGAAAACGGTGGATTTTCTAGGAGTGGGGAGACATTTCTGTTTAGCGAAGAGACAACATACTTTACGACGTGCGTTAACTATTTCGTTTCTTGGAAGTGATAGTTAATAGAAGTAGACTATTGCATAAAAATCCTGTAGTGGAAATTCCAGTTTCAAAAGAAGTAAAACAACGATATCAATCCACTGAGTGACTTTCGGGCGGGTTTTGGGTGGCTGAACAGGTCTACATTTTTATCAGGAAAGAAATTAAATTATCATAAAGAAAAATATATAACATTATTAAAGCACATTCTCGCGACTGTAGTGACACTTTAAGGAAAAATCGTATTGAATAGAATTCTCCAGTTAATTAAAATATATGCTAAAAAGTAAGATGTAAGCAATAGTAAAACAAGTTCTTGTCATTATGATTTCTCCTGTGAAATTGCATTTTTAGGTATCAGGCATGTGTCTCTGACTTTTAAATTTTGAAGTTATAAAGTAACCATTCCAAATAGGCAAAAAATTGGCCAGTTCAACATGATGCCCTGTCGTTTCCTACGGGGTTAACTATTGGAATTGATAGGAACCGAAATGTAAAACTATAGTAATTGTAAATGGTGAATATTAAATATTGTATAAAAGCTTTTTGAGCATTAATAAAGAACTATATGGCAGATGTCTTTCAAGTTACCGGTTAGATTCAGGAAGGCACGGTCTTTCATAAGTGTCTGGTGTCGATTTATTGTAACGTAAGATTTGTTCTGTCTCTCATGTTCCTTGTCCGACTTCTCCAGCCCTGATCAGCGGCACAGGTCCTACTCTGGCTGGTCACTAGGTTATCTATGATCGTTTGTTGACCCCCAACGCATGCGATTGGTACGGAAGTGTGCTTAACTTTTTTTGTCACTGAGTGTATGTTTGGGTTACAATAGTGTACCTGTAATCTAGTGGACAACACTTCATGAACCTTTTGCTGTTGTGCAGAATAACGTTAATCAACATGTAGATGTATATAATTATCAATACTATTATAAACTGAAACATACAGCCTTGTTATTGTACTGCTATATGATGTGATTTTTAAACTCATCCAAAATACAACCTAAAAAAAATTAAGGTATTTTTTTTTTCTTTGCACAGCAATGTACTAAGATTTGCCAATATTTTAATAAGACTGCACTACTCTGTTTCGGTCTGCACTCTCTTCCTTCCACTCTGCTTTCGTTTTCCGATCAGAGCATAAATAGCCACTTTTTTTTTTTTTACTTCCCAAAAACCAATAATTTGTAAAATATTTGTATGAAATAAATAGTCTGAAAACACACTATTTGTGTTTTGCTGAATACCATAGTCGGATTGGGCTGTGGGGTGGTGCAGTGGTTAACACTGTTGCTTTACACCTCTGGGACCTGGGTTCAAGTTTCACCCTGGCCTACATGTATGTGGAATTTGCATGTTCTCCCTGTGTTGTCAAGGGGGTTCCTCTGAGTCCTCCAGTTTCTCCCCACAGTCCAAAAACAATGGAGCTCCCATTGTGTGCCTTGCAATGGGTTCATGCCCCATCCTGGGTTTTTCCATGCCTTCCCTGTACTCTCCAGGATAGACTCCACACCACCAACGACCCTGAATAGGACAAGTGGTTACAGAAAATGGGTGGATTTGGCTGCAGCCCTACTATCTAAAGGACTGGCGGTTTGAATTTTGACTCCCTTCTATATATCATACAGTATGTGGTCATCTATTGTTGAGCTGAGACACCACAGATAATGGCAATGACAACATCCAGGCTTAGAGTGACTGTCTTTGTTATGAAGTGAGTGTGTTCCTCATATCAGTATTATCTGCTGATTTTAGTACTTTTTTCAAAGTCATTTTGTGATAACAGCAAAAAGCATAGCATTCTTTTGTGAGCTGGGAGCTTTTCACCAAGTCCCCAGTGAAGGATATTGATTCTTTTTGTTTTCTCCCATGGTACATTTCTGTGTTTTATGAGATTGCCCAGTGGCCTGTACTATGAAGCGGGGTTACTGGCATATCGGGGTAACTTGTCGGATTTAAGGTACCACAGTTTAAATTGACTTCATATTTGTTCACTTACATTTTGCCCAGACTACCTTAAATCTGACAAGTTACCCCAATAAGGCAGTAACCCCGCTTCATAGTACAGGCCACAGATTCAGTGATGCAGCCCATAAGCACCCTTCACGCCCACAACCACCCAGAAAACGGAGGAAACATTTATCCGGGGCACTGGGCTGAATATGGAGTTTGCTGATTTATGTAGAACATTTGGAGAAAAAATTGTTAGCTGGGAAAAGGGTACCAGGATATGGAATGAATGGCTCAGAGTGGGACGGGAGTGTGTCTGTATGCATAGTTTACACAGCAATGCATTGCTGCACAAGAATCCTCTGGGTACATGTTCAGAATTACATAACATGAGTCATGGAACGATGAACCAAACTCATGGTTGCATCCAATATTTGATCAAATAAGACGAGGGGGTCTAAAACAATTCAAGTAATACTTTCAAGGAAGTTTTCAATGATTGTCTCATCATATCAAGGCAACACTCTAACTCAGAAAAACAGACGAGAGGCTGGATGCAACAGTGATTTCAATTTCTGTACATGCATCTTCCAACTTATCCTGGTTGGGAATGCAGGGGATTATTATTTTCATCCTTTTAAATGTTTTTTGGGAAAATATATGGTACGTCCATCCATTTTCTGTACCCGTTAGTCCTATGCAGGGTTGTGGGAGTCCAGGACCTATCCCAGAAACTATGGTCACAAGGCAGGGAACAACCCAGGATGAGGCGCCAACCCATCGCAGGGGACAGACACACATTCACACCTATGGACAATTTGGTAACTTCAATTCACCTTAGTATGTTTTTCGACTGTGAGGGGAAACTGGAGTCCCCCGAGAAGAGCATACAAACTCCACACACAAGCGAATCCAGGTCCCAGAGTCGTGGAACAACAGTACTAACAACTTTGGGCTATGGGTTATGGTATATAGTCCAAAAGAATTCTTGGTTCAGATTTAAAACAACTCCCAACATATCTGTCTGCTTCTTTATGTGTTCAATTAGAGTGTGTACCTATATCCGCAGACCCGCCTTAGGTGCAGTAAATGAACTCCCAGGGCAAGAATACGAGAAAAAAAAAGAAAGAAAGTTTATTACGGATGCAAAATGAGCAAATCAGATGAAAGCATGGGAAACGGGTCTGCTTAAAAGACAAAAGAGCGATTCAGTAATTCTGCTGGGCTTGAACAAAAAGGTTGCTACAGTCTGCTTCTGGGAGCCTGCAGTGCCTGCAGGTTTGATGGCTCTCTGATTACTTGATTTGCTTAATTAGGCAAATAATTCACTCAGGTGCAAACATATAATCAAAGCCTGTGTGAGCATCAGCCCTAGAAAGTGACTGGTCCATGGTTTGGGGCAGGTTCCACCAGCTCGGTCCTGCATGCTGCTCTTTCTGTTGAAGTTCTGTGTTCCTTTCTGCTGGCATTTGGAAGCAGAGACTCTTTTTTCTGCATTTTTTGGAATTTAAATTGCTGTGCAACAATGTGGCTTCACTGAGTTAGGGGGCAGTGAGTCACTTATTAAAACACCCTCAATTAGGGCTGGGTAACATAGTAAAATATTTTATAAAGATTTCATATCAATTGATATTGATAATGATCGCCATATAATTCAAGTCATTATCTCTTTACTTCAAGGCTCCATTTGCTAAAAATTCCCCTAAAATTTGCCATAAACAGATAACAAAGGCAACAAATCGAATGGTCTACAAACTGAAATATAATTGTAATAAATTAACTGTACAAAAATGAACATTTTTGTCATAGGGTGAAACTTTTTTTTTCTCTTACTGCCTTGCTGCTCGTTCCTGGGGACAGGTTTGACTTTGCTGGTAGAGCTGTCACCCGTCTCTCAGTGAAAAGTAAAATGCTGTGTCCAATTTTTAACCAATACAGTATATTTGTAATGTATCTCTTCAGATTGAAATCTAATTGCTGGTGTTTGTGACTGTAAGCACTTGCATTCCGTATGTACTACTACATGGAAATGCTTCAAGTGGTGAAAAACGTATTTCCAGTTTTAGTTGGCACAAGTTTTCGGAGTTTACAGTACACAGTACCAGTCTGTTTCTTCCCCTGCACTTGACGTTTCATCTGAGGGAGCCCTAATCTCTTCCATGATATTACCAAAACAAGTAGCATGTGGCGAGTTCTGCTAATTCAATCAACCTCTCTGTGAGTTTGTTGGGTGTAGGATGTCCATTGGTTGGTTGGAAATGCATTTTTTTCTGTGATGTGATTTCTGTGAGCTCATATGTGCTATCAAGCAATGTTCTTTACCTACAGTTTATCGAAGTTTCTTATTTTCTTATCATAAAAATTTTATATGATGCTAAGTCGATACACTATTTATGTTGCCCAACCCTATCCTCAGTACAGCCAAGTGAATATCCTGATGTTGCTTGTTCTAAAACAGCCTCACAGTCATTTAGTTTCAAGGACGTTCTCTCCGCCACCGGTAGGCAGAATGATTGCAGATACCCGTGGTAAATGCGCAATGTTCTCACACAAGCCCTGCATTGTTGTGGAAATGTTTTTTTCACGTTAGCTGCAATGCTGGTAGAAGTCGCATTGCTTGGCATGGTCCTGTCACATGGGTGTTATCGCATTGCTGTTCATGATGACTCTGCATGTATTTGGTGGCAGACAGACAAAAGGCAAGTAGCTGCAGTGTTGCTGAGGGTGGAGACCTCGTTCTGTGTGTATTGGACTTCGGCCAGCAGAGTGGGCTGTGGGTGCCGTTGTTCAGTAGTAGCGAAGGGAAACATATCTGCCGTTTCTCAGCAGCAGTTAGGGTGGCTGCTCATAATCAGAGTAGTAATGCAGCTTCAACTCTTTGTGTGAGGAGTTTTTCTGTTCTTTCTGCCTAAACATGGTTCTTGTTCTGGTTCCTAAGTCTCAGATGCTGAACTACCCTTGGTGTATGTAACTGTATGTTGTCTGGTGTGGTGTAGTGTGTCGTCCACAATGTGCACTGCATTTCCTGGGATGGGCTCTGGATAACAGGATCCATAAAGAGACAGGGTGCCTGAATAGTAAAGTCCAAAAGAAATGCAGGGCAGTGGCGGTAGCATTTTAATCATATGGGTGTAATCATACCAGTTTCATGAGGCCTGCAAATGCAATGATCAAAGTAATGTTGAATAATGTTGATGAAATATGATCAGACTTTTATCCCGTGAAACGTGAGCCACTGGATCATTTGGGAGGACCTCAGAAAGTGACAGGACACAAACTTACACGGGAGGCAGGAGAACAAAACACAGGAGCTGAATAAATGATTTTGTACAATCAGCCTGGGCCTGCATTCATCAGATCCCATTCTGATAAGAGGATGCAATGTTTTTTTGTTGGACTTGTTAGTCTGTCTCTGCCATCTGCTCCTTTTAGGCACAAGGTTGAGTGCCATTTTCTGTCAGTAGTAGGAATCCCAGGGGGTCAGTATCACAGGCCAGGAAATATTTGGCTGATTGTTCGTTTAAGTTCATGAAACATTAGGTGAAGAGCATTAGCTTACACGTATGTACAACAAATGATAGACAGACAGATTGACTGACTGGACTGAACAATAGGATGGCATACAGATCATTGGAGTAAGACACTGTAATTATGATTGGAGGGCTACCCATTCAAATCCCATGATCGGGATTTCGCCATTGGACCCTTGAGCAGGATCCTCAACCTTTTGCCTGAACCTACGTTCTCAAAAAATGTGTGGATAAAGGCATCTGTTAAGTAAAAAAAATGTACAGTAAATATATCCCCTGAGGGGAAATTAATGGGAAAACAGCGGCAACATCAGACATCCAATAGTGTAAACAGATGACAAAAGGTAAACAGCACAGGGCAAGAAAAAATAAAGGTACACACATTGTATATATAAGAATTCTAGTGTGAATTAATGTGAATAATCTAGTGTGAATTTATTCTTAATGTGAATAAAGTAATGCTATAGGGAGATTAAAATGAGCTGGCTGGGTAACTGTAGTAAATCAGAACAGCGGTTTTCCATATTAAGTTTTGAGAATGTTGTTGTGGATTCATCTGTCTCTGAAAGACCAGTTGTTCAGCAGACCAGCTGGTCTGTACAAGACACTGGGGGGGCAGACTGGTCATTAACAGCCATCTTGTTATAGAGCATCCCCAGCTCTAATAATAGCTCCAGCTTTCCATGCTGCAACTCCTGTTGATTCTACTGTGAGTCCTCAATGAGTCACAGAAGAAGACATTGTTTAAACACATTAGTCATGTGTTAATTATAATGCAGTTCATATGGGCTGGGAGGCCAGCGCTGTATGTTGTATTACAAGAGCTTCATGTGGAATACCTGTGTCCCACTGTCTAGTCCCAAATATTATGGAATTTCTCATGTCTTGCTAATGGTTTGGACAGCTAGGGATCAGATAAAAACTGAAAATATACAATTATCCAACATTTTCTCTACAATAAAGTGTGCATGAGAAAGGGACACATAAAACTGACTCATATTAAAACAAAAATAAATAATATTCTCAGACTTTTAAACTTGGGCAGAAATTCTGTTAACATGGTTTCTGAAAATCTCTCCATGAATCACCACCTTATTGTGGTTGTGGTGGTGTTGGGGGGGGGGGGGTTTCTGTGCCTCTGTGATCATAGGAGCTATGTTTTTGGGGGCAATTGTCCCTAGTAGGGTTCCCCAAAGCAACTTGGTCCTAGATGAGCAGCCAGAAAAAGTGTTTTTCAAAAGACCCCTATGAAGAACAAAATTAGGCATCAAGTAATTTTGCCCATATTAGGGACAGTGGGGCCCCTCCCTGGAGGGGAGCCCTGGGAGGGGGAGCTCGCAGCCCTGGGAGGGGGATCTCACTGGCAAATGTCTGGGATTAGATCTGCCTGGGCAAAGTCCGAAAGAGTTAGCAAATAAGTAAATAAAATGTATTTATAGAGCACATTTCAAAACAACAAGCATACACCAATGTGGAATAACAGGAATAAAGTTAAATGAATTATAAAATAAAATAACCTAGACCCCTGCTTTGGCACCAGTATGTTGGAGTCCACCCCGGTGAATGAGAGGGTTGCCTCCCTTTGACTTTGAGTTGGGGGACCGGGCTCTGATTGTTGTCTGTGCTTATATGCAGAACACCAGTTCAGAGTATTTGGCCTTCTTAGAGACTTTGGGTGGGGTGCATTCCTGCACCCCATCTGGGGACTGCATTGTTCTACTGGGAGACTTTAATGCTCACGTGAGTAATGAAACCTGGAGGTGTGTGATTGGAAGGAACGGCCTGCCCAATCAGAGCCCAAGTGGTGCTCTGTTATTGGACTTCTGTGCTAAGCACAGTTTGTCCATGATGAACACCATTTCATTTTTCATTTCATTCACTTCATTCTCCACTGCTTATCCGGCTGGGTTGTGGAGGCAACAGTCTAAGCAGGGATACCCAGGCCTCCCTCTCCCCAGCCACCTCCTCCTGCTCCCCCAGGGGGACACCAAGGTGTTCTCAAGCCAGCCAAGAGATGTAATCTCTCCAGCATGTCCTCCCGATTCGACATGTCAGAAATACCTCCCCAGGGAGGCATCCCGGAGGCATCCTAGATAGATGCCCAAATCACCTTAACTGGCTCCTTTCAATGTGGAGGAGCAGCGGCTCTACTTTGAGCTCCTCTTGAATGTCCAAGCTCCTCATCCTATCTCTAAGGCTGAGCCCAGACACCATGTGAAGGAAATAATTTCTTCCACTTGTATCAGCAATCTAATTTTTTTGGTCACCCAAAGCTCATAACCACAGGTGAAGGCAGGAATGTAGATCGACTGGTAAATCGAAAGCTTTGCCTTCCAGCTCAGCTCCCTCTTCACCACAACAGAACGATACAACGTCCCCATTACTGCTGACACCGCACCGATCTGCCTGTCAATCTCCCGCTCCCTTCCTCTCTCATTCATGAACAAGACCCCGAGATACTTAAAACCCTCTGCTTGAAGCAGTAACTCATCCCCAACCATTCTGTTCTCATTGTGTCTCTGCATGCGTCTCGACCCACCGTTTGTAATCTCACTTTCCAGCAACTTATTTACATAAACAAGTTAATCACTTCTGTATGCAGAATATGCTTAAACCAAACTGTCTAAGATGTTTATATGGAACACCATAATACTCAAAACAAAATGAATAAATATATCTATAAAATAAATATTTCAATAATTAATATGTTTTTATTTTTTAAAATAATTCCATAGAACATATTATACTTCATAATAACATAGGTCCATCCTTTTCCTGAAACTGCTTGTCCTCTTCAGGGTCCCAGGAGGTCCTATGGCCTATAGGCATGAGGCAGGGAACCACCCAGGATGGGGAACCAACCAAATGTGTCCTTAATGCGTCACCTTGTGATCGGATCACCCAGGATGCATATCACAGTTTTTCTCAGGTGTTTAACTACAACAGTAGTCCAAGTTGTCATTGCCAAATAAATATAAGCAAATCAGCAAACTTTGTTGCATAACAGAAACCATGTTATCATTGCTTGCACATCACTTTTCATTGCTAAAGGATTTTTGCAAAACACTAGTCACAGTGATCATTTGGTAACACCAAAATCACATCAGAGTGTCTGATTAAGCAATTACTGTAACTCCAAAATAGTGGCAGCTGCTAAATCTCAAACCCAAAGCAATAACGAAACTGGGCCTAACTTGCAATTGGTTGCACTACTTGCTGCAAATCTAACTCTCAATCACTCACAAGTTGCTAATAGGGTATAAAAGTAGTAAGAATGAGGTGTAGTTTTTAACACACAATTGAACAAGGCCGGAGAGGATGTGGACGTAGGTGTGGAGGAGGAAATGGTGGGCAACGTCAGAGACAACCAAGAACAGTGGTCAGCCATGAAATTAGAGTCACTGTCATTGACCATATCATTAATCATGGGCTCTCCTTATGTGAGGGTGGTCAAAGGGTGCGGCCTAATATTTCCCGGTCATGTGTTGCATCAATTATTCGAATATTCAAGAGGGACAATATGTACCATTCACTTGCTGTGGTTCAAATAAAGACCACAGCTCTTGCATTAGCAGATCTATATTTACTGCAGTATTCTACATTACATATATGTTTCTATAGAATTGACAGAAGACCTGCAGCTGGTGGGCGTGGCAGGCTGTTCACTGCAGACCAAGAAGCAGCAATCGTTCAGATGGTACTGAGGAACAATACAGTCCGTTTACGGGAAATAGAGGCTGCTGTAACTGCAGACCACACAACATTCCACAACATTGATTCAGTCAGCTTATCAGCCATTGACAGGGACTTGAAACGTCACCACCTGAGCATGAAGCAAATCTACAGGGTACCATTTGAAAGGAACAGTGACTGAGTGAAGGAGCTGAGATACCAATATGTACAGGTAAAAAGTCACTATATCAGTTGTTCACTATATGTTTAATGTCTGTGCAGGACCTGTGAAATTTCATATGCATTCATGTGTTCCCTTTGGGATGGATGTTGTGATTTCAGAGGATCATGGAGCTCGAGTCCAGTGCTGAACCTCTTACATTCTTGTATGTGGATGAAGCTGGCTTCAATCTGGCCAAGACCAGGAGGCATGGGAGGAATATTATTGAGCAACGAGCAACAGTGCAGATACCAGGGCAGAGAGGTGCAAACATTACAATGTGCACACAGGTATATCAGAGACCGGTCCGGTGGTATACATCCCAACAGTTAGGCCATATAACTCTGAGAAGCATATTGCGTTCCTTGAAGAGCTTTACAGAGCACTTTTGTAGTCTGAAGGGAGAGAAGATGCTACAGTCACAGCTCAGCATTATGCTGTCATATGGGACAATGTTCCTTTTCATCATACAGCTGCCGTGAGGGACTGGTTTTTCGCTCATCCACATATCACAATGGAATTCCTACCCCCATATTCTCCATTCCGCAATCCAATTGAAGAATTCTTTTCTGCATGGCGATGGAAAGTCTATGATCCGCATCCATATGAGGAACGGCCACTTTTAGATGCCATGACGGAGGCATGTGGAGCGGTCACAGCGGCAGACTGCCAAGGCTGGATCAGACATTCTCGGAGGTTTTTCCCACGGTGTATTGCCAGGGAAAATATTGTTTGCGATGTTGACGAGAACATGTGGCCTGATGTCGGATCGAAGAGATCAGCCAGAGTAAATCACTTGGCTTTTTTTTTTCTCGTGGCAAATTTATTTTCTTGATATTCGTGTTTGCATAATCAGCCAATAAACCCACTTTACCTGCAGAGAAGATGCATTCTCATTTTTGTATGTTGTTGCCCCCTCTGTGTGTGTACTGATTTTAATGCAGTTAGTGAGTATTTTGTCTGAGAGTGTTCACTGATTGCTTGTATGTGTCTCCTGTTTGACTGATGTGTGTTACTGGTTGAGTTATGCATTTTTGCAATAGCTATTTAGTGTTTCGATTCACGGAGAGGGTTTTGCAGGGAAAATGGGGAGTTCTGCCAGATTTGTTAGTGTTATGCAGGCTGCATTGGCTGATTTGAGATTGTGGTTATTGTTCTGAAAAAAGTAGTTAAGCGCCTGAGAAACTGTAATACCATGGCCTCAGCCTTGAAGGTGCTGATCCTCATTCTGGTCACTTGACACTCAGCTGCAAACCATCCCAGGGCATGCTGTAGGCCACAGGATGATGAAACCAGCAGGACCACATCATCTGCAGAAAGCAAAGATGTGATCCTGAAGCCACCAAACTGGACCCCCTCCTCCAAGAGGAGGCTTTCCACAAAATAGTTTTTGACTATTTCAGTGACCTCAGCCCTAGTGATTGGTGAGTCCTCCTCTGTGATGATACACAGGACAACTTTTTGAACAATGTTGCAGGGCAGTGTTGCTGACTAATTGGTTGGGAACTTTCCAATTGATATTGGGCAACAAATTTCTTTTTGAAAAACTTTGATCGGCAGAGGGCAGCTTTTCAAGATCAATAGAGCCAGTTGAATAGTGCTTTTTCATACCTGGTTGGCAGCTTGCCGGCAGCAAAGTTGAACTGTGTATTATCACCTTGAGTCTTCCAGCTTTACTTGGAAGACTTGGCATGTCAGAGAGAATCAGGAGGTCCTCAAAAAATTCCCATTTGATATCAACAGTGCTCCATCAGTTTCCTACGCTGTAAACAGCATAAAAACCTGCTTCTCCCTCCTGAGTCACCTGAGGGTTTGCCAGAATTTTGAAGCCAACTGAAATTTTCCATGGCCTTACCAAAATTCTCAAATGTCCAAGTTTTTGCTTCAGCAGCTTCCAAGATGGAAGTCTTCTTGGCTGCTTCAGGAGTCACACAAGCTAACCGAACTCAAAAGGCCTCCTTCTTCTGCCCAACAGCAGGGTTTGGGGATTGCCACCATGACAGGCACCAACACCCTTGCAGCCATAGCTGTGCACAGCCCCCTCAGCAATGGAGGCTTGGACCATTGTCCATTCAGGTTCAGTGTCTCCAACCTCCTTTAGGATGCAAGAGAAGTTCTGCCAGAGGTGTAAGTTGAAGATATCTTGGTCAGGGGCCTCGTCCATGTTCCCAGCACACTCTCATTATGCATTTGGGTCTATCTGCCATTTGATCCAACTCACCACCAGGTGGTGATCAGTTGACAGCTCAGCACCTCTCTTCACCCAGTTGTCCAAAACATGCAATATCAGATCTGAAGATTCAAAGACAAATTCTATCATAGAACTTGAGCCTAGGTGCACTTATGAACATCTTTATGTTTGAATATGGTGTTCGTTCTGGACAAACTGTGGTTAACACAAAAGGTCAATAACAGAGCATGATATAGGTTCAGATTGGGCAGGCCATTCATCCCAATCACACCCTTCCAGGTTTCACTGTCATTACACATGAGCAGTAAACTCTCCCAGTTGAACAATGGAGTCCTCAGACAGGCCAGCTTCTAGCCCTCCAACCAGGGATTCCAAGAAGGCCGGATAATCTGAACAAGTAATTCGGTGCATAAGCACAGACAACAGTCAGAGCCTGTCCCCTGACTTGGAGTGGAAAGGAGGCGACTCTCATCCGCTGGGGTTCCCCTCATTCATTGGGGTAAACTCAAGTGTACTCTGGAATCAACCTCCTGGATAGCTGGGTTGAAGAAGAAGGCCTTCCGAACTGCGTTAGATGAATAAGAAGTTAAATGATTCAGAAGCTGCAAATGAGTAGCTAACTTACATCATGTGTGACTTTGCAATTAGTTTGGATGACATAGTCGACCATATGCAAGGAACACAAGGGCAATGGAATCAACAAACCCAAATACTCAGCAAAACGCAGCAGCGATCCATAGCTCCGCCCACTTCCTGCTCCAATTAACATATATTTAAAAATGAAAATTAAAAAACAAAGCAAGAAATGAAAAGTCAAATTGGAAAATGAAAAGACAAAAAGGCTTTTTAATTTTATTTTTTAATTTTTCACATCTGACTTATACATGAGTGAAAAATGTAATTGTGCAAATCGTGCTATTTCATTTTAATTTTCATTTTGCCAGGATTTTTGCACATAAACTTTAAAACCTAACCACAACATCATATAAATGTGAAGAAGTGCAGTGTGTTTGACTGCTTAAACAAAGGGGTTGCTGAAGTGTACTCAATGCAGTCTTCCAGCTTCGATGTTGCTGGAAGTAGCCAAAGTCCAGGTAATGCTCATTATCATTGTAAAAGTAAGTCTGTAGTTTTTCACTCAGGACATACAAAATGAGTATCGGTTTTAATTTGTGTTCTAACAGCATCAGTCAAGCAGCAGCTGCAGCTTTGTCAGTGTAAAGCAGAATTCAGACAGCGAAGTCCACTCCGTTCTTCATCACGCGACAAGAAAAAATGCTGAACGAAAAAAGAGCAGAATATCGCAGGGCTATTGCAAAGTTTATTGTGAAAGATTTACAGCCCTTCACCACAGTGGAGTCGAGTTGGTTTAGGTATGCATGGCATCGCATAAACCGCTAACTGCTAGTACCTTAAGCTTGAACTGAGCTCTCCTGGCAACCAGGGATAAGTTAATTCACAACCATAATAAGCAATGCAAAAACAAACAAAATGAGTTCTCAGTTGTCAGAAGTTTGCCTTTTTTCAAGCGTAGGTAGATGACGACAGCCCTTAACCCCAGTTACCACCATCATCAAGAGACATTATCTAACACCATCATACCTGCTTAGTGTTATGAAGAAAAACATCATTAGTGAGCTTACCAGTGTGTCAAAAGAAGCCACAACCAATGATGGGTAGACAAGTATCACACAAGATCATTATATCACAGTTACACTCCCCTGTGTAAATAAGACCAACTGAGACAGAAAGTCCTACAGACCCAGGCAGTGTATGAGGCTCAGGCTGATCCTGTTGTGGCAGAGGAGATAGGAAAAGTCCTTGCAGAATTTGGTGTAAGAGAGAAGGATCTAGCCATAGCAGTAGATAATGCTGCAAATATGGACATGGCTGTACAACAGCTCCAAATCACAAAGCCTGGATGCTTTGCACATACTCAACTTTGGAGCACAAAAGGTCCATACCATCCAAACCATCTCCAAGTGGGCAGTGAGGAACCGGGATGCCATTGTGTGGATCAAGAGATGTGTGTAAGAAACTAAACCTCAATGTTTTATCATTCAGGCCTGACTTAATATATTTAAATTGAGTTCAATGAGGTTCTTTATGCATTTCAGGCCTGCCTGACCATTTTGTTGTCCTGGATGTGAGGACATGCTGGAACTCTCTGTTTCTCATGGTGGAAAAATTTGTGGAGCATTATTCACCCATACAAGCAGGCAGGAGGGTTCATGGGAGTTTGCCCAACCAGTTTACATGTGTTTTGTGGACTTGGAAAAGACATATGACTAAGTCTCTCGGGGTGCCCTGTAGGGGGTTCTTCAGCAGTACGTGGTGCAGGGTCCGTTGTTACAGGCTATTAGGTTCCTGTATAACCAGAGTGAGAGTTCAGTCAATCACAAAACCAGGAATTATTAGCTAATAGCATTCACCAACAGAAATGGGACATAAGCTTACCCCCAAACTGTCAAAACCATGCTCATGTCAAAACTTGAATGCAAAAATTTCACTCAAGCTCAAAGAACACCCAAAGGAAATCCACTTGGTGCTGCAAGAACAGCAATCAAATCGACAAGGAAAGAAAAACATTTGAAAAAAAGATAGTTTGAGCATGATATTTTGATAATCACACACAATTCTTCCTTCTGTGCTTGTTAGTTTCACATTTGCCCTCGCGAGTTGGATATTTACTCACCCAAAACCAGCAGGACTATATTTTTCACATTTCATTGATGTATCACCATAGGTGAGGAACTCGGATATTTAAGTAGACATTTTTTTCCTCAAAGTCATCTATCTAGAATGCCTTCTAGATGCCTCCCTGGGGAGATGCTCCAGGCATGTACCACTGGAAGGAGACCCCAGGGCTGACCAAGGACATGTTGCAGAGATTACATCTCTTGGCTGGCCTGGGAATGCCTTGGTATTCCCCCAGAGGAGCTGGAGGAAGTGGCTGGGGGGAGAGAGGTCTGGGCATCCCTACTCCGGCTGCCCCCCCCCCCCCCCCCCCCCACAGCCCGAACCTGGATGAGTGGAAGAAAATACATGGATGAATGGAAGGATAGTTTCTGAAAAACTTTGTGGTCTTCTGTCCAGTATACATCCTACCTTTGGTTCAAAATCACTGCAGACCTACTTGGTTTGTTTGTAACTGAAACTTGAAATTGATTTCTGTGAACTAAGAATGCTTTTAAATGGTTGTTAAATATATTACATGATATTTTTAAGCAGCCTATCCAGTGTAAGGTCATTTGTGTCCTGCAGTCTGTCCTCAGAAGCACAGGGCACAAGCCAGGGTCAGCTTGAGCAGGATGCCTGTCCATTGAAGGGCACACACACCCTGGGAATTTTAGAGACATTACTTCACCTTGGTATAAGCCTTTGGACTGCAAGAGGAAACTGGAATATCTGGAGGAATACCTGTGCAATCACAGAGAGAACATGGCATAGAGGAGCTCTATGCCACCCTATGTTACTGTTTAGCAGGCAGCTACTGAAGGCCACCTTCTGTGCTGTGTCAATGGCGACAAGGGGACCCAGGAGAGGTCTGTGGTTCTTTTTTCCTCTCATATAAATGTGGACATCACGCACAGAGTATGCAGCTATTCTGCTCTGTCATTGTCTGCAGTGTGTCTCATTTTTGTAATATAATCATGTATATTTAATACCCATGGTTTTTCCATCATATAAAGTAGTCACATTACACAACATGTATCATTTTGATATTACCCTATTATATTGTTATATTGATATCCTTTTCATACATTGTCTCTCCATTCTCTCTCTCTCTCTCTCTCTCTCTCTCTATATATATATATATATATATATATATATATATATATATATACATACAGTATGGTGCTGTTTTGCAGAAAAATATTCATGCAGAAAAAACCTAGTGTAGGGTAAGGCTAATGCTAATATTGAGCATGTTGTTATGTATTCTGTGGGGTTCCTTTTCCCAGCAGCCATCTTTCAGTTCGTTGGACTTCCTTCAAGCTTAGTGTACCACCTTGTGTATCCTGTGACACAGCAACAGTGAGTGTTGTAATGATAAGTTCTAAGGTCCCTTGCCTCCTGTAAGCAGACTTATTTAGCACATGGGGAATCTACTGGTAAAACAGGAAGTAGAGGAGTCCTTTCCTGAGCTGTGGTCTGAAAGCAGAAGGCCTAACACGAGTCTGTCATTACGAAAGTCCAATTCATCTCTAAAGTTAGCTTCTGCTCCCAGCCCAGTGTTTCACATACTCTTCCAGAATAATGTTCACCCACCATTTTTATCAGCATTATGACTGAAGCTTGTGCAGGTGTATATTTGTGCAATAAAAGCCACTTACTTTAGTTTGTGTGGCAAGACTGGTTGAAGAGGCATGACGAAAAATAAAGCTTGCTTTCAGGTTCAAAATCTTGTTTTGAGGTTTATGCAAGTTTTTGCACTTCCTCTCTCAGGTACATCAAGAAGCATTTAGGACCTGGTTGGTCACAATCATGACTGGCAGCACTATTTTTTCTAAGTTGGTAGCATGGGAAAACTGTATCAAACCAGGGATGGAGTGTAGAACTCTGATGCACACTGTTCTATGCTTTGGTAAGGTGATGTGTAAAACTTCTTTTGATGATGTCACATGAGGCGATAGATTCGGCATGGGAGACCAGACTTTCAGTCTTTGTCATATGTCTAGACACACATACATACATACATACATAAATATATATACATCATCATATACGGAATCAGATCAGAATCAGAGTATAATTGATTGAAACTGGATTTATATCAAGGGGAACATTTGCTCTCTATCAACAGGGGTTTATAGCAGAAGCCACAATATTTTATATTTATCAAACAGCCATGTGAAATTTAGTGAAATGCGAAAGTTTCTATTTATTAGAAATTGAAAGGTGCTTTTTATATATAAAAGAAATAAGCTATCAAAATGGGAACATAGACCAATTGTATGTTATGCAGTAAAAATGAAGAGATGAACTGTCAACTTGGATTATTATTATTATTATTATTAAAATAATCCAACAATCTGTTATGCCATGTATTTTGGTCAAGGTCAAGGGAGGGTGCAGCCTATCCCAAGTAGTTTGAGGCAGAGGACACCCTGGACAGGATGCCAGTGCATCACAGGGGACACATACTCACATGCTATGGGCAATTTAGGGACGCCAGTTAGTCTGACCACTGAGGAAGGCTGTGTAGATCCACACACACAGATTTGGGCGCCCATGAAAGTGATGAGAAGCTTAAATCAATCACATAATCAATATTGCCATTTAGTGTCTAGTAAGATTATTATAAAGGCAAGGAATTGAGTTGTGCATACGATACATGAAACTGCAAACTGAAATGAAACGGAAAGAATGCAGAAGATCTATACCGTTGGTTTACACTTTATATTTAATAAAACCAGACAATACTTATAAATAACATATTATAAGCATCATAGTAGGCACAATTGGCATGGAACTCCTTTGATTTCAGAAGATGGTGACAATCTATGTCAGAACTCAACAGGGGGAAGTAGGTCCAGAGCACGGATGTAATGCTCATTACTGCAGTTGCTAAAGATCTGATGTGAGCATTTTGTCCAGAAGAGGGCAGTGTAATTACCCTCAAAGCTTTTGCTGTTGAAGTCTTTGTTGCATGTTACTGCTAGTGAAAATGTTACGGTATCAAACACACTAAACAGACAGATAATATTCAGGATAATCGGCACATGCACAGCGGGACAATACCATTATTAAATTTAACATAATAGTTAGTTTAAATTTGAAATCCTGTTGTAATTTGTGGAAAAGGAATTTTGCTATTTAACTGCATTCCATAATTTTAAGCAAAAATTATTGCAATCTTTTCAATAAGCACTCTTTTGAATCAAGTCACATTTATCCATATATACAATTACTAGAAGCATAGTGCAGAACCAGGAATATGAGTCATTCAACATGAGGACATCACCTGATGGTGTGGGAGGAAACCAGACCACCTGCAGGCATCTCACACACCTACAGTCTATATAATCGTATTCAGTGAAGCAGAGATTGTCACCTTCGCAGTTTGAAAGCAAGTTTATTTATATGCTCAGCGTCACAGTGCATCTACATAAAATCACTGACGGAAAAATAAAACATTACTTCACACACCATCAGACCAGCCCATTAAGCAATATTTAACATGAAATAAACTTAAAAAAATTCAATATAACAAAAACAAAGAAAAAAAAATCAATATAATGATTCAACATAATGAAAGTTATAATGTATTATAACTTTTCGCTTCATGTTAACATTTCCACATACACTTCTCGCAGAGGTTAAACTTCACCAGTCTTCATATGGAGGCTCTTGATAACCACAGGAAATGGCACATTTCAGGAAACATGGTGGTGCAGCTCAGAACAGTAGTTTGAGGAAGTGATGTACTCCTTCACGTGGGCTGGATGGATGATGGGCAAGGCGCAGGGTGGCTTTCGGAGATCTGGGAGGATGGGCGACAACGGAGTGGGGAGGAAGGTGGTGGAGGTGGATGTGAGGAACGACCTGGATGTTGGCAGCGTGGGGGTGGTGGAGCCGCAGCTTTCGGAAAGCGAGGTTGAGGCGCCGCCACACAGGCAGCCCATGCTACTGAGAAGCTTCTGGACATCACTACGGAAGCGGACGCCCACGAGGGCGTAGAGTGGGGGGTTCAGGCTGCAGCGTGTGTAAGCCAGGCTCCTTGTGACATACTCGGCCATGAGGGTGGCGTTCCACTGGGTGCACGTGGTGATGACACCCGCCACCTTGAGGGAGATCACGAGGGTGTGAGGAAGCTGGAAGAGCACAAACACCAGCAGCAGGAGCAGGATGAGCCGGAGGGTGCGCTGCCGACGCCAGCCCTGCCCCCTCAGCAGCATGCGGCCAATCAGGGAGTAGCACACCAGCATCACCAGGAAGGGCAGGCAGAAGCCGGCGATCTGGGTGTACCGCGTGGCCATCCTGACCTCCCAGGTCGACTGCAGCTCGCACTGCATGGATTCCTCATCCACACTCACGAAGATGATCTCCGGCAGGCTGAGGAGCAGGGAGACCAGCCACACCCCAAGCACGACCAGCTTGCTGTAGTGCAGCTGCCCCCGGCGCAGGCGTTGCGCGGCGCGTGTCTGCACAATCACCACGTAGCGGTCCACGCTGATGCAGGCCAGTAGCAGCAGGCCGCTGTAGGTGTTGATGGCGTACAGGCTGTGCATCATCTTACAGAGGATACTGCCAAACGGCCAGTTGTCCAGAAGTATGTCACCGGCCTGCAGCGGGATGGTGAACAGCAGCAGCATGTCACACACGGCCAGGTGGAAGAGGAAGACGTCCGTCATGGAGCGCAGGCACAGCCGGCGGTACAGGGTGAAGGTGGTGATCACCAGCAGGTTCCCCAGGAAGCCCAGAAGGAACACCACTGAGAAAATGCTCATCTGGACCACTTTAATGGAAAACTTTTCGGTCCAGTTGGTTTCGCACAACTCCTGGAAGGTGTCGTTATCGTAGCTGTCATTCTCATAGCTGTACTCCTCCATGTTATAGAAAAGCATTTGGGAGGCCATATGTGGGAAAAGCTTGCTTGAATTTAAACCTGTGTAAAGATAAAACAACAAAACAGTGGCAGATATCAACTAGTGAAACCAAATAAAGTGCGTCAGTGGTGTAACTTAACAAAACTATGTAAGGCATATGATCTCAGAGAATTATTAGTTCAGACAGAGCTGAGCTTGATAGGAACATAAATTGTGACCAGTTACTGCAATAACACAGATGAAAGCAGTGAGTCAACACTGTGATGAATTAATGAATTAATGGACAATACGCATTACCTTTTACAATAAACATATAGAAAGAATAATATTGAAAAAGTGCATCAGTGGTGTAACTTAACAAAACTTTGTAAAGTATATGATCTCAGGGAATTATTTGTTCAAACAGAGCTGAGCTTGATAGGAGCACAAATTGTGACCAGTTACTGCAATAACACAGATGAAAGTAATGAGTCAACACCGTGATGAATTAATGAATGAATGGACAGTACGCATTACCTTTTACAATAAACGTATGGAAAGAATAATATTGGTTCAAGTTCAACTTATACTGTATGCTCCTGCCGCTGTACCTCAGACATCCACTCTGGTGGAGTCTCTTAATCTGAGACACTAGTAAAACAAGAGGACAACACTGAAATACTGTTAGCTTAGAGAGCAGAATTCTTAGATTAATGAGCAATGCAACATGGCGTGCAGATAACTGACAGGGCCTTTGTGGTTGCAGTTTCATTAAACTACAGTTTCATTAATTTTTCATTCTGCTTTCAGTTTTTCGTTCTTTGGGAATGGCCTTGTATCGAATAAGTGGTATTTTTGGATTTCAAGACACCATGAAAGTGTCAACATAAATGCATTTCCAAAAGCTGGCATTTATTGTGATGTTAAGTGCATTTGACTGTTCTGATGTGTTTGAGGGGGAATTCATCGTTTTAGCCGTACATGGACTGAAGGCTGGTATTTGATAGATTAGGTCTAAGTTCATCTGAATCTGAAAACACTCATTGCTTGTAATTGTGGTAGAATGATATCAGTAATTTCTGAAGCTGTATTCTCAATGGGTGATTCTTTTTATTTTCTGAGAACTGAAAAGGTTTATCTTGTTTATTTCCAGGTTGTCAGAAGGCAGTGGATGGACAGGGGCACATTCTGTATATGAGGTAAAAATGCCAAATTGCACGTCTTTGGCCCATTAGAGAAGGCCAGAGTTCCAAGAAGAAACCTGTGTGATATAGGGGAGAACCTGCAAACGCTAGACACCCAGAGCAGGGTTCAAACCTCCAACCTGGAAAAGCAAGACAACAATGCTAGCCAATGCTCTGGCCATGAAAATGAATCCATCCATTTTCTGTAACTGCTATTCAAGGTCATGGGGATCAAGAACCGATCCTGGAAGCTGCAGGTACAAGGCAGGGAACAACCCATGATGGGGCGCCAAGCCGTAACGGGGCACACACACACACACACACACACACACACACACCAATGGGCAGTTTGGTAACTTCAGTCAGCCTCAGCATGTTTTTTGACTGGGGGGGGGCGGGACCAGGTTACCCTGGTCCTACAGGTGTGAGGCAACTAACCACAGTGTGCTACAGTATATCTTAAACATTATATTAGGGCGACCATCTTCCGCTTTGCGAAAAAGAGGACATCGGGGGCAGGACGCAAAGAGAGGCGTCAAAGCGACGCATATATATATGCAAATAAAGTATTCTGACTGATGAAAGCAAATATCAACATAAAAGATAGCAAAATCCTGGACATTTCAGACATTTTTAAGTCCCAAAAAAGGAGGAAAAGTCCAGGAAAGATGTATGATCACCTTACATTATATAGTTTTCAGTTTTAAGGGATACATTTAACTTTAATGTGAAGTGGTTTGTTCGGAAGTCCGCTTTTAAGAATTTGGCAGTGCAGTAGCGTGTCAACTGTATTAGACTCAAAAGGAGATGGCAAGATTACGATGCTCATTGTAATGTACTGTAACATGGTGTAATATAATTTAAGATAAACTGCAGTCTCGGTGCCACTGTTAATGGTGTTGTGTTTTCCAAACTTTAAGAACAATAAATAATATAGCAAATGAGTGAAAACCTTTCAGCCCAAGCTGCTGGTTAAAAATACATACAGTACTCGAGCACCTATGAACTGGATTTCTAGTTTATTTTGCCTACCTTCATTAAGAAGTGGAATGTTTGATATATAACATTAACAAAAAAATCATACCAAGGGGAATTAGCTGCGGTCACATAAATTGACGGTTTTGAGTAATTTCCCACCACATTTTCATCAAAACCAAACTAACCTTGCGTGCCAGTGCCTTCAGACCGTTACTCAAAGGAAAATGTGGGCAGCGTATAAATCATCCTTTGCACGCACCCTGACGTTTTAGCTGTTACTCTGGGCTATATATTCCTCATTTGATGTACACCACATGAGAGATAAGACATAAAGCCCAGAACTGTCCAAATTTTGTTGTCAAGAGAGCAGGTTGATATTGAAAGGGGAGCTCGGCAGTCAGGGTAAGTACCACGGGTCATTAGTAATTCATATTGTTAAAGTATGTTAAAGTTAACTTACTGTAACTGGACTTGGTTTATTTGGTTATAATTGTGTTTGTGTTTTCAAGTAGACTGCAGTGAAGCTTGAAATAGAAATCGATATGGTGACATTTTATTTAGACGATCAGCTACAGAAGTCGTTTGCATAAGTGTCAGATATCGCTTATGGGCTGATGAGATTTATGTAGATACAGTAAATGTGTCAATATCATTGCATTGCCGGTATGTTAAGAAAAAATGAAAGCATATTTATCACAAAATAATTGTAACTAAACATAATTTTTCATTGTCATCATCTGAGTTTATGCGGATATATGCTGTAGCCAGACATCTGCCTTTTTTTATAAGACAAAACTGTCGGTACCCTTCTTGGAATTTCAGCTTATCAGCTTTTGCTTGTAGGACATCTTAAGCAAAAGCATTAGACCACAAAAGCAACTGGATAATAGGGATGTTTTTATTTTAATTATTTATGCATTAAGACAAAGTCCTAAAGGATTATATGTTAATGGCAGGACCTTAAGTGTCATTCACTTCATACTTAAACATGTATACAAACACGACCAGCAACATGCATTTTTGAAATGCTATAAATATGTTTACACTTTATAAACCATTTCACTGCGTGGTTTTAGGTTTCCCTAATGACTGAAGAAAGGCATTTAAATACTATTTGCCAGATATGGCAAGTCCAAATTTTAAATAAAGCACACTTAGTAGTTACTATGTGTTTAATTTCAGTTAATATAATATTAGGAGCATCTTATTAAACTGTCAAAGACAAAAAAACAATTGAGTTAATTGGCTTAAAACAGTTTTTGACTGTATATACTCAAACAAGAAGTGAAATATGACTGATCATACAAAGGCAAAATTAAAGAATCCCCTCTTCACACCCTCGACATTTACGGAAAAACTGGCTTTTGAATAGCTCTGTCCAACTTGTTGCATGCTTGATTTTTCTCTATCATGAATTTTTTTCTATCAAGCATTAGTAGAGTCAATCCTACATTTTCCTGTATAAGTATTTTTTTAATATAATCATGTTGCTTATGACAGCCTGTTGTATTATGGTGGCAAGCATTGTTTATTAGTGTTTTAGAGAGCAACAATATTTAGTCATACAGTATAGGCTATTGTTAGGATACGTGGAGTGATACTGAAAAAATCATTAAGTAGGAAATGCATGTACTAGCTTTAACATTAATGGTTTTCAAACGAGCATTCTGTCATTAGCAAAAATGTCCAAATACTAATAGATCGGTGTACATACCTGTGTTGAAGGGAACTGGTGGAACTAATGGCAGTGTGACACGGAAGATATGTTTGTAGGTTAAAAAATTGCCAACCCATCTGCCCTTGCGTTGCCCCAAAAAAAAAAAAAAAAAAAACATGTTTTGGTAGCAGAGCTGTCAGTGCTGCTTAATCTCATATTCAGAGGACTTCAAAGAAACCTGGAATCGACAAATAACTTCAAGCCACTTTAGATTAAGAACTGGCACACTGTCTGCAGTACAATATGCATGGTGTGCCCTTCCATAATTTAGATGAATATGGCAAAATGTTACAGTCCATGGAAAAAAATGATAATACTTCAGTTCCACAGTACAAAAATTTGTGATTAGGTAAAGCAATTTTTCTACATTTCCTGTAGTGTGTGATAGCTTGTGTTTGGATGTGTGCCCTGCAATTGATAGACAATCTGTCCAGGATGTACCTTGCCGCATGCCCTGTACACCCAGGAAAAAACTCACCATGACCCTGCATTGGATGAGCGGGTACGGAAAATGGATGGATGTATGGATAAGACTTTAATAAACTGCAATAGACAGAATGAAGCCCCACTGAAATTCAGTGATTTTCTGGACATGGTATTTTTCAAGATATTGTAAATTCAGATTCTCTTTATTCTTTATGTCCAGGACATAAACACAGATATGAGAAAGGCCAATGTTAGATGGGTTAATAATGAGGAAACAGAAGAGTCACTTAATAGCCATTGAATGAGTTGTCTGTTAGAGTGCGGTAAGAGCTTGAGGTGTTATCCAGGATCTACTCCAAAATGTGGTCACAGGGAAGGCTTCCTGACATGCAGGCTATACAGTATCAACCATAAATTGTTAGTCACAGAGGGATAGCTGGGTGGATGTATGGATGGATACCAGGCTGGGTCTAGCAATAGGCAGAACATGCATTCAGAATTATCTATACTGCGGAAGAAGTGAAATGATCACCAGTTATCTAGGTAATGGGACCTCCTACATAAAGCTGTGCCTAGGGCCTCTGGAAAGGTAGAGCAGGCCCTGGATGGGTGAATGGATGCATTTTATAACACAGAGCCAGTGCAGGACATTTTAGTTTGATTATTTTACATACATTGATTTATTTAGTTCATTGATCCTGATAAGTAGTTGGAAAATGAATGAATGTATAACTTTTTGCTATTTTGCACGCTACTTTGTATATCTGTATATACCGTATTTTTCGGACCATAAAACGCACCTTTTCCTCCCCCAAAAGAGGGGAGAAAAAGTCACTGCGTCTTATGGTCCGAATATTGCTCTGCTCACATGCTTTAACCCTCTGAGGTCGAATGCATAGTTGGCGACGCAGCGTACTTCTCGCGTCTATTTCAGTTTATCTCTCGCTGAAATCTTAATGTAACGCTGGCTAAATCCGTAATCTGTCTTCTTTTCAAAACGTCCATTGTCGGAAGTATTACAGTTTTTAAAATTAGGTTAAATCGGCAAAAAAATAAACTATGTCCCCTTACTTTGTTTTACCTGCATCGGGGGCGTGTAGTACCGCTGTCACCCGAAGATCGCTATTCACATTCTAAATAGCCGCATTAGCGCGTATTCAAATCGCATTCGCATGGTAATTTGGTGAACAACGCAACGGTGAAACACGATCCAAATACATCCCCATCAGCGCCATAAAAGGGGGGAGGGATGTGGCCAGGTGTCAATGGATCATTCATACACATGAAAGTTTTTTGTTACTGAAGTGTCTCCTTGTTTCTTTGTACTTTTATTGTTTTTTACTGACTTTATTTGTTAATAACAGTGATAATGGTTCTTAATGCTGCTGTTGACTACTGTTCACTGTACATGGTTGACGTAAAATATTGTAGGACACTATTTGGTTCAGAATCTATTTTTTCTTCATTTCCCTCCCCTACAACTAGGTGCGTCTTATGGTCCGAAAAATACGGTAACTCTTTTTATTACCTGTGTCTTGTCTTGTCACTGTCATTGTGTTGCACTGTATAGAGTTCTGTCACTACAAGAAATTCCTCGTATGTGTCAACATACCTGGCAATAAAGCTTATTCTGATTCTGATTCTGATTCTGAACTTGTTTTGCATCTTCCTAGAATGAAGAGGAAAGAAAGCCAAACTGAGTAATGGTTTTTAATGACATGGATGGGCCAATGCTAAAAAAATACCTACTCTACGGCTGCTTGGCTGAAACTGGGCACAGTTCACTAGTTCAGTGGGTGGTTAGTATGAGAAACATGTGTTAAAGAAAAAATCTGTAAGCAATGTTGGTGAAGTTGTTTATGGGCAGGGACATGTTTTTGTTTCAGGGAGGAGAGTCTTGTGGCTGGAGGCCTGTTGTGACCTCGGGGTCGTAACTCGTTCCTGACCTGTTCTAACAGACAATACAATACAGCAACATTATTCATCAACAGGAACATGATTTTTCTCTTAATTTGAGGATGCAGAATCTTACACCCAAACAAATCTTGTTTTAATTTAACATGCATGCTACTCATCATGCTATGGTGGCTGTTGGTAGGTCTGTTATGTTATGGACATGCCTTCAATGTTCCATTAGAATGTCTGTAAATGAATGTGTATTAAGCATGGGAGCACGTTGTGTATGTATGAATTTATAATATCTACATTACCGTATAAGGGCCCCCTGTGGATTATGGGTGTAATAGCACCACCATAAGCCCAACCTGTGCCTTTTTTCTGGCCTGAGTTGCGAAAGGAACCATTACACCAAATCTCATGATTCTCAGTCATATACCAGGGAATGATGCACCACGACACCAAATGTCACGATTCTTAGTCATACTCAAGGGTAATTACAGCCTGTTGAAATTTGATTGGTTACCACCAGGCATGTCTAAGGAGTAGATGAACTAAATAATTAATTAATCAGGACATCTGGCAATGAATAAGTACACAAAATTTCACATTTCTGGGACCAGTACTTTCTGAGTTATAAATTATTTTCAGTTAGCACTGCCTATAGGGTGAGTTTTATGAAATTTGATGTGGCGCCTCGGATTGTCATACCAACTAGAATTAGCATGTTTGGTGAGAACTGGATGTTCTGTTGATGAGAAATCAGTTATTAAATGCAATAGGCCCAATAAATTTATTGGTCCAAAGCATCAGAACAATTTGCTTGATCAAAATCCTAAGGGCAACTTTTTGTCTATGAGGTCTCAAGATGCTGCAATTAAAATTTTGTGTGAGTCGGATGAATGATCTAGGAAGTTTGATAATGTATATATTTCAGATTCTGCAAATTAGCAAATGACATAAAACATTGTGCCACCATCAGGCTGATGGATAAAAGGTTTTCTAGTTACAAGTTTTCTAGTTTCAAGATAACAAGTTATCTAGGTAACCAACAAATCTCCCTTTGTGATACAGGCCCCAGGTGCCTGTCTGTGCCCTGAGATTGACTGGTACCCCAATCAGAGTGTAGTCCACCATGGCTTCATCTGCACGCGCGCACACACACACACACACACACACACACACACACACACACACACACAGAGAGGTTTGTAATCATATCTTTGTGGGGATTCTCCATTCATTTCTAGGGGAAAACTCTAATCACAACATGACAACCTTAACCCCTACCCAGCCCTAACCTTAATCATAAGTAACCAAACAAAAGAGAGACTTTTGGCACTTTTACATTTTTGATTGCATTCACAAATGATGAAAAAAAAACAGGTTTTTATTACATTGTGGGGGACATTTGGTCCCCACAATGTAATATAAACCTAATCCACACACACACTCACACAACCCTGGCCAGGGTGATTTTAGGTATTTGTGGATACTACTACTACTACTACTACTACTACTACTACTAATACTGATACTACTACTACAATAAATAACATTAATAATATACATATATATAATAATAATAATAACTGCACACTGAGTCACATTGTCTGATATTTGTTTTTTTTGTATGGGGTTATGTTATTTTCTTTTCTTTTTCTTTTTTTTTTTGGATGACTCACAGTGAAACAAAGTGTAAATCCTGTGGTAAAAACTGAAATTCTTTTCAACCATGTGCCATTTTAGACACTCTCAAGTGACTGCTGTTTTGTTCATCTGAACACGTCCATGCTTACACAATTGTTTTAAAAGTAGATAGAATGGGGGGGATTTTTCTCATATTTAGTCATCATACTTTTTCGTTACCTTGAAGTAAGCCGTTGCAGGGACGTTTCGAAGGGCAGGTGATCGACAAGGCGTCGATTTGCTTAGTCAGCGATTGTAAAAGGACACTCGGGATCTCAGAAGGGAAGCACTTTCAGTCGTCCGGGCAAAAGGGGCAGGTGCTAAAGCAACCCCACCCTTCTTGTCCCTGACATATCTCCAGGCATTCATTTCAAAATTTTAGGGCTGATCATGCACCACACACCACTATGTTTTCACAATTTCGTATTCGATGTGTTGTATTATGTTTCACAGAAACAGCAAAAAAGATAAAGCACATGGTCGTACTGTATTTTGTTCCGAAAGGAAGACTCTCCCCCTCCTAGTAAGGTGTAGTGCGTTGGGATGACAGCGGGATGCTGGCAATCCGCAAGCTGCCGATGGGAGGGCACTGCGCTATACCATAATCTAGTTTTATATTTGATGATTATGTTATGCGGTCACGAATGCTAAATTTCTTTAAGTGCTTGTATTGCATATAGTATAATCAAGGTGCAAGCTATTGTGCATAAGCCGATCTTCCGAAAAGTTACTCCGATCATTTTTTTTCTCCACTTGGATCATACCAATTACATCTGCAGTGCATTTAATTTTAAACACTACCTGGACTGTGTAGTTGCGGATTCAACTATAAATTCGGTCACGATTTAAACTTAAAAAAAATTAAAAGAATTAAAGATCCTGATGGAGCTTGCTAATGTGATATAAGGATAAGGTTTATTATCGGAGGGTGAGCGCGCACCTTGTGCTCGTGACCAACCTCGAGGAAGGAGACCCGGAGCCGCGCGAGTTAAAGTTGGATGGAGGGGGAAAGGGTGCACATTGTGTCCAATGGAAAGAAGAAATTATCATCAGAAATATCCATTTACAGCTTAGACACCCGAGGAAGCATGTTTCTAAAAGGAAGGATGAATTATAAAGCACTTTGCACAAGTCTCTTATTTTTTCTAGGTTTTCAACACTGTTCATCACGTAAGTCGTTTTCAGTTAGTCGTCTTTGAAGTCTCTGCTGTACAGACATTGTGCATAAAAAAAAATTGCGGTTATAAACAGATGGGCCTTTCATGGTGAATGTCAAGGTTAAAAGAGAGGACGTTTTAGGGGTAACAGTCTCGTGTTTTGACTTATGCGCACACCGTGTTAAACTTTGATCGTAATATTATAAAAGAAAATACAGTTAGAAACGTTATGTTTGCTGTTATGACAACAATTTGTGCATCAAATTTGGCTTTAGCCCACAGCCGATGCGCGGAGTATTGCTATGTCAACTCTTCTGCATTGCAGTGCTTTTCTCGGCTTCCCAGTCCATGCATGGGGAAATACATCCCTGCACGCCTATACGATGCTAGGGGATCATAACGTACTGTATAATGCAGCTCACAAATAAATACGGTATCTGAAAAGCACAAAATTCGTGCAATTTTGTAAAGTTATGGCTTTATCGCTTCACCTTAAGTGAGAAGAAGGCGTTTGGAAAATGACAATTTCTGAATTGCGATCTTATGCGGGACCACCCTAATGCGGTAGACGAAATCGCGACCTTTATGTGTAGTAGAATGTTATAATATCAAGATAATGGCGTTAAACATGCGGTGTTAATCTTATACATAAAACCGACATTTTTTTAAGGCATACTTCTTCGAGACGCCGAATATATTTTGTGTGACGTCATTGATAATTCAAAAAGATAAATTATGCATAAAATAGTTTTAGTTTTTTTTTTTTTGCTGTATTTTGCTGTGCTCACTTTAAGCACAAGCAAAATAAATTTATGCACTAATTATGTTCTACTTTTAATTATTCATAAAGCATGACATTATAAGGGGTCTTTTGAAAAAATCTTACTTGCGAAATCTGGGCAGATTTATAGTCAAATCCTTTCATTGCCTGTTTGCAGGGAGCAGTAGTAGCACCAGTAACATTGAAAACCCGAAGTCCAACCACACCTCATCAGTTGGTGTTTCCATTATTAGGAATTTTGATATAAGTGTTGCTGAAATCACTTGTGTAGGTGTTCTACTTATAGATGGCATGCATCCGTAGCTGCTGAAAAATAGGCTATTCGATTGATTGTTGAAAATAATGATCCAGCCAGTATGTACAGTAGTGTTATAGGAGGGTTTCACATTTTTAATGAGGTTGGTAGCTAAGCTATACTGAAAACAGACTGTTTATGAAGCTGTGATTATTTTAGTAGACTTTCTGCATTTAATGCATTGATAAAGAACTGATGTCTTTATTCTGGAAAAGGCCTGTATATGTTTTAAATGTGATGATGTGCACCCTGATGTTAGAGATCTCTGTATGATAGCTGAGAAAACGTTGGTGTATGAATGAATAACGCTTTTGACATAGACAGTAACCCATGTTTCCCTATAATAGCCAACTATCACGTGCTAAACAATTTAGTATACTGTATATGGGTCAATTCTAATATATCTTATAATAGAAAAAAGAGGGATAAAATTATCAAATGTGATTAATGTAATTGTCAAGCACCTCAGTCCAGTACACCAAGGAACCCACAATGAAGATCAAATGTTTTATGATCAGAAGGGAGATTTTGTGTTACTTACTGAAACCTGGCATGACTTTCTTTACCTAAATTTCTCTGCAGAATTTCAGCGTCCTCCATGAAGCATATGACAGTAAGAAAGTGGCTGGAGTAGCTGCTATTTTATGCATCAGTTTAAGCTGCAAAGGAGACTGTTCTTAGCTACTGTGCTAAAAGGTCAACAGTCAATGCAGTTTTTAACCCTCCCGAATTGCCCAAACTACTATCTGCATTGTTCTTTAAGGCAATACACTCTTGACTGGCGATTTTAATCTTAATGTTGACAATACCTCAAACCAAAAGGCTTTGGTGTTTATAAAGCTTTTAAAGGTACTGGAATTTAGCCAAGATGTTAGACCAATTCAATATTTTGGCCATGCATACATTGAACCCAGTCATTACTTAAAAGTTATATGTTAATGTGCACTGAATTATTGACATTATCATCTTTGATCACTACAGTATGTACTGTATAGTTACCTTTGTTCATAAAAAGTGTTATGGAACCAAAGGTGAACTCGTGGTTCTCCACACTAGATTTAGCTGCACCTTAGGAACTGAAAAGCAAGCCACTAACCAAAGCCAAACTGGCACAGAGATGCAGAGAGTGCTCTTAAAGTTGAAAGGTTATTGAGAAAACTGTAGTTGAGTTCAAGTATTAATTTTATTATATTATTATATTATATTTTTAAAATTGGCTATACAATATTAAAACAAAATAATGCATACAGAAAGACACAGCTATTTTTTCCCAGGGTGATAAATGACTCTAAATGATTGATGAGGCTTCTCTGACCAAGTGTTGGGAATATGCATTGTTTTTCAAAAAGAAAATCATGATTTTTAATTTTAATGCAGTATTTCCTGCAGGTCCAAGATTGATTCCTATATTTTCTCATCCACAAGACACTATAGATGTTTTTAGAAAAATAGGTAGAAAGAAGCCTTGTAAAATTGTTTTTCAGCGCCGGTCTTCCAGCTGCATTTTGGATAGAATTCCAACACTTTATATAAGACTTTTATAATAATGTTAATGACATTGTGTTAGATAGAACAAGCTGTTGCCTGTATATGAGCATATTTCCAGAGGAACTCAAAACAGCTGTAGTCAAACCCTTGTTTAAGAAACAACTTATTTTGAGTAATTTTACATCAATGTCCAATCTACCATTCCTCAGTCAAACAATAGAATAAATGGTGTGTTGCTATTAAAAGTTTAAATGTTAATTGATTTCTTTCATAAGAACAATATTCATGAGAAATGACAATCGAGTTTTAGATCAGGTTGCAGTACTGAAACTTCATTAGTAAAAGTGAAAAATGACCTTAGAATGCATACTGATTCTATTGTTTCAGTTCATATGGTACTGGATTTAAGACCTGGATTGTTCTTTCTCGAACTGTAATAAAGTAGTCTGATACATATTTAACTGGAAGGTAATTTTGTGGTTAATCTAAGTGAACATGAAGAAGACATCAACTGGTGTAATGTTCTTTACAGCATACCACAGAGGTCTGTACTGGACTGCTTTTACTTTGCTCGTATAGGCTGTCGTTAGGTTAAGTTATCATAGGGTTATCTTCCATAGTTATGCAGATAAAGCAAATCTATATATCTGTAGTGTCTGATGATACCAATGCTCTAAACCATTTAATATAATTAATGGATGAACATTCACTAAATTCTTATTAGCAATGTACAGAATAGAAAAAGGTATTAAACAGACTTGGTTCCACAGAGTCTTGACTCAGCCTTAACATTTAAATCTCCACATTGATGATATCAATAACTCTGACTTCTTCAACTTAAGGAATATAAGCAAGAGTATGGCCCTACCATGCTTCATCTTTTCTTGCATGTTTGTGTACAGGAGTATACAAATATATAACGAGTAGCACTACAGAGAGAATGCTCAAACACATGCACACACACACACACACACACACTAAGAAGAAGCTGCATGTTTCTTCTGTCACTGATTTTAAAATTCCTTTACTGGCATTTTAAAACACTTAATTGCTTAGTACCATAATACATCCCTCAATCCAACTATGCTTAAAGTTGAGTTTTTAAAATCTTTATGTGCTAAAATTTTAAACGTCCCAAAGGCCAAGCACAAGAAAAGTGCAGAATATTTTATTTTTATTTTTAGTTTTAATCTTATTGTAAAGCACTTTGAGCAACAACAATTATTATATTATTTGTATTATTATTATTGTTATTATTGTTACAATGCAGTAATTTTTATGTTCAGGCATCAGATATCTATATATGTATGATTCAGTGTTTTAGACCTGCTATTTTCATTAGTCATTGTTTTATAAGCGTTTCTGCACTCTGATGGATACCCAGCCTGAGTAAGCAGTTCTGTCAAGGAGAAAGGAGTGTTCGTGGTAAAAGGTCTGCACACACACACTTCAGCAACTACGTTGTGGCAACATCTGCCATTAAGTGGCAGTGGAGAGCAGATGAGGGGAAAATGTCATATAATGCACTAGGTTCTACTGGCCTGGTGCCATTAAAAGACTAGAATGAACATTGTTTTTACTTTTCTTTTGCAGTAGGCCTACCGGGTGCTATAATGCAAATGAACTGATCATATAACCTGAAATATACTGAGATTTGCACAGGGCATTTCAGGATATAAATGGAAACTATATGTGCATATGGCTTTTGCTATGTCAGTTGTTTTAAATTGCTATTATTAAATATTAGGGGTGTAAAGATGCAGATGTCAGAGTCATTTACACTGGTACCTCGGTTCTCGAACGTAATCCGTTCCGGACTCCGGATCGAATCCTAAAAAGTTCGAGTTCTGATGGAATTTTTCCCATAAGAAATAATGGAAAACCAATTAATTGGTTCCCGGCCCCCCAAAATTACAACTAAATATGTTTTTTTTTTTTTAGTATTTAAACACAAAATGAACAGGATAAAACAACGGCTTCCAAAACGATAAAGATCTTATCCCAACATTACCCCTGTCCTGCCCCAATCGTCCGCTCCTTCCGTGTGCCACGCCCCCTCGTTAACCTCGTGAGGGATCCCCATGTGATCAGCTGTTTCTGGTTGTTGTCATTAGTCCTCTGTATTAAGTCCGCGTGTCAGTTTGTTTCCCCAGTCCGGTCATTGGGTGCGTTCGACTTGCTTACAGCGCTGGCTTAAAGCAACGCATTCTGATCCTGACACAATGCATTACGGTTAGATGCATTGCGACTTCTCACCCGGCTGCACAAACTGGAATCGCCTCTGTGACGACACACCTTTTACCTTATTGGCTGAAGAGTTTAGTTACACGCATGACGTTTGTATCCTAGGCAGTTCCGAACTTCCGATGCGTAATCTGCTATTTCTCCCGAATATCACGTAAAGCAGTGAGAACTGGTTTTCAGTTAATTTACCTGGTAAAATAAAGTTTAAATAAATGACATAAATACTCTAATAGTACACGTAAGTTAGTGGTTTATTTACTGTTAGTTGCTGGAATGTTGCGCTGCTTTATTTGGTTAATCGTCCAGTCTGTGAAGAAGGCATTCAAGTAAGAATTGCATTGTAGTATGACTCACTTCCTGGCACGTACAATTTATATTAGGTCAGCGTTCACGGTTCGACTTCTGATATTCAGATCGAGTTCTAGGTCAAACTGGTTTGTTCGACTTTCACGAAATTCGAGTTCTAGTGAGTTCGAGAACCGAGGTACCACTGTATAATCCATTTTTGGGATGAAGTAATCTTAAAGATACAGCAACCTCTTTGCATGGGTTAGATATGGAAGATCCTAGCGAATGTGAAAATTTGCGCATAATACTTAGTGACCCCTAACAGTCTGCTAGCCTGAACAATAACAAAAGTGTATTTGTTACAGGGTTGCCAACTCTTACGCTTACGCAAGAAATCTTACAGCAAATCTATATTATTCCATTATAAACCTAAAATTTGCTGCATCAAAAGCGTTGGAATAGTTTGCAGATCCTACAGACTATTTACAAGTTAACCCAATAAACTCTTACATGCATGTAAATGTGTGTGAAGATTTGTCTCAAATTGAAAATCTCACTCCAGCCAGCTGACCAAAATTTGCAACCCTGTCATTACCAATTTGTAAACAAACAGTACTGTACTTTATGCTTTGTATGTCAAATCACTTTGTCATTTCCTATCTGAAGTATGCCCCTGTATGTTCAAAGTTACTACTGTTTGCACTGGGAGCACTATGTTTTGGACCCATTATTAAAATTAACGGCACTGTAAAGTTAAAGTTATTGAACCCATGTGGATTTTTGGGAAGTCTTTTCATTTGTACATATCCTACTGTAAATAAAAACAAATATAGCATTCTTGAGTTGCTCCTTGTTTTGTTGCTATGTTAGTAAAATTCGTCTGTTTATTCAAAGTAGGTCGTGGGGGGAGTAGCCAGCTTCCCCTTTTCGAAAGGCCACCAACCACCACTGACTTACATTAATATTAGGGCTGTCAAAATTAACGGTTAACGCGGATTAATCCATCATCATGATTAATCTGATTAAAATTTTTAACGTAATTAACCCATCTTTAGTGCAGAATGACTCAAAATCCCTGAAATGTCTCTGTCAACCCATTTCGGGCAGTTTTGGTGCATTCCATTTGCCCTCGGAACTCATATTCCGAGTCAGATTCCGGAGTTTTGAAGCCGGAAGTGACGACATGCACGCTCCCGTTTCTTGGAGATCTGAAATATCTCAGAGCAGCACAGAGGATCTCGAGTTCAGAATCAAAGATGGCTGCGCCCTTTATCAATAGAAGGGAAAGTTGTAGTTTTATACTGTTTAAGTACTACTTCTCATTTGTGGCTCATTAAATCGGTCGCACACACTATACCGTCCAACTTATCTGTGGACGTGTTGCTACGGAGTTTTATACGTAAAGCACCACGCGTAATGTGTTATCAAGTGATATTGCTAACAATGGCAATTAAGCAGGCTAGAATTGGATTTCATGATTAGTCGGATTATTTGTCGGATTTACGGTAGTTTGGGCTAATTGTAAGTGAAAGAAGATAAAGACCATTTAAAATGAGGTACCTTAAATCTGACAAGTTGTCGGGCTAAGCAAAAAATCTTGCTTTTTGATTTGGGTCCATGGTATTGCACTTCTGTGGCAGATGGATTGCATCCAACTCGTGTTCAAGATGTTCAGCAAACATGTTAAGTGCATATATATTCCCTTTTTTCTTGAATCTGTTTGCTCATGCGAAATGAAATGCGATTAATATAGATTAAAAATGAATGACATTTAATCGTGATTAATCGAAATTAATCCACAGCAACCCTGTGATTTTAATCATTTGACAGCACTAATTAATATTATGCATTAGTAATATATATCAGTAATATGATGTTATGTAATCCAAATCATTGCGGTGTTGATTTTGGCTTATGTGTTGTCTGCGATCGTTCAGCAAGCTCCAAAAATTTTCCCCTGTAACTGCTCAGGGTCAGTGCGTGAATAACCAAACCGCAAATGTAAATTTGCAAATGTGAAGGGGTTACTGTACTCCTACTTCCGTGTTGCGCTATTGGGTCTCGAAGGAATTGGGTACTGCAAGAAGACAAGTAAAGTAGTAACACAGGTTCTAAAATTCCATCCTACCCAATGAAATGTCCTACCGTTGGCTACTGTGCATGCATACAATGAAACCAGGCGCCTTTCTTGTGCTTGAAGAACACCCATCGATCTAGCCTACCTTGCATTGCAGTTACAACTGAGTCTTGTGTACTCCTGTTTGTGAATTTTCAACGTTCTTTTATATTTAATATTTTATTAAATCCATTTCCGTAGGATGTATAATGTATCAGTATTGCTCACATATTTATGACAGCACATCCTTTTAAAGTGTTTTAGCCTATTGAAATTGGCTACCCATGTACAGTCAGGACCATAAATATTTGGACAGAGACAAAGGTTTTAAATTTTTAAGTTCTGTACATTACCACAATAAATTTTATACGAAACAAGTCAGATGCAGTTGAACAAACAAGTCAGGTGCAGTTGAAGTGGAGACCTTCAGCTTTAATTCATTGGGTAGAACAAAAACATTGCATAAAAATGTGGGGAACTAAAGTAATTTTTCTACACAATCCCCTCCTTTCAGGGGCTCATAAGTAATTGGACTAATAAATATAACTGCAAATAAAATGTTCAATTCTAACACTTAGTTGAAAACCCTTTGCATGCAATGACTGCCTGAAGTCTTGAACTCATGGACATGACCAGACGCTGGGTTTCCTCCTTTTTAATGCTCTGCCAGGCCTTTACTGCAGCAGCTTTCAGTTGCTGTTTGAGGGTCTTTCTGTCTGTAGTTTAGTCTTTAGCAAGTGAAATGCATGCTCAATGGTCAGGTGACTGACTTGGCCATTCGAGAATATTCCACTTCTTTGCTTTAATAAAATCCTGGGTTGCTTTTGCTGTGTGTATTGGGTCATTGTCCATCTGTATTATGAAACACTGGCCAATCAATTTGGTTGAATTTGGCTGGATTTCAGCAGACATGACGTCTCTGAACACCTCAGCATTCATTCAGCTGCTTCCATCCTGTGTCACATCATCAAGAAACACTAAAGACCCAGTGCCACTGGCAGCCATGCACGCCCAAGCCATCACACTGCCTCCACCATGTTTTACAGATGATGCGGTGTTTTTTGGATCATAAGCTGTTCCAGCCCTTCTCCATACTTTTTTCTTTCCATCATTCTGATACAGGTTGATCTTGGTTTCATAATCCAAAGAATGCTGTTCCAGAACTGTGCTGGCTCTTTTAGATGTTTTTTGTCCAGTCTAGCCTTCCTATTCTTAAGGCTTATGAGTGGCTTGCATCTTACAGTGAACCCTTTGTATTTGCTTTCATGTAGTCTTCTCTTTATGGTAGACATGGATATTGATACGCCTACCTCCTGGAGAGTGTTGTTCACTTGGTTGGCTGTTATGAAGGGGTTTCTCTTCACCATGGAAATGATTCTGCGATCATCCCCCACTGTTGTCGTCCGTGGACGTCCAGGCCTTTTTGCATTGCTGAGTTCACCAATACTTTCTTTCTTTCTCAGGATGTACCAAACTGTGGATTTTGCCACTCCTAATGTTGTGGCAATTTCTCTGCAATTTTTTTCTGTTTTCGCAGCCTAAGGATGGCCTATTTCACCTGCATACTGAGTTCCTTTGACCCCATGTTGTATGTTCAAACCTCAGTCTTCCAAATGCAAACACGACACTTCAAATCAACTCCAGGCCTTTTATCTGCTTAATCGATAATGAAAGAACGAAGAATTGCCCACACATGTCCATGAAATAGCTTTTAAATGAATTGTCCAATTACTTTTGGCCCCTTTAAAAACAGGGTGAAACATGTTAACGAGCTGAAACTCCTAAACCCTTCATCCAATTTGAATGTGGAAACCCTGAAATGAAATCTGAGAGTCTGCACTTAATGTCCATGCCCATTGTATAACTTCTGTTCTGCTTCAGTAAACAGGTAAAATAGTAAAACTTGTGTCAGTGTCCAAATATTTATGGTCCTAACTGTATTTTATTAAGGTCGGATGTTCTGATAAAGTATTTTGGTCTATCGAGATATGGTACCTGTAGTTTTAACACTGGTAATACATTCTGATGAGGTATTTTAGACTGTCGCGATGATTACTTACGTTACAGTACTTAGTTACTTGCTTATTATTTTTGGACTATCCGATCGATTGAATTATCTGTGGAAAAGGGCTAACGTAGGGCAAATCCAAAAGGCAGAACAAATCACCAGAACACCGGCACGCATATTTCTGAAACGCAGGATTTCTGGTGGGGGCTCAGTACTATTGGCATTTCCCTTGCTCTCCATTTCAGCAAAACATTACTTGTGCATCCCAGGTACCAGTATAGCGAGTGCAGAGAACTGCTCTACGAATTGTTAATGCACAGAGAAGCACTCGTAGCAGGACGTGGATCATTTCCTTTTTTGAAAGCAAAAATAATGACGTGATAAATTTAAAATCCGTTAGGTATTAAACATTCATTTTAATATTGCTTTTTGTCTGTACAATTCAGTAGCTGGTTGGCAATTTACATTGAGAATTGACAAATTTACCTGTACCTCTTCTGTCTGTGTAAAAATATCAACACAAATGCATTAGTCTGGGATTCTGTTTTCATTATTTTACATTCACAGTATGTAATTAACTTCTCGTGATCATATTTGTCCATTTTTTTTTATTGACGTTGAAAAGGTTTTTATCAAAATAAACAAATTATTGAATCAATTTATGGTACAAATTAAAGATTTCTTAAGCTTGGAATGTAGGGCTGCACCAGGGATGGACTGGAAACAAAAAGAAGCCTGGGAATACGTCTTGCCACAGACTATGGGGGGGGGGGGGGGGGCTTTGTATATTTTTCCGTCAATATTGATAATTGTCACAATATAATTCAAGTCATTATTTGAAGCCTTAATTTTTGCTAAAAATTCCCCTTAGTATTGCTCTTAAACAGATCCAGCACAAGGCGACAAATGAATGGACTGAAAATTGTAATCTAATTTTAAATAATACAGAAACAAAGTGGTTTGTTGCTAGGTTTTTTTCTGACTCCCTTGCTGATAGTTCCAGGGGACTCTGACATTGCGGGTAGAACTGTCACCTGTCCCGTAATGAAAAATAAAATGCTTACATATTTATATACTTAATTTTTAACCAACATGGGGTAAGTTTTGTCCTATATTTATTCAGATTGCAAGTGGAAACCATAATTGCTGGTGTTTGTGACTGTTAGCACTTGGATTCTGTATGCTCTACCGGACGGCAATGCTTCAAGTGGTGAAATAAGTTTCTAGTATTTCCAGTATTAGTTTTAGGCAAAAGTTTTCGGCAGAGTTAGAAGTTCACAGCACCAGTCTGTTGCGTATCAGACATTAAACTGCAGAAATTACCGCTGCACCATTGACATCTTCTTTACCTCGTTTATCCACAAAATCTTCTTTTTTAAAAGATGTTGTGGCTGCTGAGCTGCTGTTTTCTTCCCCAACACTTGAAACTTCCTCTGTAGGAGTGCTTATCTCTTCATGATATTACCAAATTTCAGAATGTGATATATGATGATCAGATTCTATTCAACGACTCTTTGGTACGAATGAAGGGAACCAAGTACTGAGAGTCGTTCTTTTTCTGTTTGTGCCCAAATATCATTGCCTACAATAAATCCATTCCACTACGCTTTACGTGATCTTTGACAACCAGCTAGGCATATCGCTTTAGGTTCCTTAAAGGCAGAAAGAGCAGGATGTTTGCCAATAAAAAGTTATTCAATATTAAATATTGCATGAATTGTACTCCAGGCAAGGGAACTATATTTACATAACATGCTAAATACAGAGGGTAATGGATATGGTGTCACATTTAATGTTTAGAATGCATATCATTCACATTAGGTTTGGCAATAGGAGTAATTTTAGTGAGGTTAAGCTTAATCCACACATGCAAAATGAAATTATATTGTGGGATGTCTAAGTCTGAATCTGAACCAAATCTTACCCTAATTATCCTAGTGATTATTGCAAATAAATCTAGGAACCTCCACCCCCCATGAGAAAAGGAAAAAATAATGGCTCTCAGATGAGAAGAGCCATAAGATCTGACTCCCTTCAAAAAGGCTTTCTTCCCATCATTAGTACCATGCTCTGCTAACTCAATCAACCTTCCAGTGCACTTGTTGGACGTAGGTGGTCCGTTCTTAAAAACTACCGTATGATTGGTTGGAATTGCATTAGTTTCTGTGATGTAATAGGCTGATGTGTGCTATTAAGCAATGTTCTTTACTGACAGTTAATCGAGTTTCTTACTTTCTTAACATTTAAATTTTATATGATGTCAAAATATTGTTTATATTGCCCAGCCCTGCTTTATGGAATCCAAAACATTTCTATGTTGGGAAGGTGAATGTCTTTTGATGACCATTTCTTATTCAATTTTCTCTTCCTCACTCATTTGTGTTCAGTTTCTCACACATGCCACACTGTCTCTTAGTGAGTCCAACAGCAAGGATGAAAATAACTGTCTGGCTCAGTGAGCACAGACACAGCTCATGCAAAAGAAGTAGAAAACTTTACACTGATTTTTAAACATATATTAGATAATCTAGAAAAGGAACAATCATTAAAATTGCAAAGCTTGCAATTTTACCAAGTCTTGTTTCCTATGACAGACTAATGTTTGAAGGGTGTTTTGTGACAATATTCAATAAATAAATATATCATTTTAAATGATTATTCAAATTATAATTTGAACTGTCATATTTAAATTGTCGTTATTTAAAGTAATATGTGATTTTGTTATTTATAAATCTGATTATCAAAATTACAATTTAAATGATACCAACAACCATTAAAATTATCTGTCAAAGTCTCCCATCAAACTCAGTGGGCGGGCTCCAAACAAAACCTAACATTTCCACTGCAAACTATGTCGCACCTGGTTGACTGAATTCTCATTTATAACCGCAATTTGTCTGTTCCCTCCTGGGGCTTAACTTCCCAAAATCTTAAATAAACTCTCCTAACTACAGGATAACACTTAAGCTGACCTGGCTTTCACTGGGCAGCACATAGTGCTAGCTGTAGCTAAACGTATTTAGCCCACCTGGTTGCTCATTTATTGCTTATACACAACAAACAAAAAATGTACAGAGTCCCACTCATGACATGATGATAAAAATGATCTATATTGTGTACATGTTATTATGTATCAAGGGAATAAAGTACAGTAGTCCCCCCGTGTCCGTGGTTTCAGTTATCTGCGGTTTTCTTTGTTCTGAGAAAAATGTAAAATGTGTATGTATATTTTTCATAGTTTCTGCATCCTTTGATAGGTGTAAAAAGCATGATTTACATTGCTCCGTTATCCCATGATGCATGATATTTTTTCATTGCTCTATCATCTCTTGAGAATTAGGCTAAAACGTCAGAATCCCATTCTTTCGACAGAGAGGTTTGGGCCCCCATTCCAGACCAATCCAGTTATTTTCCAAATTTAATGGGCCCTCTGTCACTCAGGGGCCCTTGGAATCCACCTAATTACCCCCCCCCCAACCTTATGGACTTTTATCAACCTTATGAACCAAAGTTTTGATATACTGTGACTTTGGCACATATAGAGAGGTGTGCCCGTTTCAGGGGTGTCATGCATCCACCACAGTATCGGCAGAACCCCCCCCCCCCCCCCCCCCTTCCTTCATAATTATTTAATAAATACATCAGCAACATTATGAATCTGCGCATTACTGAGGCCAATTCACTGCGAATTCAGAGCGCAAGGACGAAACCTAATGAAGACTGCAGTCAGTTATCTGACAAAATAACTTCATCATATGGATCGATTATTTTTTATTTAAGTGATGTTTGCTTATAAAACTGAGCAGAAGGTTATAACAAAAAAAGGAGATCTTTGTGAAGAGACAAAACGATGTTAAATGTATTTTAAATGAGCAGAATGAGCCGACAACAGCGATAAGAGATAGCTAATTAAGAGAGGCTCAGACCAAACCTACGAAAGAATATCTCACGGGAAATATACTTTACTAAGAACGTGTCAGAAAACATGTCGGAGCCTTAACAGACAACTTAAGCTATAACTTACGAATGACGAAGCGTTAAGAAGGTTTCGGGAAACACACCCCAGATGTGTCTGTGGCGGGAGCAAGAAAGTAAATGTTGGAAGGTCCTGTGTCCTGGGCTATGCGGCTAAACATCTCTCCGTTTTATGTATTGTTGCCTCAGTTCTATACTTTCATTCGGCACTGTTAAGTGAACCGGTCAAATGCTCTCTATTTCAATTGTTGAAAAGAGTTTTTAGGAGCTGACAGATGTAGCTATCTACATAGATTTCAAGAAGGAAACATACCTCGCTGCTAGACAAAGCAAGACCTGCAATTAATTTCCACTTCTCCACCTAGATGCTGCTACTGGTTTGCGTGCTCCCAGAATGCAAAGTGTACCTTTACATTCATATCTAGTGCTGTCCCAAACGATTATTATCAAAACAATTAATCTAGCGATCATTTTCCCGATTATTCGACTAATCTAACAACTAATTTTTCGATTGTTCTGATAATAAATTTATTGATAAGCAATTATTTTCAAGTTAGTCATTTAATACAATTCACCCCCTCCCACACACACACTCTGAAATTCCCATTCACATTTCAATGAATTAAAACATTTCTTAAACATTAGAGCATTATTAACAAAAAAGGCAAATCTTAAGAGATCCAATAGGATTTCTATGTTAGACTGAAGTTTATAATCACTGCAATAGTTTTTACTTAATTATTTCAGTACACCAATTTGACTTTAATGTTGAAATAGATGCTAAAACATGGAATGATTTCATAACTAGAGAAACATGTTTTTAACAAACACTAGCAAAGGTAGCTTATAGTTAAGCTTACTTCAGTGAGCAAGGAACGATTTAGGTTACAGTGTGTAAGACTAGTCGTAAACGATAATTTGTCTCACTTTTACATGACAGAATAAGTAAACAGAAAATATAAAACGGCTGAAACAGCGCCATTAACGTCAGCTACAGTTGAGGTGCAGAAAAGGTGTAATGACTGAAGTATTCCCAAACTTTGGAAGAACATGTGCGAGCCTTTTTTTTGCCGTTTTGAGGCTCTGGAGCTCTGCTGGTAGACTGAGCCGTGTTGCCTCGTACGCGTTGGGGGGGCGGGGCGAGGCGGGCGGCAAATTTCCTTTTTGCAGGGTGGTAGGAGATGTTCATTAATATTTATGAGAGAAGTGCTACATGATTGGCCCAGTGCATGCCTTACAAAATAGTGCGGCACTGCTGGCACCGGCGATATACAGTAGATGTAGCCCTTCCCCTTCAATGTTAATATGAAACCTACGTTCCTGGAGTTACATATATAAGCATGCAAATAAGTTTAAGACGTACACAGGTCATGTATAACATAAGATGTGATTTGACATTTTCATTCATTTCATTTTTCCTCATTTTAGTATTGTGCTCAGTTTAATGCATTTACATCACCAGCAGATGTTGATTTCTAAGTAGTGGAGTTTTATTTTGAATTTGATTTTGAAAATGCAGGAGCAGCACACTATCTCTGTGAACTCAAAGCCAAAGTGTTGAACTGCTCTGAAGCTTTGCACTTGTTTATAAAGAGATAGAGGAACCACCGGAAATACCCAGAGTGTGGGATAAAACAGTTTTCAAAGTCACAGCCGAACAGCAGCTCATGTTGTTGTTATTGTGGTAACAATACATGCTATATGTTTTTTTTCTTGGTAATTTTTGCATGACACATTAGTTTTGTATCTTTTCTGACTTGATTGTGAAACCGCATGGAAGGGTTCACGTAGAAGGCTTTATGTCACAGTGAACAGTTTCTGAATGTTGCATAGAAGAAAGCTGTGGTATGCTAAGATTTTTATATCTTTGGTCTTTTAATCATGCGTTGAAGAGATTCAGACTCATGTTTCTTTATTTAACGGCTCGTCTGGTTAAACTCAAATGGAGCTAAAAATTAAGGAAATGAAAGGAAGTGGGTTAAACCAGTCAGTGAATGACAGCAAGATGCAATGTTGGGGAAGCTACTTTTAAATGGTAGCTTTTCAAGATACAAGCTGCTTATGATTAAAAGTAGCTAAGCTACAGCCAAGCTACTGTTTTAATATGGTCGTTCGCTACACTACAAGCTACAGAGAAAAAGTAGCTAACTAAATCGAAGCTATTTCATCGGGTTATATTTAATATTTGTGCTGTAGTATATTCTTAAAGAAAATTAATAAAAAAAATGTGAAACATGATGTTAAAAGTTAGTCTTTTTAAAGTATATCATATTTAAGTATATTTTCTCCCAATATAATATCAAATCACAATAAGGTTTCAAAAGGTTTCTTTGTTTGGTGTAAACCGAGTACTTCACAATTACAGTGTAAAAATTACAAGGGTTATAACAAAAAAAAGGAGATCTTTGTGAAGAGACAAAAATAACACTGGTCGTTATTGAAGTATTAATCAAAAGGACATTACGAAACAAAAATAAGTAAGCCGATTTGGTCGTATTATATATGAAAAAAGTGTATCACCATTTTCTTAGTTCATTATTGTTAAACAAAGAGAAACGAATATATACTATACTGTGTGGGCTGCGAACAGTAGTCTGAGCATGACGTGAATGAATGAGCATCTCACAGGGATGCTCGCACTGCAGGTGTTCTGTCGAAAAATACTACCTATCGAGCCTTTCTGCGCATGTGCAGTTCCACCGTTTTGGGATTAGGGTTAGGTTTTAGGGGTTAGGGTTAGGGTTAAGGTAAGGGTTTTAGGTGTTTTGGGGGGTTAGGGTTAGGTTTAGGGTAAGAGTTAGGGTTAGGGCTATCTATTAGCACTACGGTAGCATTTTTCGACAAGGCAGCATATATCGACAGAACACCGGCAGTCTGGGCGGACCTGTCATACACTCATGCTGGGCAACACTTGTGCTGCCAGCCGCAACATTGTTGTCGGGAATGGTTGTTAAGTCAATCAGTCGTAAGTCGCATATGTCGTAAGTCAACAATGACCTGTAGTATTTTTTAAAGATGTAGTGTTTTGCCATGTTACATCACTATTTGTAAGAAAAATAGTTACTGGAAAAGCTACAGCATTTGAAAAGTAGCTGAGCTAATAATAAGCCACTGAAAAAAGTACTTAAGGTAGTAGTGTCGCTAATTGTAATTTAACACCAACACTGGCAAGATGTCATGTAGTATTGGTAGTTTTCATGCGACTATGTGAAGGGTCATACATAACCTATATTAATTAGCGCCCACTTGTAATATTTTACATGGTAACCAGAATTCCTTCAGTTCAAAATTCCTGAAATTCTATTACAACTTTGGAAAATTTATTGTTCACCAGCAAAAGTGTGCTCACTTTACACATTTGTGAAGCACTGTATTTCATGGTGAGTAGCTTGCATTGACCAGTGCAGACCTGTGACTCTGTCCCTGTAAACGGTCGCTGTTCACATACTGAAGTCAGAAGAATGCTCTCGTAGCTCTAAATCCCAGTTGCTTCAGGGATTGATGGACCCTGCTTTCTAAAAAATATGTGTTTGCATGTCTGCATAGACTTCGGCCTCATTTATCGATTTTTGCATACATTTCATCGCAGGAAAAGAATCGTAGATGGTGTGAGGCTGGTGGGATTGCTGTAGAGGCTTCTGGGATTGCTGCACTGTGCGGGAATGGTGTAGACGCTGTGTGCACTTGTGTTGTGTTGTACGTCTGTTGAAGTGGTTGACTGGAATTATTTGGAAGTGTATTTGAGTGTTTGTGTACGGATACGTGGGTTGTTGTTTAATTTTTTACCTTTATTTTTATTTATTTATTTTTTCTTGGTCTGCTTGAGTACTTATCTGTCCTTGTTAAGCGCGAGTGTTATCGATAGCTGTGGGTGTCGTGAGAGCGGCATTTCTGTCCACGTACCTTCGCATCAAACACCCACGGGGTTATATTATCTAACCTTGAGTTAAAAAATAACATTAGACTCTCCAAGAGGAATGTAGAATGAAAAATTGCATTGGAGGCTAATGACAATAAAAGTTTCTTCCAATATTTTAACTCCAAAAGAGCTCTAAAAGCTGAAATCACTAATTTGCAGCATAGTAAGGGCCTCATAATTGAAAATGAAATTGATATAGTAAATGAGTTTAATGATTATTTTGCACGGGTGTTCACAGTAGAGAACATGAGTAACTTACCACCATTTAGTATGAATACAGCGTCGTCTATGACCAATATATGTATAACTGAGGCTGATATGGTACTAAGCCTAGCTAAGCTCAATTGCAGGGCCCTGATGGCATCTTACCTATAGTTTTAAAAGAGATGAGGGATATTATTAGCCAACCCCTAACTTTAATATTCCAGAAATAGTTATCTGCGGGTGTGGTACCTTCAGATTGGAAGCATGCTAATATAACACCCATATTCAAAAAAGGGGATAGAAGTAATCCAGGCGAATCAGTTTAGCTAGCATTACTGGAAAAATAATGGAAGCTATAATCTAAGTGAAAATGGTAGATTACCTGCATGCAAATAACATTCTGAGGGATAGCCAACATGGATTTAGGAGAGGTAGATCCTGTTTAACAAATTTACTTGAGTTCTTTGAGGAAACTACAAGAGAAATTGATCACAAAATGGCCTATGATGTGATCTACTTAGATTTCCAGAAGGCCTTTGATGTTGTCCCCCACAAACGGTTCTTGCTTAAGCTCAAAGCTGCAGGGATTCTAGGAACTGTAGCAGCTTGGATCGAAAACTGGTTAACTGACAGAAAACAGCGAGTAGTTATTAGAGGCACAATGTCAAAGTGGGCCTGCATTCATAGTGGGGTACCGCAGGGTTCAATTTTAGGACCACTATTGTTCCTAATTTACATTAATGATATTGACACCAATACATACAGTAAACTGGTTAAATTTGCAGACGACACCAAGGTGGGTGGTGTAGCAGATACTGATCTAGCAGTAGAGAGGCTACAACAGGATCTGGATTTAATTAGCGACTGGGCTGATACCTGGCAGATTAAATTTAACACAGATAAATGTAAGGTAATCCATGCAGGGAGCAGAAATATAAAGTACAGATATTTTATGGGTTCCACTGAAATAAAGGTAGCTGATTATGAGAAAGATCTCAGTGTGCATGTTGATGCTTCCATGTCCCACTCCCGCAAGTGTGGGGAAGCAATAAAAAAGGCCAATAGAATGTTGGGTTTCATCTCTAGGTGTGTGGAGTTTAAGTCAAGGGAGGTGATGCTACGATTATATAATTCCTTGGTAAGACCCCACCTAGAATATTGTGTGCAGGTTTGGTCACCATACCTTAAGAAGGACATTGCTGCCTTAGAAAAGGTGCAATGGAGGTCTATGAGTCCTTTAAATCAGAGCTACATAAGATTTTAACAACTCTGAGCTATTAGTTAAGTTCTCCCCAAACGAGCTTGATGGGCCGAATGGCCTCCTCTCGTTTGTAAATTTCTTATGTTCTTATCATAAACGCATGAAAAGGAAAAAAATATGTATACAAAATTTTTTGGATATGTCAAATCTGGTATACACCTATTTCTACGACGGAGTTTTAGGGCCACTATTAATAAAAATAAAAATATAAAACCTTGAGAATAAAGTTGGAACTTTCAAGATTAAAGTTGTAATTTGCCAGAATAAAATCACAATAATTCGAGAATATAGTGAAAATAAAGTCAAAGTTACAAGAAAAAAAGTCATACCTTTTGAGAATAAAGTCGTAATTTGCTAAAATAAAGTAATTCGGGAATAAAGTCATAGAGTTACGAGAAAAAACCTGCAATGTTTCAAGAATAAAGTCATTCAAAACTAAGCGAAAAGGTTCAGAATCGTGTAAGGACTTTGCGTGGCAAAATGAGGGGGTCTCAAACCGCTGTTAAGTTAGCCTCATATTCGATATTCAGTTTTCTGGCTTTAATAACTTTTAACGGAAGTAAGGTGGGGCGTTTTTAATGACAGAATTGTGATGTCCAGTACGCAGACAATGATGCACACTGATTACTTTTGCGCTTCAAACCATTTCGTAATTTGTGCAAAATCGTGTTAATAGCTAATATAATAGGTCTTTCAGCTGTAATGACATGGTCGTTTAGCATTTTGGGCTCATGGCGACTGTTGCACACCCCTTTGTTTCCCAGATTGCTTTACTTACTGTTACACAGCGAATGGGCACGGAGTGGAGACAGAGGAGCGGAAGTCCAGGGCAGGTTCTTCTGAGCATTGGAAAAACCTGACAACTATCAATATGTGTAAAATATGTAAAAAAGAATAAAAACTTTGTTCTCCTGGTTTTATATTTTTATTTTTATTAATAGTGGGCCTAAAACTCCGTCGTACATTTCCCCTTGGAAAAGTCAGAATTATCTTGTAAATGTGCATTTGTGCATGAGCCTGACATCCTGCCCTGGTGCCACCCAAAAATAACCATAAATGGTCAATGCAAATGAGCCACTTGCTCAAATAATATGCAAATCAAGCTTTCCTGGCTGCAAAACCAATAATAGCAACTGTAAATAAAAAGAAAGAAGAGGAATTTTGACCTGTGCAAGGTATTGGCACAACTAATTGTTATATTTGCTGGCCCAAGGGTGTAACTTTGGCTGGAACATTGGGGCGGTTGAGGTCTCCACCCATTACGGGGGAAACATTATTATTGGGGGGGCTGTATTAGCTGGTTTTGATTTATTGGGGGTCTACAACCCCCCCCCCCATCCCCACTATAATTTGCGCCCTTGTGCGGGCCTAACACATTTGTTACAAACAAGTACATTTTCTAATGATTTTTTATTGCACATATATATTAAACAGCTATCTCTACACTTTTGCACAATTTGCACTTTCAGATTAGATAAAAAAAAACAGTATTTCATTGCCGGAATACTTGTACTTTGTGCAATGATGAAAAAGCTAAAAATGTGTTTATTGTTAACACATCACCACTGCGGTAGGCCTAAATACCATCAACTGCACACTACAACATAAAAAATAGTAGTCAGATCTGAAGACAGAGAGAAAAAAAATGACGCACATGGCCAGTGTGACTGCAGCTATTGGGGACAACCCACATCTTTGCCCTTGAACTTCCGTAATAGAGGAAGCTCTATTTTGCAGTGTTTTGCCAGAGCAGTTTGGAGATACTGATCTGGTATGTGAAACTAAAAATGAACGAATTAACCTAGGCCATTGAGCTACTATAGATGTCAATGTCATGTCGGTGTCACAGATGACCTGCGCATCGATAGAATTAAATGACTTTAGATTCACAAAAGTACCTTAATTAGCGCTCATTTCATTGTCTGCAACTAATGCTGTATGCTATACTAATGTGCTGAAAAAACTTTGACTAGATTTGGGCTGCCCTTATCGCAATGTTATTGTAGGTTAGTGTAGCTGATTGCCCCAATCACGTTAGGAAAACTGGATACCAATGGAAATGTAGTTTTTATGTTTGCATGTTCTGAAGTTTCTCAAAATACAAGCATTACGCATGGATCCAGGTCAGCATGCAAAAAACATGTGTAGATGAGTTGTACATTGCTGGAGTGAATGTTGATGTTCACAAGAGCATCTTCATTCTCTGATGGTGCTTTCATTGCAATGTGCGTGCAGTCAATAGCACCAACAACATTAGGAAATCTAGACATTGCTGCAAATTGCATTGCAATGTTTTCCTGTATATTCACACTAGGGAAACTTAATGTACTGTCATGACAGTCAGTTAATATCAGCCACAACTTAAGGAAGAATGGAACTGGGTGTGGGCTGGGATATCCCTGATTCATCAGCCAGCTCCTGTTGATATGCTCCTGTCATCAAAAATCCAAGTGTTGTCAGTACTTAAAGATGGACAGGAACAGCATGATTTCATAGTGTTGGTCGTTCAAGAGCTGTGGCCAGTTTTTCACACAATTCCATCAGAATTGCTCACAAATCACCAATCATTATTAGATAAATAATTATTGTGATCTCTAAATACCCCTCGTATTTGGCCACATACAATGTCCTCTATCAAAGCTAATGCCACGATGATGACACATGTGACATGCTTAATGCTTATTAATGTACATTTCACCAAGCACTAAAACTAATGGTAAATTTACCGTTTACTTCGATGCACATTTCTCACTGAACTCTAGATGTCACTTTTTTTTCAAATTTCTATAAAACGTTTTTTATAGGTCCAGTCGTAAATGTGAGAACTTCATCAGGATTTTTCAGGATTTCAGGAAGTTTTTCTTTATAAATTCCAACATCTGTGTATAAACGTGCACATGAATGTTTCTAGTCCATACAAAGTCTTTATAAATGAGCTCCGTCCTTCCCTTCTAGTTCTTATACGTACTGTAGAACCAAGCATACCAATGTCTGACACCTAATTACCATTTAGTGTAAATAGTGAAAATTGCAGATGTTTTCAATTTTTTGGCTTACACAAATAAACCGAAGTTAAATTAATAATTAAAAAAAAATCCTATTAAGTATAATTTAAAATACATCCCAGTTCATAATTTTAGATTTGCTGTTTTTCACGGGTTTCACAGGTTAATGGTATGCATTGTTGGCATGCACATGGTACAGTATATATCGCTGCAGCCGGAACAGAGTCTCGAGTAAAATATATTTTAGGTTGCAGTAATTGCTTAAGTGCCTTATGATGTTGTTGCAATTTGTTCTTCCTGTTTGATGTGAAGTTGCAGTGTCATTATGGTTCTTATGCAATAAGAAGGTCTATGGCTACTCACTGATCTGCTTGCATGTCAGTAAAACCACTGGTACAAGAATGCATTTTTCAGTCCTGATGATATCTTGTATTTTTCCTGTTCCAGGACCTTGTCTTGATCCTTTGACCCCTTCTCTGTACGCATCCTCTTTCTTGGCCTCCTCCAGATATAACTTTTTGTATTCTGCCAACTTTGCCAGACTGTATGGTAAGTGTCAGTTTTCCCCGAGGAAACACAAAAACCATTTTTGGATCAGTTGCAAATACTGATATGATTACAATATGAGGGCAACATGATATGCATGAATCTTTTAAAAATGCACAGAGAAATGCAGTGAAGATGCATAATGGTTCACCTTTGACCATAATGGTTCTATTCTGATACCATCCAGCCAGTTAGCCAGTGTGGATGTTGGTGCCAGCCTCTAATGGTATGTGCCATGAGCCGAACTATGGTGGATGCTGTCGGTTATGAAAGTCAGTGCCGTGTGCATCAGCGTTGCGTGTTTGTGCAGTGGCATGTGGTCTTGGGATGTGCGTTTGTGTATGTGCTGTGAACTGTATAATGGTTGTGGGTGTTGGTAGGGGGCAGGGAGGCACGGGAGATGGGGGTGCAGGTAAATACCCTTTTGGGGTGCACAAAAATGAAGGTGAGGAAGAGCTGTGGTGGCCAGTTCAGGGAGAAGCAGCTCTTCTCCCAAAGAAGTGTAGGTGAGGTCAGTCAGGTGGTGTCTGTCCCTTCAGGGCAGTCATCCTCCAGCCAGACTGTTCAAAGGTGCAAAGCTGGCATTTCTTGACCTCTCCCCAGCATGGGCATTCAGCTGTGTCCTGCCCCCCTCGTCAGAGCAATAAGCGGCTGCCAGCAGCACCTAGTTTGCATTCCTCGCAAGCGGTTTCTGCACCAACTGTGAGGAAGCTGTTACTACTAGCCACCAGCGTGGCAGTGATCGCCCCCTGCTGGTTCACAGCGGACTCCCAGCTACAGTGTATACGTGTGTCTACAGATACGTCTGGCTGCGTGTGATGAATCTGTATGTTCTCCGCAGGGAGTAGCGGGTGGTCACCAGCCCCAGGGGACCGGCAGCCCTGGCTCCAGATTAACCTGCACAGGAAGTACCGCATAGTGGCCATCTCCACACAGGGTACCTTCAACTCCTATGATTGGGTCACCAAATATACTTTGCTGTATGGAGACCGACCAGACTCTTGGACCCCTTACATCCAACGGGGAGGCAACTCGGTATGCAAAATGGGGGAAAAAAGTGACGTATAGTCCTAGATGTGTATTCCAGTAGCAGTTTATAAGCTAAACAGGCCACACTTCTTTGAACTAGATAGAGTTGATAAATACAATAATTATTTTTTGTAACTAGACACATAGAAACATTGATATATTGAAAATATACAGTAGAAATTTAGAAATCTATATAAAAAAGATAATTACTTTATCTTTTTGGATTATTGTCCTATAAATGCGATTGTATCATAAACTATATTATACACCTTCTATGTTTATATGTCAGTTAGTTTTTACTTGGATATTCATCTTTCAGACTCTGTCAGGAAACTGGAATTACTACCAGGTGAAGAGGCATAATTTCCACTATGCCTTCACAGCCAAACACCTTCGCTTCTTACCTTTGGGATGGAACACAAAATGGGGAGGGAAGATTGGCGTCCGGCTGGAGATATATGGCTGCCCCTATGGTGAGGCTCTATTGCCATTATAACAAGATACGAAATCAAAAGGAAGCTGCATCACACTGCGGAGGGATAGACTTGAGGTCTGCTGCAGCTAGTGTGGCTGTGGTGTTGTCTGAGGCTTATGATAAAGCCAACAGTACACTGAGATTTAAACCTCTGTGACAAAGTAACCTTCAGTTCATATTTCTTTCTTTTCCTGACATAAATCAGAAGAGTGCAGAAATCTACTTCCCAAGAGAATACGGAAAAAAAGGAGTTATTCTGGTCAAAGTCTGCAAAAAAATGCCAATACAAAGATAAATGACCCACCTGTGAAAGCTATGGGAAGCTTTAAAGTAGATGGAAGCCAACATTTATGTCAATAAATAAAAACCAGAAGAGGCTTAATTTATGTTATGATTTCTTGCTGAAAATTCTCTTCATTCACTTAACCACTGTCTATAAATAGGTTGCATCAGAATTTATTTGTATGCTAAGATCCCACTGACATGAAATGGATGTTTGCTTTTGTTAGTTTGGATATTATACTGTTTACTATTTTTAGTTTGGATACTATGCATTTCAGGGCTTCAGTGTGTTACATGTATGTGCCGGTGAGGTCACAGATGGTTTCATTGAGGAGTCCTGCTGTCCTTCTCTCCTGTCTCCCTAAGACTCCTACGTCATGTCATATGACGGAAATGACATGGTGGCCTATCAGTTCCCACGGCAGAGATACCGTACGCTGGAGGACCACATTGCCCTGAACTTCAAGACGTTGGAGCGGGATGGTATACTGCTGCACAGTGAAGGTCTGCAAGGGGACATCCTCATTCTGGAGCTGAAGAATGCTCGCCTCTACCTACACATTAGTCTAGGTGGGTGCAGTCTTAGGGCCCCCTGTTTTCACAGCTTCTGACAAAGGACCATGGGAAATGTGATGGATCAAAGAAAGTTTGTTTCAGTTCACAGACTCTTGGAAGATGATTCCTGTTGAGTTTTTATTTATCTGTAATGATTCCTTCACCCAGGGAGCAGCACTGTCCATGAAGTAGAGGGTCTCACCACCCTTACAGTGGGCAACCTGCTGGACGACCAACACTGGCACTATGTCACCATCAAGCGCTACGGCCGGCAGGTCAACCTGACAGTGGACAGCCATACCGAGAGCGCCATCTGTAATGGCGACTTCACTCACCTGGACCTGGACACTCAGGTGGGTGGAAACATGTGTGGCTGTGGGTAGAGTGAGACACTGCAGGTAGAGAGAGAGGGGTCAGAAAACCAATAGTAGAAAACCTACATTGCAAATCTGTTCCAGGAATTTGAAAGTTATATGATTCTGGAATTCTTTTGCAATTTCTTGGTGGTAGTGTAGTCCTAAGGGTAGTGTAATGCTGTCTTGTCATGGCAGGGGTCTCCAACCAGAGATCTACTATCCAATAGGTTTTCTATTCTACCTGGCTTCTGATGAGCCACACCTGATCCTGGTATTTACCTGACTGGAGTTAGAAACCCCTGTGTTATGGGGTAAGAGAAATATTAATATTGGGTTTGTCTTTAAAATAATTATCGGCCTATTCAACATATATTATCAACTATTATGACTGATGTGAGTCATAATAATATCTCACATTGTTCAACATTTTGTGTCATTTTGTTTCATAACGAAAGTGTGGCCATTTTGCTGTGGGTGCCGTCCTTCCCCCAGGTTTTTGTAGGAGGAGTGATTCAGTCAAACATGCCTAACCATCCCAAGAAAGCCAATTTCCGTGGATGCCTGGAAAATGTCTTTTACAACGGGATCAACATCATCGACCTGGCAGAGTATGGAGACTCTCAGATCCGTTTCCATCCTGGACAGGTATGGCAAGGATCGCTCAGCAGTAATCTAGCTCGCTGCATCACTATGATATACAGTATCTCTATATTATTACAGGATACAGTACTTGCCTGACTCATGTAAAATTTAGTGCTTATGTCTGCAGGAAGTATCTCTAGAGTCAGTTGCCCTTTACCCTGGTCCTTGGGGACATATACATTTGCTGGTCTTCAACTTTAATTTTCTAGTATCTAAAAGCTGCGCATTCCTTGTGAGGAATGTGAGAGTATCATTAGGGCTAATAAAAATGTAACTGAATCACCGTAAGTTGCTTTTGTACATTTTTGCACATGAATGAGCCAAGTGTTTTAGTAGAACTTACTGGCCATACAGCCATTGAAGCTGATCTGGGATAGTGATAAGATATGTTCCTTAAGTAATCAAATGACATAAGCAGTTTTAGAAGCGTTTTGTCGAATTGTCTGCATACTTATTTTATATTCTATTATGAATGCCAGTAATATTGTCACACCCCGATTGTGCCGATCGTCCTGTGCCACGCCCCCCTCGTTAACCTCATGTGGATTCCCAGTGTTTATCAGTTATTTTGAGTTGTCTTCGTTAGTTAGGTGTATTTAAGTCTCAGAGTTTATTTCCCTAGTCCTGTCATTCTGTCATGACCGTGCCGAGCACGGACCAAGGAAGCAGGCCACGAAGACGAGGAATCGGGAGTAAGGGTTTTAATTGACATTCGGAGAGGCAGACAGGACAGAAAACGGCATAACACTACAAAGACAGGACTAGGGAAATAAACTCTGACGCGGACTTAAATACACCTAACTAACGAAGACAACTCAAAACAGCTGATAAACTCTGGGAACCCACATGAGGTTAACGAGGGGGGCGTGGCACAGGAGGATCGGCTCGATAGGGGTGTGACAAATATAATAATTGTGTAGGTATTGCAGGCAGGTATTAAGGCAATGCAATATTCATTGTTCATTATCTATGAGGCAAGTTTGGTGCAGCAGTTGTTTAACATGAAATGTTCCTCTTGTTGTGTCCCAGAAAACAAGGCGGTACTCTTGCTATGACATGATGCTAAAGCCCATGACCTTCGCTGGGCCAAACAACTTCCTGCAATTGCCGGGGGTGTCAAGGAGGCCAAGGATGGCTGTCAGATTCAAGTTTCGCTCTTGGGACTACACCGGGCTGCTAATGTTTACCCGCTTTGCTGATGACCTCGGCTCCCTGGAGCTGGGCCTGAGCGAGGGCCAGGTCAACGTCTCCCTTATGCAGCCTGGCAAGAAGAAGCTGCAGTTTGGTGCAGGTGAGCCCCATTTTGGGTTAGACCAAGTTCTTTATTTCAATTTTGTATTCATCCATCTGGGAAGATCGCGATAGAATAAAAGACACCCAGTTCATAGTAGAGCACACATGCAGAATCAGAACCTTTAGGATCATCAGTCCATCTAAGCACTAGTAGCCCGGATGACCCATTCAGAATGACCCCTGTTGGTCCCAAAGGTAACTGTCCAGTCCTCACTTGTATGTCACTTTGACCAAATGAATCTGTGAAATATGTAAATGTAATGCCAATAGTGAAACCCACTGTACCACCTAGTACTGAGTGCATTTGGTTTCATTTTCATTTTTCTACTTAGGTCGCTCTCTTTCTTAGTGCAACATTCATATCAGTGTAGAAAACACTCATTAAATTCAAGAATAATTGGTTTCTTCATAGTAAACATCAATAAACACAATGAGTAAGCTTGCCAAACCATCATAATCCCCTAGCAGAGTGTGGTAGATATGAACAATTAGTTTACTTAGTTGTATGAAAGAAAGAAGTGCCACTTGCACCTGCTGCAGACGTCATTCTCCCACAGCTTATTAGCAAAATCAAATTTAAGGACAGAGTCCTGAATTACTCTTGAACTCGTATTATGTCCTTCCAGTCTGTAAGACACAGCAAAACCGGGGTCTTTATGAGCATTTTTAGATGGCCTTGTTAATAAGTATAATTATGGGTAATAATCCTGTAATAATCCTGCTGAGGAATGAGAATATTCCTTAGCCTCCTCATTTTTAGTGTTTGCATGAATCGTTTTGTGTGTTGGAAATATTCCAATTTCATTTTGCATGATTATTACAGATTCTACCATAGCTGTTCTGCAAAGAGGGTCCAGTCTCTGGTTTGCTCACAAAAAAGGATGAATCAGCCCGAAACTGATCACGGCACATTCTTACCTGCAGGCTATCGACTGAATGATGGGTTCTGGCACACCGTGGAAATTGTGGCCAGAGACAACTTTGTGACCGTGACCATCGATGACGATGAGGGATCTCCATTGAAGATCACCAACGTCTTTACAGTTCGCACCGGATTCCATTACTACTTTGGAGGTGAGTCATCACGCAAACTCGAACTACTAGGCACGGTCAAGCTACCCTTAGTAGCCATAGCTACCTGTTTTATCATAGAGAATAATATACCTTCTCTAAGGTGTCACAAGGGATCTCCTTTGCTGTTTGTGCATTGTAAGGCACAACTGCCTGTTAATTAATGCCGTTTGGATTGTCCCAGGATGTCCTCAGACCAACAACACCGACAAGTGTGAGACCAATCTAAACAAGTTTCATGGCTGCATGCAGCAGATCTTCATCGACGACGAGCCCGTGGACATCGACATGGTACTGCTGTGGCGCTGGGGGCGCTATACTGAGCTGCTGCTGGGCACCTGCGGCATCACTGACAGGTGGGGGCAGCGCTGGCGGGCGCCATTCGGGCCGGCCGGCTGGGACGTGGACCGAGAGCTCCTCATCATGACTGGAGTCTGACCTTGAGAGCAGATGATTCGACACTGAATCATAGGTTTCAAGGTTTTGTGCTATTGAATGATGGGTGATTATTATGACTGTTCCTCTCTGTAATCAAGTAATACAGGAATGATACAGACAGTGGAAAAAGCCAGACTGAGAAGCAGCGCTCCTCTCCATTAGCATGCAACGGCTTGCTCTCTGCACAGTTCGGCACTTTCTAAATGCAAGCTTCTCTCTGCAAACTGTCAGGAGCTGAAATGGGTTATGAGGTTTCCAAACGAGACCTTTTAACACATACTAACTGATGCTCAGAGCAACAATCCTGTAGAGGGAACACCATTACCATCACTCAGATACTCCCATCTTAGATATTAGATCCTCAGGCCCGGTAGATAATGGTTTGTTCTGCTGGAGAACATGATCCATTATCCCTGCCTGCCACTCTTTCCCATATCATTTCCTCTTGTGTGTTTTCTTCACTTTACTGTTCCCCCGTAGGTGCACGCCGAACCCATGTGAACACGATGGCAGATGTATCCAGTCCTGGGATGACTTCATATGTCGTTGTGAGAACACTGGCTACCAGGGAGAGGTGTGCCACATGTGTAAGTCTCAGTTGCTGTGGCTCTGATCCTCATTTTAATATGTTGCATTTAATCTCAGTGCTAAAATCTCTGTCTTTGAGCAGTATATGAGTCATGGCTGCTTGCTGTAAGGAGCTATAAAAGGCTTTTTTAATTGTGATGTCATGACAGCTGTGTACAAGGAGTCTTGTGAGGCCTATCGGCTCAATGGAAAGTTCTATTCGGGCAACTATACCATCGATCCTGACCTTAGCGGCCCATTGAAACCGTTTTCGGTCTACTGCAACATGGGAGGTAGGAAGCTGAGATAATTATATATTTAATTGTGAATATGTCGCACCTAAGGTACCATGTATATGCATTATAAGATGTGCGAATTACTGTACAGATCATTTATTGTTAAATACACTTTGTCTAATGTGTTGCAAACTGTGCCATTTATGAACATAATGTCAGCAATTGGCAAACAATACAAAAACTAAGCTGATTATTTCAACTAAGCTGATTATTTCTACTTTATTTGTAGAGCACATTTCACACAAGTCATTTGCCAAAAGAAAAGAAGTGTGTTTTTAAAACTTTAAAAACATCAAACTTTGTGGCTGACCTAACATGTAAAGGCAAACCAGTTCTGTTACTTTTGAAACAGGGAAAAAATGTAGTTTAAAATATGTCACTGATGTGCTATTTAAAATCAAATATTAAGTTGAGATAATGATATAATTCAGAGAGGACATTGATGAAAAATCACTGCAGTCACAGTCATATAGTCATGCTTTCAGAGCTTTTGGGAGCCATAAGCACTGGGATGACCTGGCTTTTCTGCCCACCACCAGCCTACAAAGGTTGGACAGTGGTCAGGCATAATCGGATAGACAAGACCAAGGTGACCGGAACCACGATAAATCAGCCGTACGTCGGTGATTTGGAGTACATGAACGCATCCTGGGCTGAAGTCTCGGCCCTCGCCAACACATCCACACACTGCGAGCAGTGGATTGATTTCTCCTGCTACAAGTCTCGGCTACTCAATACGCCTTGTGAGTCAACTGTATTTACTGTCAGAGAACATTGGTTTTAACTTATGGGAATAGTTTCTTGTTTAATAGCATGTTGCATTTCTAGAATGAATAGGTAGTAAGCTCCTTAGATGCTACTGATTTCTCATAGCCTTTGGAAAGCATTGTAGAACGGAGTTTTAATTTTTTTAAGTTTTTAATCTGTGCTTTTAAGTAGAGTAGGCCAGAATAAGCATTTACTGTTTTCAAAGAATACTCTGGTGAGGTTGACTCAGTGCGTAGTCCTGTTTTTGGGGTTTGAAGTCCACCCCTGCTGTGACTATGTACATATTCTTCCCATGAAATGTGGATTTCCTCCATGTATCCTGGGATTCTGCTGGAGTACAAAAACATGCAGTTAGGCTAATTGGTGTTTCAGAATAGTCAAGTGTATAAGTGTTCATATGAATATGCCCTGAGATGGCCAGGCATCCTGTCCAGGGTGTATAATTTATTGATACTAACCACAGCACAAATTTGACCCAATCCCGTCTCATCTCCACAGATGGGCAGCCGTTCAGTTACTGGATTGGCCGGAATAATGAGAGCCATGCTTATTGGGGTGGATCCTTCCTTGACAGCAACAAATGTGGCTGTTCCATCAACCAGACATGCGCAGACCCCAGGTTCTACTGCAACTGTGATGCAGACTATCGACAATGGTGAGAAGGGGGTGTGTCAGGGTTTAAAAATAGCCACACTTGTGTATTTTTAAGATCTGAAGAATGGAATGAATTAAACTATAGATAGCTAGCACTTTGACAACAGTTACTGGCCATACAAAAACAATTTTTCCATTTTTAAAGAGAACAACTATTTTGTTTAATTCACTATTGACAGAGTTAATTATCTGTAATTTTCCTAAATTTTTAAATTTATTTGATAACCACACTTTTTTGTAAACCAATCCATTTTTCCCAATGGAAATGACTAAAATGTGTCACAGGTGTTGTAAAATGAACTATTAAAATATAATCAGCTATTAATGGCATTGTGGCACCATGGGTAGCAACGTGAATTGGATTCTGGCCTGCGAGTGTTTGTAATTATTACATTGTGGGGACCAGATTTCCCCACAACTGTAAACTGCAAAGTGGAAGTGTTTAGGAACAACAGAACCTCAGCCACAAAGTGGCAATCCACATAATGTAACTGAGAGGGGTTGCTGAGTGCTGAGGTGTGTAGCACCTTAAAGTCGCCAACGCTCTGAGTCAATAACTGCAGAGTTCCAATCTTCTCTGGCAATCAGCCCAGCACAAAATCTGTGCACTGGCAACTTTATGGGATGGGCTTCCCTGGCTGAGCAGCAAGCGTCAGATGGAGTGGTGTAAATCACGCCGCCACTGAACTCTGGAGCAGTGGAAACGTTCCTTGGAGTGACGAATCACACTTCTCTCTCTGGTAGTCTGATGTATGTACAGGGTTGTCAACTTCGGTCAGCTGGCTGGCATAAGATTTTCAATTTGAGACAAGTCAGTACATGCATTCACACGTATGTAAGAGTTTTATTACTTTGTAAATAGTCTGTTGAGTCTGCAAACTACCCCAACGCTATTGATGTAGCTAGTTTTAGGTTTATAATGGAAGAGTATAGATTTGCTGTAAGATTTCTTGCATGAGCGTGAGAGTCAAAAAGTATGAGTGTCACGCCAGATGTGTGAGAGTTGGCAACCCTGTGTACAAGTCTGCATTTGGTGGATGCCAGGAGAATGTTACCTGCCTGACTGCATTCTCCCAACTGTCAAATTTGGTAGAAGAGGGATAATGTTATGTGGTTGTTTTTCAGGGGTTGGGCTAGGACCCTTAGTTCCAGTGAAGGGAGCTCAATGTAATGTAAGAATAGCAAGACATTTTGGATAATTTTATGCTTCCAACTTTGTGGGAACAATTTGGAGAAGGCCCTTTTCTGTTCCAGCATGACTGTGCCCCAGTGCACAAAGCAAGGTCCATAAAGACATGGTTGGGTGAGTTTGGTGTGGAAGAACTTGACTGGCCCACACAGAACCCTGACCTCAACCCCATCAAATACCTTTGAAATGACCTATAACAGAGAAAACAAGCCAGGCCTTTATGTCCATCATCAGTGCCTGACCTCACAAATGCTCTTCAGGATGAATGGACAATAATTCCCAAGGACACACTCCAAAAACTTGTTGAAATCCTTCTTAGTAGTTGTGGCAGCTCTTATTGATGCCTGTGGATTTAGAGTTGGATGTTATAAAATTCCTGTAGGTTTAATGGCCAGGTGTCCCAATCCGTTTGTCCATATAATGTATATTGATGGATATAGAAAATATTATGCAATTCAGACACAGGCTTTTTGGGGGTAATCTGGTTCCTGAAATTTTTTATTATATGAAAGTGTGTGCACTGAACTGTCACACCCAGGATATTGCCATGCTTCCTACCTCATACCTTCCAGCAGGGACAATAGATGTATAGTGTGTCATTAAGTGAAAATTTACATGCATTTTAAAACACTGATGTAAATGTGCATCTGTTCATGGAAACAGGTATTCAGACAAAGGCTGGCTGAACTTCAGAGACCATCTGCCGGTCCTCAGAGTTGTGGTAGGGGACACAAACCGAACGGGTTCAGAGGCCCAGTTTTACGTGGGAAATCTGCGCTGCCATGGTGATCGTGAGTAGACATGTTTTCATGCATAGTTATTTCAAAGGATTTTCTTCTTAGCTACTAACAAATCACAGAATATGGTAAAGGATAGCAAATAAAGATCTAATGAGGGAAGCCCAGGATCCAGTGAAATGCTGTCACTGTACCTAGAAGCCTAACTTCCTGAGTGTGGGTCACATGAGTGTCATGTCATATCTGATCACAGGAAACACCTGGAACACTGTGTCCTTCACCAAGCCAACTTACTTGAAGTTTCCCACTTTCAAACCGGGTACGAGTGCTGACATCTCCTTCCATTTCAAAACCACTGCTAAATACGGCGTCTTCCTGGAGAACTCGGACGACCGCCACCGTAACTTCATCCGAGTGGAACTCAACAGTAAGCTGTGCATAGATGAAGGAGGGCTCAGCCTGTCTGAGACGAGATTATTGAAATATGAGGATCTGTGAAATGATCAGCCTGCCTATGGCAGCTCTGGGCAGAATTTGCTCATCCAAGTTGGAAAATAACCTCAGTGTTCTGCTGGTCTCCCAACTCCCAGCCACCACGAACGTGCTCTTCGTCTTCATGGTGGGTGATGGCATCATCAACGTGACCCATCGCTCACCGCTGCCGCTCAACGATGACGAGTGGCACTTTGTCCAGGCGGAGATCAACGTGAAGGGGGCCAGGCTCAAAGTGGACTATATGCCTTGGGCAGTGCGGCACTTTCCTGGGCAGACTACCGTTAGGATGAAGTTCACCCAGCCCCTCCTTGTGGGTGCGTTGTCTCACATTTTGCAGCTGTTGATTAAATTAGTCAGATTAATCCTTCTCTCTTTCTACATGTGATAGCTAATATTTAATAAACCCAACTTCCAAAGTCAGTACCATCAAGTCAGTAGGAAGATCACATGAATTTACTGGAAATATTTTTACTTTTGCTTTCAACAATAAATTTTGTCTTCAAAATGAAATTGAAGTTTTGTCCTACATATTAAAATTATGGCATCTCCAATGCTGATGCAAAATGAGGCAATCCTTTTCAGATAGCTCAGTTCATGAGGTCAGCTTTAGTAACTGTTTACCTATTGTTCCATAATTATTGTAAAACATCATGTCTTTTAAGTCAAAATGTGATTTCTAATAAAGGTGTCTTTTTCAGATCGGAAAACGTTTAGTATTTCAGTAGTTATACAGGGTTTTCACGCAAACTTGACCCCGGTATTTCTCTCAGATTCTCTGGTTGTCAAAAGTCAGAGACCAGCAAGGTCGAGATTCTCCTCTAGTCTTTCACCCTTAAATCCCCAGTTCCATTTTCAGTTATCTCAAAAATCACATTGATTGAACTGGCATCTGGAATATAGGTTTAAACCTGTACTTGAAATAAGCAATTTTACCGTGTCTGGTACGTGGGAGAGCTGTTTGAATGTGTGTGTGTGTGTCAATATATATAGCTTATGCCTGACATTTAAATTGGCATTAAGTGGCTGCGAAAGAATCAGTTGTTGCATGCTTTCAAAAGCCTCACACTTCCTGTCCTCTTCTATTAGGTGCGGCCAAATCGAGGCTGAGGGCATTTCTGGGCTGTCTGCGAGGATTGCGGATGAATGGTGTGCCTGTCGACCTGGCAGGAAAAATTAATGAAACAGATGGGGTCCGGCTGAACTGCACAGGCCAGTGCTTGAATGCCACCATACCTTGTCGGAATGGTGGACGATGCATGGAAGCCTATGCCTCTTATTTCTGCGACTGCAACAACACTGCCTTCGAGGGCTATTATTGCCACAAAGGTACCATGCAAGGGACCAAAGGACTCACACCCCAATTAAAGACTGCATGCAAAGGACAACAGACCTTATGCTCCAATCAAAATTTGCATGCAAAGGATGAAAGACCTTATAGTCCAGTCAATGGTTGCATGCATCTGAAAGAGAATAAATTTATAATCTCATTAACATCATTTACATCTCTTTCTCTCAAAATGTTGTTTCCTTATGATATTGTGCTGAAATAATGTCCTGAAAGTTTTCCTATGTTTATAAGAGCCAAAAATGTAATCAATACAGACAACATAAAAATAAATTGTCGCAGATCAGTATAACCTTAATGGTTTAGGCAGTACTGCTGATTGGCCGCCTGTAATATGTGAATCTCTAAAAGGATATATTGTAGTGTTTTGTGTAGAGACTCATGGTTAAACATTTTTTAAATCCCATCATTCTTGAGGTAATAATCTTGCTATTTCTTATTTTCCCAAGACATTGGGGCTTATTTTGAGGCAGGGGCATGGATGCGCTACAACATCCGGAATGAGGCGATTTCTGATGAGAGCCAATGGGCTTACTGGCTGGATCCCCATAATTTCAGCTTGGGCTACAACCAGACCAATGACAACATTGAGTTCAGCTTCAGCACCATCCATACCCCTGCTGTGCTGCTCTATATCAGCTCGTTTGTGAGGGACTACATTGCAGTCCTCCTCAAATTCGACGGTACGGTCAGAGATGGGTTCGTCAGCACAGAGGAGGGGCAAAAACATGTGTGTCTACCTTCATTTAGTATGCTACTTCATCTTTTTTATAAAAAGATATCTTTTGTTATCTTGGTAGCAAAGTGAAATTTAAGAGAGTTTTATGTTTGTATTTTGCTTTCCCATAATCTGAATATCCCCATGACCCTGACTAAGATAAACGGTTTGAAAATTGATGGACCTAACCTAACAAACATTAGCCTACGGTTAGGCAAAATAATTAACACAAAACCTATTTTACAATAAAGTGTTGAATATCTTGTGTGATTTATTAAATAATGTACTGAAAGTGGAAAAACAGAATTGAATTGAAATACCAATTGGAATACACAACTTAACCCAGTCAAAATATCATAACACAGACCATCGTAACCCAGGGAGGGTCTATATTTTTATTTTGCTTAATCTTAATTTTCCTGTTCTTTTAGGTACCGTAGCGCTGAGGTATCGTCTGGGCCTGATCACTCATAAATTTCAAGTGTCCTCCAGGAACCTGGCTGACGGATACCCCCACTACATCAACATCACCAGGCACAACAGAACCGTACGAATACAGGTGCCCTGTGCGCTTTGTAACACTTGCACCATCTGAGCAGAGCAAACTTTCCAGTTGACATTAAAGAACCTGGACAAATCCTGAGTTTCAAAACTAGGTCTAATGTTTATAATATGGCCTGAAATAGTTCAGATCTATGATAGCATATCCTGATTGTTTTTGTTTTTTTTACAGGTGGACTACGCAGAGACCATCAAAGAACATTTGGCAGAGATAGACATTAGGTTTGACTCCCCCAAGTCAATGTTTCTTGGCCGAGTCATGGGTAAGCTGGCTTCTAGACTTCCCACTGTACCTAACATACATTATACGTATACAGTTAATGCATACAGTCAGTAAATTTGTTATTCATATAAATGAAAATCTAAAGAGAAAATTGCCTCTTTTGACTTGACCCTTGCTTAACCTGCATGCTATCTGCTGTACCTCGTGTAGCCATCTCACTGTGGGCACCTGTCAGTGTCTAACAAGGTGATTATTGTTGCGATGACAGAGAATGTCCAAAATTTCAATTTTTGACAAGTAAAAGGCACATATTGCCTAAAGATAATCTTTCATTAAAATTTTAAGGCTTGTCTAGCTACAAATCATGAGTACCTGTCAATACTGTTCAAATGGACATGGCTTGATAATAATAGCATCCAGCAGTAGTGCATTACAGAGTTTATTCCTATCACTGCATTATTCTCAATAAACCCAGAGACTCTGAGACAGAGTACACATTCCTTCTTGTATAGCTCTGTGGAAGAATATGGGGGAGTATGTTGCATAGTGCTTTTGTAGCCTCTCCACAGTTTTCACCAGTAATATTTTTTTCCTTACACAGAGGTGGGGGACATTGACTATGAGATTCAGAGGCACAACTCCCCAGGCCTGATTGGCTGCATATCAGGAGTGCGGTACAACATCTATGCCCCACTCAGGACCTACTTCCGCCCCAATGAAACGCACCCGCCTGTTACAGTGCAGGGTTTTGTTGCGGAGTCCAACTGTGGGGTCTTCCCCCCAGTGCTGGGTCTGGTGCCTCTGTCAGCTGACCCATGGTACACTGGATTAGGTGAGACCTCATTTCCCAAAATGCCATTACACGTCCAGTTATCATTACTCACCACTGCCTTATGATATTTTTAAGATCTGAAATCTGACCAGAAATAAAAATAACAGTGCTGCATATGAGAGATTTCTTACAAGTAGACTAAACAGATGCCTTTTGTACAGTGCTAATGCAGTTCTGATGGTAATTAAGGAATGACTTGTGCCTTTATCTGATGTCCATTTGTTTGTCATTGCAGTGTTCTACTACATCCATGATGACTTATCAAGTCCGCAAATGATAGCTCGTAAGTTATGACATATGACAGAATGTTTTTGAGTGCCCAGAAGAGGTTGGGATTGTTATTTCCTCTGCACACAAATTGATGACGACCATTATTTTAATGACATTTATATATGTGTGTGTGTGTGTGTGTGTGTCTATGTACATACATAGTGGTGGGCACAGCTAACTGAAAAGTTAGCTTCAATAACCGCTAACCCGCTAAATCCAAAATTTAATTCGATAACACTGAACTGACAAACCACTAAAAAATTAGCAGAAGCTAACAATAACTGCGAACTGCTTACTTTTATTATATGAATTTAGTTTTGGTTTGGCTTTTTGCTCTGAAAACCTTAAAAACATACCTAGAGAGCTAAAACTGTAACGTGTTTAATATCTAAATTCCATCTATCGGACTGGAATGATTACCAGGGGGCATTTAGGACTTACCAATTGAGAATCATTGGATTCTGTAGAGTCTTAGGAAGAAACCCGTGTGTTTTTCTGAGATATTCCGCTTCCGAGATATAAACGTTTTTGCTGAGGAAAACTTCTGCAACTGGCCCATGCTGACATTTTGCCCTCAGTGAAGCCACTTGGGGACAACAAACATGGTGCCATTTACCCAGAAATAGTAAGGAGGGTCTCAGCTCATTATTGGTCTATATCTCTGTCAATCAGAACTTGGGGTTTGCATGGCAAAGCAGGATTTGCTTAGCCAGATAACTTGTCAGATTTAAGGCAGTCTGGGTTAAATGTACGTGAACAAAGATAAATGTAATTTAAATTAAGGTACTTTAAGTTCGATCGATCTAAGCAAGAAATTCAGCTTTACAATATAGGCTTCTGTTCTCTGCTTAGTTTAGGACACCCCATTTTAAATAGATTTTAGTTCGTTCACTTACATTTACCTCAGACTGCCTTAAATATGACAAGTTATCAACCAATCACGTCTTGTGTTTACACGTAGTCAGCCAACAGCGTGCCCTGAATTACCAACTTTTGTCAGTTGACTGGAGTGAGATTTTCAATTCCCGACACGTCTGCACACGTATTTACGTGTATATAACAGTTGTATTGCATTCTAAATAGTTTTTATGGTTTGCAAACTAACGCTTTTGATGTCGCTAATTTTAATTTTATAATGGAATAATACAAATATTCAGTAAGATTTCTTGTGTGAGCGTGAGAGTTTGAAAGTGTGAATACAGTATCACGCCAGATGCGTGAGAGTTGGCACCCCCTGCCAAATAGACTGTGCAGACACTTTCACAACAGACAGGAACAATTATGAATGATTTTAGGTTTAAAAACGTTATTGACAGTTAAAGTTTATTCACTTTATCGGCCAAAAATGTTCACAGTTAGCGGAACTAAATTTACAGAACTTGATCCACTAACAGTTTGTCTAACGAAAAAGTTACTTTCATTGATTAGTGGTATATAATATACATTAGTCATCAAACCACACTGGAGTTTCAGAATCATGCTATACAGGCTTTCTTTAAAATAAATAAATAAACTGCCTTTAAATTTATCATGAAACGAAATTGTCTTCATTCAAAGAGGTACGCTTTTGTTATTTCACAACATATGTCACATCACACCCACGTAAAGCGCCTTGGAGCGAATCTTTTGAATGGTGCTATATAGAAATAAACTGAATTTCATTCACACTGGTTATAATTTATCCAGAAGGGTAAATCCAAAGCTACGTTATGTTATAAAAATGTTTAACATTTTTCAAAAGACATGCTATTCTTTGTGTTTCTTGTTACAAAAAAAGTTTTGCTCTGGTCTATGGCAGCAGACCATGGTGTAATACATGGTGTAATACTTTTGAAATGTTTAAATAATGATTTATTCATGTAATATGTGGTTGAAGAATAGATGGATTATTATTATTATTATTATTATTAGTTTATAATAATTATTACTATATTTCCTTAAAATGGATTTTGACTTCCATGGATGTTATATTATAATGCTTAATCATATATAAATATCTATTGTCGGTGAAAACTAATGATTTTCATGCACAATTACAAAGAAAATGCATTACTGTATTTTAACTAAATCCTATTTAATATTACCTTGGTATTTTAACTTTTAAACATCAACCTAGAAGACACTTCCATCAAGGCGTAAACATGCAAAAATGATATTGTCTCACTGCACAACATACAATGAAATGTCAAAAGCGCTACTCCTGATCGGTGAAACCCAAAAAACCACAGCACAGAACTTGCAAAAATATGCAAAATAACTGTGGTAAACTTTAGACTGATTGAATCCTGAAAAGGATTGAAAAGTCATTTAAATTGCAGAGCTTGCTAAGTTGTGTTTCCTATGACAGGGTTAAAATGTGTTAGTATAACTTATTGTCTTAAACCAGCTATCACGGTTCTTCTGATGGGACAATTGCATGTAACAGCGCACCCCCGGTTTGTATGTGTGGAGTTTTCTTTTTTTCTTTTTCTCCCCATGTGTGTGTGGGTTTACACTGGATTCACCAATTTCCTTCCACAGTCCAAAAACATGCAACTCAAGTGAATTGGAGTGCCAGAATTTACCATTTGCCTATTTGCCTATGCATGAGTGTAATGGCGTGGAAAAGAGTTTGAGATTGGGGAGGGGCACAAGATAATGATTCAAATATAATGGATTGTTTATTGGGGGGATGAATGAAGTCAAATTAAATATTGGGGGGGACATGTTCCCCCTGGTTCCTACATCCCTGTATGAATGTAAGTGTGTGTGCACCCAGCAAAGGGCTGAAACCCCTTCCAGGGTTGGTTCCTGCCTCACGCCAATTGCTAGGCCTATATACATACAAATAATCTACAATGTTACTGTTGGGATTTATGAGCATGTATGATTATTGTACTGGTTATACTGTCTTTGGAGATTTTATTTCTCGTACATGTCACCAATTTAAAGTTGCTAATATACAGTAAATTGCTCATAATGCTGTTATTTACGGTTTAATTTAAACTGTTGCTGTCTATCCTTGTCTGTCCCTAAAATAGCTTGTTCATTTTTCCCAGTCTTTGTCTTCATAGCACTGCTGGTGATATTCGGCGCTCTTTACGCCGTGTACGGTTATCTGTACCGATACAAGGGCAGCTACAGCACTAACGAGCCAAAAATAATTGAGTCACCCAGCAGTGCTAAGCCGCTCACGGAAACGGAGCCGCCACGCAGGAAATCGAAAGAGAGGAGCCTGCCCAAGATTCAGGAAGAGCTGGCGAGCGAATGAAATGGCACAGCCAGATGGAGATTAAGCGAGTAGCCATTTCACACCCACCCGCATACTTGTGTATTTACTCTTTCTATTCACATATCATGTTTATGTATATCTTCTTTTGTCCTTCTTTTTTAATTACATCAGACTCAGTGGTACTACAGGATATGACATACATATTGTATCTGCAGATTACAGCTCATCTAGGCAAATCAAAACCCAGCCTCACAAATCATCACATGACAGATCAAGCAAAGTGCCTGGAAATATTTGAATCCTTCCATGGGTTTTGTTCTCATTTTGAAATAAGGAGGAAACATACCAGTTGTAATGTTTTGTTGATCTTTAAAATAATGAAACAAGGGGAAAAAAGGGGAAAATGTAACAAATGAGACTCTGACAGCATGCCGTCTAGATAAACTGAAGTTGTGGTTAGGAGTGTATTCTGAAGGATTTATGTAATGAAATGGACTATATAGATCACATACTATATTTATTTAATACACATTCATTAATTGTATACTTTTCAGGTGCTCTTTTTTAAACCAAAAGCGTCCACTCTTCAGGACTTCATTTATAATGTTTTTGTTTGCATGTGTGAAAAGGCAGTAATCAGTTGACAAACAAATCTAAACTAGATGCAAGGCTAGAGCTTGGGCCTGAGGCCATGGAAGGAGAGGTCTGGTCTGAGCGGCTGGGCCTGATGCTCCCACAGGCCTCGGCAGGAGAAGCTGCAGGGAGGCGTGATGCCAGGATAATAACCTGAACAGACAAGGTCCTTGGTTTAATGTTTACACTCTATGGATTTACAGAAGTGAAAAACAACTGCATTATGAACATCAGGAAGCTATACTGACAGAAATATGTGTGGAACAGGACAAAGATGTGTTTTATAGCTAGTTCTTTTTTTAACTAGCTAAAAGGATGTATTTCAAATTGGATTAGGCAGCATTGCAAAGACTAAATCGCCATTTTGAAAGTGGTTAAAAGTGGCAGCAGGGGAATGTGTTTGATGCATTGGATTGGAGTTATTTACTGGAGTGTACCTGTTGAATTTGCTAGCTGTTTACAGACACAGCTGATAAGTCGGTGCTCTTTCCAAGCCACAGCTGTTCCGCAGCACAGCATTTGAGGAGTCGGTTTGGAAAGTCTGAACTTTCTACAATCAGGACAACCCAATCCACTACAGCGATGGAGTCTTTTTGATGTTTAGACAACCACTCAAACACAGTTGTGCACACACATCAGTTTTTAAAATATATATATATATACATATATACTCACACATACACGTGAAGGACCGCAGTGATTTAACATCTGCACAATCTGTACATTTGGCTTACTAGACTCATAGCATAGATCTGCCATATTGCTGCTAGCTGCTTGCCATAAGATAGCAACTGTGATGTCAGCGCAGTGTAAAGTATAGCTATGCATAGCACAGCATGCCAAAAAAAAAGCAGTTCCCAATCAGTCAGCTGCTTCCAGCATAAACGTCAGCTTTATTGTAATGGGCGAGTCATAAAGGTATTGTGCACATATGGATCTAGAAAATATGTATTTAATGTTTTTATGGTTCTCGTTTCTATAAAAGAGCATAAAGAGAAATCTAATGTACTTTTCACTGCCATTGCCATGACAACGACTGCTTACAGCAAAGTCTGTTATTCTCATGTTTATAGAAAACCACCATAGCAGACTCTCCCCATGTATGTTCGCCAGATATCGGTGGGCACCTACTTCCCATTTCCTGTTTGAAAGCATGCGTTTGTCTGTGCTAGAGAGCTTGCTTCCTGCCATGTCTGTGCTTTGGAGCCGCCAGCCCGCTGCTGTTGCCTGTTGAAGCTGTCTGTGTGTGATCCACGCGTGTGCGAGTGGTGGAGGTCCGTTGTGTTGTCTCTGGAATGTGCATTGACATCAGTGGCCTGGTAGTATATAGTGAGTCTTTCTGAGCTAAGTTCTCTAATATCCACTTTTCCTATAGCTATAGTGGGTGGCCCAAGTTGTCCTTCTCCTGGTAAGATGGTTTACTTAAGAGAACTATTTTTGTTATTTATTTTTTTATGACTCTGTAAGGCCAATGAATAGAGAGCATTATAGGAAACACAACATGCATTTAACAGAGCCTCACTTGTAAAAAAACATTTTTTAAAACTTATCCTAAAATGTAAAATTCAGAGAAAAAAATGTGAATATTGTTATCAAACTGTTGTCACAACACTGTGGAAAACATAGAGAATTATGACATTTTTTAATGTTCTAACTGACAGGTGCGGTAGGGCCACCCTTCTGTGTTCTATTACTGCACTCAGATTTAGTACGTTTTGTCTTTGTTTTTGTCTTAGTTCCGTTATGCATCCATTGTAAGTTACCATAAGTAAATGGAAAATGGCTTGTAGAACTGAATATAAAAATACACTTCAATAAAGAAAATTAAAGGAGATCTGAGTATTGTATGTTTGTGATAAAAACTGTATTTAAGCATGATATAAGACAACCTGACCACAGACAGAAAATGGTTGAAAACTGGATTGTACTGTGTACTTGTGAATCCATCCATTTTCTGGAACTCCATGTCCTATTCAGGATCACAAGGGATCTGGCGCCTATGGGTACCAGGCAGGGAACAACCTAGGATGGGGCACCAACCCATCACAGGGCACATTCTCTTATCCCCAAAGCCTGAAACTTCATTATGCCTTTAAATGATAAAAATAGATGCCTAAATGTACTGCTCCATAATTCTTGGCGTAAATGATCACAAATAATTAAATTAACCAATTAAGCGTCACAACACTCAAATACTTGCAGAGTGATGGGCTCTCCCCCTACCCCGGCACCATCGCCGCTTCTTAACTAAACCACCAATCAGGATGAAGACTCTAGTCCCCAGTCCCTTCCAGAACTTTGTAAAAGGTAAACTTTACTACATTTTTAATGTAACAGTCCTGACTAGAGAACAATACCACATTTTATTTTTAGTCTTTATTTTTGCCCTATTTTATTCTTTGAATTACTGTTTTGCATTTGATTCCTATTTTATTATTGCTACCCATACCGAACCTGAGTACCTCATTTTGTTCCCTTCATGTACCTGTTTTGCAATGAAACAAAACATTCTTTATCTTATCAGTCTACTAAAATGAAACACACACATGCAAAAAAGTGCAAATACCACATGAAACTCCACCCAACAGAAGCTGTTGATCAGAAAGATCAGATCACATCTCTCACATTCTCTAGTCATTTTAGGACAAACATTACGCAAACCCAAGGAAACCAGAATATTTCTCTGCATTTCTCCTTTCTAGAAAAAACACACACATACACGCACACGATTAAACGCTGTCATTTTAATGGATACAAGAATTACCAAATAAGTGATAGTAAAGCACAGATTTGGGTGCCTGTCATTATTCCAATAGGAGCCAAGAGGGCACACGTGTAAGCAAGCTGTGCAAGCCATGGGGGGGGGGGGGGGGGGCAAGCTGTGCAAGCCATGGGGGGGGGGGGGGGGCAAGCTGTGCAAGCCATGGGGGGAGGGGGGGGCACTCCAGCGAGCAGCACGCAAGAGACACGGTACAACAGAAGCTGCCGTCACAAAGAGCAGCTGAGGCTGGAGAAGCATTGGTCTTCACATGGCATGGATTTGGAAGGAAAAAAGTCATGAAAAATAAAACTATGCTAAAATTAACAAATAGAATGATTTACTCTGGAGCTGGGTTACAAATATACTGTAAACACGCTTTCCTGCTTTGGATTACATAGTGCATCTAACTCAGACCTTCCTACTTCTCTTAATAGAAGACAAAGGTTATATCTCACAACTTCAGCCCTTTTTTACAATAGTTTCATCAAGCCTATAGAGACTGGCCGTCCTGAAAAATGGATTCAAGCACAAATTTATTGACATGCTTACATGTCACCCATCACCCATAATGCTCATTGTACCAAATTGTTATAAACCTTTCAAGGCGAAACAGGACTAGTTAATCACCACATGATGTGAAGGGCTAATTTAGAAGAAATGGTGTGATCCAATTTGTCTTCTGGTACACTGGTTTTTGGTACAGTGTGTCTACACACAGCACTACTCAGAATATTTTCCATAACGTCTTGGTGATTAAACACAACACACACAAATAACCAAAGAAACTACTATAAAATGCAGCATTTCATCTCCGATAAATAAAACTATTCAACTGCAATCAACAGTTTGACTGAAATTTTCAGATTGCATGCCTTCAAATAATGGAAACGTTTCGAAGTAGAGTTATTCATTATTTCTGGTTAAAATTTAAAATAAAATACACTCTGGTTAAAATGAAATTACATTAAATAAAAAAAATCTTTGCAGATCCTATATTTAAAAAAATAAACAATCAAGAACTAGAATAGTTTGAAAACACACTCAAGAAGGCTATTAAGTGGCAACGAAAGAGTTTTTTTTTTTGCTTGAAAGTTTCTTAAAGTTCCAGGTTTAGACATGAACACACTAGGTACTGTATCTGTGACACTGAGCATACTGGAGAGCCAGGGGCCTGCAGCTGAGGGGCATCCAGCACGGGCCCCACTGTGGGATCACAGCTCATTCTCCATTCTCCGAATGTATGCTACATTCCCTTCAGCAGTCATAGTCTCATGTCCAGCCAAAGGGACCCCTTACTCATTTTCACTTGATGTGATCGCCCATTTAAGAGAGGATTTGACTGTGATGCTCTCGAAAAATAGGACATAAGGATCTATAAGCTTTCCCAGCTCCTCTGCTCTAAAATCGTACACAACCCACTGCTGTCGTTCAAAAAGCATTTCTGACCTGATTGACTGCATTATTGTACCTGTTTTATTCTCAATACTGACCTCGTACCTGTGGGGATGTATTTATACTATATGCACAACAAATACGATGGTTTGGAGCTCATCTTCTAGAAGATGAAGGTACTAAGAATGCCCCATGCAGCTACTGGCCTTATGTGGGATTTTAAAAAAGAAGCTCTTAACACACGATGTCTCCATGCCAGTGATTTAATGCATATCGCCGACTGACACATTAGCCTAGCATATCCGTCGTTTGTACTGAACTCACATTCACTTGGTCGGTTTCACACTGTTGCGTCTTACAGGACAATGGCGGTTTTCACGTGTGTCAGACAGCAGGCGACACCGCAGTAAAGAGAGGCTGCAATGGGCCCTTTCATCCTGCTCACTAGACTCAGCCAGAAGCCACATCAACAATGCAACCCTACTGTCTGGATGTTGCACAAAAGGAAACAAATTATTTCACTGATACATTTGTTATATGTTACTAGGTGCCGCTGTGTTTGTGAGGAGTAGCAGGTACATTCAAATGACACTCACTGATAGCTTGGCATTAATGTCGATATTTCTACTGTAATTAGTTCAGATTACAGATGAATCTGGCTTATCTCACCTGACACAAAGCTTCTCAGATCTACCCACTGACCAAAAACTGCTCTGCTGGCCAAAGAAAGTAAACGATTCAGCATGGCTATATTACTATAGAGCCGCTAATATTGTTAACATCTCAGCTGCTGCTGTAAACTCATGTAGACCAGCTATTGTAGATGACCTGGAGCTAAAGCAACACACAGGATGGACTACAGGTAACAGCGCCTGGCACCACAGCCCCGCAAGGCAGCCGAGATGCGTGCCAGGCGCATCGTGGACGGGCAACATGGCAGCTCTCTCCGCTACATGACGTCGATCTCCCGCTCAATCCCCACGTACTTCAGGGCATCTGCCTGGCTATACCTGGGTGACGAAACAGGGAAACTTTAAAAACATATAAAAGCAAGCTGAGAGAATTGTTAAAACATAACTGTGTGTGTCTGTGTTTGTGAAACGCTTTGCTGCTTGGTTCACGTCTCTCAGTACAGTAGAGGCTTTGGGCCCCATGAACTAAACTTAAACCTATTAGAAATCCTGTTTTAAAGGTGAAATTCAATTAAAAATTTATGTCATTTCGAACTAAGCTTCGTTTTAAGTTTTTTTTTTTAATGTATATGAAATTCTTACTTGTGTGCTTCCTACTGCTGCTAAAGATGATATAAAAACAGCAATAAATAACAACAATAAATGATAATACCACTGTTTACAAAATAATAATAATAATAATTATTATTATAATAGCATTGTTTATATACATGTGGAAAAATGAAACAAGAATCAAAGATTAAGGTATGAATATGTCATACTGTAGCAAGAGAAATAATTCTACAGAATGACTAACATTTTCTGAAAAAAGCAAAATTCTCCCTAAAGCTTGAAGTCTGTGTGTTTTTTTCAGCTTATACCACCTGGGAAATGGGTGGGGGTGAGGGTGGAATGGTTGTGGTGAATGACTGGGTTCCTGTATAACAGTGTTTCTCAACCACTGGTGCCTAGCCACAAGGGGCTCCTAATGGGCTGCTGAACTGTGGCAGGGAAACCTGATTCAGTCCGTAACTAGACACTGCATGGACAGGAACCAGATCACTGCATGGACAGGAACCCGATCACTGCATGGACAGGAACCCGATAGCAGAGATCACCACCCCTGGTTGGCAAAATTTACTAAGGGGACAGGGTTGGGTGATATAAATGATATCAACTTGTCATGATATCAAATTTGAAAACTAAAAACTGACTATAGGGAGCATTCCTTAATAGCACACAGCTGCCTATCACATCACAGAAACAAACGTGATTCCAACCGATCATATGGTAGTCTTAAGAACAGACAACCAGCAACCTACAAACACATAGCAAGGTTGTTTAATTTAGCGGAGCACGCCACATGCTACTGTTTTGGTATTATCGTGGAAGAGATGCGTTCTCCTTCAGAAGAAGTGTCGAAGGTGAAGGTGACAGCTCAGTAGCCACACAACCTTTTAAAAAGGAGACAATGTGGTTGAACAAGGTAAACAGACATCTGTGGTGTGGTGCTACTTTTTACAGTTTTAGCAGTAAATTGCCAAAAACTTCTGTGAAGTGAAACTGTAAGTACTGCACAGTCTACGTTTTCTAGCGTTACACCCTACGACAAACAAGATTATTTTTGCATGATTTATTTATTAAAATTAGATTTCAGTTTGCAGTCCATACAATTTGTCACCTTTTTCCATGTTCCAATTTTAGGGGATTTAATATTTTTTTTTTTTTTTAGCAAAAACGGCCCTTCTTGTTAGTCCTGAGTATTTTGCCATATTCCCCAGCCCCCCGGCGGTTAGTGAAATTTACCAAGGGGAAGCTCCCCCCTCGGGCTGCCAACATGATAAATAATGAACAGCCCGTCCGAGTGGTTGGAAAGGTTGAGAAACCCTGCTTTATAATGCAGGGCTCAAATTCAATACAAAATCCTCTCACCTGTAGTCAAAGAAAAGTTCCTCTCCTTGCTGGATAGCCCTTTTGGCGAAAATGCCAATGCGGTGGTCTCCATTCACCATCACCACTGCAATTACAGTGCCATGCTGCCACATCAGCACCAAAGCACGGGAAAAAACTGGGCGTGCCATTCCTGACTACTTCATATATACCGGCAAGCAGCCCCTTACCGTACCTTTGGCATAGCAGTTCGGGTTCACGGAGTGATTGGCAAAGCGGATTTTATTTCCTTTCCTGGTGGCATCAACAACAAAATCTATTGGGCAGAACAATTTTTATATTATTTTAACAGATCAGAAATAAAATCAAAATCAGAAAAAAAGTGGCAGACAATACATTTAAGTTGGTAACATGCACTGAAAACACAAGTGCTTTAAATACATTTGTACTTAGTTCCTTGCATTACAAATGGCTGAAGAGAAAGAATGAAAGCAGTAACATATGATCTGAAGCACAAAAAAAAAACTGGATACTCATCACCATCATGTGGTTCGACAATATGAGAAATAACTGTCCCGAATTTATAGACCATTTTAAAGTTATAAACAGAGAACACTGTATTTCCTTCATTGTGAATGAATAGTACAGTGGGATGAGTACCATTGTTCAGGTTGAACAGGAAGCTGGACATGTATTTGTCATAAATACGGCCTCGCCGGTCTGCCTCATCCTGTGAAATGATCTGCAGGAAGATAAAGTGAGGTTGGGTTTCCAGGCAAGTCCAGAGAGCTCACACACCGCATATGGGCAAGCCAGAGCCATGCTGTCCCCGGCAGAAACACAGCATCCTTCCACATCAGATATTTTCATAAACAAACCAAGCATATACTGTATATGTTATGCACATATTTGGCTGCATAAAGCCTAGATCATACTTCACGTTTCTGCATGTGCTTTTGGCCAGCGGATGCATGGAAGCTTGTGTTCTTACTACATCTGTCCATGGCTGCAGATGGGCGTGAACCATGCATGCATACAGCAGTGACATTCCCTCAGACCAGGAGATGGCAGAAGCATTGCAACAAACACAGATACAAGCAGCGTAGTGAAACAGGTCTGAAAAAGCCTGAATTTTTACAAACGGTTTAAAAATTTTAGTCTTGGGCAGTATTAAGGTGATATGGCATATCACGGTATTTTGAAATCCTTGAGACAATTTAAAAATGTTTTAAGCAGTAACAGTAAGCATAACAAACAATATAAACAAGAGTACATATAATGTGTAAGGAGAAAAAAAATAAATTATTGTCGGGGGGCATCTCAGAAATAAATATACATCATTTGCTCACCATAACTACTACAACAACTATTATTCCTCTACTCTATTTTGGTTGGCTCTGCTCTGTGAAAGTCAGTGCTGCCACCTACTGGAAACACCTAGTCAATGTCGTTGCACATCCACAATCAATTTCTGCCGGACAAAATATATGAGCTACACATGTATTGTTTAGTGCGAACCCCTGATGATGAAATTTATATCACTCACATGTGCGTGGACCAAAAGTGCATGTGGAAACTGAAAGTATGAACTGGCCTTAACACTGGTGAAACTGAAATATTGCTCTTGATACCATTATCCATATCAGCAAAATGATGTTGAAGGGTAGTGGATAACACAGGAGGGCAGAGACTGCAATCTGCTGACCAGGTGAGGACCAAGCTAGGAGGAAAGCATGGTATGTCAGGTGCTGGACTTGCCTCTCCGCAGTATTCAGAGATGAACTCGTTTTTCTGCACGGCCTCCTTGATGAAAGTCCCCCAGCCTGCAACGTCCGAGGGAGCCAGCAGGAGGTGCTGGTGAGAGGGCACAGAGGAGGTTAGGAATGAGACTGCAAAGATTCCAGCCTGTCCGCATTGCCAGGCAGCTGAAGGGTAGGTTGTTACGAAAGGCATTCAGTAAATCTGATGTAATACACCTTGGGTGATGTAATATGTGACTTACATAACTGAGATGCAAATTATTCTAGGTCACTAGTAAAAAGACTGTTATGAAAAGGTTGCGTTATTCATGTATATTACCCCTGCTGCCACCTTGTGGTGGTCATCCTCAATCTACTCAGCATTACTCAGTGCAGCATTTGCTACTGACTGTTTGCTGAAAGAATTCTCGCTCTTCTTGAAACATTTTTGTGTGTTTGTGACTTCAGTAGAATTGCTATTATGACTGGAAAGAGGCAGATCGCATAACCCATATGCAAACATGCAAAAATCTAAATGAAAAAGAAAATTACATGAAATTGCATGAAAGGTGGCAGAACATATCAAACGCATGAAGTCGATTGGATCTCTGTGTCAACAGTGAACAGAACAGCAAAGGATGTTGCCCATATCAAAGCATGTGTGAACTGACCTGTCCGCTCTCAATTGGCAATAATATGGATGGAAGACAACTTTCAAAGATATGCCCCCTTGTGATTTATTGAGCAAAGGATACATTTTTTTTATGAGAACATAAAAGAATCCAGATGCATCTCAGTCTTTTATGGCAACGAATAGCCAGCATCATTGTCAACATCAATTTCTACTTATTTAAGCGCTGCCTGAACTGAAGTATAGGTGTGTCTATAGAGAACTGACATCCGTACTCCGTCACCCAGCCCACTGACTGACTGCTGCCTGGCCCTCACTGTGGGCCCCCCATACCTTCTTCAGACCCCTCTGGATGCTGCAGTTCTTGCAGGACACAGTCTTGCTGTCCCAGTGGTCCGAGGCGCCGCAGGTCAAGCACAGATCCGGGTCGCATTCCCGCACCGCCAGGTAGCAGGGGCACTGCTTGGTGTTGCACTGCGTCTTGCAGCGGCACCCAGGGAAGCGGTTCTGGCCTGGATTGGGCCACAAGTGTGAGCACAGGAGACCATCTTCAACCAGGCGCTACATTAACAAATATAACCATGTAAATATAGCCAAGTGAGTAAATACACAGCGAGTCCTAAAAAGCCAACAATATTAAGCTAATGTATTTGTTGAGAAGCTTGTTCTGCACATGGAAATTCCTGTGAAGTTTTTGTCTGCGAGCTGGCAGCTAATGGTGGTAAACAAAGCCTGATTCATATGGTCATGACAACAGATTCAGGATTTAGGTCTGTTAACATATTGCTGCCCTATCTGTACTACAGCAATAACGCTTCACACCTAAAAAAACAAACTGGACACAGTGCCTCCATTGTCCAACCATTTATTGTGGTCAGAGTTGGAGTTGTTCTGGAGCCTATGCCAGTCAATCACAGGGCATAAGACAGGCATAGGCCCTGCTGGGATGCCAGTCAATCACAGGGCATTAGACAGGCGTAGATCCTGCTGGGATGCCAGTCAATCACACATGGCCTGATTCCACTACATCAGGTTAAAAATGCCCCAATGTTTTTCTTTGTTACCCATAAACCAAAATGAAAACCATTCCATCATAAGTTTTAGATTTCTGCTAAATTTGCATCTAAAATACAGTAACAGAATCATATCGGCTTGGATGTATAGATTTTCTTGGCAAAATGCAGACAAAACCTTTGAAAAAAGCTTTAAAATGTTGGTTCTGATGTCATCATAATGCAATCTGGGTATGTTTGAGCATTCCATTGTTTTCAATACTTAAAATATAAATTTTGACATCAGCAAACAAACAAATTGCCAGCAAGCATAAGCCACAAGTATTCGATAATTTGACTTAAACATTACAGGAATGCTGTAGGACCAATACTCGTAATAACAGAAACATACACAGCCTATTTTGGGCAATCGTGATTGTTTTGCATACTGGCTTTGACAGCTGTTACCATTCTTACATGTACACAATTGTGGCTTTCCAGCATGATTTTTTCAGCAACACCAACATTGGGTAATTCTGTTCAAAAGGAACTGCAGACCCCTGTAGCATGCATAGGAATGAATGAAATGTTTCATTGACTTGAATAACAGTTGGCACCGTGGCTCACAGAGTCATGGTTGTTGGTTTGAATCCCAGCTCTATGACAGGTTCACTGTGACTCTCTTGTACTGAATAACCAGTTCATATATCATATAAGAATATTCAAGGTATTAAAAAAATCCAATAAGAAAAGTCTGTACCTGAATAACTTGTTAAAAAGCGACATTTATTTGTGCAGTTATTTGTGAAGTTCATATTCTGGCCATGGAGTGACACCAGGACAACTTTTCTTGCAAGTAACACACACATAACACAAGTAAGTAAACAGAAAACATGGTGGTTACTGTATGAGTCTAGATGTTCCTCCTAGTCCTGCAAGAAGTACTGAGAAGAAACCCACGAAAACGATATTAGCTTCAGTGCTGTTTTTAGTGGATTTTCTTAACATTATTGTCTTGTACTTCACGGTAACTCAAGGAAAACTTCACCTACCAGCTTTTATACCCATGCTGGCTCATTGCTCATCTTGTATACTGTCTGCCTCTGCATGTGTGCTGCTTTGGACAATAAGTGTTTGCTAAATAAATAAATAAATACTTGTAAATGTGTAACACTGAACCAGGATTCTTTGTGGCATTCTACATAGCCTTTCTGCTCCACAGAATTATTTAAATACTTCTATTGTCATCTAGGTGGAAGAACAAATTTGGTGCGTAGTCGGACTGAAGACGGATTTCAACTGAAATGATTAAGTCATTAATGAGCTAAAAATAAAGGTTAGGACACATCTAGAAACAGCGAGGAACAAGGTCAACAACTGTATGCCAGTACAGAGCAGAATATTAAATGTACTGGTGCCCCCACAGGTGGAAGTGATGGGTGAAAACTGTATGGTAACCAGTAAAGGGATGTGAGGAGACTTACACTCATGATCACACTGGCAGAACTTCTCACAAAAATTCTGAGTCATCACACAGGGGCAGGAATTGTCACATGGGTGATCAGGGTGGTCACATGGCTGGTAGTTGTAGACCTGATTGGATGAATTATCTGAAGGCAGAACAATGCATATAGCAAGACAACAAATTAAAGAACATAATAACTTAAATTAATCACAAGCTTAGAACATAATATGGAAAAATGCACTGGAAGTGGATACATTTCATGTAGTTCTACAGTAATGACAACAACAGTGGTCTAACAATGGTTCATATCTTGGTCAAAGTTTGTATTCAATATTGTATATCTCTGTTTTACACAAAAGCATCTAGGAAATCTCGTTCCAAATACAGAGGTCTAAAGCAACGTAGGTTTCCCTGAATACTGGGTCTGGCTCCCATCTGAATTATGCAGGTCTTAGTATGGAACGTAATAATTACATTTAAATGAAAAAAATAATCTTTATTGTCATCATACACAATACGATGAAATTGGATGCAGTCCCTTCAGTGCAAACTGAAAGGGGAAAGCTTGAGCCGCTGCGACTATGTGCGCCATCGTGACCATGTCCAAGGAGCCCATCCCAGAGGCCATGGGCACAAAAAATAACTTGAATTTACTGTATGCAATTTTTTTTATCAACTTACCTTTTTTTAGTTGAATCTTTGCCCACAGCCTAAAAAATTCAAAACATTTACTGAATTACGCTTATATCATTATACTCTACTCCACTAATTAAGCATTTTTAGGCCTTTGTAATTACAAAAAACATAGAAGGTCAACCAGCAACTGTATCAAGAAACATATACAATTCTAAGTCACAGCACAAGCGATTGTGCAGGACAAACACTCCCCAAAGATACTTTAGCTAAACTCAGATACTCCATCCCGCCAACGTTCAACTGCTTGCCTGTGCTTCCTTTTCTTCTTCTGAGGGGAAACGGCCCCTTCCTCCAGGGGCACTCGGTGGATGAGAACCTCCTTCACAGCAAAGTCATACACCTGGGAACGAAATATGGAGCACTTGACTGAGAGAGTCCTGCCCACTCAGAACTGTAAGCTACTCAGGGGCAGATGACTGGTGAGCCTCTGCTGGTCCAGCACGAGTCTATTTCTTGCTGTTAACTGACCCACAATGGACAACATGTACCTGTTCAGTGAACTTACTGCCAACAACAACTGCTTAAATGCTACAACAAAATGCAGGAGCCAAATCTGAAGACCAAAGCAGAACAGCGTGATGGATTATTTGTAACTTCTGACAGGCTCTTGGGAGTCCAACCGCTACCCTGCAAAACCCATTATTTGTGACTGTGAGTGACTAAGCAGAGGTGGGTAGACGTCTGAAGCTGTGCAACATCCGTTTGTGCAACATCCTAATTAAATGGTTCAGAAAATGCAAGCAAGTTATTTATCTTTTTCTAGGCACAGCAGTTTGCAGCACTAATTATTACATAATAGCCTACAAATTAAGCAGTTGTTGCTGTTCTTTGACATTGACCCTTAATAGAACTTGGAACAAGAAAACTGACATTACACCCAGCAAGGATGAAACAACAAGGCACTTTTCTGTGCATAAAGACAAAATCCTAAATGAAATGTGCCATTATTGTCAATAGAGTGAAAGCAGTTCCTGGAAGAAAGTGATTTGTTTATCACCTAAGTTACGATGCTATGCAAAGACAAACACACACCCCAGTTAAACATCTTTGCAACATAATGTGCATCAATGGTCAGGTTAAAACTTTTTTTTCTTGACGCCCAAAGGCGTCACATTTATTCTGAGGAAAAGAGTGAAATTCTAGTGCCAAGGTTGCAGGGGAGGGGGCAGGTGGATGGGGGTGTAGAACTATTATAAAATAAGAGGCTTTGCTGTGGTAATGAAACTACTGGCTTGGCTGTGACCGTGCACATTTCCCCACTGCATGGAGACTTCTGATCACTGCAGTGACTTGAGCTGTAGTGACAGATTCTGATCCATCAGAAGTTTTCAAAATGGTCTATTGGTGAGAGGGTATATCCACTGCACATCAGCTCTCTGAAATCTCTGCACCGGTGCTAGGTACTACTAGTTAACAGAACACTGACATGCAATTACTATCCTAGTCAAATTTTAATGAACACTGATCATTTAGTAGAGGGTATTACAGCTTTTACTGAAATATCAGGCATTTTTGGAGTAAATAAATCTATAAAAGACACTAATGTGACAGAAGCACAAATTATTCCTAATGATGGGTGTGATAAATGACCTACAGCATCTCTATATTAATATTAAGCAAATACTACTTCTTAATTACTTGCCCATGTAATTTTGAGATATTCTGTTATCTGTTTCTAAAGATTAGCCTTATTGCAGGATATTTTACATGTAAATAAGGTTTTACCAAAAAAAATGATTCTCAATGTTATGATGATAATAATCAGAGATGCACATAACTTTTATACAAGTACATAATCGCCGTATAAAGGACACGCACAGCAAGGTCTTGTGGTAGCAGCACAAATGCATATTTACTTTATGTGCATTTGTGCCATTAAGACAAGAAATTACCATGTATTTCAAGTTTTATGTGGCTAATTTGTACTACTTTTGCAGTATAAAGGCTAAAATGCACACTAATTTCTTGTTGTAAGTGCAAATGCTGCTACAACAAGAAATTGCGCGTATGGCTTTACAATGTAAATGTGTACTTTTGTACCAGTTATGTGCATCCCTGATAAAAATAATTTTCATGGGCTACTTCACGGTGGTGCCAGCTGTCCTGCAGCGGCTGGCCCTGTGTGACATAATCCGCTGGTCTGTGGCAGGCGGGCAGCTGGTTTATCTGCAGGGAACCCAGGGACATGGGAGGTGTAGTTGCAGGCCTTTGCCACAGGGTGTCACTCGAAGGCAGACAGACACAGTTGCACGTTACAGCCTATTATGGGGCCCCCCTGCCCCCCCTCCGACCGCTCCCCCTGCTACCACCCCATTAACCTCTGCCTGCCAACTAAGGATCTGGCAAGGCCCCATTAAACGGGGGAGGGAATGGACGCTGCACTGGAGTTTGTTTCTGCATTTCCAGTCACAGAAACCGCAGGCGGAGGACGAGAGGGGAGCACAGACGTAAGCAGGGTATTAAGTGACACTGTACAGGAACATTGTGTGTTTTTTTTTCCCCGACAGCCCATTGGGTAATTTCTTTTCCCTGCCAAGTAGATGGCTTACAACAGCTTTGTGTCTCCACCAGTAGTAAACTGAGAAATTGAAATCTCTAAACACGCCGATGTGCACGAACTTCCCCCACGCAAAAGGGCTGCGAACAAGCGCTGCGGCTGAGTGCGACCGGGGAGCCTGACCTATATATTTACACGAGCAATTGGCAGGACCAAGGATGTGCAATTTCGTACATCTGATTGAAAGCAGATTCCTCTACTGTAGGTGGCATCCAGTGAGAGGACAGAGGACGAGCTGCGCGGGTGTTCCCGGCCGCACTGCGCCTACCTGCTTACACGTCTTCGTGCCGATGAGCCGGGAGATGGAGCAGAAGTTGTTGGAGTAGGTGCCGTGCAGAACCCGGAAGAGGGACTCCTCGGCACCGCTCCACTGGACTGGAGCCTCCCCGTCGTCTCCCGCTTCCCCGGGGTGCCTCATCTTGATGGGAGTCTGGCACCGGGAGTTCCCCTCTGCAAGAGAGATGCAGGTCACCTGAGAGCCTGGGGAAATACTGAGCGTACAGTCCTCCATGCTGTTATCAGTCACTGCGATAGGGAACCTTGTGTCGAGAGTCCAGAACAGAGAGACATGACTGGGGCTGTGGCATCACTATGCTTGACCTCGGGTTTGAGTTTGTAAGGATGTTTGACGTGGGTGAGGTTGGGTGGGGGGGAGGTGTTGACAGCACAACAAGCGAAACTCTCACGCGGAGAAACTGAACTTGGGCCTTTGCTGTTGACGTGGGGAGGGGGCTCTTTTGGGTTTCGTTACAGAACCGAGTCCAAGCCCGGGGCTGAGGCAGTATCCCGCCACTTGGGGTTTGCTCCCAGAGTGTCTGTTCCGTCATGATTGTGCAACAACAACGGCTTGCCCCCCCCCCCCCCCATCTGTTTTTCGACATTCTACTTCAGATACAGGCCAAACCCCCACCCATTCACTCCTGGTCCCCCCATTTTTCTCTCTGAAGGGGGAAAAAAAAACAACTGTCAGCAGAACCTGATACTCCGATTCCCCTCATTGCTTTTTCAAGCATATCTGTCGATAGTGACTGAAATTTTGGGGTGTGGGGGTGATATTTTTCCTGTTATCAAAGTGTGACGGAAAAGTTCTTTGGAGAACGACAGGACACAGATGTTTTCATGTCTGACTCGCCCTTTGCAAATACTGCTTTATATTTTCCTTATCGTCCCTTAAAGTAGATTTAATCTCAGCAAATTTACTTATTTAAATCCTGTTTTCAGTTTTTTTGGAAGGTGGGGTGCTCTAAGAATCTTCTATGATATTTTATAACATATATATGTTTTTATAACCCTGGGCTGCTTGTGGGGAAATCGCGAATCAGTCGTGCGTTTGCTTGGAAAGGCCAGACTCTCGTCGATGTGATTTACGTAATGGAATGTGCTTTCTGAGCAATGAGATGTACTTACGGCTAGCTTTCCGTTTCCCATGAGTGCCTTACCAATGCCGGGCAGCTCCGAGAACCCCGACCTCCGGCTCACCTGAGGAGCTGGTGGTCTCGTGGTCACTGTCTCCGTCCTTAACTTCCGTGGTGGAGATGGAAGGCCGGGGACCAGCGGAGTTGGGAAGTCGGACTTGCCTCCGGCGCCGCCGGGACCGCTGCGACTTCAGCATGTTCTGATCCGCAAACTCCCTCGCTCCTTTCTTCAGAGAGATGGAGAAGAGGGAGAACATGAAAGCTGCATAAACGCAAATTGTTCTCTCCTGTAATGCTGGTGGTGCTGTCAGAATACACCGAAGGAAAGGAATAATATTACATAATAACCAAGACTTAAAAGCAGGGTTACAGTGTTAAAAAATCAATATCCTCTAGGGCTTACTGCAGTGCTGTTATGCTGCTTTCGGTGTGCAGCAAAGGGTTAACCCTAGTCCACACTGATTACCAGTGGTGGAAAGTTCAGGTTAGTTCAGGTTCAGAAAGAACAAATCCAGACCAAGATTTTGTTTCAACCATCCAGTTGAGTACTCTGACTGTGACTCTTCATATGCATCTGGTTGGTTGAAACAAAATTTTGGTCTGGATTCGTTCTTTCTGAACCTGAACTTTTCACCTCTTCTGATTACCATGCAAACAAATGGTCAAGTGTGCCCATTAAACCCCCCCTCAGCCCAGTAGGGCCTGAGAGAGGCAACAAAGTGGTGTGACTGGCAGCTATAAGGGGGCAGTGCAGAGGCTGACTTATTAATCTTGTTTCCCTTCACTGACTTAAACTATCACTGACTGTTCCGTACTGCCATTGCTTAATTCCAGAGAAACTGTTTTTCTTTTCTTTTGCCCCAGCTAGATAGTGAGCTTGTGTGTGAGCTAGTGCGTGTTAGCTGCTGTACCCTTGAGGTAGCGTCTAGCCTAAAAAGCTGTAGTGAGAAGAACTAGCAAGAAAGATGTTTTAAAACATCATATATCACATGGAACAGCATGAAACTGCATGGAGGCTCAGTGGGCAGGTCTGTAGTCTTTTACCTCCAGGGCCGGGAGTCAAATTCCCAGCCCTGGCTTTGCATGCAGAGATTTGCATGATTCCCATGTGTTTGCGTGGGTTTCCTCCCATAGCTCAAAAACATGCAGTTACAGTAGGCGACTGGTGTCTTGAAATTGCCCATGACGTGGGACTGTGTGCTCTGTGACAGACTAGCATACCACTCTCTTCATTATGGAAGATGTCTGGATGTAAGCAACCTAAGATTATTAAAGACATGCAGGTGTGACTGACAGGTTCCCCCTACCTGCAGCAGAAAGCATTCAAGTCCGCAGGGCTCTGACTCCACCCGGATCTCCTTGTTCTTCCTCTTGTACACGTTGGGAGTGGTGTGAAAGGCTGCACGCAAACATAACCATCAATGTAGACCAACCGGACAGGGTCACGCTAATCACATGACACCGTGTGCCAGAGGCATCCACTGCTGATTAACAAAGAGAACAAGAGTGGGAGGCAAAGCAGTACGAGGGGAGAAAAGGTAGAAGGGGCAGTGGAGGGAGACAAACTCAAAAAGTGAGATTACGGTGGAGGAAGCAGTCATATTTGAAGCAGCGCCTGCAGAACAGCGTATGGAAGGAGTGCAGCGACTGCTCCCGCTGCACAGACTTGGCGAAGGGTCCATCGATATTCAGGGTGCACTGGGGGGGGAGCTTGACCTGGCTGGGAGGCTCCAGAAGGCCCTTATACCTGGAAGAGGGTATGGGGGAGGGGGAGCACGTGCAGTGACAGGTCAATCAGACGCAGTGAGTGAACCTCTACACGAACCTTTATTCTCAAATGCAGGAAACATGGAGTAACTTATACATTTCCTTACTTTTCCTTCAGCTGCTCCGTCGTGCCCTTATACGGAAACAATGAGGCGATTGCGTTGAATATTTCGTCGTGGGGGATCTTCTTACCAGTCAGTAGATCTTTAGCTGAAACGGGACATGGGAAATGCTATATATGGAAGATAGCAGGACTTCCCAAGCATTAACATAAGGAGCATATTCCATAATGGTTGGGGCACATTCATGATTGGTCAGACCTATATTATAATCAGAATAATGTCACTTCAAAATACTCTGTACTTTGATAAAATTCTCGATGCATGGCTTTGCAGCTGCAGCATGACTGATCAAAGCCTACATCTAATAATTTTTCACTGTACTATTCTCACAATAACTAACCAAGAGCATTCATTGAGAATCCAAAGGTATTTATTTTTAGCTAAATGGCAAAAGATTTTTGTTAGGATAATAATGTTTTCTGAGAACTCTTCTGAAGCTTGGTACACAATTATGTGATTTCTGTGAGAAATGCTCTGAATATCACATAAAAATGGATGGATGTGCTTTGATCTAGATTAACTGTCATTCATGAATCAAACTTTGTCATTCTGGTAATTTGATGGTGGTGGATGTCTGTGGCCAAAAGTCTTTCAGCTTTAACAGCCAACACAGTGAATACTGACATGGCCTTACAGTGTCACCCTTCTGCTGCTAGCTAAGACACACCAGCATTTCATCTCAGCAGCTCTTAACTGACCAAACCCAGAACTCCAGCCAATCTGGCCCCAGCTGCATAATAAAAAAAGTGCCCCAAAACCTGCATGATCATATAAGTATTTTTAGCATACTACACCTGATATGCTTTACATTCTAATTATCTTTCTTGCATTGTACACCCTCCTAATCCACGGCACACCCAACATATGGGCGTCATTATGGTCTTAATACAATTAAATGCATTGTTGCTGTGCACACACAGCATCTTGGATGGTGCCCAAGGTAAAGTTTGTAGCCTCTTTAGTTAGTGACAAAAACAAACCAAAACTGCATCTTTGGGTTTCCTCCTTCCTCTTTCCTTTATTTCTCTGGTTCATTGGTTGGTTAAGAGGACATAGGGAGTACAGTAAGACAATCCAACATCCAAAAAAATCTACAACAATGGTTTTATTCATATTATTTGAACAAAACATCCTAAGAGTAATAGTAAGTGTTTCATACATTATATTTTATGGTCTTTAGGCTCAGTATGTTTTTCAGAGATTTGCCCTGATGAAAAAACATCGTATTGTTAAAGTTTTAGCAATCTGTCCTACTAAAGAATTTACTTTTCATTCCAATTCATCCTAAACATCAAGTTTAGCTTGAGATAAAGTAAAAAAAAAAGAATGTTTCCATATGTTACAGTCACATCAGAACAGGGGTTGTTGGCTCTGTGGGTTAGGACTCTGTGTCTGTGATTGGTAGGTTGCTGGTTCAGATCCCAGGGTTGGCAGAGTGACTTCACCATTGGGCCCTTGAACTAGGCTCTTACAGTAACTCCAAATTGTTCCAGGGACTGGGCGACCCTGTACTCTCAAAGGTACAGTACACTGCTTTTGACAAACCATCTACAAAATAAATGCTGTGCTTCTCTTATGACTCCCAATACAATGCAAAAAGTCACCAGCCTGCTAAATGCACTAGTTTACAGAAGTTTCCATAAGATCCTGGTTCAGTTTTAAGTGACTCCTTACCCTCTGTGACACTCCTCCTCTTCCTCTTGATGACAAGTGGTGGCCCCGCCTTGACATCTTCTGCACCCTCATCAAAACTCTTTCCTGACCCCTCCTCTTCCACCTTCTCTTCTCCGACCTCTCCATCTTCCTCTTGGTCAGAGTACTGGCTCAGTGCCTCAACCAGCTCTTTGAAAATTTCATCACTGATGAAGCCCCCTTCTGGAATCACCAGCAATGCAACTGAGCACTCAAACAAGTTTGAGACACAGACACATCAGCTAAGTTGTACTTGTGCAGTGACAACTTTGCGTGTGCAATTGCAATAAAGATATTCATTCATTCATTCATTCATTCATTCATCATTCATTCATTCATTCATCATTCATCATTCATTCATCAGACAGTAATGTAACCACACATTGTTATCAGAACTGGTTTTCTGAAAATGGTACTGCCTGTTGGGTAAATGGAATAACACTCAGCAAAGCGATCATTACTGAGAGTGGCAGTCATTGGTCTGTTAACTATACGCACAATTACATTAATCCATCCATACTCTAATCAAATATTCTGGACAGGGTCACAGGGTAGACTCATTCCAGGCAGCACAAGGCACTCAGAGGTACATCCAGAACACACACAAACTTCAGGCAATTTATATACCATTTAGCTTAAGTGCACGACTTTTGACTGCAAGAGGACACCTAAGCACCCTGGATGGGATGCTAGCCCATCACAGGACATGCATCATGGGCCATTGGTCCCCCAGGCCAGGAAGTGTGAAGCAACACTGCTATACACTGAGCTACCATGTCATCTTCATAACAACCTTAAACACCTCATTTACATGCCACAAGTATTTTCCATTGAAGTTTTCCAGACACAATTTCAGTATTTTTTTCTGCTGCACTTCTCTTTTCTCAAATGATAAAAGTATATGTCCATTATGACAAGCCTAATGTACATAATATTATGTGAAACATGCTAGACACATGTATGCATTGTTACACAGCCTCAGTGAAACGGTCCAATAAAAACCAAACATGACCACTATCTGACTATTGTGACTATTTATTATATATGGAATGCACCCATTCTCCTGTCTACTGATAGCCTTTGACGTCTAACTGACCAATGAAAAGATGTACTACGACGTCATATATATACAGTATATATATATATATATATATATATATATATATATATATATATATATATATATAACTATTATATATGTCTGTACTAGTTAGCAATTGTATTCATGATGATTTGTGTCATGTCGATAGCTAGCCTGGCAGCTAATTAACATTATTGTTAATTGTGAATATAAAGTGAGTTCATATTTTGTTGACACTGACATATTTACTTCACTGACAACAATCTATGTGCAATCTATGTATAAAATCTATGTATAAAATATCTGTGAAAGAATGGGTCATTCTGAAGAGCTCAGTGAGTTCAAGTATGGTCCTGTCATAGGATGCCACATTTGCAATAATTCAGTTTGTGAAATTTCCTACCTGCTAGATATTCCGCAGTCAACTGTAAGTAGAAGTATTGCAAAATGAAAGTATTTAAGAATAACAAACTCGGCCACAAAGTGGCGGACCACGTAAAGTAACGGAGTGGGAACACCAAATGCTGAAGCACACAGTAAATCAAAGTTGCTAATGCTCTGTTGGCTCAGTAACTGCAGAGTTCCAAACTTCCTCTGGCATTAACCCCAGCATGAAAACTGAGCGCCAGGAACTTCATGGAATGGGCTTCCATGGCCGAGCAGCTGCATGCAAGCCTCACATCACCCAGCACAATGCCAAGCATCGGATGGAGTGGTCTAAAACACGCTGTCACTGGACTCTGGAGCAGTGTAAAAGTGTTCTGTGGAGTGACGAATCATTCTGGCTGGCAGTCTGAAGGATGAGTCTGGGTTTGACAGATACCAGGAGAATGTTACCTGCCTGACTGCAAAGGTAGAGTTAGGTGGAGGAGGGATAATGGTATGGGGTTGTTTTTCAGGGGTTGGGCTCGGTCCCTTAGTTCCAGTGAAGAGACCTCTTAAAGCACTCTTTACAATATCAAGACATTTTGGACACATCTATGCTTCCAACTTTGTAGGCACAGTTTGGGGAAGAACCTTTTCTGTTCCCCCAGTGTCCCAGTGCACAAAGCAAGGCCCATAAGGACATGGTTGGGTGAGTTTGGTGAACTTGACTGGCTCACACAGAGCCCTGACCTCAACCCCATACAACACTTATGTGATGAACTAGAACAGAGGTTGAGAGCCTAGCCTTCACATCCAACATCAGTGCCTGACCTCACAAATGCTCTTCTGGATGAATATGCAAAAATTCCCACAGACACACTCCAAAACCATGTGGAAAGCCTTCACTGAAGAGTGGCAGCTGTTATAGCTGCAAAGGGGGGACCAACTCCATACTGATGCGTATTGATTTAGAATGGGATGTCATAAAAGACTGTGTAGGTGTGACGGCCAGGTGACCCAGTACTTTTGTCCATACACCGTAAGTCCATTTAAAACATGAATGCACTGATGGTCGTGTAAAAAATTGTGTTAAGTTTATTTTAGTAGTTTCTGAGAAAATGTGTTTTTCATGCTCCTGAAATAATGGATCTTTGGAGATCCTTGTTTTTCATTGGACAGTAATTAAACATATTGATATGAATGGTCCAGTACAACTTACAACAGCAGGTACGTCTCACTCTGCGTGTGTCACAGCACCTACCATGGGACTCCTATGAATGGAGGATAACGATCAACAAGAGAGTCTCACCTCGGTCTCCATGCACACCATCATAGTTATCAATGAGCTCCTCCAAGAACGCCTCATCCTGTTCCAGCACCTCGTCCCCCATGTACGGGATGTTGTGCAGAAACGTCTCATCCTCCACCTGCAAGCAACATGCTGTTGAACAGCTGAACTCCTGAATGATTCAACCCAGAAGTTTGCTGATAACTTTGCCTTTGAGCTAGTTATTTGGTTTTGAATAACTTCGACATGTACGAGATTATCAAAACAATGACCATTTTAAATAAACAAAATGTTGAATTTACCATGCATTGCAAAAAAAATAGCAGTAAGGGTATTTTCATTACTGGCCATACAGCAGCCAACAGCTGAGGAGGGAAGGTAGCCATTTTGAATTACCATGAAATTGTGTTGCAAAGGTGACCATGAATACATGAAAGGGATTCCTGCTACTGTATTCAGGGTCCTCATTATCACGGCTTGCTTCTTAAATGTCGGGAAAGCAGAGTCCACAACGCAGTACTGCAATTAGACAGTAGAAGGAAAAATACAGGGAAAGGACCTAATGTTTGATACCACAACTATTACTGTATGTCTAGCCACAGACACCAGTCTTATTCACAGTATACCTTCAAAACATCAAGCCTGCTAGCTTCTTTACCACATCGCTGGCGATGCATGCAGACAGATTAAAAAGAAAAAAAAATGGAGCTGTACGATACATTTGTACAGAAATGAAAGGGTTAATTTGGTAGTATGTTGAATGTGCAAAAGTTGTGTTGATAACAGTATCTGAGGCTGCATAAAGCTTTTTAAATTTGTAGGACAGTCGAGTCTCCAAATGACTGGAGAACACGTTTTAGAAATCTGATTTTCTTATCTCTAACTCAAGCCCTGCTCTGTTCCTTCCTAAAAAAAGGAGAATATTTTGGGCTAATACTCCCATGAGAACACGTGCCATTTGAAAAGGTGTCGCACACAGAAGGCTGGACAACCAAGATGAAGTGAGTAGCCAGAGTACTGCAAAAGCTGGAAGGGCAACAATAGAAAAAATATAACAAGAGAATCATAGAACAGAACAATAAGTTAAACTAACCATATTTGTTAACCAATAATGTATTCTGATCTGCAGCCTTAGAAAATCAAAACCACCCCCCACAACTCAAAATAATTATGCTTTTGCAAATTCTGTATCTACCTTGTTGTTAGGCATAGATCCTACTGAAGAAGCCAGTGGGACTGGCTGAATTCTGAGCTTCAGCCACTCGTCGTTTAGAAGGCTGGTTCTCTCCTTGATCTTCCTGCGATTGCACATGAAAAGAGACTAAAGAAAGAAAGGATTGGCCTTCAGAATGGTGAATATCTTACAGGACCACACACACATCCACAAAAAAATAATGACCTTGCAAGCAGTTTTCAGCTGGTGGAAAAATGCGACTGGTGGAAAAATCCACTGAGATTAAATGTGTTGCCATGTCTTTTTAACCTATATTATGGTCTTTGTATAACTAATACTTTCAAAAAGCCTATCCAGACAGTATTTTAACTATACTCGCGCAGAGTACAAAATCCTCTGTTAAATACCTGAGCATACAGAAATTTCAAACCCATACTAAATTCTTCCCACAGTAGGTCCGCTTTACTTTCTGGATTCATCTTGTCACCCTTGCGTAACAATGCCTTTCTGTATTTTCCCAGGCCACTGAATTTCCTGCCAGCCTCCAGTCATCACAGGGTGATGCTGGGCTTTTGAATCCAACCTCCGCTTTGCGTGTGGAACTTGTCTCCTCATGTCATGATGCTTCATCCCGCAGTCCAAAGACATGCAGTTAGGCTAATCAACATCTCTGAACTGCCTGCAAAGTATGACAACCAGTGTGTATGTGCCATTACTGACTGGTATCTCATCCAAAGTATACCCCAGTATCGTGCCCTGCACTGCCTGGGACACACCTCAGGTGACCCAGACCAGGGTAAGTGCTTAGAAAAACTAAAATTCATCCTGTTTAGATGTTCATGAGCCACGTCCCATTAAATTAGACAGATTAAAAGTAGTTCATGTGATACGGTTGAATTATTTTTTTTTAATTCCATCTTGTAATTGAATGAGAACACGTGTTTAGATGAAAGGCTGTCAACAACTGAAAAGTGGCCTCTTCTGTGTATGATGCTTCTCGGTGGCTGCAGACCGATCTGAGGGGTGTAGCTGGACAGAGCATATGGCAGGTGGTTAACTTCAAGCAAACAGAGTAACTCAGTTAAAACTGAAGAACATGACTGAATGTCACAGGTGTTTTAAAAGCAGTCAGCTAATAGAAGTTATAAAGTTGTAACTTACAGCCACTCACAACAGTCGTGTATACAGTATATTTGTATCTACTAAGTACACATGGACAAATCTATTTTCATTGTTGTAGTTTATAAGACAACAGATCACGCTGTATTCAGCAAACCAGTGCCTGTTTCACATGATTCTATCTGTATGTCCTTGCGGCAGAGTTGCTTCACACCTCCAGGGTTGGGTACTCCAATCCTGCTCTCGGGTTATGTGTGTACAATTTAGTTTGCTTGTTCTCCCCATGTTTCCTCCAGTTTCCTTCCGCAGTCCAAATACACATGATTGGCCGACTTCTAACCTGCCTACAATTTGCACCTGTGCCCTCAACGATGGGCTAACACCCCATCCAGGGAGTCCCAATCCTCATGTGCCAGTCTTCCTGCGATCCTGTGCTGGACAGGCAACTGGAAGATGGATGGATGGATGGATGGATGAACAGTTAACTGTATTAAAATCTACTAAAAATAGGCAGCTGGATTAAGAGGCAGACAGACAGGCAGGCATACAGACAGACAGGCAAACAGACAGACAGACAGGCTGGCTGACAGACAGGCAAACAGACAGACAGGCTGGCTGGCTGACAGACAGGCAAACAGACAGACAGGCTGGCTGGCTGACAGACAGGCAAACAGACAGACAGGCTGGCTGGCAGACAAGCAGGCAAACAGACAGACAGACAGTGGTGACAAATGGCCTGCGGCACCTTGACCTCCTCTGCTTTGCGGAAGCGTTTCAGTTGCCGGAGCCGCATGTACTCTGACTTGACCCTCTTCCTCCACTCCATCAAGCTGTGAGGAGGTTTGCCTGGAGGGGGACCTGGACCTGGACTCTCCTCCATTTGTACACCCTGGTGCAGAGTAGAATTCACATTTATGCTCAAAAACCACACAGACACATTCACACAAACACAGATGAAAACAAATCAACCAGCGTTATGCTCCAGCTAAACAATACGTAAATGCCCCAAAGATAATTCATTAGTTAACATACTTAACACAAAGATCTTGCAAGCATCTCCCTGGCCTCAGTTCACCAACATAAAACATATATTATGAACTGCAAACACCCCAGAGTTGGATAATTCAACAAAGTTACATATGTCCTACATTTAAACATTATATTTAAAAAAAAAAAAGTCCATTTAGGCACAGCTTTACAGAAAACACACAGAAAATATGGGTACAAAGGGTGGAAACTAGCGGTAGAAAGGTGGAAAATACGTATAGAGACCATTTTTTTCTCCTGCCATAGCATAAACAGGTGTATATGGATATAAGTATTGTATATAACTCTCGGAGACATTATTGCACAATAACATCATAAAAACTGCATCATAATACTTTAAATACGAGTGCCAGTTTATTTTAAAATAACCCTCATACTGGTTGATTTTAGTACTAAATTTAATTAGGACTGCCGCTCAAGCACGAAACTGCAGATGCTGATCTAAAAATACGCTCCGCTTTTTTTCTTGACTGGAACATGAGCGCAGTGTCCTAAGTAATAAGAAAACGCATGACTGAAACTTTGCCATTCACATATTTCTCGTACGCTGCGCTGTACGCCCGTCGCCTGCAGTCCTCTGCCTGCGCAGAGCTCAGACCTACAGCATTCATTTAAAATTAAAAAAAACCTTGCGAGAGAGAAAATCCTAGTTAAATATGTTTGCTGATACATGAATTTCATCATAATTTATTGCCAGAGATGCATCTCATGACGAATTTCACGAGTAACTACACACAAAACAAATGTGTCGTTATGAAAGAACGATCAGAGTAACATACTCCTTCCATGGTTGGAAAAACACATGCTCCAAGCATAGACTGCACAGTGCAAGTGGGCGTGTCTGTTTAAAGAGCAACATGAAAACGGCGCAATAAAGCGTGTTGCACACTTTTGCTTATTATATGATGCGTTTTCATTTCAAGGAACGCAACGCGCTCGTCCGCAAGCGGTGGTGCCGACGGCTGCGGCGATGCGATTAAAACGGCCCGCACCTTCATCTGTAGTTACAAAAACATTATCATGGCAAAGCCGAGCCCTTACGCAACGCAGGCTTTCTAGAAAGCTGGAGAACTCGCCACACTACTGCGATACTACAAGCGACTCGTGTCATTCCCATCCAAACCTCAGACACATCTGTATTTGTGTAATAACGCGTCATTAACAGCAAACTTAATTTATGTCATCACATAAGATCCACTGCTTCAATCCAAAACACAGTGTTTATGTTGGTGTTTCTGATGTAATAGACAAATAAATAAATAAATAAATAAATAGCCCGAAAAACGGAAATAATTCTGGCAGAAATGTGTGCCCTACCTGTTATCTGGAGTAGCACTCTCTCTCTCTCTACACGCTCCAAGGGAGCCCGGTCCGACTACTTATTTGTGTCCTACAAACAACTATAAGCTCTCTTAGCTAAAGGCAAAACGCAGCATCTGGCAGCGTGATGCTCCGCCGGGCGAAAGGGAAGATGCGAAGGTCCCCGCGTTGTGGGCGAACATGCTGAGATTGTTGTTGTCCTGCAGTTAGGAGCTGCGCACTTGGCTCGCCCGTAGCGGAGCAGCGGATGACGTCTTTATTATTATACGCCGAGGCATGGATAGTCACACAGCAACATCAACAGCACGCAGTACGTGCGATACGCAGCCAACAGCGCAGCAATGCAGCAGCATTGCTACTATTAGTAGTGTATATAGTCATAATGTATTACTATAAATGTTAAACGGAATTTATAATAAGCTAATTACATTAATATTCCATCAACAAACACTGCCGTTAGAAAAATAATAATAGAAAATCAGGGGGCATATATATATTGACTATATAATATTTTTATTTTATAATAATTAATTTCGTTGTTTATAATTCATTAAGACTGCTGTGATGAAATGATATTTCATCATGCTAAAAGTGTATTGGCAGCGCATTAAAAGATACGCTATGGGAAAAATACACTAATTTCTTATCAGTAAAATGCAAAATTGCTGTTGGGCGCTGAAATTGCAACTTTGTATTACCTCCGAAAGACCTCCATCCAATTACTGCATGAGTCATTCGCTGCAGCTTGGTTACCAGTAATGGCTGTTTCTGCACTGCCTATTCCGGGAACACAAGGCGAGAATTCGTAGCTTGAGCAAGTGAAAAAATAAGTCATAATTTTTGAATCGCCAGCATTGAATCGCACGCGTTTCAACTGAAGAACACCAATGCCAAATTTAACACTTATTTTGAGTAGTTGAGATAATACTTATTCTAACAACACTTTTATAATAATAACGATAAACTGTTACTCTATTATTTTTCGAAAGGTTCAATCTCGGGTATTTATTTTATTCACCATCAAGCCACTACTGTAACACATCTGCACTTAAGCCTCGTGTTTTCTCTCAAGCTACGTACAACAGCGGGCTCTGCTATTGGTCCCTGTCACGTGACTCCTGACGCGAAATCAGCAGGACGCGCATGACCAGCACGCTCCGGCTCTCAAGCGCACCGCTTTAGCGTTAGAGCAGTGACGTAGCAGCATATAGGCGGCTTAATGCTGGTGTATGAGCTTCTTCCCTCTGTTATACAATTACAATAGATCCAAAATAAATCAAATAACTTTTTGTACTAAGACGCCACCCAACACGAATATTATTCTGCTCGTATATAACGTAATGCATTGTATCTTTCAAGAACATTTAGCTTAGTTTTGCATTACTACAAAGGTGTAGTATTACTTAGAACATTTAATAAAACAAGGACATTACCATTACATGTAAACGAGTGTACTGATCTGCAGTTTTTTTTTTCATCTGAATGATTTTGATTTAAAAAATGAAACATGGTGTTGGCTATTAACATCTCTGGGCATTTGTTTATTAAGAACAGACCAATGATCTGTTAGCTGGGTGGTGCTACGCATGTTCCGTTGGTTAATGTCCATGTATTACAGCATTCCTTGGATTTCCAAACTCACATTGACAGCGTGGATTGCACACCTGGCTTCTTCATTTCCTACACAAGATGGCAGTGTATAGCTACTTTAAACAACAACGACGGGTTGGGTGGTCATCAAATTGAAAGCATCCATCCATCACCGTAACCGCTTAATCCCAACCGGGGTCGCGGGGGGGACCGGAGCGCAGGCGGGAACTAACCCTGGGCTGTCGCCAACACACCGCAGGGCGCACACATGCACTCACACAGTCACACGTACACTCACACGCACACAACTACGCACACAACATAACTTACGATAATTAGGATAACTTTTTACCAAGGGAATGTAAAATATTCAGCTTTTAACGTTGTATGTCTGTCTGGTTAAGCGAACTGCAGTAATTTACAAAAGGAGAAACACTAATAACCCCCATTCCAGTTTACACATACAGAACTTTATACTTTGGGTTTAGGACACATACTGTAAGGTATTTTGATACTTCTTTAGACGCAGTGCTGAAAACTCTTAAATTTGAAATGCTATAATGTTTTAAAATGGACATTTTAGCTTCGTTGTTTTATTATTCCATGTTTTCATTATAATTAAGGGGGTGATGTTACACCCTTTAAAATTGGCTATGTTACTAATGAAAGTTAGTTGTGAGAAGACAGGGTATGCTTCCTTCTTTGGTACAGTGCAGAAGTTGTGATTATGCAAAATGTCTTCATCTGTCCACTGGCTGTAAACAAAATCTTTTTTTCTCTCACCATTTTTACTGTTTTGCCACCATGTGTAACCTGATTAGGCCTGCAAAATTTTGGGAATTTTCCCGCTAATTCCAATATATTCCTGCTAAATCCCCTGGATAGTTTCCAACTTGGAATATAACCAAAATTCCCCAAGTTAACTTCCCATGGAATAGAAAGTTTCTGGAATTTTTCCAGAAATTTTCCACCCCTTTGCCTCCATAAACACGGTCCATGTAAATAAGAAGTAGCCAGTTTTAAAAATTGATCACCAAAACGAATAGCCGGCTTTTCTTGTCTGCTTTTGCATTTCCTTATGGCTCTGCCATTTATGACTGACAAATGCATTGTAAAATAAAGGCTATATTTTCAGAAATATAAACAAAAATGACATGCAGTTAGAAATCTTGAAAACTGCCTGTAAATGTTAATTGACCGTGTATCCTGCCATAAACCAGTAGCCCATTTAGGGGAGTGTTTCTCAATCTGGCCCTCGGGGGCCCACAGCCGATCCATATTTTTGCTCCCTCTGAGTTCTCTGACAGACGGTCCACATTTTTGCTCCCTCCCAGCTCCTTACTGGGCAGAAAAAATGTGGACTGTCTGTGGGTCCTTGAGGAGCAGATTGGGAAACACTGATTTGCAGGGTATTCCCTTGCCTTTGGCTTGGTGGTACCTGAAATGGGCTGCAGGCCATTCCTGTAACCCTGACCAAGATAAGTGTTTATAAGATAAATGGATTCCTGAAATATTTTTCCTTCAAGTGTAGGAAAGTGTGTGTTTTGCTTTCATTAAGAGATATCCTGTGCATTGTATCAGAGAACAATGGCAACGAAAAGTACTTCCATGTCAATTCAAAATTTTCTGAAATTCGCAAAGTACACATTTAAAGTCAAGTGCAGTATGATGAGTGAAGAGCTTTGGAGTTACAGTCTAAGCCATCATGTATAAAACGTTGTCTATGATTTTTATATAACAAAATGGGCAAGCATGATTAGTTACTCCAATTAGGATGGAATTGTGAGCAATATGCCCTGTATAGTTGCAAGAAACTGACTATTTGTGACTGTGTTTAGGATTGCGATTTAGAAGACCAAGTCATAATTACAAGGTGATTCATTTGCAACTTTTTGCCATAGCTGTACTTTGAATGATGAAAATCCGAATTTAGGAAATTGAAAATGTTCTCTGGAGCTCACTCTTGTTCACCACTCTGACCCTTCTGCCAGGTATCTTGTATGAATCTCAGCTATTATTTTTTGTGTGAGTGAGCTGAATTGAATATATTACAGTTCACATAATTTCTTTCTTGTGGGTAATTACTGAGTATTACTAACAATTTGATGCTGTCGGAAATGACAGCATTGTATTCCTTGAATAGCCCTGTCATTTTCCCCAGCTATCTAAGGCCCTGTTTACACTTGGTTTTAAATTGAATCTTGGACAATCTGATCACAAGTAGACAGCCAAGACACAGGTATCCAGCTGACCACTTGGGTTCAGATTTTGCTATTGTCATTATTCCTTATTGTGACGTCCTTGTTGGGGTCACAGCAGGATGCATTAGCATTTACCCTACAAAACACATCTGGTCAAATGCACCCAAAACCACCTCGGCAAGTGGTTTGAGTGATTGGATCACAATGTGTCTTTGTGGTCATTTACACTTGTATTTAGAGCTGTTCACTTGTGATCTGATCGTCCAAGAGGCATTTTAAAACTAAGTATAAACAGGGCCTAAGCCGTACTCATCCCACACTCTCCAACTTGTACAATTTCTAGAAGTACTGGATGGATCACTTGGAAATCTAAAAGTTAATAAATGTGTTTTTACCTGAAGTCAGTCCTTATTGTGATATTAGGTGGTTACTTGTATTCCTTAGTGTATGTTTTAATGCCAAACTTTGAAACTCTCATTTATATTATTTATATTTTTGTATGTTTAAATATTTATATTTTATTTATTTCTCTGGTGCACCATAAGAAAATATTTCTGTGACATGAAAGAACTGTTACAGATATACTGATGGTAGGTTATACATGTTTTATGCTCATGGACAAGAGGGGCTTTGGGAAGCAAACTGTTAGTTTATATTTAATACCTGCTTACATGATTATTTTTTATTTTAATTAGACATGAAGCAATTCATATACATTAATAAGACTTGGAGATGACCAATATATTAATAAAAATAAGATTTTAAAAAACATGTATACGTATTTTATGAAGGTGTAACCTTGGTAGGATGGATCCTGTGCAACTTGGCAAAAAAAGGACGCATTTAAAGACCGCATTTGAAAATTTAAAAATGGGGCAGGTTTGTTGCGTCACGGTGATGCATTCAGTTTTCAAATGCAGCTAAGGGTGCAGCCCCTGAATTTAGACACAGCCTCTGTCTTTCCTTCTAGCCCAGTTGACAAGGCAAGTGTCACTTTAATCTTGAGTAATGTTAATATACTTTGTATATACTTAAGTGAAATGGCACTGCAACAGCTAAAACATGAAATATGACAACGCATATCTGGAATACTATTTTGTGTGTCTGTGTGTGTGTGGGGGGGGGGCTCTCATTTAGAAATAACTCATGCTTTGAATGCTTATACGTGGTTAATTGGTCTCCTTTTAAGACATACAGACATATCAAGTGTAAGGTGGTGCAATTTATCTGGTGACCTTGGAGCACTCAGCATGACAAATATTACCGAATGAAAACACCGCAGTCCAAAGAAACTATTATTATAAGCCTACCTTACACAATCCCCCCACATCTCCAAAAAAGTTACATGATTCTCCCTGACGATATATTTCACCAGTCAGCTACTGCACTTCTACTGGTAGAATTTGCTGAGTTGGGAGGCTGGTGACCAACAATGAACATAAACTCTGTTATAGAATATTCAGAAAATCATCTCCGCACAGTTTAAAAATGATTCAACTGTGCAAAGACCTACAGAATATCTGAGTTAAAAAGGTCCATGGAAGATCTGTGCTTACAAGATGGTGGTTGTAGGCTTTGCTTTTGCTCTCGACTGCACTCTGTCATTGCAGTTACAATTTTGGATCTGATCAGTGTTCATTTTTAGGTGTAGAATTTCATCCATATAATATTTTTTATGAAATGGTAATAAGATCCATAAATGATCAAATTGGGTTGGTAGAGTAAATTTGAAGAGGTCCAGATCTTCATCACTACAATTTGATGAAGTCCAGAACCGGACAAGATGTCTGCAAAGTTTGTAAAAGATCTATGAAATACTTTTTGAGTTATAGTGCTAACGGGATGTCTGACACTACTCTGTGTTTGCTATCACTATACGGCACTGCTTCAGTTTTGGGGTGATCTATCTCAAAATTTGACCTTTGTCATTCCTACAGTATCTCTGCAAAGTTTTAAAAAGATCCGTGCGATACTTTTAGATTTACTGTGTTCACAAGACCAAAGATCTTCTACAGTTGTTGTTTCTTTCCTTTGCTGCCACACAGTGCTGCTGCTTCATCTTTGTGGTAATATGTCTGAAAATGAAACAAGGTGTAGATCTTCATCGATTTAATGTTTTTGTGAAGAAGAAATAAGATTTACCAAATATGTCAAATGGTTTTTGAGTTATTGGCTCGCATACCAAACTGTCTGCGGCAGCGGTGGAGATAGTGGCAGCTGCAGGCCATTGCTAAAATCATATGTATCCCCAAAGGCTGGGGAATACAATAATGGTATTTTGTTGCTAATAAGAAAACAGTGTGTATTTATTTATTTATTTTGGTTCTATCCCTATCAGTCTGTTCTTTTCATCTGTAAATAGATGACTGCATGACTGGTCGAGGAAGCATGATCATCCCTTGGGAAAACGGATAGGGGATTCTGCATCTAGTACATGGAATCTGGCACATACACTTTTTTCACTAGCCCATAGACAATGACCACCAAGCAACGTAGACAATGACCACCAAGCAACGTAGACAATGACCACCAAGCAACGTAGACAATGACCACCAAGCAACGTAGACAATGACCACCAAGCAACATAGACAATGACCACCAAGCAACAGCAGCCAGGCAAGAACTGCATAGTTGCTCATAAAAAGTCTGACATTCTCTTGTATTTCTTTGCTCCTTCTTCTTCACCTTTTTTTTAAAGAACAGTAAGGTCTCCTTGTGTAAATACCTGTAACTAAATCCTCACAACACTGTAATCCTTAAATATAACAACACTAACCAAAACTATGCAGAAACTTGTCTATTTTAACTTTACAAAATTACAAAAATGTTTACATTGGTAGCATGTATTTTTACATGTTATTGTAGCTAGATAGTATCTAAAAATTAAAGATGTCTTTGAATAATTCTTTTAGAATATGCTACAGTAGCTGTTGGCAGATTTATTTTCTCAAACGGAGTTTTGGTAAAACCCACATTTTGGTTCACTCCTAATTACTTGAAGTGGCCATTTTTACACAAAAGGTGATATTTTATAACATCTTTGCTTTTCCAATCTAGTAAAAAAAGAATTATATGCATAGAAATGAACTCTATCTGTTACTGCACCATTACAATTGGTGCTGCGTGTGTGAATGTGTGAATGAACAGCAGTCTGAATACTGTAGGAGACAAACTCTGGGGCTGGGAAAAAATTAGGAAAACTGACCAATGTCCTTCACAGATAAGTGGGTAGCCAAAATACCATATTTATTCTCACAATAAATAAGGAGTTACTCTCACAATTCTCAGATACAGTCAGACACCAAAGAAGCGCATGTTTAGTTTGGTTTGTGTTTATTTTTGTTGCGGGTCATGTGTGGTTTTTGGCGTTTCATCTCAGATTTCTCCAGCATGGTAAGTGTGCTTGTTTATCAGCAGCGACAGTCTTCCTTTGTACAAAGTTGGTGGGCACGTCCCCTCAGATACACACCTCTGGATCTGAGTGGCTTGGGGATTAGCTTAGGGATTTTCTGGGACCTGCTCTCATCAGTGCGGTTGTTGCACTTATAAACAATACTAACAAAATGTATAGGGAGCAGATGAGATTTACACCCTTGGGGGAAAAATATTGTGTGTGTGTGTGTGTGTGTGTGTGTGCGTCAGTCTTGTTATACTTGTGAGGATCAAAGGACCTCACAAGGCAGCAAATTCTGACAAAACACTCCTTGTGAGGATCGGAGGACTGCAGGCTAGATCCGCACAAGGCAAAACTTAATTTCATGAGAATCTGTGAATGCAATCAAAAAACAAAAAATGCCAAAAGCCTTGTATTCCATTTGGTTACTTATGGTTCAGGCTAGGGCTGGGTAGGGATAAGGATGTTGTGATTGGGATTCGGGTTTTGCCCATAGACATGAATGGACGGCACTCATAGGTATACTGTAGGTATACCAATGTGTGTGTGTTTTATTGCCAAGAATTTGTTAAGAAGTTTACAGAATTAATATGAAATGAAGTCAAATTTCTTTAGAATTTAATCACACACAAATGCCTATTTTAGCACTACAGTCCTCACACCATGCTTTTCTCAACAATACCAAGAAGTGTGTTACAATTTTATGTAGCTATAAATGTCTTTGTAAAGTTAATGCTCATTAAAATTTTGATTAAATCAAAGAAGTAGTAGATGAAAGAATCACAGAGATTCAGAATAGTTATGTATTAAAAATTGGCACTTCATTCTGGAGCATACTCTCTTTGGGGGAAAAACATCCAAAAATGATTAATTTACTGTGGTTTTCAGATGAAACTCTACATACCACCATAACCACAGAAAATAAAACTCAGACTGTGTTGTGGTTTTGAAACCATTTGCAGTTCTTAAAAATTAAATTAAGGATATTTTGACAATCAATTAATGTTTGTGCATTCTGACCTTAATTTAGGAATGAGTTCCAAGAAGGTAATTGTAATTGATGAATCACATTGTGTGCTTGGCTGTCAGCATTTTAATTGGTTCACTCCCAAAGAACTTCAATAAGAAATCCATGAAAAATGACCCCTTTGGCTTGTGTTTGTTGTTTCTGCTGCCTGCATTTCCATCCATCCATCCATTTTCTGATATCACTTATCCTGTTCAGGGTGGCGGGGGGTCCAGAGCCTATCCCAGAGGCTATGGCCACAAGGCAGGGAAAAAGCAAGATGCGGCTGCCTGCATTTCCTCTGTACAGAATCTGTTGCTGAATCTAGTAACATTATCTCCACAGGTATTTTCAGTTTTTCTAGTATGGATATTTGAGCTTTATTAAGTGTTCCCTGGACCCTAATTACCAACCTAGACTACAGCTGTACCTCTTGTGACCCATTGTATTCCTGTGGTTTTTGTGAATCTGTTTCCCCCATGATACTGCCAAAACATCCCTCTTTTGTTTTCCTTCTTAGCTGCTGACAGAGATAGAAACATCCCCCTCCCCATGCCGCTTGGCCTGGAAGAATGTTGCCTGTGGATGCAGAAACCACTCTGTGGCTGAACATGAATGAGACAGATCATCAAGCAGAGTGAAAGTCTGTTGTTTCTTTATGCTGTAATGCTACTTTTTTTCTGTTTTTGGGAACTGAGCTATATGTTTGAATTGGGATTTTCCAGGGCCCAGTTGTGTCAGAACACAAAAATGAATCATGCCCTTTAAATGCCAGCTACCTTCACAATAATGCAATAATGTACTTTTTGTTGATATCTATAGGGAGACCAACAAATTGTTCTAAAAACTGGACAAATCAAGTTATGAATAATGACAACAGTGGTATTTAAGTTAACAGATAGCAGAAAATCATTTAACACCCAGAGCGGTGTAACATCATTTATCCTTATCATATTCTACAAAACTGTCGGAAATGTCTTATTATTTAAAATCCTCAAGAATGGCACATCCTGCAACAGAACAATTAGCACTATCGGGCTTCAGCTTCCCCTTGCTGACACTCTGCCACCTCTCGAATTCCTCTCCCCAAGCACCACCTCTGTACATTCTCTCCTTCAAAGAATAACAATCTTGCCAAATTGAGAGCCATTAGGAGCTGCACCAAGCAGATGTCTCTGAAAAAATAGAAGGGAAAATGCAGCTGCGGCACCCAACCTGTTTCTTCAAAACAACCAAAGACATTTTACATGCATTGTTTATTTGCAGAAGTCTCTCTCATGTCACTTTGTGTCTATTATCCGCCTGTCACAGTAAAATTAATAAGACATACCAGATGTGCTGTTCTGATTTAACATAATGAATAATGACATGAGCAGGTATGATTAATTAGACTTGCATAGTTAATGGGGGGCGCGAGATGTATACAGTAAAATCACATCCTAGCATAAAGTGCCCTATAAGCCACACCTCAGTATTCCTAATCCAAGACTTGCTTGATTGTGTGTGTATGCCCTGTAACAGACCGGCGTCCTGTCCAAGGTGTATCCCCTGCCGTGTGCACAGTGTCCGCCGTGATCACCTCCAGCCACTCACGCAAACGCCCCCACGGCCCTTAAACTACACCGCCTGTATTAGCTTCCTATTTAAATTATACTTTAAAAGACATCTGAGATTTGAGGTATTTGAGATGCTACTTCTTACGCCCCGTATATTAAAGTATACAAAACTATGGTAATGAATGATATTTTTTCTAGAACATATTGCGATCAAAAGGATCGTACGTCGATACAGCTCGGTGACATACATAGATTTATTTGATGTTAATGTTTCATGCAGCCAATTAATGTGACGGGTAAAGCTGTGCCATAACAAAATTGGGGAAAAAAATGAAGCTTCAAATTTTTCAAGATTCTACATATATTGATTGATATATTGATATATATTCCCCCCCTTACGTGCGAGTGAAATGAAACAAGTTTGTATCACTGGGGCAGCTGTTCAAAGGAAAGTTACGGAACATCTGGTAACCGAGAGTAACATTGTGTCCTGAGTGTTGCTTCCACCCATCCAGTTTCATGTTACGCCTCGCTTCACTCATGGTAGATCAGACTCTCCTCTTGATGGTTTACTTCGGGCGCCGAGAATTTTCTCTGTCTTCTTTGACATGAAGTTCTTTTCGGTATTTGGGGGAATTATCCTTCTACTCGTCCTTGGAATTGGTAAGAAATCGCAGATACTCTAATAACTCGATTCAGTTACCGGCGTCTGGTCTTTCCGCGTACAGAGCGTGGTAATTTTGTCACATCGTAAACTTTTTTTTTTAAATCATCATGATGATTTATAGCCACGGGTGTCAATATAGGCACGGTATTCTGGCAATCTTAAAATAATCCTTAGCTGTTGTCTAAACACCTATAATCCTAGTATATTTTAACTAATGAATTCTGTTTTTTCCACTTTAATTCAGATTTCAACAATGGGGCTAACGCAACAGAAGGTACAGAAGGTATACATACACATCACACACACACACATAGGGTGAGTATTGTTAAAATGGAACACTTTCCAAAATGGGACAATTAACCTTAAACTTTAAAATATATGTTTAGTAATAGTTTATTTTCTACATACTGTTCAAGGGGCATTCATCTATTGAGAATGGTATCAAGTTGGTATTGAAGATTCCTCTGTCATTTTTTCCCGAAAGAAAATTTTCAGAAAGTGTCCCATTTTAACAATACTCACCATATCATGGATTTATTATTTCTCGTTACTGAACAGAAGACTGTTAGTGGTGAAAAAAAAATCACTGGGGATGCTTTAAATATGCTTATTTATGCAGGTGTAGTCTTGATCTTTTTTTCTTTTTAGGCAAAAATTCTATATGCAAAGAACTCTGTGAGGTCTGTGATGAATATTTTCCTACAAGGCTGATATGCTATGAAAACCTGCTTCAGCATATTTGCTTAGATGAATTTTCCTCCAAAGTTGAAGCTCTGAACACCAGTGACTTGTGTGTATGGGATAAAATAAAATGGTAAGTCATGCACATATGACCAAAATCTTGAAATTGTGATTTAATACATCTGTCATACCTTTTTATTATTATCTGTTACCAGAATTGTAATTACATAGTACATACACTAATGGCCAAAACTGTGGAAACACCTACATTTTTGGCATTACTATACGAATATTGGCGGTAATGTTGATAAACAATCAAAGAATGTTACAAATATACATTGGATGATTAAATAGATAACTGCAGCAACAGTTGAATAAAAATCTGCAATCTCTAAAAATTGGAAGTGTTTCCACAATTTTGGCCATTATTTATTTAGTAATATTACACAGGTCTGTGCAAACTCACACAAGCGTACGCAAGCAGAATGCATGGACTTTGTACTGGCAAAACATGTACTGTAATATTTAAGTAAAACTGTAACTTGCCTGGATCAGTTAAACATTTTCAGTGTCAAATCAGTGTTGTATTTTTTTTCTAAATGCATGTCAGTATTTACGTATATGAGCATAATGACTGTGAATTTCTATATGAGATATAAACTATTCTTGACGCACAGAGTGTGCAAAAATAACAGCTGCATTAGAAATTCGAGGAGTCACTCATGACTGGTTCTTTTCTGTAGGCCCTATGATAGCTTCACAAAATGCACAGAGGAGAAGGCAGACTGCTTAAAGATTCCCTGGCCTAACCAGCTGGTGGAGGACATGTTTGTGGATATCCATGCAACCCATTTCAAATCCTGCCCAGTCAAAGAGTTTGATGACCCGCCTCCCGACGTCCTCCTGGCCCTAGTGATGACCCCTATCTGCCTGATCCCTGCGATGGTGATGCTGGTGGTTGTGAAGACAAAGAACAGAAATCAGAAGTAAGGATGGAAGAAAGCTGGCAGAGCAATTGTCTCTCACACGCCAAACGCCCCCATATCAAAGGTCCACTGCAGTGAACTAATATTAAGTCTCAAGAAGGATTTTCCTAAAACGCCTAAAACATGTCACTTCGTATTTTGTTGGAATATCCATACATTGCTGTTTATTTTATTTTTAAGTAATGAAATTGGCTGGTTTATGTGTCATTTGCTGGCATGCGGATGACAGTTTTATCCAGCTCTTGGTGAACATTTTGCCATAATATCTCTCAACCTTTTTTTGCCATAAATATTCTTTACCTTTTCCCAGCACAATGGATTTTTGGAAAACTTCAAAGTGAACACAGGAAGGAGGAGGGGTCTTTTCTTGTAATCATCACTACATAGGAAAGATGTTTTAAAAAGGCAAGTGAAAGAAGAGAAATAAAAACAGTGTAACTAATTTGCAACTGATTGCATTTCCAATACAACCTGGAACAAATCGACAGCAAAGGGTAACAGGGCAAATTCATGTCCGCTCTTGGTCCATGCAGTAAAGTGTTTCCTGGGCTTCAAAGATCATCTCTCTGCTGATGAACAAGATGGATTCATTCGTTGTTGGAATTCCTCTTCAGTGACCATAGACGGGGTTTGTAGTAATAGCGAATATGAACAGAATTCACTTTGGGAGTTGAGTCATGGTGCTGAATTGCTTTGATAGGTAACATCAGCCCAATATTCATCTCATAGGCGGCTCGTCTTGCCAAAGCTACGGAAGTTTAAACATGAAGAAGTCTCTTTATTTCTACGAAAGTTTACACTGCATGACTATGTAGCCTCCCAGGACCATACTGGTCTCTGGCTGATGTTACACTGGGTGTTATGTTTTTATAGTTTTATATTTTGTTTTGTGAATATCCATGTTGTGTTAACAGGTTCACATTAGTATTTGCAGTCTTAAGTTACCACAGAGGCATATAGAGAGAAATGCCTGTTCCCAAATGCATCTTTTTTATTCTCTGCGTGCAGAATTATTAAGTGTTTAGTTTGTCATGAAGGATTAACTATGATCCTTTCAACAAGTACATCTTGCAACAAAAAGGTTATTTTCACAATACAAACTGCTGACCCAGAGCTTATAGAGAACTGTGAGGAGCATTTAACTTCAGCCAATGTTTTAGTGACATTTATATTATATTTGGTTAAAAATTCAGAAATATGCTGCAACTTATATCAGAAATTCAGTTGTAATAACTACAAAATATTTTTATATTATTACTGACAACTATGCATTGTGTACTCTATTCTTAAGAGAAAACTAATCATTTTGGATTTTTCTTTATAGATCTTACTTTATTATTATAAATTCTCTTCAAGCTGTGTGGTAGTCATTATATGTTTTCTGTAAAAGCTTTTGTCTTGTTCTGTGTTATAACTTCTGTTGAAAGAATGGGGAGAATGAAGCTGGCAACTTCTGTGAGACTATCCAAACACAGGTCTGATTTTCAAGTAACTGTGATCTTTTTGGCCAGTGGAGAAATGCCTGTGTACTGAATAATACTTTAGAACGAAGCTTTGTGTGAGTGTAGGGGCTGTATCAACATGTTTCGGCACATCAGTTTTTGTATCATCAGATTTGTTTATTTTCATTAAAATGTCTTTTCACACTGAGTGTATGGAAGAATAGGCTAAGTTGAGAACATAGTACTTTCTGTTAGATTTTATTTCTTTTCCATGTTGTGTATAAGTGTCTTGTGTCCAGCTGCAACAGTCCATGTCTCCAAGGTCACTGTAATAAGCATTTGTTTGTTTGTTTATGACCCAAAAATAATTGATGGACAGGTAATGGATGTAATATACAATAAGAACAAATTCAACAGCTGAACACAGCATATGTATAGTTGACCAATGTATAATATTTTAGTGATGTAGACATATCTGCATACTACACTGTGACGTAAACAAGGCCAACAATTTGAGGCGTTGTAAGGCTTTTGAACACATGGTGTGTGGCTCTGCAGTTTCGGCCTTGGTGTCTGTGTGGAAGGTCACTGGTTCAAATCCTGTGGTGAGCAGGGCAGGTACATCACCCGAAAACACGTTTAATGGAGGCCAGATACATCGCTGACTTTGGGCTCTGACCCAAAACTTCACTCTCACCCATATATGTTTATGTCTCAGTGGGGAGCAAAGTGTGATAAGAGGGAAAAAAAAGAATTCCTGTATCTGTGCTTGTACAAACAGTGAATAAAGTATTGTTAAAAACTGGTGTATATTTTAAATTATCTATACTTCTTGCATTGGCCTAATTGGGGTTTAATAGTTATCACCATATGTATCATGAGTTTGTTTATTTGTTTTAATGGTAAATATGTTAATTTTATCTAAGGACAATTGAAAAACATACAAATGAGTAGGAATTTAAGCATCGACATTACAACATGAACATCCCTGAAAGTGTCCAGTAGATGGAGACAAAACGCATTAATGAATAAACACAATATGCCGTCTTTACAATCAGCACCAAATTTGTCATTGAGAGTTCACCATGATAAGAACAAGACAATGGGTTTTTACATCTAAACATACTGATAAATACACAGAAAGCAAAACGTTCTTTCAAAGCTTTAAACTTATAAACACTAACATCAGAGAACTTCTTTTCCCATCTATTTAAAACTACTTTTCATTCAGCAGTTCTTTGAAATCATGATTGATTCACTAGCAGCCTTTTCTGAATGGTCTTTGCAGAAAAACAAATGTCCTGCATGTATCATTTCTTCATGTTGCAAAGGCTTATCTTTTCACTTTATCCTTTAAAACATTACAGCAATACATTCTTTGGAATAAATACACATGGAAATTCTGCTTGCAGATAGCGTGTAATATGTGTACTGCTTTAATAACTCCTCATAAAAATACTGTATGTCATTCTAAAAACACTTTCTCATCAGTTCCTCATCACTGTGTCTATCTGCTGCACCCATTTCCTCAGCTTTCTGTCTTACGGAAAGGCTGAGACAATGGACGACTCCGTGGTCTACACAGAAGTGAAGTTTACCAAGGAAGAAGAGCATATTAAACCTAGAAAGATGGTTTTCGGCACCCTCAAATGTAAGCACAGTTGGAATATTAGGCAATGTTTCAGGCTCCAAATGTAACTTGCATTAATTTTCTTTTGCCTTTTCTTCACCGTAGTCACCTTTAACCCATACAGTACCTACCTTATCAATCTATATGTCAAGAAATGTCTTACTTTATACGCAATACATCTAACAATGCTGTTTTGTAACTTTTGTTACTTTAGGTCTGATTTCAATTTAAAAAAAAAAATTTGTAATCAAATGTGAAAGAAAAACAACAGAACTGCAGAAATACAGAAAAGTATCCTTTAATTTGTACATTGACTTAGTACTTAAGGTGTTTTTTACATGAAGCTTGTGTGCATTCTCTCTCATTCACAGCACATTCTTTATCCAAAGTAACCTGGATCCTTGTCTTTGCTGTACTTATTCTATTCATTGTTGTTGTTGTAATGACTATTGAAGGTAAGACTTGTTTTACTTATTTTGGTTAACAAAAATTTTCCTTAGTTATAGGTTAATTGTGACCAAAGACTGGTGACACTCTGCACTTACACACATTATACACTCCACAGTATAATAACCAGCAAGTTTTTAATTAAGCTCTGGATTTATAAACAACACTAAATACAAAAAGTGTGATCTTGTTCACAAAGCCAGCCCTCAGCACCTCACCTCATTTGCCGCAACACATTACAACAATGCCTCTCCTGCTCAAACGCTGTTTTGTAAAGTTGTACAAATTTTAACGCAAAGCCGTTTATGCCCCCCACACACGTACACAAACATGTGACTTCAGCAATATCTTTCTGTGTGGCAACCTCATTTCATCATCGTGACTAAGGAGGAACTGCAGCTCTGCAGCTGTGCTCTGCTCTCAAAGCACATTTAGGAAGTCAGTGAGCCTGAATTTTGCAAATCTGTCCAATGTGAAGGCAGGACTGCAATGAACCTTTTACACCAGCATGTTTATACCAAGGTGCTGTCTGGGGAGTTCAAATGAATGTCAGAAATCACAAGCAAGATTGATTTGTTTGCTAACACTGTAAGAGTGGTCATTTCTGTCAGGCATGTCTGTTTGTCTTCCTTGCATTCATCTATTGTCTCTACCCTGACAAGAGAAAGGTGGTGAAGCAGGAGATCTAATCTCTTCTTCAGTTGTCAGGTTGCATAAGGGAAGTAGATGCAGTGGGCTGTCACCTCAGCCAGATGGGAATGGTTGTGACCTGCCCTCCGATGGACAGGCAGGAATGACTGCTCTCGGAGAAATCCCGTGTAACTGGGGTATGAACGACAACGTATTTAAAGCCATTGTTGCCTTTTAATCAGCCTGCTATTCACACAATGTCAATCATGGCACTGGGGCAAGATTAGAAGAAAGCAATTAAAGCCATTGTGTCCGGCATTTACATAGCCAGCACGATTCTACAAAATCAGTATAAAAAAAAAAACAAATAAAATAAAAATGTAAAATAATAAGTAATAACAATATTCCATGAAAAATTACACTACAAATAACAAGGAAAATCATTGTATGATACATTTGTGAGTTCTTGCACATACTTACTAAGTGGCACTCTTAAGTAGCATTTTACCTCGTGATCTCTTGTGTTGTATTGAACATCTGATGTCAGTGACATTGCAGTGTATTAAAATAACTACAATAATCATTAGTGTGTATATTTAAAAGGATTAGAGTTAGGGTTAGTGTACAGTATATATATGGGGGAGCAGCATAGTGGCACTGCTGCCTTGCATCCAAGGAACTGGGGTTCGAGTCTCCTCTAGGTCTCTCCGTGTGTGGAGTTGGCATGTTCTCCCCGTGTTGTCATGGGGTTCCCTCCAGTTTCCACAACTATGAACCAAAACCCAGTATCCAAAGCCTGTTCTCGTTCAACTGTTCGACTTCCTTGCTGCTTATCTCTCAAGCTTCCTCTTCAGGACCTCCATGCCCCTTTGACTGGTTACTACACAAGAGCCAGTGCTACCTGTTCTCCAGAGAAAAGCAGGACAGACAGTTTGCTCTTAGATCCTGTTCCAGCAACTTCTCTCAGCTGGCTGATACAGAGGATCCGGGCATTCTGGTGAGATCTTTCAGGGTTACGTCACAGGCCCCCAACTCGATTTGTTATTTTGCGTGTCTGGACAGAATAGCCTCTTATCAGTGTTACTGGGATAATTTATGTCCTACAAATCTGCAATCTCACAAAACCGGTCTTAGCAGAAACAGTCATTTAATTTATGTGTGTTAGATTAAAACTCAAATTACACAAAGCAGTGTTTAGGTACCTATGTAACATGCATCCAACCATTACCATAACCACATAATCCCAACTGGGGTCACCACAGCCTGTCCCAGGGACCAACCCTGGGCAACCAACCCACTGCAGGGCGCGCACACACACAGGCCAATTTAGACTCACCGATCAACCTGCCCTGCATGCTTTTGGACTGTGGGAGGAAATCGGAGCCCCCAGTGGAAACATTGGGGGAGTGTGTGAACTCCACACAGAAAGGACCTGGGACCGAGCCTAGGGCATTCTTACTGTGAGGCAGCAGCACTGTGCCACCGTGCTGCCTCTATGCAACATTCAGATCAAAAATTACAGAACTATAGTAAAAACTTTTGGAGAACACATCAATAGAATGTTGAACTCCTGTCATAAGATTTATATTAATTTTGTCACAAGTAACAAAATTTAACTTAATATATGGAGATGTGCCTAAATTCAACTGTGATAAAGTTTTCTTTAACAGAATTTCTTGCGACAACACATGGGGAAAACATTCTACTGGATTGGCTTAAATAAAACAGAACATGATTCGAGATGGTTATGGACTGGAGGCAGGCCATTGAACAGGACGTAAGTATAACAATGGGTAGTGTTATGGAATTCATTCATTTATGTAGGTGGCACATAAAGAGGCATCAGTGTGTTTATCTACTTCTCAAAAATTATAATTGAATTGTAAAACTGCACTCAGGTGCAAGTATTTTAGTTCTATAATGATAAAATATACCATTTTTTTCTATAGGCACTACTTCAATAATACCGACCACCATAACAAACACTGTACAATGGTATCCACAGACAAAATTTATGCGGAAAAATGCACTTTGGAAAAACTATATATCTGTGAGAAGAAAGCCAGTTGTTAACTTGATCTCTCCAAGACGAAATTTATTGGAACTGCATTGACCCAAAATAATGTACTAAAATTGTATTCTTGCAATTTGTTATTCATTCTGTTAGAACTTCCTTATGCTCTATTTTCAAACAAAATGACTATGGCTTTGTTTAGAGTTTTCTGTCATTAAAAACAAAGTTGAGTGTTTAAAGGTGGAGGGAATATGTTGTTTTCTAAGGGGTTTATGTCACAATTTGTTTGATTGTCATTGTCTCGTGGGTTTCCTCTGAGTACTGAGTACTCCAGGATCCACGTGTAGTCCAAAAACATTGGGGGGGGGGGGGGGGGGGGGTGGGGGGTTGATCATTGGAATCACCAAACTGCCCATAGTGTGTGAGTGAACATGTGTGTCACCTGCGATGGACTGGCTATCTGTCCATGGTATCCATTGCCTCGTTTTTTAGATTAATGACCATGTATCACACAAGCAGTGTAAAATAGAATATGAATGGATGGATGGACAGCACACCATGTCCCCATACTGGTGAAGTGTTCGAAAAGGGAAGATGAATGGCTGGATTTCCAGGAACACACTGAATTGGGGCATCTTGCCCCAATTACCTTGTTTCACATCACTGCTGAGTGCCACCATTTCATAGACTGTCCTAGAGAGCATGTTTATTCTAGCTCTTATTTTTCTGCGTCACAATTACCATGTCAGAGAAATGAGGGCTAAACTACCCCCAGGGACAGTATTTTGTTGTGTTTGTTCCACAACACCTTCCTACACCTACATAATTGCATAGCTTGCGTACAACAGTATTCTTAGCCAAAATGAACACTCCTAGTCCACAAATAAACAAGAAAATCCCTGGGTAACACTTCACTTAGAGCATTCATGTATAATGCATTATAGTTACTTTCATAATGCATTACATTACATTCATAAAGTATTATAGCCACAGCCATAACTACTTATATAAAGGCATGTCTATAATGTTTTATGCAATGGTCAGTTAAGCCATTATAATGCATTATGAAGGTATTTATAGTGCATTATAATTGAGAGCTTCATAGGGCATTTATAATGCATAATAAACATGGCTATGAATTCTGTAATGTCGTTTTATTGTTATAGCCATATGTAAAATACTTTATGAATGCATTATAAAGCATTATGAAGGCATGCATAATGCATTATATATGAGTGCTTTAAGTAAAGTGTTACCAAATCCAGTGAAGTCAAATCATCAATGAAAATGATGTTTCCCAGTTATGCTGAGAAGCAGCCCTCCACCTACAGCACTGCGGCACCTCAGGTCGGTGCCATAATGGCAATTCCATTATCCACTGTATGCAATACACGAAGAAGCCCGTATGAAAAAAACAATGTATGGTTCATATAAGGCTATTAACCATTTCTTACAGTATTTCAATATATGACGACACATCATGTTTTATATGTTCACCACAAGTCAGTGTTTTACAATCTTCTATATGTGATTCCATGTGCACTGTACAAAAAGTGTACAAAATTAAAGTTTTCTGGCAGCAGGGGTGCCAGAAAATGTCTGTTAAAAAACATAATTACTGTCAGATGAAAAAACATGCATAAAATTTAAAACATCAGGAATTATCATTTTTGTACTTTTTTTGGGGGGAAAATTAATATTTTGTAAAGCAAATCCAAGTTTAGCAAAAAACATGGTCAATAGCAATTAAGGGTCCTATTCAGCATCTGAAGTGGTTCCATGCATGACACAAATTTCTTTGCCAGCATGAGCCTGATGCATTTTCCTGTCCAGCTGGTAGTTAAGGGCTTTGCTCAAGGACCCGTAGACATGTGACTATTCTGCTGAGGCCAGGTATGAACCTGTGACCTTCTGGTTATAGACAGGGAGGCTTAGCCTGATGAGCTGCATGGGGCCCCCATTATGCAAGACCAGAAGGTAACTATTAAATTTCCTTGTATTTTAACATGTGATCGTTAAGGCTTATAATTAAGTGACTTGTACTCAATAGTGCTGCACAAAAACTTGAGGATTTTTTTAAAAGCAAATTCTACGCGACATAAAATTACAGTGAAACAGTGCATCTTTCACTTTAGACCCAGCAGACTAAGCCTCCATACCGGTGCTCAGCAGGTCACCAGTTTGTGCTCAGCCTTGATAGAATAGTCACATGTATATAGGCCCTTGAACAAAGCCATTACCTCCCAGCTGGACAAGAAAATGCATCCTACTGGCAAAGACACTTCTATCATGCATGGAACCATTTCACATCAGATGCTGAATAGGACCCTTTGTCTTAATTGCCATTGGCCATATTATTTGCTAAACTTAGATTTGCTTTACTAAAAAAAAAAAACAACAATTTACCCAAAAAAGTGAGTGCAGATCTCCCAGTCCAAGCCATGCAGGAACCAGCCCGATGCTGGGAAGAGGGAGGCTGCCATACTGCTGATGCCAGCCCTGCCAGAGCTCATCCAGCGTTCTTGGTGCCTAGCAACAGGCTGCAGCCTTTACCTGCTTTTTCTGCCCCAGAGGGGTCACCAGGGCATAGATGCCATTGCCGCCTCCCCTGAACCACCACCGGTGGCCATCCTAGGTCCTACAAGCCCTCCATAGATTCCCCTACAGGTCTGTAACCTCCATGCCTGTTTGCCCTGTCTTGTCTTGATCCGTCCCGACCTCACCAGCTCCTGTACTGCTGCTGTTTAGTTCACCCGTGTATTCCACAGCTAAGCCTGCAGTGGTCTTCCTTGCCCAACCTCCTGTGTCCTGCTCCCCATCCAGTGTTACATCCCCAAAGTCCCACAGTCTCCAGTCTGGTCCTGCAAATTCGTGTCCCTCTTCCTCCCTTACGTCCTGGTCATGTCCCCTCTGTTCCTCCCGTTGTGTGTCCCATCAGTGGTCCATGTACCCTGAGCTTCCCAAGTTCAGTTCCCTGTATTGTTCCCCATTCTTGTTGCCCTTTCCCATGTTCTCATGTTCCACTTCTCTGTGTTGATTCCCCACTGGTGTATGGTCCTAGTCCAGTCTTTCCTGTCCCTGGATTTTGTTGGTTTCTCTGTGTAGTTCTGTTACAGTCGGCTATGTTCCCTGTCCTCCGTGGTCCTGGCAGTACCTCATGCCCCCAGTGTTTGTGTTAAGAGTGTTTACTGTCACGATCAGTCCCTGCCCTACCCCTCTAATGTTTGTTCCCTGTTTGGCTAGCAGGTGTCTCTGGCCATCCCATGTCTTTAACTCCTAGTGTTTTCCTGTTCCCCCGGCTATCATGTGGCTTAAGTATTTAGCTGTTGTCCACACTCCCCTTCTATTGTAGATTCGAGGCTGTTAACATTTATTTTGGGGTTTATCTTGGTTTATCATATGTTTGTGTGTTTCAGTTAGTCTTTTGTTCCCTGTTTGCAGTATGCTCAGGTTTCTTTGTTTTAGATTTCCTTAGTGTTTGGACCCCCTCTCAGTCTGTTGATTGACCCCTCCTGCTCCTCATTGCCCCTAGTCTGTTTGTAACAGCCCACACCTGTCCCTTGTTAGCCCTCATTATCCATATATGTGCCTTTCCTTGCCCTGTTTCCTCAGTTAGTCATAGTGGTTGTTACTGTGGGTTATTTCCTGTTTGTTAGTGTTTTGATCCTTGCTTGGTCTCCACATGTCTTTTTGCCTATCTATTCTTAGTTGTGTTTTTAGTGTTAATTTACTTTGGCTTTGTTCTTGTTTATTTTTTTTGACCCCTCGTGCTTTCCAGTTCTCCCTTTGTGTTTTGTTTAATAAAACTGTTTGTGGGAGCTGCTACGTGGATCGTCCATCTGTTCACCATAACAATAAATGGAAGGTATATGTACCGTAAAAACAGATTACCAGACTTTTACTATGGCAATGATAGGATGCCCCTTGATGTTATGGCTTGGGGAGGGACATCAGGATGATTTCTTCAGGGAAGATATTTTTTTAACCAGTTCTGTGACATTAAACAAATGGGTCACTGAAAACTGCACATTAGAGCAACTGATTTCTTGCCCTGCTGCAGTAAAGGCAGATTTGTTTTCATATGCACCTCTAAAAGTAGCTCTGGAATGGGTTTTATGTGATATCAAACGATAAAGCTACTGCTTTGCATCCAAAGTCAAACATCATTTAAGGTTATTTACTGCCATCTGTTCTTGGTACAATGGATTAATATTGTCATGCCGCCTGTAGATTGTCAGGAGTACCAGAATAACAGATGAAATCATTGACAGACTTCAGTTATCACAACACATTTAGATGTATTTTTTACCTAACTGATGTAGTATAGATGGCTCAGTTCATGCTATATGCTATATATGTATGTGGGATTGTGCAGTATCTTCATTATTATCTGGTGCCGGTGTCGACTCATTGCAAAATCCAAGCTGACTCTTGGTGACCATATGAATGTCTTTCTCTGGAACCTCCACTCTCCTTTCTGGGTCTTCCTCTTTCTCAGCATTATATTCAGTGATTATTGAGTCCATAATGTTGTTGGTTGTCCTCTTCATCTTTTACCCTCAACATTTCATGCATTACCACCTTTCGCAATGCATTGGGTCTGCTTATAATATGCCCAAAACGAGAGCTTCAGTATAATTATAGTGAAGCCTCATGGGAGCTGGGTATCCAGATGGGAAACAAAAATGCTAGGCTGGAGTCATCATCAAAAATATGATCAGAGATTGAATAGCTAGAAGATCTGTCCTGGTGGTGCTTGGTAAGGCAGGCACGCGTACAGCCACAGATGAAGTAAGACAAATGCTCATTCCAAAGGTGGGAGTGGGACACACACGGCAGTGGGTATTGGATGGATCAGGCACATGGAACCACACAGGAAGGGAATCGAACATTGGGGGAAAGCAAGGGTACTGAACACTCAGATACTGGACATTAGTTGACAATTCCTTGCACTGAGGAAACTGGTCAAACTAGTTAACTGAGACTGGTGATTAAGCAAAACTGAAACTACAATGAGACACAGCTGTCAGTATTCCAGTGAGGGAGACTAGATGTGGGGTCCTCGTTGCGGTGCAGGATCGGAGTCCAGCCTAACAGTAATTATCTTTACATAACTGAATTCTTGTGTCAGCACTGATGTAGACTGGTTAACAGTTGATTACAGTTAGATTTTAAGACAATAGATTGAAAAACATCCAACTGACCAACAATTTGAATCAATTCACTGATTTTAAGGCAATAGATGAATAATGTAGTAGTACACGCTTACTTAATGCATTAATTAACCAGTAACTATTGTTTGCTAAGTACTGATCCCATGTTCATTCATCATTAATCAATTATGAAGGTTTATGTATTTTATGGGGAGACCTATATTCGTTCATGATTTGTTCTTCAGTAATAAATGAGTTAATAAGTAATTTTTGCCCCCTCAAGTGAAGTCACCATTATTAATTGTTAAATAATGTAGTGCCTGAATGGAATACATGAACTGTATGATTGATTCATGAACAAGCATGGGATCAGTACATAAGTAACACAGTTACTGGTTAATTAATGCATTCAATAAGCATGTACTACTATATTATTCATGTCATACAAGTAAAGCGTGACCGATCTGAAAACATCCAGTTGACCAACAAATTTAGTCAATTCACTGCACTGATTAGAGTTAGGCTTTAAGACAATAGACTGAAAAGCATTCCACTTCACCAAGAATTTTAATTAATTCACTGTACTGATTAGAGTTAGAATTTAAGAAAATAGATGTAGCTGACCAACAATTTTTATAAATTCACAAATACATTGGTCTCCACAGCCTGTGAAGTGAAGCATAGGCTCCACAGCAAGTCAGCATGTCTGGAGGATGGGTCACTATCTGTCTGTCCTGGGAGGTCAGGGCAGTATCTGTCTGTCCTGGGAGGTCAGGGCAGTTCAGTGTAAGGGCTGACATTCTTTTTTTCTCTCCCCAGTTAATTCCTGCTGTCCCGTCATGTATACGCAGACTTTCCTTAACTCCCTTTTGTTTTGTATTCCATGTTCATACGCTGGAATGGAAGCTTTTAGTATTGTTCTTCCCTGCTAAGTGCTCTTCCAGTATGGGGTAATGAGTTATATGTGTTTGTACTTCTGATTTCTTTATTCAAAAGCATTTAAGGAAAAATACAAATATAAAGCTGGTTAAAAAAGGTCATTTTTAAATTTTGTAAATCCAAATGCTGTTCAAAAATAATCTCTCTGGATGTAAAAAAAAATATTTGTACAGTTCTTTGAAAGTTCTGAAAGAAAACACTCATCTTCATATTTTATTGAAATAATATCCATAAGGGTCTACAGTAAGTAAACTGTTGAATTCATTCTTATTTTCCACTTATTCTATCTTGTGTTTCCTCCTTTTACAAACCCAATGACAAATTATACTGAATGTGCAGACCAATGTGAAAACCAGCAACAAGACAACAGCAAGCAGGAAACTGATCACATCCAGGGAGTGAGAAACGTACCACGGCATCTTGTAGGATTTCCTGTGTAAGTGGGCAGCCACTTTGTGTCCCATGACAAATTCCATCCAGAAGTATGCATTGTCCAGGGGCATGAGTGGCTTGTCCCAGCGGAGCCTCGAAAGCCGCTGCATGTTTTTGCTGTATGACGGCTTATGGATCACCTCCTTTATGGCTTCCGGGAAGCTTTGGGCAGGAAGCCTAATCACATTCAGAACTTTGGCTGCCCCCCTGCCCCTCCAACCTCAAGAGGTTCTCAGATTGGTCAAAAAGCAGCGGTAAGCCTACAATTGGTACAACATGATACATTGCCTCATATATGCCATTCGTCCCACCGTGAGCTGTGAAGGCCTTGACGTTTGGGTGACCTTGGAGGTCATACTGAGCCATTCATTTTACCAGCAGGATGTTGTTCCCAATGTTTTGTGGCCGTTCTCTAAGGTGCCTCCAAATGACCTTTTGGGGGAGCTGGGCAAATGCATCAGCAATTTCAGATGTGCTGTCAATCGGTAAGGCCTTTATTAGACACTATGCTCACCAGAACTCTGTACGAAATCCTCCAGTTCTGATGGAAGGGGCTTTGATGGCTTGCACTGAAACCCACCGATATAGACACGTCCCCCTCACATTTCATAATTATTCGTTTGGACCCCCCCACACACATTTAACATAAAATATTAGTTTTATGCCAATGTGCCCCCCCCCCCCCCCCCCCCCCCACATTCAAAATGCTTCTGATGCCCCTGATGGGAACTCAGAGACAAAATCATGAGCCAGATATCTGCAGACTGCCAGAGGTGGTAGAAGTCTGTGTCTGGTCCAAAGTATGCAGCAGACAGTTCATTATAAGGGGGCAGAAATACGAACCTCTCCATAAGGACATTTTTGATGAAATGGAGGATGTTTTGGAGTCGCTGAGTGAAGATCATCTTGTCTGAAGCTGCATATCTGGAGGTGGGGACGTAGGAGACTGGAGATGGAGCAGCCACAGAGTGTGCCTCCCCACTGGTGAAAGGCTGTTGGGAGCTGCAGCTGGTGAACCACTAGGACTCCTCCAGGCAGGCCAGGATCCATGAGGAGCAGATCAGTAAAAGGAGATGATGGCCCTGAGAGATCCCTCTCCCCAATGGATGTCAAGCATGCGGTGGAGGAATGCCTCCAGGAAATCCTGCCTCCCATTGATGAGGGCTTCTGGGAGGTGAATTGTGATGGAGGTGTATTGGGGACACTTCTCCTTGATGTACCAGCTGGTGGAGCTCCTCACCACACTGATGTTGTGACCTCTGGCATGGAGCCCTTCGATCAGCAGTTTCATGTTAAGCCAGTAGCTACCATCCACTGGGAATACCAGAATATTTCCTGCTTGGGACCATGGCAGAGATAGAAGAGGAAAAATCACCAGGAACGCACAGCTGTTCACTTAAAGGCTCTTCCTCATTTTTCTCTACAAAGAGAATATATGAATGAAAACTTTCAGATGTTAAATATATTAAACATTACACAGCATGGTAGCACTGGATAGGCTTTCTAGTTATAAAGTCCAAGGATAGCAGAACAGTACATCTATTCTAGAAATTTTCATAAGACTTTAAGGATTGCTTAGCTCCTGTCTCAAAAAGTGTTCATGAATGTGCTTGAAAATAATTTGCAAATAAAAAACAATGCATTTGTAAGTCTACTTTGAAATGAGCTACACATGAGCATTAGTGCTCAGCTCCTTAGCTATTCAACTATTACTAATCATTTGACAATATTTTTGTAAATTTTAAAAAATCACATAATCAAATTCAGCGATGTATTAAAAAGATGTCTAATTCCTTTTTTACCATGTGTTTACTAAAACTTGCAAATGCACAATTATAACTAACTTCTGAGCATGCATACTAACCCATTGTTTTACATTTACAAGTGATTTACAAGTTGTTTTGGAAATACCAGGAAAAGATTATCAAATGATTAGCAACAGTTTATTAATTGTCCAGAAGTAGACCTTAAACTAAAATGTTACCATAACTTTACACTGGGAGACTGAAAAAGGCATCATTCTATTTGCTCTAGAATTAAATATAATCCTGTCAGCCTTTCTTGGATGATGAGGTTAAACGTTTTAGAGGGAAACAGCCAGTATTGTACTTTATCTCAGTGGACTCGAAAGAACACTTGCTCTTTATACCTGTTAAGATGTCTAGAGTATACAGACCTTCACTGAATGTAGGCCTACTTAATTCAGCACAGGTCAGTGCGATCTTAAGAAAACGTGGGAGAGATTAGGAAAAAAAACTGGGCAGCATATGTGAGCAAGACAAACCGCTCAACTGCACTGGCCCCTTGGTAAATCCTCTATCTCCATACCTTCCTGCCCACTGCTCAGGATACTCTTTCACAGAGAACATTATTACAGCATAAGATTCCTAAAGGCAGAGATCTGATGGTGGCATGAGAAAGAGAGGAGTATACTAGCGCAGTCGACCCTTCCGCATCAGGACTTTCTCCATCGTGTTTCTAATATATCGCAGGGGAGACATAAGATATTAAATGGAAATTTTGGGGGAGTTCTTGGGAGTTTTGTAAAAGCCGCATATGACACGAGAAGGCCGGTAAACGACATGAAAAGTGTAGTGACTCATAAATACATAAATAATGTACATACAATGCTGACCTGGAAGAATGGCAAGCGTGTTTACGGCAAGCTCTCACATGCTTATCTCATAGTTATCTTGCAGTGGTCTTTGTATCTTGTGTTTGTTGTACCCTTTCACTTCGCTTTGCCTACCAAGGGTACCAAAAATTTCTACGTGGTTTTTATGGATCACGGGGGAACGGGGGGGGGAGGGCGGCTGTACCTGTAACACCCATGATGTGGTAGGGTCAGCCCAGTATAAATATATTGCTTTTAAGGACGATTTTTACTGATAAACACACCAGCACACAATTTCAGTGAATTGTTTAAATAAATATTAAATATGGTATAAATATGAATAGGGTGGCATGGTGGTGTGGTGGTTAGCACTGTTGCCTTATACCTCTGGGACCTGCGTTTGAGTCTCCGCCTGGGTCACATGTGTGTGGAGTTTGCATGTCCTCCCCGTGTCGTCGTGGGGTTTCCTCTGGGTACTCCGGTTTCCCCCCCACAGTCCAAAAACATGCTGAGGCTGATTGGCATTGCTAAATTGCCCTTAGGTGTGCATGTGTGAGCGAGCATGCCCTGCGATGGGCTGGCCCCCCGTCCAGGGTTGCCTTGTGCCCGTTGCTTCCGGGATAGGCTCCAGACCCCCCGCGACCCAGTAGGATGAGCGGGTTGGACAACGGATGGATGGATAAATATGAATATACAAATTTTAAATATACGTTTAACAAAAAAATTCAAAATGCAGCAGCTTGAATTGTCACCAGAAGCAGGAAGTATAAACACATAACCCCTGTTCTTAGTTCCCTGCATTGGCTTCCTGTTAGGTTTAGAGCTGACATCAAAGTCCTCCTACTTACATATAAGGCACTAAGAGTCCAGCTCCTGTGAGAGTGGACAGTAAAGCATTCTGTTACAGGCCCTTATACTGTGGAATGGTTTACCGCTGTTTGGGATGCTGATTCGGTCTCAGTCTTTAAATCTTGGCTCATTGATGGGCTTTGTCTTGATCCGTAATCACAGCTTATATCTAGCTTTTAGCAAGCAAGTCCTCTCTTTTCTGTTTTCAGTAATGTTAGTGCCCGGGGGGGGGGGGCACCCAGGTGACCTTGGACCCCCAGAAGTTTTTTCCCCTCCTTTCTGGTTTCTGGTTCCTCTCCTCCGTTGTCATCTGGCCTTCTTTATTTAATTTCTTTCCTTCCGTTTTCTGTATTATTCTCTCTAATGATGTTTAATGTATCACAACACGTCCATGTAAAGCGCTTCCGGACGATTCTCTTGTGAAAGGCGCTATATAAAAATAAATTGAATTGAATTAACATACATTGGGGGAAATAAGTATTTGATACACTGCCGATGAAAATTACAGATCTCTCCATTCAGTTAAGCAGTGAGCAAATTCTAAACAAGTCAAAGAAAAATGATGCAAACCAGCCAAAATAATTTAAAGCTTACATGTTCAAGCTTACATCTTTTTACATTTATATTCAAGGACAGTTGAATTCACTACATTTCACTTTGTCTAATGAGCAAAACAATTACTTATGCCATTGTCTGTAATTGTCTAGGCTATATCCTTAAAAAAAACTAATTCCACTGTCATTTGTACTCCAGAACAGAACGTTTCTCATGATTAGCACTTGAGGAGAATCCTGAATTGGATCCAGATGATCTTCAAAAGGGCACATGTTGGTAATCTGCTTAACTTCCTCTCATTTTTAATGAATAGTTGCTTACATCTTTCTCAATCGCACTGTTGATCTGTCTGTGGAGTGGGTTATGCCTACTTTGGGAGGGAGTGGTTTGTGCTACTGATTAGTTTCACCTGCCCCGTGTTCCCCACAAGGTATAGATTTCTGTTGGACCACAATACAGGCCCAGTAGTCCACAAGCTCTGTTTCATTTTATGGCCACAAGAATGACTCATTTAATTTTTGTGTTGATAGCTTGTGTTCTGTTGACCCCTTTCCTGCGAAGACCCTCCTGTTCCTGAAAAGGAAACTCCAGGAAACCCCACATGTTGACTGTGGTCGGGTTGGTGAACAGAGCCATTTATCAATTTAACAGATTAGCTAGCTGGGGCAAAAGTGAAAGACATTTATTTCGGTGTCAGCAGTGGGGAAACAGAAACAGAAGAAACACATTGGGCAATGAGGTCTGGATGTGCCAGGGAGGAAAAGAGAAGCTTTAACAAAGAAAAATTTGTACAGTATTAGTATAGTGCAGGGTTATTCAAATCACGGTCCTCGAGGTCCGAGCACTGCTGGTTTTCCAGCCTTTCTTTATCTGTGAGCCAGGTGTGACCAATCTGACCAATCAGAATAATTATTAAACTAACTACCTGGCAGAACTGAAAACAAGGCCTGGATTTGGAATCGAGGTCCAGATTTGAAGAACCCTGGTATAGTGCATTAGTATAGTTCCCTGACTTGCCCTCCCAGGATGAAAGGATAGAGAGCAGCCCCATCTCTCACACCACTCTTCCGAATGTCAAATCCATCTATCTTCAGAAAACAGTGCAAGGTTGTGGTGAGCATGCAGCCTATCCCCAGAAGCCCAGGACACAGGACACTCCTGAAAGAATGTGAGTCAGTCACAGGGCACATCCTCACACATGATGGGCAATTTAATGAGACACAAAGTCACTTGAACCACATGTTTTTGGGCTGCAGGACCCCGGGAAAACCCATGCGAACACTGGGACAACATGCAAAACTCCAAACACGCTTTGCTAGAGCACTTCAAAATGACATTCATGAGAACCTTCCAGAAAGCTGTATCTCAGCACTGTATGTACAGTGTATATCTTATGACTCTTATGACTCATTGACAGAAATTCCAGAGTTATGTCCTGAATCGAACCAAAACTGTTCTGTAGTGATAAATGTACATTCATACTAACTGTAACATAAATGTATTTGGCCATGTATAATATAATTACCAGATTAAAAAGGCACACAATAGTGTATTTAGCTTGCCTCAGGTCTTTCACATGACTGATAAACAAAATGTATTTGTGTTCTTTGCCAAACAAACTAAGGCCATCTCGAAGAGGCTCTCTAAAGGCATCGATTTCATTTTGACCACAGATGCTACAGATACAGTATACTCTGAATATCTTAGCTTCTTGAAAAGTCAACCAAATGAAATGGGTGAGAGTACACAAGTTGTTGTCCATCAGCCGTCTTCCTTCCTACAGAAAAATAATACTAACGAACTATTTCAGTCTGGTTTCAGACCAACCCGTAGCACAGACTCAGCCCTAGTAAAAGTAATAAATTAATGACTTCTGATCATGGCTGTATATCTTTGATGGTGTTACTTGATCTCACTGCAACATTCGATCCTGTGGACCATAATATTCTCATGGACCGGCTCGAATCTGAGGTTAGCATTAAGGGAGCAACTCCCTCTTGGTTCTGCTCCTATTTAATGGATAATTATCAGTTTGTTCATGTGAATACTGAATCTTCTATGCCCCCTAAAGTGAAATGTGGTGTCCCACAGGGATCAGTGCTGGGACTGCTACTCTTCACTTTACATAGGCTTTATACACTCACCTAAAGGATTATTAGGAACACCATACTAATACGGTGTTTGACCCCCTTTCGCCTTCAGAACTGCCTTAATTCTATGTGGCATTGATTCAACAAGGTGCTGAAAGCATTCTTTAGAAATGTTGGCCCATATTGATAGGATAGCATCTTGCAGTTGATGGAGATTTGTGGGATGTACATCCAGGGCACGAAGCTCCCGTTCCACCACATCCCAAAGATGCTCTATTTTGGTTGAGATCTGGTGACTGTGGGGGCCATTTTCGTACAGTGAACTCATTGTCATGTTCAAGAAACCAATTTGAAATGATTCGAGCTTTGTGACATGGTGCATTATCCTGCTGGAAGTAGCCATCAGAGGATGGGTACATGGTGGTCATAAAGGGATGGACATGGTCAGAAACAATGCTCAGGTAGGCCGTGGCATTTAAACGATGCCCAATTGGCACTAAGGGGCCTAAAGTGTGCCAAGAAAACATCCCCCACACCATTACACCACCACCGCCCGCCTGCACAGTGGTAACAAGGCATGATGGATCCATGTTCTCATTCTGTTTACGCCAAATTCTGAATCTACCATTTGAATGTCTCAACAGAAATCGAGACTCATCAGACCAGGCAACATTTTTCCAGTCTTCAACTGTCCAATTTTGGTGAGCTCGTGCAAATTGTAGCCTCTTTTTCCTATTTGTAGTGGAGATGAGTGGTACCCGGTGGGGTCTTCTGCTGTTGTAGCCCATCCGCCTCAAGGTTGTGCGTGTTGTGGCTTCACAAATGCTTTGCTGCATACCTCGGTTGTAACGAGTGGTTATTTCAGTCAAAGTTGCTCTTCTATCAGCTTGAATCAGTCGGGCCATTCTCCTCTGACCTCTAGCATCAACAAGGCATTTTCGCCCACAGGACTACCGCATACTGGATGTTTTTCCCATTGCACACCATTCTTTGTAAACCCTAGAAATGGTTGTGCGTGAAAATCCCAGTAACTGAGCAGATTGTGAAATACTCAGACCGGCCCGTCTGGCACCAACAACCATGCCACGCTCAAAATTGCTTAAATCACCTTTCTTTCCCATTCTGACATTCAGTTTGGAGTTCAGGAGATTGTCTTGACCAGGACCACACCCCTAAATGCATTGAAGCAACTGCCATGTGATTGGTTGATTAGATAATTGCATTAATGAGAAATTGAACAGGTGTTCCTAATAATCCTTTAGGTGAGTGTATATGTTACCACTTAGTACTTTCCATTGTCATGCTGATGAGACACAGATTTATAAATTAAATCAATAGATTTAAATCATCACAAGGTTAATTATAAAAACTAAGAATATTTAGAGCTTTTGAATAAAAAATATATATTTTCAAACTGATGGCATTAGGTGAGGTCCAGCTGATATAGGACAAACGGACATAAAATATCAGGTTAGGTTGTTTCAGTTTTATATTTTTATATGTATTCTATGTATTTTTGTAATTACTGGTGCACTGGATGTGTAATGTAATGCATTTAAATTTTGAGGTTTCTTATTTTCTTCTATTAATTTGTTTTTATATATGTCTTTTATGTAAGGTAGAGAACAAGAGCATTTCAAGAGTATTTCATTGTATAATACATATGACAATGTATTTAACTTACTTTTCTAAAGAGGAACTGCTTATAAATAGAACAAAACATGAATTTCTGTTTCCTGTATTATGAAATTGCAGAATGTGCTGCCAAACCATCCTTTTGAAAATATACTTTGGTCCAACTGGACTGAAACCTTCATGATTTTATACACATACTGTAAAATGGATAAGGAAAATAAATAAGAAGCAGAACTTCAGAGCATGTTCTGCTATAACCTGTCAGTTGTAAAAGGCATAATCAACTATAATAATGTAATATTTTCCCATCATAAAGAACATATTATGGGTGGTAAGTAGTTTATGAATATTTCAATATTTTAATACCAACGGTTTATTTCATACATAATAAAAACTAAATAATACAATACAGTAGCAACTGAACCAAGCTAAACAAACCAAAACCAAACTAATTGTAGCCATATTTTGGGAAACATGTCTAATGCAATACAACATATGACCCTGCACTGGCATGGTGTTTAGTGACATTTATGAAAAGTTGTGGATCTGCTGACTTTATTTTGCACTTCTTCTCCATATTAAGTGCTCTTGATACTATTTCTGTATAGGCATTGTCCAGCTTCTATATAGTCAGTTTAATGTTATCTTTCAAAGACGTGAATATCACCAACACACAATTAATGAAGGAGAATGGGAAGTTTGTCAGATACATACATCTGGAAAGTAGAATGCTATTACAACATTTAAAAAGGGGAGCTTACGCACCCATGCACAGTGCAACCTTTTAAAAAGCAGTAATTAAGCAAAGTTAAGCACAGGGACAAGTGGTAAAGAGGTGCAAGGAGGACACTGCATAGCACTGCATAGACTGTGCTACCCAGTGAACTTTTCTCTCTATAGTTGTTCTTTCTGGGACTCTGTTCCTGGTACTTGTCACATGGTGCTCCTCATGTGTGGTTGACGTGGAGGAGTTTTCCATGCACCCCTGCTTCTTTTACAGTGCTTCTCCTTTCAAAGGACTTCCTGGAATTACCATCTGCCAGCGTTACTTGATTCAGTACTGATTCACCATCCGGTACAACAATCCCTTCACAGGCCATGGTTGGCTGCCTATGTCTTCTCGATGCCGGCTGGCAAAAGGCCACAAAAAGAGTGGCAATTTGAACCACAAGTATGTACTGCACAGGCCAAATTTCAACTACAGTAGGTGGTGAGTGGCTCTGTGGGTTAGGACTTCTACCAGTGACTGGAAGCTTTCCAGTTCTAATTCCACTGGTCAACAGGGAGATTCTACTGATGGACCCAGCTCCCTCAATTGTTTAACACTTTGAAATACATGGAAAGGCCACGTGTTCCTGTGGTAATACATGCTTCAATCAAAGTAGAAATTATGGTTTTGCATGAAAGACCGGTTTTTGCATGAAAGACTATAATTCTTATTTTATAAGAACAGTGGCTGCTGTTACATCTAAAGACCAGAACAAACAATATTAATCTAGAAACAAATTTTTAAAAAAGCAAATTTGGAGTATGTCACATTGTGGCCAGGGAGACTGGGGGGGGGGGGGTGTTCCACAAAGCAGAATTTCTCAGTTAGCTGGGTTAACTTAACCTTGTTACCGTCTTAGGGTCGGCACCGACCCGTTTGTAAGTTTACAATGCATAAAAGCACCACATAAATTTGTGTACTGCATCATCTTGTGTCCATGTCCCTGCACCAATTCCCAATTAAATCCCGTGCTACCAAATTGTTCCTCTCCTGCTTCCCTGTTCCATGCACCCAGCCTCGTCACAACAGAATGACAGACCTCGAAAAGAAGATGCCTCGAATCGGTGATGAGAAGGCATCCAACCTCACAGAAGAGGAGTACCTCGTACTTACTTACCACATGATTTACTTAGATTTCCAGAAAGCCTTTGATGTTGTCCCCCACAAACGGCTCTTGTTAAAGCTTAAAGCTGCAGGAATTTTAGGAACTGTGGCAGCTTGGATCAAAAACTGGCTAACTGATAGGAAGCAGCGAGTAGTTATTAGAGGCACTATGTCACAGTGGGCCTCCGTTTATAGTGGGGTACCGCAGGGTTCAATTTTAGGACCACTATTGTTCCTAATTTACATTAATGATATTGACACGAATACATACAGTAAACTGGTTAAATTTGCAGACGACACTAAGGTGGGCGGGGTAGCAGATACTAATCAAGCAGCAGAGAGGCTTCAACGGGATCTGGATTTAATTAGCGAATGGGCTGATACTTGGCAGATGAAATTTAACACAGATAAATGTAAGGTAATCCATGCAGGGAGCAGAAATATACAGTACAGATATTTTATGGGTTCCACTGAAATAAAGGTAGCTGATTACGAGAAAGATCTCGGTATGTATGTTGATGCTTCCATGTCCCACTCTCGCCAATGTGGGGAAGCAATAAAAAAGGCGAACAGAATGTTGGGTTATATCTCTAGATGTGTGGAGTTTAAGTCAAGGGAGGTGATGTTACACTTATATAATTCCTTGGTAAGACCCCACCTAGAATACTGTGTGCAGGTTTGGTCACCATACCTCAAGAAGGACATTGCTGCCTTAGAAAAGGTGCAACGAAGAGCTACGAGAATGATTCCTGGTCTTAGAGGAATGTCTTACGAGGAGAGGTTAGCGGAACTGAATCTGTTCAGCCTTGAGCAAAGGAGACTAAGGGGGGATATGATTCAGGTCTATAAGATTCTAACGGGTCTGGATGCTGTTCAGCCAAATGACTATTTCAATATTAGTCTAAATACTAGAACTCGTGGCCATAAGTGGAAATTAGCGGGAGAACATTTTAAAACAAATTTGAGGAAGCACTTCTTTACACAGCGTGTAGTCAGAGTATGGAATAGTCTTCCTGCTATTGTAGTGGAAGCTAAAACCATGGGTTCCTTTAAATCAGAGCTAGATAAGATTTTAACAACTCTGAGATATTAGCTAAGTTCTCCCCAAACGAGCTTGATGGGCCGAATGGCCTCCTCTCGTTTGTAAATTTCTTATGTTCTTATGTTCTTATATTGGATATGGCAGTCCGAGATCCAAGAGGATCCTGAGGCTTGGGCTTTAGCCAACCGGAGCAGAGACATTTTAGAAGAAATGTCCCTGCCCGGAGACACACACCTGGCAGACGACGTGAGCACCCGTGATTCCTGCTCCTGTCCCTCCAGCTCCAGTCCCCCCGGTTCCTGAACCTGCTCCCGCACCACATGATCCCAGTCCCTGTCCCCGAGGAGGTCCTGGACTGCCCGACCACCGCTTCTTTCCCCTTGGGGGACGAGGAGCTCGAATGGGACCCCTCGGGGATTTCCCTGATGGCCCCACTGGACCCCTCTGGGGGAGTGACTCCTCCACCACCACCACAGCAGAGCAAATCTCGGAAAGAGAGGGGACACCTGCGCCAGGGTCGGGTCCCCCCCGCCTTGCCCCCTGGCTCGCCTTTCGTTCCTCCTGGCTCCTATTTGACGATCGCCTGCGGGTCTTCCGGCTCCGGCTCAGTGGTCGCCTGCAGTCCCCCTGGCTTCGGCTCAGGGGTTGCCTTCGGTCCCACTTGTAGCGCCTTGCCGGCCGACTACGGTCCCGCCTCCGCCGCCTTGTCGGTCGCCTGTGGGTTTCCCTGCTCTGACTTGTTGGTCGTCTACACCATTGCCAGCTGTGCCGGTGCCTTCACCTGTGACAGCTTCTGCCCCCTCCTCCCCTCCGCTAGTCTCCCCTTCATCTCCCTCCTCGCCTCCTTCGCCAGTCCCGCTGCCTTCCTCCTTGCCCCCTCCGACGTTCCCTCCTGCTCCCTCCTTGCACTTGCCAAGGGTCCCTCTGGCTCCGGCCTCACAGTCGCCTGCTGCCCCTATGGCTTCCGCCTCTTGCTCGCTGGGGTTCCCTCAGACTCCCCGTTTTCTCCCATCCTTTGCCTTCCTGCCTCCTATGTCTGCTTCTCATCCCTCTGTTCCTCCTGTGTTCACACCTGGTCCCGTTGGTGTTCCCCCTGTGTCTCCTTGCTTAGTGCCCCTGTGCCTGTTTGCCTTCCCTGTGGTTTGTCAGTGGTGGTCTAGCTTGTTGTCCCTGTGCCTGTCCTGTGTGTCTGTCCTGTTCCCGATGTCCCATTAATGGTCTTGTTCTGTTTTCCAGGTCTCCTGTCCCCGGTCTCATCCGTTGCTCCCCTTGGGTGCACCTTGGGGGGTTCTGTCATGCCCTTCTTATCTGATCCTCCTGTGTGCCACGCCCCCTCGTTAACCTCATGTGGAATCCCTGCATGCACCCAGCCTGGTCACGACATGAGGTTTATTTTACCTTAATTTTTTTTTTGAAAACAAGAGGTATGCTGTCAAAAGAAAGGTCCAGAAAGCCACACCAAAATATTACAACCAATTCATGGATAAGGAAGTCTAACAAGGTAACCAAGACGTAAGAACCAAATTGGATGATAAATAAATCTATATCGTTCCATTATAAACCTAAAATTAGCTACATCAAAAGCAGTGAGGTAGTTTGCAACCTAGTGCAGACTAGACTCGAATTTAAAATCTCACGCCAGCCAGCTGACCAAAGTAGGCTACCCTGGTAATGGGTTTACTGAGTGACACAATACAATTGAGGGATCACAGAGAACACTAACAGCTCATCACCTACACCAGCAACCATGACACTGACCACTATCACATGCAACTAACTGCTTAATTTATGCTGGAGCTTGCCGAAGCTCAAACCCAAGACCTCTGGCTCAGAGCAGTCTGCTCTCTGCCACCTCAAACACTATATACCCAAAATCCTTTGGAATAAATGCACTTTGAACAAAAATGTATATTTATATGGAAAATCCACACCACACTTTTTGACCACTAAAATATATGAGGTTACATGCCATGTTGTTACAGCAAAATTATTAAATGTCAAAAAAATATTTTGGCAAAGCAACAAAGCCATTGAAACCCAAGCACAGCAGAAATGAACCAAAAAACTTAAGGAAGAGCAAGCAGAGGCAGTGACAAAAGGAGCAGCATTTGTGGATGCTAATGATAATGAGAAAAAGCAGAGACGGCAAGGACAGGAGTAGCGTTTGTGGATGCTAATGAGAACAAGCACAGACAGTGAGGAGAGGAGCAGGGTTTGTGGATGCTAATGCTGATGAAAAGGACCACAAAATGTAATAAGAAAAGTGCAACACAGATGAAAAAATTCAGTAAAAAATATTGCATTGTTACATGCTTAATTAACAGGACATTATTGTTGTTAAAGAGTAATTTTTGTGTATGATGTCATCATGATCTTCATGAGCTCTGGCACCTCATCATTTACAAATTAAGCACCGCTCAACTCACCAGCCAGGGCCGACACCAGGGATACGCAACCCCGATACTGGAGTGTCAGTATCCAGCAGGTTTTCCTTCCCACCTGGTCTCTGATGAACCACACCTGATGTCAGGCAGATAGTAATTCATCAGGTAGGATAGAAAATCTGCTGGATACCTGCAGCTCAGGATCAGGGTTGCCAACCGCTGCCTTACACCTTCACATATAGAAGGTAAGACACAGGTGGAGCTCCCAAGGGCAATCAGAGCAGGATAATTGGTAGTTATGAAGCACACTGGGGTAAGCCTGAAAATGTGACATGCGGCGTTACACTAAGGGAGGGAATAAAAAAAGTATGTCACTATTTTCGGAGATAAGCGAAGCAACATTGCCTGAGTTGTTTAAACAGCCCCAAACTTCAGGCATCGCCCAACTCAGCTGTCTCTGCCAAAGAATAAAGGCAGTCATTCATGTGTAGTAAAATTCTCATTCATGTGGATACATTCCCAAACCGCATCTCATCTGTCTAAGAAATAAACTAATTCAATTATGTGCCTGCCAGGCAAGTTAATGCGAAGCAGATGAAGATGTACTACTAGAGTAGAGAGGGAAAGGGAAAAAGTATGCTTTCAGATACATGACAATTTCTTTTTTAGCTAGTTGAAGCCCCGTCAACCAGTCTGTCTTGTTTACCTCAGACAATGTTACAGTCCAGCATCTTGATGTTCGGGTGCTGTTATGGAAGATAATTCTGTCTCTATTTCAGCATACAATATAGAAAGTTGTCCTGCTTGCTTAAAATAGAGGACAGAGGATTTGTCCATAGGTATGAATGGTGTGTGTGACCAGTTCGGTCAGAAAAAAGTGCCAATATGTACCTCTCAGGGTACAATTTCTTGTCACTGGGGTTGTACCCTCAAGGGTCTGCCAATTGTACCCTAACTGTAGGAAAGTATACCTTTTAAGGTAAAGTAAAGGACTCTGAGGAACATTTTTGTACCATTGGGGATACATTAATATTGCTTGTACCTTGGAGAACAGCACTGCACCTGGGCTGTACCCTTTTTTCTGACAGTGTGTGATACGTTGGCACCACATCATGGGCTTTTCCCTGCCTTGCACATGTAGCTTCCAGGATAGAACCGTGCAGTGGGCAAGTGGATTTGAAAAATGGCAGGATGGATCAGTTTTAAAGCGGTATGTGTGTGCCTGACATTTAAAACCAGTCTCCCTAAAAATGAATTTATTATTAATAAAGTGGTACCTCGGGTCTCGAACTTAATCCATTCCGGACTCCGGATTGAATCGTAAAAAGTTTGAGTTCTGATCGAATTTTTCCCATAAGAAATAATGCAAAACCAATTAATTGGTTCCCGGCCCCCCAAAATTACACCTAAATATGTTTTTTTTTTTTTAGCATTTAAACACAAAATGATCAGGATAAAACAAGAAGAGCATTTTTTTCTTAATGGCTTCCAAAACGATACCCCTGTCCTGCCCCGATCGTCTGCTCCTTCCGTGTGCTACGCCCCCTCGTTAACCTCATGTGGGATCCCCATGTGATCAGCTGTTTCTGGTTGTTGTCATTAGTCCTCTGTATTAAGTCCGCGTTTCAGTTTGTTTCCCCAGTCCAGTCATTGGGTGCGTTCGACTTGCTTACAGCGCTGGCTTAAAGCAAGGCATTCTGATCCTGACGCAATGCATTATGGTTAGATGCATTGAGACCTCTCACCCGGCTGCACAAACTGGAACTGCCTCCGTGACGACACATCTTATTGGCTTATTGGCTGAAGAGTTTAGTTACATGCATGACGTTTGTATCCCAGGCAGTTCCGATGCGTAATCTGCTATTTCTCCCGAATATCACGTAAAGAACTGGTTTTCAGTTAATTTACCTGGTAAAATAAAGTTTAAATAAATGACATAAATGCTCTAATAGTACACGTAAGTTAGTGGTTTATTTATTGTTAGTTACTGTAATGTTGTGCTGCTTTATTTGGTTAATCGTCCAGTCTGTGAAGAAGGCATTCAAGTAAGAAATGCATTGTAGTATGACTCATTTCCTGGCGCGTACAATTTATATTAGGTCAGCGTTCACGGTTCGACTTCTGATATTCAGATCAAGTTCTAGGTCAAACTGGTTTATTCGACTTTCAAGAAATTCGAGTTCTAGTGAGTTCGAGAATCGAGGTACCACTGTATTATTTAATCATAATATATTCCACAGTATCTGTTTATGACCTGGATGACCATTCACGTCAGTATTAGCATTTCTACCAAAACATTCAAAACCCATCCTTATATGTATGATCGGCGTACGTGTGAAAAAATGTACTATTTATCTTAAAAATCACATCTCCTTCTCCTCAGGCACTAACTTTACTTTTACATTTAAAAAAAATATATTTTGAATGGTGGCAATGTACATGAAAAAGGAATCACTGTAAATGTCAATGTTGAGATTTTTCTGCTTCATAGTTGTTCTTGTTTCCAATTACATGAATAATAATTTTACCTGAGAAATACATGCATTATATGAATATATTTGGTAAGACTGTGATACAAACAAAAACTAACTAAAATCTGTTATTTGTGTTCCTTATTTTGGTCAGTTTCTTGTCTGGACACTGCATATAAATTGATGCTGGAATTCAGGAATGTTTTAAACTGTATAAGTTATACTTTTTATTATTACCATATTGAATATTATATGGCTTCTAAATTTTCTCAAAATTTCCGAGTTCTACCAGAATTCCTAGGTATACCAAGATTGACAATTAAAATCAAATTCTGGCTTGATCATTTATGGGGCCAAAGAAAATCCTTCCACACGGGTTTTTAAATGTATATGTTATTTTCTGCTACTTCCGAGCTAACATCTACTGATTGCAAGATGATTGGATGAAAATTAACTCATCGATGAGGTCATTGACATTTGTCTTCTAGCTGGCATATTGCAAAGCAGATGGCAACGTGCTGCCCCTTTCCCCCATCAGAGTGTGGTGGATAGCCAGGCTGTGCCACCTGGATTACACCAGGGCGAGCTACACCCATGGTCACCTAAACCCTCAGGTATAAGTCAACATTTACCCTCACCAATGTGGTCCCACAGAAGGTGAAGGCCAATGATGGATCCTGGGCAGCACTAGAGAAGTGGGTAAGCCACCTAAGCACAAACTGTGAGGGTGAAGCCCACATTGTTATGGGTGCTGTTCCACACCGAGAAGAGAAGTGGCTAATGGGGCATCGCATCGGCTTTCCTGAGAGCCTATGGTCGGCTTACAGCTGCCTCAACTACATCAAGAACCTGCCTGGCATTTTGGCACCTTTCCCACCTTTGCTGCCACTGGCCACAATGATCCAAACAGCACAGAGGAAACTGTTCCTATAAACAGGAGCAAACAGAAAATGATGTGAAGCCATGATGTACAACCTGTGCCTTGGCAAGGCCTGGACATGTATCTCGAGGAAAGACTTTGGTCATGCCTTCAGTTTGTTCTGCATCCAGTGCTCTGCATCTTGATGATGAATGATGATATCACTCTGTAGGTATTCCTGAACTGTATGGCAGCACAGTCTTTTCTGATTGTACAAATTCATCATTAATACTATATTTTAACTGACCAGAAGAAACAAAAATTGGAATATGAATGGAAATGCTGTTTAACTGCGACTTTGTTGAGGTAGATTTTTAAAACTGTTACTACAGAACCTAATGATACATAACAGCAGTGTGCAAACATGAAGACAGTATATATCATTATCGGTATGTATGCGTGTCTTTGGATTCCTGTATAGAAAATACACTAAACCTTTGGTCTCACTATCTCACTATCTGTTCCAGGTCTCTTCCTGAGAGACCTTGAAGAGTAACTTTTGGAGACCACCTAGTACCAACAAGTTACAAAATCCTATTGAAAGCAAATATTTTCTTTCAAAATAAACCAAAAGAGGACTATCTTCAACAACAGTAACATTTATCTTTAACATTCTAAACACGATTTGCTCCAGAGTTTGGATCCTGTTTATCAGAGCAGTGTAGGGTGGTTTGGACAAATTTATCAACATAATTCAGAAGGTATTGTAGAGTACTGGTGGTTTTTATGGGGCAGAAGATTGTCACGGAGCAGGAAAAGCATACAATAGAAGAAATCAAACTAAAGATTTTACTAGATAAACCTACAAAAACAAGAAAGAGGCCCCTTTACAAACAACAAAGAAAGCACAATGACTAAGGGCCCGAAACTCATTAAATACAAGGAAACAACATTTAAAAGCCCCCACTCCTCAAACCCTGGTGCCAGCTTCTTCCTGACCTTACCCATTCCTCCCCTAACCTCCCTCTCCACCTCCTGACACTTAAACGAACCCCTAAATAACTCCCACAATACACTGAAGTTAATAACAGTCATCTGTATTTCGTTAATGAGGTCACCTGTTGGCCCGGAGGTGGTTAATCATTTGCCACTGCAACACAAAACATCACCTAAACCTCACCCAGTGTCCTTACTTTCCCTGCAGTGTCTCACAGTAAGGTTGGTAAGAGGAGGCATAGTACAAAATAACAGCTTTCTGTGCCTAAATACTTACTGAGCTCACTCTAGTTTATTATACACTATAAATATTATACACATTATATTTGTAGGGGTGGCATGGTGTTGCAGTGATTAACACTGTTGTCTCCCATGGTTTGAATCTCCGCCATGGATCTCTGTGTGTGGAGTTTGCATGTTCTCCCCACGTTGACATGGGGTTTCCTCTGGGTACGCTGGTTTCCCCCCACAGTCCAATAAAATGGCAAGGTTAATTGGCGTTACCAAATTGCCCATATATATGAATGATATGTGAGTGTGCCCTGCGATGGGTTGACAGCCCATCCTGAGTTGTTCCCTGCCCTGTGCTCATGGGCTCCTGACCCTGAATTTGGCAAGTGGTTAAACACAGATGGACATTATTTTTATATCCCCATTATAAGTCTGAGTGTTTGATGCTACCTATTTGGTTTTCCAGAGCAATTTAAAGCTTAATTACAAATAATATAGCTATTTCCTATAACAGAATTCATTCTTATTTGATTTCCATGGATTTGAGAAAGTGACACAAAATATGATTGGATAATAAGGTGATTTAGCTCCCAGAAACTGGACACAGTGTTACATAGTGTCACGTCACGACAGGAGAAAGATGAGCCAAATGTAGGCTGTCAGCAGGTACAACCCTCATGGGCAAGTTTATTGTGGAAACCAGGCAGGGCAGCACACGCAGACAGATGACAATGGCAGAACAGGGAACACAGAACTAAGATGTGCTAATATACATGACTAACAGAGGATTAAACACAAGGCAGCCGTGTCTGGTTAACAAGAGGGCAGGGACAAGAGGTAAGACTGAAGAACTTCAGGCACGGCTGATTAGAGGCCATGTTGAATCTCAAGGACGCCTCAGCCTTGCTTGTTAAATTGAAAGATGAACGTGTGAGTCTCCTAAACTGTGTATCTGTAAAAATCACACTCAGGAGGGTAACTGAGCATAAGAAATCCATGTAGTATTGGGTAACACTTTACATTAACTGCACCTTCATGATGCATTTATTATGCATTCATAGAATATTCAGTGTTATTGATGTATACTAAAGCTGTTAACGTATGTTAGTTAATGCATACCTAAATGCTGTTTATGAATGTTTTATGAATGCTTTATAAAAGCATTATGAACTTGCAGTTAATGTAAAGTGTTAGCAGTTATTAAATGATAAATATGTAATGTCTGATTACATCAGGGCACTGAGTCAGCTGTTGATAAATCACAAGGATAAGCAATGCTTCATAGTAAAAGCTCCACTTCAATCTAATCCATGAAATAAGGTGTGAATCCAGCCCGTCCTGGGCATTCAAATCTGTTCATCAGTCAAAGTCCATGTAAGATATTTGTTTGCAAAGACTGTGATGGGAAAAATGGAGAATGCAAGATACCTGACTGTAAAGCATAGTGGGAGATGTTCAGGTGGACACATAAAAGTTTTGGTTCATTTGTAAGCGGTTAATTCCTGAGTGTCTGATTTTTTTTCTCTGTAAATGGATAGGAATAAAATTAACTATCCAGTTCTGCGGCTTATTTAAATGTGCCCATTGAATAACTTGCTTTGCAGACAGACTTGGTTTTATCTTTTCAGAGATGCAAGTCAATTCTTTCAAACATATGCTCAAGGAATGTATTCAAATCAAGTACTAAGATCCTGTCCCGGCCTTGTGCCATGCTTCCTGGGATAGGCTGTAGACTCAACATGACCATGTGCTGGATATGCTGCATGGATAACAGACGAAGGGACACAAATGAGGTAAACTGCCTGTAGGAGTTAGCAATCACATTTGGCCAGCCCACCACTTGGACTTCGCTCAAAGTGACTAGTGGAAGTGGACAGCTCTCTGGTGGTGAGAGCTGAAAGTGAGAATAGAGGAGAACCAGGAAGCATTTTGTCAGGGGACCAGGAAGAGACTATTGGCAGGCAGGAAAGTGGTCAGGCGAACAGGGAGAGCTGGAATCAGCAAAGCCTGGGAAAGCAGAGGGTGTTTCTCAATACCGAGAACGCAAAGATCGTACCTGTGTTCTTGGCAAGACCGATCTTGCTAACTTGTCACCCGAGAACGAACTTGGAGCGCAATGAGTCATTGGATTGGTCTCATTTGGTGAGGATGCATCCAATGTATCTTTGATATTTGGAGCAAGAACGACATCTGGGGATTTTTACCGTCCTCTGTACTTGTATTCTTAGCATTGGAACTGGTCCTCGGCAATGGATAAAAGGAAAGACATGGTAAAATGGGTAGACGAGAGCACAGGTACGGTCAAGTACACATATTGAGAAACACCCAGAATGTCAGGGACAGGTATGATGTCATGATAAACAAAACCCTGTGACATAAACTCAGAAGAAACCAAGAGCTTGTTTTCCTCGTGGTCTCCTTTCGCATAAGTGTGGAGCATAAGCAGCTCAGATTGCCCTCTTGTGGCCTGCAGGTCCATAACAGAAAGGAGATCTGAAAAGGGAAATGTTATAGTTCAAATATTCACTCTATAGGCACAGTAAGACTGTTGACAAACACTTATCATATTTTAATATTTTTATTCTGTTTTTATCCATATAAGATGTGCAATTCAGTTCTTTTCACAGTAGTACTTTAATTGTATGACTTTTTATGTCCAGCTGTTAGAAAACCAAACAGCATGTTATTGTTGTCGCTTTTTAGCACTTTTGTGTTCCCATTCACATTCAGTTAATGAACCTTTACACATTTCCTCAGCAATGTGGCCATGAATAGTCTCTGCTTCTCTGTGTCTTTCCTTTTATCCTTTAACTCAGTAAAAGAAGAAGCACAAAGAAAAGAATGCAGATGTCCTTGATCAACAAAGGTACAAAAAATAACAGGGGTCTTTTTTTCATTCACACATTTCAGCTGATATTTTGGTAAAGCATTTCTCAAATATTCAATTGCACGGGCATCCTAATAATTTTAGGATGCATTTTGTTTATTGCTAAATATATATTATATATATTAAAATTTTCAGATATATAATGAAGCAACACATCTATATGTCAGAGAGAGCAGAAAATCAAAAAGTCCACCACAATCTAGGATTCTAGGATTTCCATCCACTGAGGTGGACTTCATGGCATTAATGAGACAGTCATAGAAATTAAACCTCATGCATGTGAATCAGAGGAAATGCAATTAATAAATGCAATTATGTGTTGTGATAATATAAATAGTTATTCAGACTGTGTTGTCAACCCTTAAACATTACAGAGCAAGATTCAAAACAATTAAGATATAAGGACAAAAATAAAAGACAATAGGGAAAAAAAGCTCTGCACTCAAAATCTGACACTCTGCCTGAAATACTATTACACTTTACATATTTAGCAGATGCTTTTATTCAAAGTGACAATTAACAGAGCTGGGTCAGACAGTCTCTGGCAAAATTGGAGACTGAGGGCCTTGCTCAAGGGACCAATAGTGAAATCACTTTGCCAAGCACGGAATTTTAACTGGTGACCTTCGGATTAAAGAGACAGCAGCCAAATCCGCTGAGCCATACACCACCCCAAAGTCACCTACCTGGCAACTCTTATCTGCCCTCTTCTTCCGGTATGTCTGTAAGAAAGCATTGCTCTTTATATGCCAGTTCAATATTTCACAGTTGAAACAGTTACCAGAAAGTGTGAGTGGTCACAGCAAACACTTGATTTTGTTTCTTGCCACAAAGTCATGTGGCTAGAAAGTTCAACAATGTATCAAACAAAATCTGAAACATTTGGACATTTCAGGGAGGGTCATATGGTAGACACTTTTCTGAGGTGGTTTGGTAGTTTATTCATCGGATCAAATCAAGAAGCTATTTGGAGATTCTTGTGTTTCTGTTCATTTGTTAGTTCTTTGGTTAGATGGCTCATGATTTGAATGTTTAAAACCAAACGTGGAAGAGAACAAGTTATGTTTACATTGAACCTTCACAAAATAACTTGTTTGTTTCTCTTTTTTTGTCTCCATCTGTAGTACATTAACAGTCGGGTAATTATGGTTCCTCAAAGATGGCTGTACTAGTATTACTACTGTACTGTACTACGAATTCACTAGATGGCACCAAATACATTTATACAATTATATGCAGAACAAAGTAGAAACCAATGACATTGTAACTTGCATTTTCAACAAGTGACCTTTATTTGTTGTGTGTCTTTTGAATTGTATTTCTTCCAGATTATTCATAATTTGACTAAAACATAATAGGATAATTACATTTTTAATTAAAAGACTTCAAGGGTTCCAAAATTAAAATACTGGGTTGTGATATGTGCTGTTGAGATGGTCTTTTTTTAATCCTGCTGAAAGGAATCACACTTTGAAAAGTATGATGTTTAATTTAAGCAGGTGATCTGACTCCATTTTTACACTTCTTTAAGGTACTGACAACTCAAAGGAATGTCTGAAAGACGAATCAGATGCACTCTTTTGGTTTATTTCATTAATTTTATTTAAACATTTCGATGCAAGAAAGGGGTGAGGATTAAGTTGGTAGGAATGCACCTTGATATGGCCACCAAAGGGGGTATGTGATGGAGGACACTGAAAGAAGATGTCATAATGCATGCAAATAAGGGAATCACAGAGGTGAAACTGACATCAGAGGGATGTCCTGCTTCAAAATATGAAATATTCCAGATATCACAATCAATGACGTAGACACTCTATTATCTGGCACACTGAGTGGTGGATCCCGGTAAGGGCAATATGGGCAATTGGCCAGGGCGGCAGCTCCTGAGAGGGTGTAAAGCTTGACATGGGTGCCACATGGACCGCTACTGGCTATTGTGTAGGACATACCCATTACATATACTGTAATACAGCATATCAGGGCCGGTCAGTCCTATAGGCAGCCACCTAGGATACCAACTTCTGAGGGGGTACGGACTTGCCAGCCAATTCCACTTTGCATCGGACAGGGGGCGCCAACAGTGATGCTCCCCTAGGGTGACACGCCGGCTAGGACTGGTACTGCAGGATATGCAACCACGCTGCCAAAATAACAGGCTAATTAACAGTCGCAAAACTGAGGTGTTTTATGGCATCATTCCCAACAGCAACTTTCACAACTTAACTGATCAGCAGGTGTAATTCGAAACTTAAACAAGAGTTTTAAAAGTAGAATACAGTCACTAAGGCCTATTCGTAAAAACTGAGCCTTTTTTCCAGTGTCTACAAGAAACTGCATGAATTGTCTAGAATTCATTTGCCGTAAATCTCCCAAAGCGAAATAAACTTCATAAATGTACTTAATTAACCCAATCTCTTCTATCCAACGTAATGAAAATCACTTCATTATCTACTTTCCTCAAAGTAATTTACGGAGCTATTCTCACACCTGCCCATTTTCTTCGAAAATCTGTTTATCTGATTGTTTAAGGAGATGCAAGACACAAACGTGGGCGTATTCAGGATTATCCGTCTAAGATGTTTGAACAGTCCTCGAAGATGAAAACCCCTAAATTGAAGTCAAGGTGGAAAAGTTGTGCAAACTTCGCAATTCGATTAAAACTGCCCCACAATCTATCTCCTGGAGTGCAGGGAAATAGATTGATCACACGTTCACTTTGATGAATATGCTGTCAGCGCCCCTGAAGGGCCAACACGTGGAATAAATGAATCTTAAAATAATTGCTCTGTTAGTGTAAATATTAAACGTTTATTAAAAGGGATTGTGCATGAGTGTCACGCGAAGAGACAGACAAGTAATCAACAAAACTTAATTGTGGGACATAGCTACAGCTTCTGTATTAGTTTCACGTCTCCATTCGTATTTGACATTAATCTCACCTTAAGCATCTTCGAGGGTGGGTGCAGATGGGTAGAAGTTGAAAAGTTGTGCTTGCCCATTTCCTTGCCAAATACGTTTCATTAAAATAATCCATAGTTGTGCCTAGTAAATAGTTTTGTAAATAGCTGGAGCAGTCGGTTTATCACTGATATCGTTAAATAAAGCATTCATCGTTTTTGTGCATGTTGGGCTATCTTAAAAAAAATGACCGATATCTCAAAAATGTATGTGCTTCCGCCTTTCGCTAATTAAAATAGCCTGTAGTCAGGGAAGCTAACACAAAATTGTGTTTGGGAGAAATTAAAGCATTTCGCAACAACAAAACAGGATTGGAAGTGGTTGCATTTGGACAGGATTGGACAATTTGGTTGTATTCCCTTAAAGTGTGTCTGTGTGTATATAGCGTGTGTGTGTGTGTGCGTATATATATATCCTTTTTATACCACTTTTGTTGGGATACAGTGTTACCCACTGAGCCCCACCCCTCTTAAAAAAATCCCAGTTGCATAAACATTCGTAATGGACAATAGTTTACACATGCATCTCAAAATAACATTTGTGTCAAGAAGTGCCTTATTTCATTTATTTATTTACTTAGGGGGTGTGGGGGCATTGAGCAATGAGAAATGGTCAATAGAGACAGATAAATACACTGTTATGAATAGAATGTGTCATGCGACACGTTGCTTAGCAGCAGATGAAACACTTTTTGCAGTAGATAGCGTGTCAGGAATAGCCTACATACTGTATATGTGCGTGCGTTTGTGTGTGTGTGTGTGTGTATACTAAACATCAAGAAAACACTCACAAATAGGTTGTGATGGTTATTTTAGTAGATCAACAACCCTAAATATCTGAAACATGCAATAGGAACCGGATATTCCATCCATCCATCCACCCAGAAATTTTGTGCCTTCTGAGAAAATGTCACCTCCCCCACAGCCTAATTTTACATATAATTTTTAATGTTCAAGGCCCCTGTCAAGTGCTGGGTCCCCTGAATCTTCCAGGGTATCCATGCCCCTCCAATGCCCCTTATTCTCTCTCACAATCATTTATCCAGTAAAGAGTTACAGGGATTACCTAGTATATTAAAAAACAAATAGCTTTTAAATTGTCAGCTAGATCCAAACATCTCACCTCAGGCCACAGAAATGTGGTGTCTGCCCTGGCTGACCGTATTTGGAAAGCGAGGGTCTAGCTGCTTTTGTGGGATTCCTGTCGTTCCAGGATGTTCCGGTGATATTTTAATGTGCACATGGGTCTGAAATGTCAGCTTGTCATTGAGAGTGAAAGCGCAGTCTTTTTTTTGTTGCATGATTCGCATGGATTTGAGTTTGTCGCCATGCTGTGAAGTATGGTTTGCAAGCAGTGCATCTTTTCTCTCAATGCACGAACATTGCATAAACACTCGCAGTTTGAGGTGAGCCTGGTCATCTGCTGCAAAGCCTTTGTCCTGATCTTTTTCTCCTCTGCATGATATTCAGTTTGTCTCCTTTGCACTTGTATGATTATTTTGTAATATTTTATCCATAACCTTTAATGATATGTTGTTAATTGTTGCTGTTCATTTAGATAAGAAGCGTGTTATATGATGTTCTTTTTACGTTTTCACCAGAAGGTGGCATAGTGTAGTCTCTTGAGCCTATACTTGAAAATCTTCAGTCGCTATACTTACCTCTACGTTAATGCAGATAACGGTGTTAAACATCACAAAAATACATTTCTATGTCTTTCATAATGTAGTTGTTTATGAAGGTATAGTCTGTATATATGTATATAAATAGCGCTGCAGCTGATTTACAACTTTATATTGTATGTTCATAAATTAAATATACCATAATTTCACACATAAATGTGGATTACTCTAACTGTTGTCTTACACCTAAGGGACTGTGGGTTAGAATTTCGAATTGTACAGGTTTCATTTTCATTTGCAGCCCTAACATGCAGTTAGGTGAATTGGTGATTGTAGTTTGCCTATATTACTTAATTGCTTGTACCCTACTAGGACTGACATGCCACCTGGGAGGGTCTGCTTTGTGCCCTTTGCTTCCTGGTATGGCTGTAGGTCCCCCGCAGCCCAGTACTGGATAAGTAGCAGTGGAAGATGAATGGATGATTGAAAATTTCCTCCAGTCTATATCAATTACAAGAGAACTGTGATATAAATTTTTTATCTGATTGAAATATGTGTTAATATGTTGGAGTGAAATTTGTACAGTGGAATCCGCTTATAGTGATCACATCTGTTTGGGTGAAATTGATTACTATAAGTGGATGATCATTATAACCATTTCCCCCCCCCCCTTTTTTTGAACAAACTGCCATTATGGATAATGTCAGGCACCCTCTGCACAGTGTCATAAACAACCAAAGGAGTATGCTCAGTGACAGGCTGCTTCTCAAATCCAGAACTAACAGACTTAAAAATTCCTTTGTCCCGCACGCCATCAAACTGTTCAACTCCTCATTGGGGAGCAGGATGGGGGACAGAAGGACATTCTATTGACTTTACAATAGACCACATGACTGTGCAATTAACCCGTGCAATAATTATTTATTATTACTATCATCCCACCGTTATTTGTTAGTCTTTCCTACTTTTTTATCTTAGATTTTTTTGTAATGTACTGCCGTACTGCTATGTGTGACTACACTATTAGGCCGGTGTATTGTTACTGCTATAAATTGCATTTACCAGAGGAACCTTCCCGAGGGATTAATAAAGTTTTTCTTGCTGTCATTACTTCAAAGTATTTCGTCACCTTTCAGTTTCTTTCCCCAGTCCGGTCATTAACGTTACGTGTGTTATGCAGTGTGTTACTCTGTGAATAAATCCCTTTTGTTCGTATCCACGACTTCTTTTGCCTGCTTCCCTGTGCCGATCGTGACACTCAGGCAGATTATCATCTAATTAACATTTGTATATTTATTACACTAATATAAGGTAATAGAACGTACAGCCTCACTATTTACAGAATTTTATTGACTCTCAAAATGCAGTACAGCTGTTTCAAACACTTTTCAAATTACAATACAGTATAAATTAAATTACTGAACTTTGTATAATTCAAATACGCTAAAATACTATAAGGCCAGCGGTTTCTGCATGTCCCGGCATGCCTTACGAGTGAGTGTATATTACAGCCCGTGTATGTCTTGTATGTGTGTGTATATATATTTATATATTATATACACACACACACACACACATGCACACATATATAGCCCTTGTTTGTATTTTATAGTGTAGGTAATTGTTGTGCTGTGTATTGTTGTTGCTTGTTGTGCAGTCCCTTTAAGGAGTAACATAAAGAACAACTTAGTATCAGTCCGCCTCTTGTCGTTTTCATTCCTGCTCAGCGCTTCAATACAGTACAATATTGTACTGCCACGCAGTCTTACTAGTGCAGCACTGTACTGTAAGAGCAATAAACTTCAGCTTCCTTTCAGCAGCCTGGAAGAGGAATTGAGAGTTGCTCGCATAAGAGAGGCACTTGCCTGTCAAGAATCCATTGACTCCAGAGTTGCATCAGCAGGCATTGTGGTGAGGACTGGCAGGAAGTTCAGAGCTCAAGAGGGGCTGGAGCTGGCTGAATCTCGACTAAGACACAGGACTTTGTTGGGCACGGTAGCCATCTGACGAGAAGGGTTGGGGGCCTTCACACAGCCAAGGTGCGACCTGGCCCAGGGAAAGGACAGATGCCATCTTGTCCTGGAGGAGGTGCGGGCAGGTCTTGAAGAGGTGAGGACCAGCAGGATGGTGAGCATGCGGCAGCAGGGAGCATCAACAAGGTGGGAAGGAGCGCTGGGGAGGAAGCTGACCTGGAATGACATCTGGAAGGCAGCTCCTGGAGGACGCTACCACTGGCACCACGACCAGGTACTGAAGACAGTGGCTGAGACCATCTCCAATTCAGTGGCCAAGAAACACATCCGCAGCCAGAGGGCAGTACCTTTTGTGAAAGCTGGAGAGAAGCCACGAGCACAGCCAATACCAGCAGCCGGCCTACTTTCATCGGCATCAGACTGAGAACTGCGAGTTGACTTGGGCAGGTTGCTAAAGTTCCCAGAGTATGCTACACCAACCAGACGTGGTGCTGACATCTGTCTCGTCTAAGCAAGTCCTCGTATTGGAATTAACAGTCCCCTGGGAGGACCGCATGGAAGAGGCCAATGAGCGCAAGCGGCTCAAATACAGCGAGCTCATAGAGGAATGCCGGAGGAGAGGCTGGAAAGCCTGTTGTGACCCAATAGAGGTTGGATGTTGGGGCTTTGTGGTCTGCTCCCTATGCAAATCCTACATCCTCCTCAGCATTACAGGAGCTGCAAAGAGGAAAGCCATGAAGTCCACCACAGAGGCTGCAGAGAAAGCCTCCAGGTGTATTTGGATAAAAAGGTCCGAAACGTGAGCCAACGCTGCTGGGACACAAGTCGGGGTCTGATCAGTCCTAGCTTGGTCGCCTGAGGGAGGGTGTCTGATGTTGAGACCCAAAACACCCGAGGATATCAGGGAACATCACTGATGATGTGTCCCAGCGCATCCGCAGATGTATCTACTCACCTTTCAACTGGCGTGACCAGTGGCTCCAAGGAAGAGATTGGGTGACAACCAAGTAACTGGAGAGACAGTGACAGCATGAAAGATGGTGTCCGGGGCTGGAAGGGTTAGCACCCCGATCTGCATCTCCCGTGAGGGAGAACCCAAGCAAGCTGCAGATCAACCCACAGAGAAACACCCCCAGGGGAGTCCGAGAGGGGGGAAGGATGAGCACCCCAATAGGATGGACCTAATGATGATGACCTTGGAAAACGGACTATCGACCATGACAAGCAGATGCTTCTGCAGCAAGGTCTGCAACAACGATCGAGGCATAAAAATCCATCAGAGCCAGATGAAATGCTTGGTGCAGGAAAATGCAGCACGATGCACAGGATTAACGCTTGATGAGACGCAGGAGGAGCCTGGCCCAGAGACAACCCACAGAGCCCAGAACCTCCAAGTGCCCTGCACTACAACTCCCAGCAGAGTAGTCCCAAATCATCATATTAAGTGGCCTCAAGCAAAGCAGCATGGGCTATGGCAACAGTTTGATGATGATACATCCAAAATCATCAACTCAACAGCAAAGGGAGACGTAGAAAGCCAACTCAAGTACCTGACCACCATAATCACAAGCTTCGGGGACGAAAGGTTCGGTGTTAAAGAGACCAAGTCCAACAAGCCCATTTATACCAACAACTGCAGGGCAGATGAGATCCACCAGCTATGGAAAGAGCTGCATATCCTGCTGTAACATGCACTGCACGTGACTTGGCTGGTGCAAGTGCAACACGTCCAGTTTGAAACAATATTTATAACAGATCAACTAGGTCCGACTACAGGAGGACTAAAAAACACTTGGGCACAACCACTCAACAAATTATTTATGACAACCTATTTATTAACATGCTGCTGTAAGCAGGAATAAATGAATTCTAACTATATTACAGGTACCCAAAAAAAAACTAAGCATAAGAAACTAAATCGGATTTGATAGGCTGGAGCAGTTCTGATCCAGGTCTTCTTCAGTATCCTTGCCAGAAGGATGACAGACTTCCTCTTAAAGAACAAGTATATCGACACCTCAGTACAGAAGGGCGGCATTCCCGGAGTTCCTGGTTGCCTAGAACACACCAGAGTGATCACCCAGCTGATCAGGGAGGCACGTGAGGGGAAAGGGGACCTGGCAGTATTTTGGCTGGACCTTGCTAATGCATATATATCAATCCCCCACAAGCTGGTGGAAATTACTCTGGACTGTCACCACATACCCGTCAAGATCAAAGACCTCATCCTGAACTACTATGGGAACTTCAGGTTGAGAGTGACATCAGGGAGCATAACATCCAACTGGCACCGGCTCAAGAAAGGTATCATAACTGGCTGTACAATTTGAGTTATCCTGTTTGCCCTTGCCATGAGTATGTTGGGGAAGGCAGCTGAGATGGAGTGTAGAGCCCCCCTGTCCAAGTCAGAAATTCGACAGCGCCCCATTCGAGCCTTTATGGATGACCTGACGGTTACCACAACATCAGTGCCTGGATGCCGGTGGATCCTTCAGGGCCTGGAAAAGCTGACCTGCTGGGCTAGGATTAGTTTTAAACCAACTAAATCTAGGTCTATGGTCCTGAAGAGAGGGAAAGTGGTGGAGAAGCTTTGCTTCTTTGTGGATGGCGTGATGATACCAACTATCACTGAGAAACCAGTCACAAGCCTAGGCAAGGTTTTCGACTGCAGCCTCAGAGACACAGCATCAGTCCAAACTACCATTAAGAAGCTTGAAGCTTGGTTGTCTGCAGTAGACAAGTCTGACCTTCCTGTCAGGTTCAAGGCATGGTTATACCAACACGGTATTTTCCCTCGCATCCTCTGCCCGCTATTGGTGTATGAGGTGACTATGTCTACTGTAGAGACCTTGGAGAGAAAGATCAGCTCCTTCCTCCAAAGATGACTGGGCCTGCCACACAGTCTTACTAGTGTAGCACTGTACGGCAAGAGCAATAAACTTCAGCTTCCTTTCAGCAACCTGGAAGAGGAATTGAGAGTTGCTCGCATAAGAGAGGCACTTGCCTATTAAGAATCCAGTGACTCCAGAGTTACATTAGCAGGCATTGTGGTGAGGACTGGCAGGAAGTTCAGAGCTCAAGAGGGGCTGGAGCTGGCTGAATCTCAACTAAGACACAGGGCTTTGTTGGGCACAGTAGCCATCGGACGAACAGGGCCCACAGCCACGGTGCGACTGGGCCCAGGGAAAGGACAGATGCCATCTTGTCCTGCAGGAGGTGCGGGCAGGTCTTGAGGAGGTGAGGACCAGCAGGATGGTGAGAATGCGGCAGCAGGGAGCATCAACAAGGTGGGAAGGAGCGCTGGAGAGGAAGCTGACCTGGAATGACATCTGGAAGGCAGAGCCACAGCGTATAAAGTTCATGGTCCAAGCTGTGTGCGACGTGCTAACAAGCCCAGCCAACCTGCACGTCTGGGGAAAGAGTGACTGTCCAACATGTCCTCAATGCCCAGGAAGGGGCACATTGGAATACATCCTTAGCAGTTGCCCAGCAGCCCTCGGAGGAGGACACTACCGCTGGTGCCACGACCAGGAACTGAAGACAGTGGCTGAGATCATCTCCAATTCAGTGGCCAAGAAACACATCTGCAGGGCAGTACCTTTTGTGAAAGCTGGAGAGAAGCCACGAGCACAGCCAATACTAGCAGCCGGCCTACTTTCATCGGCATCAGACTGGGAAATGCGAGTTGACTTGGGCAGGTAGCTCAAGTTCCCAGAGTATGTTACACCAACCAGACGTGGTGCTGACATCTGTCTCGTCTAAGCAAGTCCTCGTATTGGAATTAACAGTCCCCTGGGAGGACCGCATGGAAGAGGCCAATGAGCGCAAGCGGCTCAAATACAGCGAGCTCATAGAGGAATGCCGGAGGAGAGGCTGGAAATCCTGTTGTGAGGTTGGATGTCGGGGCTTTGTGGTCTGCTCCCTATGCAAAACCTACATCCTCCTCAACATTACAGGAGCTGCAAAGAGGAAAGCCATGAAGTCCACCACAGAGGCTGCAGAGAAAGCCTCCAGGTGGATTTGGATAAAAAGGTCCGAAACGTGAGCCAACGCTGCTGGGACAGAAGTCGGGGTCTGATTAGCCCTAGCTTGGTCGCCTGAGGGAGGGTGTCTGATGTTGAGACCCGAAACACCCGAGGATATCAGGGAATATTACTGATGATGTGTCCCAGCGCATCCGCAGATGTATCTACTCACCTTGTACACAAAGTACAGGTTTCGCCATTGCGTCTCGGTGGCTAGTTATTGGAGGTTTATCATAAGCTTAGATAAATCTGTATTTGTTATTGAGAGAAAATTAATTTCTTTTTCCCGTCATGTTTTCTGTGCGTGCAGCATTAGTCTCAGGTAGCTAGAAAAAAAAAGAGTTAGCGTAGTTTTTTTTCCATGTGTTGTCATGTATAAAAAGACCCAAAATGAACATTGTAAGTGGACTACTTGATTATTAAAAACAAATTATTTAGTATTTGTATAGGATTGATTCTGTGTCAAGCTTTTTTTGATTCATATAAGCGGACAATCACTATAACCGTGATCACTGTAAGCCGGTTCCACTGTATTTGCCGATAATAATGATCATGGTGTTTTTTGTTAAAGTTTGAATCTGTCATCAGGTTGCTTCCACAGCTCTATCCTTTTCTACTTTGCTCATGTTCATTACTGGCTTCTCAGTCCGATGCTGCTGTTGCCTCACAGCCGGTTATGCGTACCAGGCTGCACACTGAATGGTGTGGAATGGGAGCTGGTAAACAGCGGCCTCCTGTGTTATGGGCCCAGAGTTGGCTGACTGGGCCCTGCATGATAACTATCATTACAATGCTGACTAAATCATCTCAGCCTCAGCAGGATGACAATGCAGTGGTATATATAAATCATTACATTATTCAGTCATTATAATTTGTTATGATTTACGATTATGTACAAATATTTGTAATTATATTATGGCCACACTTCCAGCATTGAGGCTTAAGATGCTGTCCTCGCTCTGTTTGTGTGAAGTTTACACATTCTCCTCATGTTGAGCTGGTTTCCTCTGGGAACTCTGGTTTCCTCCTGTAATTCAGAGATATGCATGTAGGCTAACTAGAGTCTCTACATTTAATAATAACAACCCTTTTATTGATCTCCTTTTGCTTACCCCTTGCTCTACATGACACACATGCAGGTGAAAGCAAGCTTGGCAGTGATGGGCTGCCACCTGCAGTGGCACTTACGGAGTTGGAGGCTAAGGGCCTTGCTCTAGGGGGACAGACATGTGGCTATTCTGCCAAAGCAGCACTCGAACCAGTGACCGCCGTACTACCGGCACACAGGCTTCGCCTGCTGAGCCACACACCGGCCCCTCTGTATGTGGGCCCTCCAATAGACTGGTATCCTTACCAGGATGTACCTTTGCTCCAGGCTGAACGTGACCATGTGCTGGAGGGGAGATTGGAAGAAGGGGATGGATGGATACTAAAGCCAAAATACCTTCCTAATACAATTTGGTCATTTCTGTGCTCCAGTGACATTGTATATCATTTTCGCAATTGAGAAAAAGTACAGATAAGTGCTGACAATTTATAATAAACTTGTAAGATCCAGAAAACACTGTAAATCTCTGTATAAATCCATAAAGGAAAAAAGGACAGTTTTAATTCCCCTCTGCCCCCAGGAACTACCAAAGCTGTGAAATTCATGCTCTTTTTGTTCTTATTTGCTTTTGCAAATAGGCTAAAAACCTTATGCTCATTCCAGCACTTCGGGGGAATCCATCTGGCAACAATGCTACCATTTCATAAACACATGCCTCATTTATTGTTTGCTAGAAAATCATAGTGTGCAGTTTATGCAATTGTTCATGCAGCAATTAAAATGTCACATTCTACTCTATTTGTACCTTGGTAGTGACATGTGAGGTATACTCCAGAGGCACCTGTGTACAGAATCATGTGACATGGGGGTTGCACAGGGAAAGATACAGTATGGTACCAGGAAACAGGATGATGAGGGGGTCAACACTACTGAGGGAGTGTAAACGAAACAGGAAATGGAGCTCATTAGACATCAACAAAAGACCTTGTGGTGCAGATTAAAAAAAACAAACAGCTGTCAGGACAGGTATGTAGGTTGTGGTCTGGAAACCAGACAAAAACAGAACACATGAATGTACTTCTTAAACCAGCGACCTGGAACAGACTGTCTGTCTATCTATCTATCTATCTATCTATCTATCTATCTGCACAAACATCTATATATCCATTCATTCATAGAGCACCTAGTTTGGGTTTTTACTTAGACTAAAAAAAAATTACCTCAGATGTTTTTGCTTGTTTGCCTATTCACATCAGTCCTATTGAATTATTGTGAAAAGGATCTTAAGAAACAATATATGTTTCAGCCTTGCACACACAATGACTGAATGTATACATTTTAATTATAAGACACAGAAGTCCATAAATAAGTGTGATAAGACACATCGACTGACTTCAGTAATAAAGTGCCTATAGCCTGTCAGGGATACAGGAGCTTCACACAAAACTCCCTTTGTGTGCAGAGTCATGCAAAGACTGGCGACTACTTTGTGCCAGAAAATGCAACTTTTGATTAGATTTTCCACCCACTCAAAGTAACTATCATTTATAATAAAGTTTCAAGGATTTGCAGGATTTTTTTCCCAGTCTCTGCAAATGCATGAATAGGATTTTATGGACAGTATAAGCAAAGCTCATCAATAACTGGAGCTGGTCTACATGAAAAGCACAATCATTTGCCTTGCTACATCACATGCAGCTGTCCTTACTTATTCTTCTATACTGTGGTCCATTTGTAATGCTGCACATATCTATTACTTTTTTCTATTAATTTCTATATTGTCCTGTTTTGTCCTGCACTGCCTTGACTTGTATTGTACTACTGTCTGTCCTGCCTGGTCTTGATGTTTATCCTATGCATCAATAGGATAAACTGGCTGAGAGCTACATACCCTGCAACTGAAGCACAAGAATTTCACTGTGCTTCTCGGAAAACATGCGGCAATAAAACTTGGAACATTTTAAATGAAAACAAATGACACATAGCTCTTTAGCCTGTGCCTCCTATGTGAAAATAGCACTAGTGATTGGACCTTCTCAAAATAAAACGCTTGAAACGCCAAATCAACTTGCACAAACATGCCCGAGCATGTTCTAGTTTAAATCCTGACAGTTATGAGATGCTGACCAAACGCAAACTGATTTCTAAAAGTTTTACTTACATGGATAATCAAACTCTCGCTTACATAAATACTACTGTGGGTTTCTTTTAGCATTTTGGAGACTTCTGTCCCCAGTCAATCAAATTATACTGAAAGTTCAAACACTTGTCGAAGAATCAATATAAATCTTGTCTAATCAGTTTAGCAATGGTAACATCACCAGCTTTACCCACACCAGTTTACCCAGTCTTGAAAGCAGCAAAAAACGTTTCTCTTTGGTTTGATCCAGCAGTAGATAGAACAATATCAATAAAAGCATGATCTGTCCAAGGAGAAGATGAAGAATCAACAGAGATCACAGAAGTAATTAATGAGTCTGATACAAGCCGGATAATTCAAGTCAATACCGGAATTCTGTGAAAGGTCAGATTTTAACCAAGTAAATAAAGTTGTAGGATTCAAAAACCTTTAAGCATCAATGAGACTGAGAGACTGACAAAAGTTACTTAGGACTGGATTAATACTGGATTAATAGTCTGTGTCCCTCCTGGGTGGAACCCTATCAGCATTGAGATCAGGTGCCTCATTAAAGTTACCACCCACAATAACAAAAGATGAGGGATATTTAATCTTCAAACCAGTTATTAGTGATATTTCAGCTCGTAATGAGATATTTTCAAATGATTTGTTAAAACCGTATAATCATGATTAAAAAAAAGAACATGTTGAAATACAATAACAGATGCTATCCACCTACTGCTCATAGAGGAAAAGGTCTCTAATATTTGTTTCCAGAAAAAACTAGTAAATAAGATCATAACCCCACAAGCAGAATTGGAACCATGACTAAATAAAATGCTCCTCCCCTCTGATTATGCAAGAGCCTTTTGTCCATCCTGGATGAATGTGTTTCTCTTAAAAAACATATGGTATCTCTTGTGATATCTCAAAAAGAGAAATAAAGCTTTTCTTTTTGTTATGTCATATAATCCCCAGATATTAAAACATGAAGCTGTTGTGCAGCATAGCTTTAAAACAGAGTGGTGCTTGAAATATGTTGTTGAACTCATCTTTGTCGAGGCTATTGGTTTCTTCCTGATTCTAGGAGCTGCAGGTCATTGGGTGGCCGAGAGGCCAGTCAATAGGGGTGGGGGGGGGGGCATTAGTCCCCATGTTATGAGGCGGGTTAGCTGGAATGGCTTGCCATTCAGCAGAAACTGTACGGGTAGGCCAGTATGTGGGCTCATTTTGTTAAGATGGCTGAGAGCTACATACAGTATTGGCTTTGTCTAAATTCAAGGGCTGCATTCCTCTAAGGCTACATTCGAAGGCGGAATGTGTCACAGCGGTGTGACAAGGCTGGCCCATTCTGAAGGCTCCCTCAAATGCGGACTAGAAATGCATCCTTCTTTTGCCAAGTCACAAAGGATCCAGCCGATGGATTCTTTGCAGCCCAGTGTATCCCAAGATTCATTGTGCAGATGTAAAGTGGGTGTGTCCCAGCTAGGCGACTGGAGCTGCGCTTCGTGACTCAAGGGTTAGGGTGGGAACGGCTGGTGAGACAAATAGGAAATTATCCGTAGGCCAGACCATCCCATTTGTGCTCTGTTCGATCTTCGAGGAATGCAGCCTACAAAGGCTATTCCTTTGCAGACCATGTCCTTCGAAGGATGCAGCCCCTGAATTTGGACACAGACATTGAATGCTGAGAATCAGGAATGTGTATGTGCTGTATTCCACAGGTGAAAACTGGTGACATCACAGATGTCATACTTACAGGGGTAGTTTTTGTGCTATTTTTGAGCATTTTAGACTAAAGGCTTATGACAGATATCAATGTTTTGACCCTTGGCACAGTGGTTAGTGCTGCAAGAAGGTCTTGGGTTCAGTCCCGGGTCCTATCTGTATGGAGTTTGCACGCTCTCTCCGTGTTCATGTGGGTTTTCGCCGGGGGCTCTGGTTTCCTCCCATGGTCCAGAAGCGTGCCGGATAGGTTGATTGGTAAGTCTACATTGGCCCTGTAGTGTGTTGGCGACTGCCCAAGGTTGGTTCCCACCCATGCCCATTGTTACTGGGATAGACTCTGGTCCCCCCCATGACCCCAGCTGGGATTATGCAGTTTCAGAAAATGGATGGATGGACCCTTACTGTCATGACGCATGGGGCACGGACTGGGGAAACAGGAGCAGGATTTACTGTAAAGAATCGGGTGAACTTGGGGTTTTATCAAGATATAGACAGGCAGGAACAAACAACGACTTCACAACGTTAATGACCGGACTCATGCAAAACACACAGTCACGTACTTAAATACTCCAGACTAATTAACACAACTTGAAACAGGTGATGACATGGAGATTCCACACGAGGTAGTGAGGGGGGTGTGGTACACAGGAGGATCGGCACGAGCAGGGTATGACACTTATGGAGATACGAATGCTGAATGCAGAGATCAGCATATTGAGTGGATCTATTGCGGGCGGGGCAGGCTTAATATATGACTGAAATGATATCATGGCTTTGTGTGTGGAATTGGCATGTTCTCCCTGTGTTTGTCTTCCAAGTTCACAGTCCAAAAGATAGTGAACTGCTATCTTTGAATTGCCGTAGTGTGCGAGCATGTGTGTTCCCTGTGACGGCCTGGCATCCCAGCCATGGTGCTCCTCTCGCCCTGTCCTTCCTGGATGGGTCTCGTCAGCTGCTGAAAGGTGGCCAGCACCCCATGCAAACCAAATGGGAGAGTGCAGCATCGGCAAAAAGTGAACGGAGTGCAGAAGGTCACGTTTTCCTTGGGATTTAGGGCCGGCTAATCTGCCAGTAGCCCTTGGTTGAATCCAGTGGCCGGAAAAAACTGAGCCAAACCAGCATATCCAACAATCTCGGTCCAGGAGACAGGATAAGCATTGGTTTTGGATGCTTCGTTCATCTCTGTATGATACAGACTAGATTTTACTGCCTGCTTTAATTTGCATGTGCTTCTTTTATAATACATAACATTTCTACATACATAACATCCCATAATGCTCTCCATGGTGCACACACAAGTGAGAGCAAAATTTGGGTCAGAGCAAAGGGTCAGCCAGCCTCAAGTCAAGGCCCCAAGGGTGATATGATTACTCTGCAGGATGGGATTTAAATGCATGACCTTGTGGATACAGGCATGGATCCCAAACCTGCTGAGCTACACATGACCCTCCTTTTTCTTTTTCTGTCTACAGTAAGTAGACTGTATGACTGGGATCTTCCTCCCAATAGTGCCTATATATAGAGACTGTTCCCCTTCGTTCCAACAGACTTCAAAATTTACCTTCCCCATATGCCATTTGACCTTAAATGGCCCATGTTAATGTACTTGTAATTCATGTATTGACATAGGCTGTAAAATGATAATTGACAGTCTCCCAATGCAAAGATTTAATAGTAATGTTTAATCAGTAGGATGTTTCTGGAAACCTCCACATAGTCAATCATCCATCTTCTAGCACTTACTGTATGCTGATCGGGGTCACACAGGTGAGCAACATCAGGCACAGGGCTGGGGTATACCCTGGGCAGGAAGCCAGTCCATCACAGGGCGCACACCCTGTGGGAAATTCAGAGATTCAAATTAGAACTGTATGTCTTTGGACTGCAGGTAAAATCCTGCATCACACAGGGGGAAATTCCACACAAACAGAGTAGCGGCAGGATTCAAACAGCTCTGGAGCCTCGGTCCTGTAGAATTGATCAATTAATCCCATTATTAATATCAATCTGTACAAACTTTCGCAAAGAGACTGCATAGCTAATTTGCTTGACGGAATACGCACACTTCAACTCACTTTTGTTCATAATTTCTTAATTTGTAAAATTATTTTGGTGTCATATGATCTTTAGCCACTTAATATTTTCTGAGACAGAACTAACAGGAGAATAGAGCTTCACATGGAGACTGAAGAACAAAGGTACCTGTGAAATTTAGACTATACTAAAAATGAAAAGAAAAAAAAACAGCCTGTTTCAGATACCTTTCTGAACCCATGAATCCATCCTAACACTAACCCAAAACTCTACACAACACTTTCAGTTTCATTCGGTAACGTCTTTCATAAGTTCCATGGGAGTCTCTTTCCAGATTTTGAAAACACTTGCATTACAGCTACAAACTGATATATTGTTGAGATCAGGATGAATTGGGTTCAGTATTTCAAGAAATTTTCAGTAGCAATTCTTTAAATCATGAGGTATCTTTGAGAAATTTCTTGCTGTTAAGTGACATGTTACGAAGTGCGATTTCAGTTATATGATTACAGGCTATATCAAAAACAAAAACTTGATTAAAAATGCACATGGCATTACTAGAATGTCATTTGTAACATCAAAGTGTGAGAATGCCAGCTCGCTCGGTGAATTAACTGCACCTGGCGCTGCCCCCTTTAAAAGCCCGGGCCATCTCTCTCTTGGTGCAAGGTATTGTTCATCCATGTGATGATGTACTAAGCGTTTCTTGTTTGTGTTTCGTGTAGCCCCGCCCTGCCCCAGCCCGACCCGACCTGCCTGCCGTGTTCCCATCTGCTCCTATTTACCGGGATCCCCCTGTTCTCTCTACTCCCATCCATCCATCTCCTGTGTAGGACTGACTTCCCTGGTTACCCAACCTTCCACTCCGTGTCCCACTACATCTCCGCCTCTCAATTCTGCTTCTGTTTACCCTGGTTCTAGTAAAACTACCTGCTTGCACGGCACCTGGATCTCTCCCAAGTTTTCTGTCATGGCACAAAGAAATATAATTACTATGATTTTGTGTCAATCCACTCAGATTATTTCGGTTTCAGAATACTTCTGAAATCAAAGTACTTGTATAACTAACAGTCTTAAGACTCCCTTAATTTTTACATCTATTATTTATGGAAAGTATTGCTACATGATGATCCATTTTTTTTACTGACGCACGCTTATCTAAATGTGCCATTCATGCTCCTCTTAATTTGTTGAACATACAAGGACTTCTTCAAAAATGTGTTTGGAAGGAAACATATGTACAACAAAGTATAATACTGTGGAGTTATTTGCTTATTTGAACCATGCTGTTTTTGCTGGCTCTATGTTTTATTTTTAGGGGGGTGCAATGCTAGGTTTGAGGTCTCCATTAGATACTCCACCCCACTGATGGGGGACACCACTGACCAAAGCAGCCTTGAACATTGCTTTATCCCTCCTCTCTTCTTGCTATCCTGGTATATTTCCCCCTTAAGCACGAGGACACAGTCTTCCTCCAGCGTAACCTGGCGAGCCGCAGTGCTTCCAATTCCAAACAGATGTCCCAGAATTTGAGAATCAATATTTGCGGCTAATCTCCAAAGGCAAACAGCAATTCTCGCCTCAGCTGCGTTCTGAGCGCGGGGCCGGGCACACAACATCGCAGCTAAATGGGGAACTTCTGCTTTCTGAATCCACTCAAGCTAATGTCTGTTCCGGTCTGTTCTGTTCTAAAGGTGGTTATTAATGGTACACAGTAAAAATCATAATGTTAAAGCAATTGTGACTCAGTGGGTAGCACTGTATGTGAAACCTTGGTGTAATACAAGACTGGGCACTTTACAGTCAGCAAATGAGTCTTAATAATTTTATTTAATGCCAGGAATTACTATTTAATGCTATCTTTGAAAAACAAATAAAATAGCCTAATTTGTTTCCTTTTTCATAGGGCATATCTACAGTACTAATTGCAATGTTTCTTTTTTGTGTCCAGTAGAATGAATTCTCTTGAAAATCCTATTCCTGTTCCAATTAGTTAAGGCAAAATTATTTTTCGGGTGGAAAGTAGGAAATAAGATATAGTCTTATAATAAATTGGCATGCTTGCTGTGAGGACTATAGGTTTCTTAATAGCTGCCTTCTGTCTCTCCCCATCTGTGCTGTATAGCTCACTCAGAATGCAGCTGTATATCTGAATTTTACTGGGTTACGCACCTATTCTCTCTGAGAAGGCCAGGGGGTGTTACCTTGGGAGGCAAGCCTGGTGACTGGGGTTATAGTGCTTCATTCCTCATCTGTAACTAAACATGAAATGATGTGTTATACCTCACCCTAAGTAAATCTGACCACAATGCCAACAAAGATTATAATATTTAGCTAGTTAGCCAATAATTGTGGTATTTGGTTATTCATTGCCTTCAGAAGGGTGTACCTATGGTCCGTGGGATTGCTTTTGTTCCATATTCTGCACACAATTGCCAGAACATAATGCTTGAAAATCTGCCCTGCAACAGTTCCCCTAATCTGTCAAGGGACTTGCTCTCCTGTCACATCTGATCCAGGTGCTAAAACTCTGACCAACCGTATGTCGGTTATTTTTTCAGAACTGGCGTGAGATCAATACTCTTGTGTCCCGTCACCCTGAATTGAATTCATTCTGTTTACTCTCTGCAGCTGACAGTGGTCAACCCTCAGCTCAAGCCTACTGATGCACTGCCGCTTTTCCTTCTCTCACCATCCATCTTCTTCACGTTATAAGATGAAATCAAATTGATCTGATTCCCAACGAGATGTGGTTGCTCCGTATGCAGCTGGGAACTGTGTGATGGGCGGTGGCCAATGAACGGGAGATAATCCAGAACCCCACTGGGTCAGATCATTTGTCAGTTTTATTGCTTTCCTGTCTCCTAGTTTTCTACATTCGCTCCCCATCCCACAATGTCCCCCTCTGCCATGCTACCCCTGTGGTAAACCACAAGTGATTTACAACTCAATTTAACACAGTCTTATGAGCACAGGTGTGAAGAAACTTGGGGAGGAGCATTTGTCCTTTCTCCTTTGACTCCCAACACTTAAAGTCACAGGGACACCCCGGAAAATGTTCTCCTTCAATTATGTATTTTATCTTTCTCATTTCTACACAGGTTCACTGTTCCCCTTTTTATGGCCTGGTAGGAACGGGACCTGACGTTAAATAGAAGGAGCCACAGAAGAGAAGAATTCAAAACCCAGAATCGGCACTTTTAAAGGGCACAGCATGAGTGACTTTGGGTTGTCTCTTTTTGGCATGATCGTCGCTTTTTGTGAGCGAATGTCACCTGCATACATTTTCGAGGAAATTTTTCTCAAAACTGTCTACTTATCTTAGGGTAGATGCTGCATGTCACTCTGCTGGCTTTAGCCCAAGGGCAGGGATGACAGGGCTATTGCACTGGACACTGATCCAAGGAATCATTTCACGGTAACTGGAAAAAAAGACATTTCCGTCCTAATGTTATTCATATAACTAAGACTCTTTCTAAAATGAGTTCAACTGAAGAGCAGTCTCAGTTGAGTCTTGTTGCATATTCCACACATGTTTATTAATCAACCCGGTCTCTGTTCTGTCAGTTCTGCTAATCTATGATGTTCACCTGACACCTGCTTTCCTCTGCACAGGGTGTCCCTCTTTCAGTCAAATTTGGAGATGCACTTGGTGCAGTATAAGATGTGTGACCTTACTAGGCATTAATTCTTATTGAAGGAACCTTCAGCTCCTCAGTTCTCTTCTAGGAATATGTAAACCAGGGGTACTTTATATTGAAGGCCATAAAATATATAGGGTTTAACATATGTCCTAATAACTGCACATTTTTTGTTGTAAAATACGTTTCACTGAAAAGTAACTTGAAGACAGACTGTGGGCCACTGGGAAGCAGAGCTATAGTGCAGGGACGGGTGGGAGTTATTCTTCTGCGTTACCATGGAACGCCCCCAGGTAAGCCAATTAATGAAACCCAGCTGGCCTCGATTGCACTAATTGCCTGTTGTGGGTTTTACAGTGTCAAAAAGGCTGCTTGGTGGGGGTTGTGCTTGAAGTGTTGGAGGTGAAATGATTAAATGTGGCAATCAAATGATGATGTTTTGGATTATGCTTTCTGTGGCTTTTCAGTTATAGAGGATTTTGGTTAGTGTTTGCAATACAACTTTAAAAATGGCTTGGCCCAATATCGTATGGGGTATTTTTGCTTATATTAACATCTCTTTATTTGGTCAATCATGGTGCCCTGCACATGTGTCAGACCCTCGTGGCAGGCCTATGTCGTAGAGCCTGCACAGCAGTCTTGTAAGAATAACGGTCCAGTTATGTAAGTTATGATAACGTATTCCATGGAAAAAGATAGACAAGACAGATGCAATATATGTATTATAGAAATCCATATCTGAAATATAAAGTGGAAAAGAAAATTTGAGCACCTTCCCTGGTGTAGGCAATGGGCAATCAATTACTATGTAAGAAGCATCCTTTACTTTACCATCAAGTTAAGAAGTAAGTGCTAAACAAGAAGCTTCCCCCCACTCATGTGCATTCAAGCTTGTTTGACAGTAATGCAGTAGTGCTAAAATATCATAGCAGCCAACAAACCCTCCAAATAACAGCTAAAGGGCTATCAGTGTCTGACAACTATACCAAAAATAACTGTAAAAATACCAATTCAACAGAAGCTACACCACTGCTTAATGCATAATCCAGGTCTTCCTTGTGACAGGCGCAAACTGATGTGCATAGTTAGTTATCAGTTCTGCTTGAATGGAAATGGGTAGGTGAAACCTTCACTGCTGTGATTTTGTAAAAGTCTAGTGAAAGTAAAACAAGCATGTGGAATATAACAAGTGAATGTCATTTAGTTTCTACTAACCATATATATTTAAAATCATACTACAGGCAGGATTAACAAGGATCCCAATTAGGAAAAAGGTTAATAATCTTACAGCGGCACTGGCACTGACATAAGATTTTGAATACATGATTAGAAGCTTAAATATTTCACTTCATTAATTAATCAAATTATAATTTAGATGAAGCACCTGACAGGGCAGCATGGTGGTGCAGTGGTTAGCACTGTTGCCTCACACCTTCAGGACCAGAGTTTGAGTCTCTGCCATGGTTCTGTGTGTGTGGAGTTTGCATGTTGTCGTCGTGGGGTTTCCTCTGAGTACTCCGGTTTCCCCCCTCAGCCCAAAAACATGCTGTCACTAATTGGAGTTATCAAACTGCCCGATGGTGTGTGATTGTGCCCTGTGATGGGCCCCATCCTGGTTTGCTCCTTGCCTGGTGCCCATAGGCTCCAGACTCCACGAATGAGCCCTGCTGCATGCTATTTTTCTAATCATTATATTCCTTTCCATGACACATGCATTTCCTGACCATGCTGACTGAATGGGACCAGCCTAAATAATCTCATTTCCATTGTTATTTGCAAAGTCATTCCAAACACAATGAATCATGTATGGATATATTTTGGGGAAATGGCAAATGACAGGCAAATGGCAGGACCAGCGTTACCAGTGTGTTGAACCCCTCCTTTATTGTAGAGGAGACTTGTTGTCTGAAAAGGAAAATTCACAGTTGGGGATTTGTCATGTTATTGATTAAGAAGGGCCTCAATCTGTTTTAATTACTCTGCTTTACGCCACTCTAATGCTAAAATTATTGATGCGAACACTTGATTGTCCAGGCAGTAGACTTTCGGCTTCTGAAAGATGCTAGGGCTGGTGTGACCCTTCCTCCTGCATTGCTTCCCACAATGTGTCCCGAAAGCCACACCCCCGTGTGCTATATATAAGAAATCCTCAGCTATGTGTTTTGCTGGACCATCTTCCCAGCAGCGTTTAGCTTTCTCTGTCTATTTGTCTTGTGCTGACCATGACAGTGACCTAGCTAGCCCATCCTCAAGAGCACGAACTTGACAGGTACATAGACACAGATATACACACTTGTAAAAATAGCACAAAACTGGTAGCAAACAAGGTTTACCGCAATGTATAGGTCAGTCCATGTACAGCAATATACCGGATGCACTAGAATCCAAATGCATATCTTCCATTATGATTTTCTCTTCTATAGTTAGTAAACAAATTTAAAATTGTCATCAGTTTTACATAACACAGTATAAAAATATTTATATTAATACTGTAACATATTTTTTATTATACAAAATGTTATCAGGGTTTTAATATAACTTTTGTAATGTTCAGACTATGGGCGTCGTTAGGTCCGATCAGTAGGGCCTATGGCCCAGAGTATTTTAAGCCAAGCCCAGAGTATTTTAGCCCTGATGTCAATCTTCCTTCAAAAACAAAAAACAAAAAAAAATCAAGCCCCAGGTAAACTTGACTTGCACTGATCTTTTCAATAGCTAGAAACTCCCCAGGGTCATATTGAGCATGCAATAAAATGTCCATGCTACAGTCTCAAAATGAAGGTAAGTGGGCTTTTTGTTTCAACATAAAAATCCCTTGCAATGAAACTGCAGTGTAGTAATAATACAATACACTGTCACAAGTAATGTGCTAGATAACAATACCTTTTTAATGGGTTTTGAGTCTTTCAGAGGGCTTAGGTTAACTCAAGCATCGCTGCACTACATGAGTATATTTCTGGGATATGTGGCCTGGCCTTCAGTAGAACTTACTTTGTAAGGAGGGAGTATCAGTAGCGTGGCAGATACTCAAAAATTTACTCAAAATCTGTCGTATTTTTCTATATTGTTTTTTATATTTCCTATTCCTATTTTGATGCTCATCAAAACGTGAATTGCGAACTGACATTTCCACGGGTTCAGCGAGGGTTGAGAGTGCCTGTTACCTGGCACAGAAATAGAAATCTAAAATAAAATTTAAATAACACTGATATTAAACAAAAGTAGCAATACAGAATCAAATAACATGGAGAACTTGTTTAAAATATTACATTGTCAATATCCTTCAAGTTCAAGTAACACCAAAAGAATAAAATTAAGGAGTTGTCACAATCAGCAGTGATTTCACTCCAACATTACTGAACAGGATACACCAATAAACTGTCAAAGTATATGTATACAGTGTGTATATATATTGTGTGTGTGCGTGTGTGTGTATCATCATGGCCATACATTTGAGGAGTCACACTTTGAGGGAACATTAATATGTAGTAGTACATGCTTACTTAATGCATTAGTTAACCAGTAACTAAACATCAGATACTGATCCCATGCTTGTTCATCATTAATCAATCATGACAGCTCATTTATTTCATTCAGGCACTATATTACTTAATAGTTAACTAATTAGCTAATAATGGTAAGACTTCACTTGAAGGGGCAAAAATGACAACTCATTTACTACTCAAGAACAAACCATGAACTAATATAGGTTACCACATGAAATACGTGGTGTCATAATTGATTAGGAGTGAACATGGATCAGTACTTAACAAGTACTTTAATGGTTAATTGATGCATTAAGTAAGCATGTACTTAGCAAACATCCATGTTCTCAAGTAAAGCGTTATCATTTTGAGGAATTACAGCAATTTTCAGCGGTCGCATTATGGCAGAGATCCTGGTGTACAAGGATATGACACAGGCCTTGATAGGCATCCTATGATGGGGGAAAGTCAGGTAATCAACTAATTCATTAATGTTAGCTGCACCTTATTTGTATCCATTATGTAAGACAGGGTTTTGCTTTCTTACTCAGAAAGTACCTGATATATATATATATATATTAGTGCTGTCAAACTATTAAAAATTTTAATCAGATTAATCACAGGGGTGCTGTGGATTAATTTAGATTAATCACGATTAAATATCATTCATTTTTAATCTACTGTATGTATATATATATATATATATATATATATATATAGAGAGAGAGAGAGAGAGAGAACTTGTATGTATATGTTTTTAATCCACTTCTTTATTGGATTTGGTTTTGCATTAAGGTTATGTTTTTTTCTGTTTGATATGTTTTTGATTTGTGAGTCACAGTCAAATTGTACAGCATTTTGCTCAGCTGGGACTGTATACATTAATACTTCCTTACCATGACTAATCCCCTTGCTTCTTTCCCTTTTGGTCTTCCCTGCTGCATTCATTAATTCATCCTTACTTTTTCTCCAAATCATCTTATTGTTGTTTCCTCTTGTCCACAGTTGTTTATTTTCCTGTTGGAGCAAGACTTATTCATAATAAATTTATATAATAATTGTAATTATAATTCATATAATAAAACTAATTATCTGTAACTGCTTTGCATACTGTCTGGCTTATGCTATTTGCCTGTGAACACTGATGAATCTAGCAAAACTCAAGAAAATGAGATCGCTGTGGTTTCTGAGGCAATGAGGGATGCAGTCAAGTCAAGTCAAGTCCAGTCAAGCAACAGGCAAAGAAATTGTGGCCTTTAGGAAAGTGTTTCAAGCATTATTTTAATCTGCATGTGAGAGAGTCCTTAGAGTATCATTAATAAGGTCATCAGGAGCCTAACTCATCAGGGCATATGAAACCCTGATGCAGATTCCCAAAAATGATCTGGCACTCCTCCTTCCTGTGGAATAGCCCCATTGCGCTGAGCACAGAATCCATAGTTAACCAGCCATCCTGAACGAAAATATTAAAAAAAATAGTGGAGAGGGACTCCACTACTTGCATTCTGAACCCAGAATGCAAAGTGAAACCTGCAACAGAGCCTGAAGCAGGGCTAGTGGGAAGACCCAGAGCTCTGTTGTGGAGGATCATGCAGACATATCACCATAATAACATGTGAGAGAAGCTCCTTACCAACCAACCAAGCTTTTTGGCTGGGTAACCCTGTGGATTCACGCTCCAAGGCCAACATGTAGCTTGACTCATTGTGTTTTCATACTCCCCCTGTAAGCTTGAGTTTCCTCCCATGGTTCACAGACATTTCTTATTCATAAAATGCCAGTATGGTGTAACTGTATGCCCTGTAAGGGACTGATGTCCTATTCATAGTATTCCTGTTCCTTGTGCCATACAATTCCTGGGGTAAGCCCCAGTTTTAGAGTTGTTCTGCACTGGAAAAGTGGTGAGTTTCATTTGCTCCACCTTATGAGCTTCTCTTTCAGCTACAGTATCCAGCCCAAGCTACACATTGCATAGTGTGTGTGTGTGTGTTTATATACTGTATATACCAGGGTTGCCCAAGTGATCTCACCACTGGACCTCTGAGCAAGGCCCTTAACCTCAATTGCTCCAGGGACTGGCTGGCCCTGCTTTTTCAAATATACATTACTTTGGATCTGCTAAATAAACCATCTGATAAATAAATTAATATAAACGTTGTATGCAGCATGAATATATACATATATCTTAGAAACGTTTTTTCCGGACTTGTACTTTGTTGCAACATTTACTTTCACTTTCGTACATTTATGAGTCAAAAAACTACTTTTTATTCCGATACATTACTATACATGACCATCGTTACTCACCCAAAGAAAAAAATATATTATCGCATGCTGCGCGCCTGAGTAGGGCTGTACGATTCTGGGTAAAATGTAACTCACGATTTTCCCACTCAGCAGAGTGATCGCGATTTTCTCTCAGGACACTTGAGCAATATATTTCATTATTATTATTATTTTGGATGTTCGCATGTAACCTGACAATCCAAGGGGTGTGCATTGTACCCTAGAATCCACTGATCAAAGCACACTTTACTAGATGTGCCTATCTTGTCTAGTGAACATCATTTGGTGTAATGTCTGTACTTTTACTGAAGTATGGAAATTAAGTACATTTTCCTCATTAGCCCTAAAATATACAGAGACAGAGACACACACATAATTTTATATATTTATATTGGAGCTATTTGCCTCAGACTCAGCTAGTTTGCTATAGAAACCACATAAAGATAGATCTCTTAGTGTCATCTTCAGATCGCTAGGCTACAAAGTCTGATGCCCCAGTTTAAAGTTTATTAGAGGAATGACTGACATGGGAAACATGTTTTTCCCATTAGGTAGTAGGAGTGAGACCAGGGGATGTTACAGCAGATCAGGTAAGTTTCATAATGCGAAGAAAATACTTGACTTACTTGCCACTGATGAGTCAGAAGCCTCACGACCATTAAACTTGTGTTGAATAAGTGAAAAGACCATCATTTAAGATATTACAATGTTTTAAAACAAGATCAGCCAAGTAACAATGATTTCCTGGCTATCCCCTCCATCAGCTTCCCTGTGAGATGCTGCTGACCGAACTGTTTGATTTTAACTAAGAATTCTGGGATTCTGTGTAACATAATTCTGTGTAACATAATGACCAAAGATCTCGTGCGTTCGTAATCAGGAAGGAATTATATTCATTTCTATTAAAAATCTTCAATAACGCCCTATTGTTAATGCACAATTAAAATATATTGATATAAACGGTATTGTGTCATACTGTATCTCATTTTGAAAAAATATTGCCATAAAAATTTAATATAGGCCACCATCCAACCCTAGATTAGCAATGTTGTATTTTTTTGTGCTTTTCAAAAAAACTGCTCTATAGACCCTGGCTTTTGTAGCAGCCTACATTCCACATGGCATCAAAAGTTACATTATACTTTTTCATTTTTTGTTATTGTTAACTAAATGCTGGCCTGTCTTTGACTTTTATTTTACTCCTTCTGTTTGAATTGGGTTGAAAATATTAATCATATACATCACTGAAAATGTTCCAGATTCATTCAAAAGTATTGCATCATGGATTGTGGGCTCAACACTATAATAAAAAGCCACTCTCTGAAATATTAAATAGTCCATTTTACTGTTACATGGGTTTTCATCCAGTCAAACAGTGATGTCCATTGGCTATCGGTAGGCTGGTATTCATGCTGTACACAGTATTCTGTTATGTTTTGGAGAAATCTCTCACTTTCTTTGCTCGAATTAACTGCCACTGAATTTCATTAGAGTCCAAACAGACAGGGTTTACCGCCGCTGCTCACATGAAAGGACATGTGTGTTGAACTGCCTGTGCCTATCAATTCCTCTTCCATTCATGGAAAACGGAAAACCCATCTCTCAGCATCTCTGCGGAATTTCATGATGGACGCTGCATTACTCTGAGTTGTTTTTTCCTCCCCTCCCTCCAAGGCACACAAACTTTTCGATGTTTTTCCTTCCTTGGTGTATATGCTTGTCTCTTGATTCCACAAGGATAATGATAGTTTGATTATCGCCGTCTATCACGAGGCCAAATGGTCTTTGTTTTCGAGCTCAGTGAGCCAAAGACTGACAGACAGCCTGATGTGTGTGATTAAACTGGTATGATAGGCTAACACTTTGCAGTGAAACACGTGAAGGCAGCATGTCACAGTGACGTGCCTCGTGCCGTACAGACAGGCAGGCACAGTAGACAGTAATTAAGCAGGATGAGTCGATGTGTTCTGAGCCAGTGAGCACCAGCAGCTCGCATGACGTGTGGTGATGCATGATCCCACTCAGAGACATAGACGTGTCTCCAGACGCCTGGTGGAATTAGCAATACTGAAGAGGAGGTGAGGAGGGCCACTGATGCACCATGGACAGTATGGCACTGCCTCCTCACTGCCAAACTGTACTAACTTTTTTAATTTTGTATTTGCATGCAAGGCTGCTACTGGACATTCTGGGCCCCATCAAAGCATATCAGATTGGGTCCCCAACCCAGAATAATTCAATAATATTCCAAATTTTTGGGCCCCTGTTATATTCCACTCCTTTACGGCACCCCCCCCTTTACAAATCTGGATGTTTAAATCTGGGTAAGGTGATGTACTGCTCCACCCATTCGCCCGTCTTTTAACTGCTTATCCAAGGCAGTGACATGGTGCAATCTGGAGCCTGTCTCAGGATGCACTGGGCACATGACAAGGGGAACCTTGGATGGGATGCCAGTGGTTTGCATTTAAATCTCAACGTTTTTGTATTTTGAATAATCAGTTCTTGTTCTTTAAAATGTATTATTAAAGAAGAACATCAAGCGTATTAATTAAGATTAGAATGAGCCCCTGATTGAATGTAAAATATTATAAGGTAATTAATACTACTTGGAGGCTGTGATGGAAACTCAGCCTATAGGATTTGGCTTAATTAGTGAATCGACGGCCAGCCACTGAAGGCAGAAGCAGGCAGCTTGTGTGCTCCGTGGAGGAAGCCTCAGTGTGGTCATTCTTTGAATACCATGTCAGAACACCTGACTGATGTGTGCATGAACAGCAATTTTATCAGATGGCTAATAGACTTTCTCAGTGTGTGAACACAGGGGCACTAAGTGCTGACGTCGTGCTCAGCAGCTCTGTGCAGCCATTGACTTCTGAAGCTTCTGGACACCAATACGTGTGTGTTGTGAGTCACAGTCCAGTAAAGCTTCTCATTACGCTTGGTAAATATGGGCTTTTTAAGCAAAAACCTGGTTTTCAGCTTTTATTCTCCGATGGCTTCTGGCCTCCCATAGTCTTAATGTTCCCCTTATTTTGCTGAGAGAAGCAATTCAAGTCACTGACTCTTATGTGCTGTTGACATGTCTGATATTATTTTTAAACGTGCATCTTTCTTTTTTATTTTTAAACCAGTTGTACCATGTCATTGACATTTCAGGAGACTAGGGTTTCCTGAAGTAAAAAAAAAAATCACTGCATATGGCTAATAATTGACATCATCTTCTGTATCTTGCAGTATGTTATTTACTGTTGCAATAAATAAGGTGTCTACCTACAGTACATCTTAATCTCTGCTCAGTGGAATGTTTCTTTATAAAGACTTGAATGGTAACTGTTAAACTTTGCATGACACAGGGATGACACAAAATCCGCATGACACAGCGATATTGAGAAAGAAATGGTATCCCTTTATTTGTGGAAGCGAGTGGAGATTGGTTTTAAAAAGAAGCAGCAGAATGGAATGGAAACAAAATATATGTGTTTTGGTGATAGGGGAAAGGGAAATGCCAAAAAAAATCAACAAAATGCTGCAACAGAGTGCAGAGTTGGGCTTTGGGGTTTGTTGAACCCCAAGTATGAAAGATGTATAAAATAGTATAGGAAAATGTATAGGAATAGTCTTCCTGCTAGTGTAGCGGAAGCTAAAACCATGGGTTCCTATCAGAGCTAGATAAGATTTTAACAACTCTGAGCTATTAGTTAAGTTCTCCCCAAACGAGCTTGATGGGCCGAATGGCCTCCTCTCGTTTGTAAATTTCTTATGTTCTTATGTACTTAATTTTAAATAGCAATAATATTCACTGGTAACTGTTTGAACATTAATCAGCTTAATAGGAAGCTAAAAACAATAAAAAACACTTAGATGTAGTACACAGGCTTGGATGTAATGAACTTTCTGCTTTGACCTTTATTTTGTTACTCTGTACTTTCCCAGAACTGCAGAAGTGTATCCATTTCACTATACCGTGTAATGTAATTGCTTTTGTCTCCCTTAATTTTACCCTAGTTCATTCATTATAATTTCCCATAACGTTCCTGTAATGAGCTTTAGTCGATTCTTCAAAAAATACCAGATGTAATGTGACTCTTGCATTGCTCAAGGCTATCATAAGAAGGAATATGACCAGCTACACAGTTATGCTACTTCAAGAGCTCCTGAGGACAATGTCCTGGAAATAGACCAACAAATGGTCTGCTTGAGTTTGGGTAAATAGTTATTGCATAGTTTGTGTCATCGTCCTGTTGTAGGATGACTTTGGCTCCAATTAAGCACCATCCACAGGGTATGGCATGGCATTGCAAAATGGAGGAATAGCCTTCCTTCTTCAAGATCTCTTTTACCTTGTACAAATCTCCCACTTTACCATCACCAAAGCAGCCCCAGACCATGTCATTGCCTCAGATGTTGACAAGCACTCCTCCAGTGTCTTTTCATTTGATCTGCGTCTCACAAACGTTCTTCTTTGTGATCTGAACACCTCAATCTTAGATTTGTCCATCCATAGCATATTTTCCAACCTTCCTCTGTCCAGTGTCTCTGTTCATTTGCCAATCTCAGTCTTTTCTTTTTATTGGCCATTCTGAGATACAGCTTTTTCTCTGCAATTCTGCCTAGAAGGCCAGCATCCCAGAGTTGCCTCTTCACTGTTAATGTTGAGACTGGTCTTTTGTGGGTACTATTTAATGAAACTGCCAGTTGAAGACCTACGAGTCTCAGACTACACACTCTAATATATTTATCCTCTCCCTCACTTGCACTCTTCTTTCTGTTGTGGTTAGAGCCAGTTTGCGCTGGTCTGTTAAGGGAGTAGTACACAGCATTGTACGAGATCTTCAGTTTCCTAGAAATTGCTGTCATGGAATAGCCTTCATTTCTCAGAACAAGAATAGACTGATGAGTTTCAGAAGAAGGTTCTTTGTTTCTAACCATTTTGAACTTGAAATCAAACCCACAATTGTACAGTAGATGCTCCAGATACTCAACTAGTCCAAAGAAAGGCAGTTTTATTGCTTCTTTAATCAGCATAACAATTTTTATCTGTGCTAACATAATTGCAAAAGGATTTTCTAATGATTAATTAACCTTTTAAAATGATAAACTTGCATTAGCAAACACAACATGCCACTGGAACACAGGACTAATTGTTGCTGATAATGGGCCTCTGTACACTTCCATTAAAAAACAGCCTTTTCCAGCTATGATAGTCATTTACAACATTAACAGTGTTTACACAGTATTTCTGATCAATCTGATGTTATTTTAATGGATAAAAAACCTTGTTTTCCAAAAGCAAGGAAATTTATAAGTGATCCCAAACTTTTGAACGGTCGTGTATGTCATCCAAATCATTTTCAGTATTGTTTTTAGCTTATGCATTGTCTGTGACTTTCTGCAATCTTTCAGCAAGCTCCAAAAATATTCCTCTTTAATTGTTCAGGGCCAATTCACGAATAAACAAAACCGCAAGTGTTAAATCCACAAACGCAAAGGGGTTACTTTATTGACAGTACAGCTTCTTGTTAATAAGGTTAGCTGTGGCTCTCAAAGAAGCTTATTAAATTCAGAATCAAAAAGTCACGTCTTTTTTCTTTCTGCCTTGTGTTTCTATCTTCAGCGCACCACTGTACTGCAGTGCAAAACATTTGCAATACATCTGTATCGTTTAGGTTTATACTTATTAGTCCATAGATATATTCTATCTTTAGTGCTTTAAACGGACAAAGTGCACTTATGAGTGCAAGATACATCATACAGATGCCCTGGGACACATCATCAGTGATGTTACCTGGGGTCATAGGGTGTTTTGGGTCTTTCAACATCACACACCCTCGTCCAGGCGACCCAGCCAGGGTTGATCAGGCCCCAACCTGTGTCCCAGCAGCGTTTATCCACGGTTCTGCCCTCTTTATCCAAAGCCACCTAGTGGCTTTCTCCGCGGCTTCAGTTGCAGACCTGATTGCCTTCCTTTTATCCTGCCCATTGATACCTAGCAGAGTGAACACTCTGCAGAGAGATCGACCACCAAAACCTCTACAGCCACCTCAAGAGGTTCACAACGAGTTCGCCAACCCTGCCTCCTCCACTCCTCCACTAGCTCCTGGTACTTACTGCGCTTCCTCTCATTGGCCTCCTCGATGCATTCTTCCCAGGGAACTGTGAGTTCAAGCATGATCAGTTGCTTGGTGGAATCTGACAGAATGGTCATGTCTGGGCGGAGCAGTGTGGTTGTTATTTTGGTTGGGAACTTCAGCTGCTTGCCAAGGTCCACTTCTAGCTTCCAATCAGTAGCAGTAGTGAGAGGACCAGTGTGTGCTCTTGGTGGTGCATAGGGCTTTTCTCTAGCTCTGTGAAACATATTATTAAATATTATTATAAGTATTGTGGGATCTCGCAAACGGTCACCCCACCTTTTTCCCCTCCATACTCTCTGCAACAGGATGTCAGATAGCATGAAGAGTTTCCAACGCAATGATTTGACAAAACCCGCCCAATCTGTCAGCACGGCTCTGGATTGATCCACACTTTATTAATCATGTAATAATGTCGCAAGAAAGGCACATGTGGGTTAAGAGTACGCATAATTAAAAGCTGCCACTTTTCGTGCCTTGTTTATTTATTTTTTTAATTTTGAGAGGCAGTCAGCATTGGCAACTGGAATGAAAAAACCAGTTGGAAAATTAAAAATGTAGTCACATTGGCGGCTGTTTTAGTCTCCATCTGGAGCCCTGTAGTGTTAGCGCAATTGGTTTGTTTTGAGCCTTGGCACTTGCCGTACTCATGGTAAAATACATCTGCTAACATTCATTATGCCTACTTGCGACGTGTCTCAATAAATTTTATTTAGGCTCTTTTTGGCATGTAAGTATGATCGGATACTACTCAATGCTACGAAAGTACATGGATTGACTGTATATTGCTTGGATATTCCAACTGTTGCTCATTCATGCAATTCATGCAGAAATGAGCTTGCCTCATTAATGCTGAGATAATGAAGTAAAATTTCAAGTATAATTATTTGACACTGATTTCTTTTAATCAATTTGATGTTTAAAAAAGAATCCATCTTCAATAGGTATGCTCTCTCTATGTATTATCACTGCCCATCTAACCAACCTGCTATGCTGCATTTCACTATGCACATAATTTGCACTATGTACATTACTTTATTTATGTATATATTGTGTTTATTGTATTGATTGTCCTTGTTTGTTTTGTATGACACCTCTAAGTAAATTCCTCAAACAAAGTACTTGCCAATAAATAAACTATTATGATCCTCACAAGTGTCACAGGCAATCAAAAAAAAAATATATAGCATGTCAATCAGGATACAAACAGTCCATTGCACTGAAGTACATATTAATGGCAATTTAGAGTCATAAAATTACTTATAACATACCTACTTTATGTGGGACAAAATCAATGCAGACATGTAGAGAAAACACATGCGCACGCGCACACACACACACACACACACACACACACACACGCACGCACACATGTAGGGTAAACATCCTTATGGGGACCGCTCATTCATTTCAATGGGAAAAATGCTAACGCTAACTATGACAACCTTAACCACCACCCTGCCCTAACCATAACCATAAGTAACCTAACAAAATACAAGAGTTTTTGCATTTTTAGTTTTTTCATAGCAGTCACCGATTTTTATAGAGGACACCGGTCCCCATAAGGGAAAAAAAAACGGATATTTATCACGTTATGGGGATATTATGTCCCCATAAGGATAGGTAAACCTGCTCGCACACACACACACACACACACACCTGAACTTATCACTGTGAAGGTGCGACGTGACAGCAGTGCCCACCGAGCCATTGGACAGCACGCTGAAGAGAATAAAAATAGGCAGGGATCATGACAGAGAGAATGTTTGCATCCTTAACCTTCCAAACGTCTAGGGCTCTCTTAGGCTGTGGCCATGCCCTAGAGTTAACCTAAAAATGAAAATATCATTTTACACAAAATAACAAACTGACTATTATTCAAAACAGGTATTGCAGGATGTCCAGAATGACAGGCACTGCATTAATGATTCGTACTTATCAGCCAGCCTGACATCAAAGTAAATGCATTCTGTGCCCGGGCACCGTAGTACGCTTTTTCACTTTCTACTATAAATGGAAGACACCTCTGTCTTTTGTCTACTGATAGCCTTTGACCAATCTAATGTATTTGACCAATGAACAAAATATGTTATGAAATAATCTATTTGACTAATATTTATGTTTGTACTAGTTAACATTTGAATTTATGATGATTGTTTGTATGGATTACCTTATATCGCTAATATTAACTTATTGATAGCTACAGTAGATAGCTAGCTAACTAGCATTATTCAGCACAGGTAGGTGAAACCACCTGCTTGGTGTACAGTATCTGCCTGGCGCACCTCCGACAGTGGCCTTCTGCCGGCTGCAGGGTCGTCAGCCGGGAGCCACCCTTCATTGATGTTTTGCTCCTTTAATCCCGGAACATCTCTGGGTGGTGGAGCAGCGATAGGGACGTCTCCCTACTGCCCCCTGCAGCTTGCCCTAAGATCCCTGCTTCTCCCATTGCTTGTCCTTCTTGCGGAGCCGGAGCCAGAGCCAGAAGCTCCCCTGCTCTGCTTCCTTGGCAATGCCTCTGATGGCTCTCGTCAGATTGGTACCTCTGATGCCCAGGGACTTGAAGAGATGCTGAGCTGATGTTCCTACATACCTTCTGCAACCAGCCTCCAGTGGGAATGTGAATACCCTCCACCTGGTTTGTGAACATGCAGCTGCCAGCTCTGCATGCTCATCCTTCTTCCTCTTGAGGCCAGTCTCCATTTCTTCCAGCCATGGAATGGTCAGCTCGACCATGATGACAGCCTTGGTGAGGGAGGACTAGAGCACTATATCAGGTCGTATGAGTGTAGGACAGGGCAAGGTCTCCTTGTCTAATAAAGTGAATCAATCTCAGAGATGGTACTAGACTGGTGCTGTTTGCTTCAAGCCTACGTGTCTCCAGAATTTCAGCCAGCTTTCGCAGGACCCGGTTGTGATGCCACCTGTACAGGCCCTGTGTTAACGCTGCCTTACAACCAGAGACAACGTGCTGCAGGCCTGGGTTCTGGGAGCAGCAGAGTTGGTAGTTCTCCTCTGTGCCATACCAGATGTTAATGTTCTGGGGGCTTGGAAGGATATCATATGTTGCCCTGATCAAAAAGCTGAGTCGGGCTTGAGGTATCCTCCACATGTCAGTCCAGGTGATTGTCCTGCTTACCACTGCCTCCCAGGTTGTCCACCTCCCTTGGTGGTGCTGGCCGGCTGCTTTGATCTTGTACAACTCCTTTTCCATCCTTACCACCTCGGAGATCACCAGGTCCGTCCTCACCTTCGCATTGGCCTTGGACCACATCCTGGGCTCCTGCCCCCAGCCGAGACCGATCCTGCCTTGTTGCGAAACCCCCACAACTTCTTGGTGCTTCAAGCGGCTGATGGCTTCTTCCACCACTTGCACTGCATCCCACCGATGTCCTGTTTGGACCTGGGTTTTGGTGTCTTGGACGATCGGATCCAGTGAGTCTCTCAGTTGGAACACAAGTCTTGCTTTCTCTTGTTTATAGTCCAGGCTGATGGATTTCAGTGGTAGTGTGACTGTGTTTCTGCCAAACAGTGCCACGTTGGAAAGGCACCAAGGAACACCAAGCCATTTGCGGATGAAATTGTTGGCTTTTACGTCCATCCGCAGTGCTGGCGAAGCTGTGATGTCACTCAAAATTCAGCACTGTGCTGCCTGGCAGTTCCCATCAATGCCCTACACTGAGGTATAGATGCAGTCGCTTGAAATTTCCCCTGTTTCCTTGATGGGACCATGGCTGGTCCCTGACAGGTCCCTGCTGGGATCTGGGTGGGACCTTGACTGTAATGAGATCCCCCTTGGTGATGTCATGAACAAGGGGGCCGGCATGATCCGCCCCTAAACCTTTTCTGTGTATAACACTTGCAGTGATTTACCTATCCACCAGGAGGAGCAGTGATAAATTAAGCTGCAGTGAGTTTCCCTGTTATCAGGTAACTGTAACTCATTAGTGTATTTTATTTTAGAGTTTTTTAAATTTAATTCACTTCTTTTTTTTGGTGAGACTGACCCAGGATGTGTGCAACACACTAATTACAGGCCTAAATAAAGTAATAAGATGGACAGGATGTTGAACAAAGAGGGACAGAATGTATATTTGAATAGAATATAATCTATTTTGTACTGGTTTTGTATTTTCATATTGCACTGTTTAATATAAATATAACAGTAGATGTTGTCTCTGTTAAAAATATTTCACCCTTGACCTAAAACACATTTATCCCAAAGTGAATCAAATGCTTTTATTCAGCACAAACTTAGCATCAATTATCTGAGACCATTTGGAGTGTGATTATTCTATTTTTGTTCAAATCAAACATACACTTTTCAAAAATCTATTTGGTGCTGAGAAAATGTAAAAATCACATCATGAATTTTTTTGCCAAGACTTTTGAGCTTTTCTATATTACAGGAATAGTACAAAAAAATAAATAAATAAATAAATATTGGAATAATAAATTTTCACTCCTGATAAGTATGCCAAGCTTCAGAACTGTTCCTGCTTTATGGAACAGTTCACCTATATGTTCTCAAACATATTGAAAATTTGTAGGTTATTCTTTAAAGCCATACTAGGAAACCAACTACCAATTCTGCCAAGAACAGTGGTCAAATATCCAGTCAGAATTAAGCCAGAAGCTTGCTGATGGCTACCAAATGCTTCAGGTTGATACCTGTTGGACATCTGACCACAGCTGAAATTTGTTTTTGTTAAGGAAGCGCCATCTAATGGTAACACCCTGCAAGTGGAAAAATGGGCGGGTTTAAAGGATTACTGAGGCACACCTCCAGAAGAAGGGGGGTCAACTCCTTCGGCTGGTTTTTGGCTGGGAACTGGCTGGCTTTCGGCTGTCAGCCGAATGGCCTCCGGCAGGGCTGGGAAAATTGAAGCGACTTCATCTGTGTAGGATATTTTGTTGCCGAGTGCCCATTTTGTGGAGCCAGCCATGCATAGGCACAATACCCAAAGTTTAAGCGACCCAGTAGTTCCACACAAGATGTTATCTTCTGCTGTCTTATTTTAGGCTGTATGACACGTGATGCGTAAATCTCTCCATCAACTTAACGCTTCACAATCCAGGTAACATCCAGTCTGGTGCTAAAGTTTCAAAAAAGTGAAATTCTTCCGCCACAGTTGCGGGGTGAAGGGGGGGTGATGGATGCATGGTGGGGGGGAATGGAACAAACAGTAATACAATGACCCAAGTTACAGAAAGCAAGCAATCTCAGACACAAATACTGATATGATACACAGTACTTCATTAATGAAGTAAAAACAGACAAATGAACTTGCTTGGTATGATTTTGGAGTTAAAATTAACAGCCTGAATTAGCAAACGCAAAGGTGTTTTTCCATACTAGCTTCACTCCTGCTAACGAGCTTTAAATATAGAGTGACAATGAGACCTTCTTTGTGCCTTGTTTATACTCTGCATGTGAACAAGAGTAATTTGTGTGAGGCATCTGGTGCAAATTAACAAAGGCCATCATCATGTGCAAACTACCAAGTTTCACTGCCTGATGATGCTGTTTTAATATGACTTGATTCTCATATTCCATATATATATATATATATATAAATTATATATGTATATATATATATATATATAAATTATATATATATAGATTAAAATATTTAATCGTGATTTATCGCACAACTGTCCATAGTTAATCACAAATTAATTGCAAATTAAATAAATAATTTATTCAACATTCAAAGATTGTCCAAAGGTCATCAGAAATCCATCATCGCTTAAGAGAAACTCAAGCCCAGATCGGCACATTGGTCTGCTAAATATTACACATTATATAGTCATATAACTAGGTGTAGATCAGAGGTCGGCAACCTTTTTAAAGCAAAAACCTATTTTATCCTAAATGTCTGACCCAAGATTTACAAAGAGCTCCAATGGATAGAAGAGGGTTTCAGATACGATTTTTAATGTGATATCGGTATATATACATTTATCACAAAAACAAAACTTCAAGTAATTACAAAAAATAAAGAAAAACAATTTGGGGGGGGGGGTTCTCAGTTTTAAATCACTCGGAAGTGTAACAACGCAAAGGTGACTAATATCACAATATTGTTTAGTTCTGTAGCGACAGTCTTCACCCTCACCCAAGTTAGTTTGGCTCTGCAGTTGTCTTCCCACTCTCCACTTCACTGCTTGTAACTGTACTGACCGAGCAGTGCAAAATGTCCTCACCACTCCAAACTCAGCTGGCTATAATATGTAAATCGGAGAATTTTTTTTTACGAAGATCTGGGAAGGCATAGTTACGATTTACTACGAGAAGTATATGAAAGAATTAGGAATCCCAATAAACTTAAAAAGCCTACATCCAAGGTCGGACGCTGAAGAAAACTCCGGAAAGCATTCTATTTGACCGGAGACATACTCTCATAGAATGAGGAAGATTATGCAGTAAATTATGCAGTGAAGACATCACAAAAGCTTGCGACGGACAACCTCATTCACATATAGCTAAAGAAATACCTAAATGAAAAATAACAATATTAACCCATAAATAAATTATTTATATTTACGAAAGTATTATCATAATATTAGATTAGATTCAACTTTATTGTCATTACACATGTACAAGTACAAGTATGTTAAGACATGAAAATGCGAATGTGTCTATTGTTCTGAGAAGAACTGCAGCCTGGTATGGTATTTAAGACTAATTCATTTCACATCGACAGTAACTGCACATATCTTTGGTCTTGTCGATGGACCCATCTGAACCTGCCATTCAAACATAATTCATACATTTTTCTTTGTTCATTACTTTCCCCGAGCTGCCATCCGACTCAAGACGCGTTAATGGCATCAAAAAAATGAATCATGTTATAATGAATTCCCGTTGATGCGCTGTTAACAGTTCCAACCAGTAAGTAACTTCTTTGGCATGGACTGGACTGGCCCTATAGACTATCGAGGAATTCAAGGAAACAAAAAGTCTGAGAGAAACGTAACTGGTAACTGCTACAATAGAGAACTGCGAGTAAAGAAAAGATTGGTCGTCTGATTTGATTTTGGCTGCTGTCTCCATAACCCCTGATGCATCAGGCCTTTGGCTTTATTACTTTGAACTGCTAATAATACTGAGAAGCCTCTGGAACATTCTTCTAGCTGAGAAACAGTCCATGATTTCAAATAAAACGTTTATTATTCCTCCCGCCCCCTCAGAACATCTACAGCAGTTGTGGGAGGAAGGAAACTGGAATGCACACTAACCAAAGGGTGAGAACTACTTCAAAAACAATACTGGCTACCCTTTAATGACAGACAGTGCTCGACCAAAAATTTTAATATAGCTCCACCTGTATACCTCCTACTTCTTGTGCTTGTTGGACTGCTTGGAATTTACCCAAAACCTTGCTTGCTTTCCTTTGAAAGAAAATTGTTAAAGCCACATGTTGCTCAGGGGCTTTGGAAGTGTTTGTACGCCTAAGTGACACTTCAAGGAGGCACAAATTTCACCAGTCCTGATCACTCCTCTGCGAGGGAAGGCTGGCTTTTTTCCAGAACCCCATCTTCCTTGAGGGTTAGTGATCATTCTTAATTGCGTCAGAGATGTTTAACTGATGGGCAGCACTCCTATACCCACGGGAAAGAATCCCTACATCATAGTTGCAAAAACTGTTGGTTGTTTCACTGAAACTTTGACTCTTTCCACCAGGAGCTGGAAATAAATATTGCCCAGAGGAAGACGGAGAAATGTGACTCACTCATCGTTGTCACATCTCCCCACACAGTAAAAGACATTGCTTTGACCCTCAAACTAAGAGGCAAATTAAATCAGCAAGAACATTCATCCCAAATGTGTGCTCCCATAAAGTACTTTAGGATCAAGAACCTTTCTTACCATCTGATGTGCCCTTTGGTATTTGACAGTACCATAAACTTCAGTGGGATGTATATGGTCCTTGTTTCTCTATGACTTATGCACTAATGACACTCAGGTAATAAAACTGCATTTCTGATCCTTTACATGCTGACACTGTAAATTCAACACCTGTCTCCTAAATTCTGCCAGACTCCCCTTGCCAGAGGGAGGGAGGGATCTGAGACGTCCGCACGACAGACAGCTTTACCCATCCAAACCATACATCTGGAGTCAAAATCAAATCGTCAGTTGTCTCAGATGGACATCAGATCGTGCTCCATGACATCCCAAGCTGACAATCAAGGCAGTCATGTGTGCATTCCAGCTCCTGGACTGACAAATAGAGAGACAAAGCTGGATTTAGTTATGCATTATAATTTCCAAAGCAAGCAGAATGCTGACTTCCACCAGGGCCTTTTCATGTTGTGAAAAGCATTTATCTTCCTGTTTTGCAGTGTGCTGAAACACGGTGCCACAAAGGCCGTGTGGAAATTAATCTCTGGCTCACAAAATGAGGAGCCATATGTATTTGGGTGGAGCATGGCACACATCACTTTACATAAGTGCCTCTTTTGTTTCCGAGATGCTTTCTACACCACCAGGAAATTACATTCACACAAACCCTCAGGCAGTTTAATTCATTTAATCAGTCAGCAAAATGTACCCCACAAAACGAGCGGCTGTTGGGTGTTTCAGCCGGCGTTTGAACGCTGTATGCTGAACCACGTCGTCTCCTCGTCCTGGACCTGCTCTGTAGTGCCACCATATGGAGAGTTTAAGTTGAATTTATGGCTTGATATTTGAGCTGAAAGCACGACTGCATGGCATGACAACTAGCAGTACTAGTTGACCAGGTGGCTGAGAAAGGGAGAGATTCATCAGAGACTTTCATTTTCATTTTCTATGAGGCAGAAAAAAGAAAAAAAAAACAGCCAAATTAAAGGTCCTGCAGCCAATGAAGTATAAGCCTGCTTTACAGAAAGCATGTCAGCAAGTGCATTCCATTCCCAATAAGCTTTCATTGCATTATGAAACCTCAACATTTCCCCTCTTTTATCACTTGATCAGATGTCAGCCTTGCAAAACTAACTGATGATAAGGGTGTGATACCCAGGTCCCTCCCTTTGTCCACAAACTGTCACTTAACTGTCAGCCAGCTGCTGATATATAATTTCATCCTCACAACCACAACCTGACAAGTCACACATTAGAAATATCTCTGAAATTGTATATTAAACTCCAGGGAATGAAAGATTTTTTTTATATCAGTTTCATATATTACAAAAAGCAGGCCAGTAACTAAATCATTTGAGAAATAGACATAATACAAATTAATCCAATGAAAATGGAAATCAGGATAATTGATCATTTCAGTAAATGATGAGTTTTTGTCTGCCAGCATAATGTAACAGCACATCTGTCTAAATGAAAGTGAATGAATGTCTGTAGGAACTTTGGATTTCAGTTTTCTGTCACGATTCTGACTCAGAGGATACTGGTTTTAAACATTAGTCTTCAGAAATAAGGTTTGTGACAGAACCTCATGGAAGATTTTTTCCCTGAGACCAACAGTTTCAACACTGCTGGAAACAGGGAAGCAAGGGGACTTGGGCTGCTGACTGGATGGACGGACTCCAGAATGAGGTAAACGGGAAGGCAGACTTTTAGGGGCAAGACCACAAAATCCCAAAACCAGTGGTGGCAATTTCAGGTTCAGAAAGTAAAATCCAGACCATGATTTACTTTCAACCAACCAGTTGAGCATAAAGAGTCACAGTCACAGAGTACTCAACTGGTTGGTTGAAACAAAATCATGGTCTGGATTTTTACTTTCTGGACCTGAAATTGCCACCTCTGCCCAACACAAAAAAAAAAAAAAACCATGCACAGGACACCAGCAGCATAGCACACAATCTGTGGAATGCTGGCTACTTGGGATCATGAATCCCTAACACAGAAACCGGCTAAGCAGAAGCCCAAAGCAAAATGCTGGTCAACAAGGACCATGAACCACAAGCCGCCCAACCCATCAAGCCTGTACCTGCTGGCTACTGACAGGCAGAGAGGAATCAGAACTACACACGTAGAAAATCCAGAAGAAAGGACACCACCAAGTTCCATAAACCAAACCTGTGACAAGGAAGCAACTGAACCCTATGATCAGAGAGAAATAATGCAAGCAGTGAGAAGGTTGGACTCTAATTGAACCCAGCCCATATCAGGCGCAATTTCCTGATTGGTAAACCAGGGACAGATGTGACAAAGGTGCAATTCCATGATTGGTAAATCAGGGACAGGTGTGACAGTTTTCTAGTCTTATGCTGTAAATTCCTTCATACAACCTTAATAATAATTATGTTTTTCTTTCTTGTTATTTTGGTTTGAGATTCTGCAGTTTGTGCTGGATTCAGAAAGATGAGTGGACTGGGTTCTTTGTTGTGGGCACACTATAAACCACCATAATATTATGGCATTATGGCATTTTTATATAAATCTGTGCAGTTCTCAAAATGTTTACATTACAATGTTAAGACAAAGTGTCATACAGTTGTCTCAGACAAAACGGACAACCGGGAGAGAAGCAGCTGCAGTATTCAATGCATGGGGGCCTCCCTCAGCCTGCAGAGCCATACAGTCGCCAACCAGCTCAGCTCTCAACTGCTGCTCTCTAGCTGTTTTTTTTCATTGACTTTAATTTAGGTTCACAAATGACTTCCCACGTCTTCATTCATGCACATTTTGCTACATCCCATTAGTAGACAGCCCCATCCAATGAAAACACAAATCCATCTCCTTGGTGATGATTAATTCTCCTGCACTGAAATTACAGAACACTTATTAATTGCTCATAAAGAACTCAATAGGGAGCCATTTATAACATCCAATGAGATTTTAAACATAGCTTTAATAAAAACAAACTTTCCTTTCGGCAGAGCGACTGGAAATATTCCGAATGACACAGTATTAATGTGTTTAACTAGCCTTTAAACTAGGACTTGACAGTGCTATCAGAAACCATTTCCGATACAAGCTTCACAGTACTCTTCAGTACCTTATAACTAATTACAATCTTAATAGACTAATAGATTGAGATATCAAACTAAATGTAGCTGTTTCTTACCTTGCTCTTAACATGAATCCTTTCCACTCAGTATAACTTGCATTTGAACTCAATATTCAGTGCATCAGTTCCATGAACTAATACTATTTAACACGTCTGAATACCATATGATAATTTATAGATGTCAGTAAGCCTAACCGCAAGACTCGGGAGGAAGCCCAAGAGAACTACTTCAGTACAGGAAAGACACGCAGACTCCACATAAAGAGTGAAATTCAAAGTAGCAGCCAACTGTATTGCACTTAATGCTGAGCAAAATATGTAGAAAAAGATGTTTATTTGTCTACTGATATATAGGGGTATATGATTTTCTATTACATTGTATTATAATGAATTCATTTTCAATACCTGTTTATATAAAAAAAATGAAGTAATATGTTTTAAAACAATATAATGAAAACAACAGAAAATAGAATTGAAAGTGAAGAAAATTTGTTACAATTTAACTAATGCAGAAAAATAATAAATTGTTACTTTTGCATTAACTGTCAGAGTGCAAAATTAAAAACATTATTGTTACGTAATTGTATTATGCATCCATTGAAGAATTATTTTGTAGGCATTCATTTAAAAAAAACTGTACATACTGTGTAAAAAGTAAACAGCCTTTACTGGCACTTAAAAGTGCTTTTAAAATTTTCTGGGTGGCATCTCCATTTGGACACTGTTCTCTGAGTCCTTGAAGCCGGACCTGTTCAGTGACCTCACGTAAGCGACCTCTTCAGCTATCACTGAGCTGTCCAGCATTTGCTCCTGACCAGATGTTGAGTTGGTCACCACCTGTCATTTTTAACTTCCATCCTCCCAAACATACAACCTTTTCTACTCAGTGTCCATCCAAATTATCTTTGTCTTGAAAGTGAAAATTTTAAATGATGTGCAGTTCATACTTGTATAATTTACTGTTATTCATTTTATTATAAGTTCTTCATTGCTGAACTGCAATTAATATTTAATTTTCTTCTTGCAAATGTCAAGACCCTTATCAAGCCAAGTCAAGTGTGCTTTATTGTCTTACCATCCATATACACTGTATAAACATTATTTATATTATATAGGTATGTAGTGACATGAAATAATGTTTATACACAATATGCATGTGTATGTAACAATAAATAGGGCAGCATAATGTGGTGTAATAATTATGGCTGAGATGAATAATATAAATAAATAATAGAAATGACCAGTGCCAGTCCAGGGGGTGGGGGCGGGGGGTGGTGGTGGTGAGTAACCGCGGAAACGGGTAGGGGGTACGGTGGGCAGCAGTGTCCTGATGACCTCAGGGAAGTAGCTGTTGCTGAGCCTGGCGGAACTGGCTTTGGAGGCTTTTGTACCTTTTGCCAGACTGGAGCAGGACAAAAAGTCCAGGGGAAGAGTAGGAGGGGGTTTCGATGATGCTAGAGGCTTTGTGGATTCAGTGTTTGTGTAAAATGTCCTTGATGCGGGGAAAAGAGGTCCTGATGATCCTTTTAAACTCTTCCAGCTCTAGTGCAAAGTGAAATTAAGCAGATCCAGCATACCTGTGCCCTACTCACCTGCTGAGTTATGGCCATGTCCTGTCTAAATCATTTAGTGTGCACAGTAAAAACTTCATAACTAATACCGCATGGTGGGATTCCGTGAGACTTTCTGATAGTAAATCATTGTGGTGGACAGGGGCATCGGAAATAGGGGGTTGTGTCCCCTCCAATATCGCCCGCCGTTCGCTAAAATAAATAAATAACTGAGATCTGGGATTTACCCGGTGATGTTGCTGATTTATGAATGACTTGTACCAAGATGGATATGCCTTGAACTCCAACATCGTTATCACTGTAAAGCTGAAATGCCATCGCTTTAAAAGATTGCGGATTTGAACAAAGCTTTCAACAGCTAATGTGGTGACAGCACCCTATAGAGAGCAAGAACCTGCAAGTCTGCTCCATTCAGTAGCAACATCACTAGTCCATTATCCTGGGAGTTTATGCAGATGTGTCCTGAGATCAATGGAGGCAGTCCCAAACAGGTGGCTGGGTGATGCGCAAGGTGTTGTCATATTTGAATAGCCACAGGAGTGAGATAGCTACTCTGCCTCCTGCAGTAGCTCATACTCATACTGCGAAAGTGATGTCAACTTGTTTTGAAAGACTGAGTGCTGTTAGGGAAGGCAAAAGACTCAATTTGCGCTAGTTCATGCTTGGAACTAAAAGTTGTGGTAGTGTTGCCACGCTAACAGTCAACCCATACCGATAGCCATGACATCATGACACTAGGTGCACAAGCAGAACAAAAGATGGCACTGACTCCTAGTCCAACAGTCATCGGGATCATATATCAAAAAACAAGCATCCAACCGTGCCTCAAAGACACTGCCCGGCCAAAAAAAAAAGTCGTCTGAGTATCTGGATCTACTGAATGGCCAGGTTACACCTCCAACCATCATCAATGGATTTTTTCTTCCCTGTTGGCATGAGCATATTCCAGGACAAGAATGCCAAGATTCATTGGCTTCAAATTGTCAAAGAGTGGTTCAATGAGCATGTAGAATCATTTTCACTTATGACTTGGTCACCACAGAGTTGTGACCTTAACCTCATTGAAGATCTTTGGGATGTGATAAAGGAGGCTTTATGGACTGCTTCAACTCACTTGTCAACCTCGGTGAGAAATTAATGCAAATCTGGATGAAAATAAAGGGTGAGATGTTGCTTAAGCCTGTGGAAACAATGCCATGACAAATGTGCACCATAATCAAAGCTAAAGGCGGTCCAACGAAAAATTCAAATGGCGACTTTTGGCTGGGCAGTGTATTTCATTTTGCACCTTAGTTGGAAAACTGACATATCTGTAGGAAGCATGTGTGTCCACCTTATCTGCATCTATCTTCAATCTGCATCTATCTTTCATAGCATGTTCAATGTAATGTGTTTCTTAGCTTTAGTAAAAAGATGATAGCGAAATGTGAACTTCCAACTTGCAGATATGTGACACTTCCTCTAGTTTTACCTAATCAGCTGCATATCTGAGTGTTTTTAATGACTCTGTTACACTTTTCTTACTTTTGTGACTTCACACTTTTAGTGTGTTTTGTATTTAATGACTCAAATCTTGATCTTATTATACCTTATTTTTTGCTACTACACAGTAAAACTGCTTATAAGAGAAAAGAGGCTACTTTGCAGAAACAGGCAGTTATTTAAAGTGATGATATTAAATGTGCCATTTCCCATGCATTAAACCCCAATCTTAAATGGAAATTACAGTATATATTTAAAACCATCAATTTTATATATGCAGTATACTTCTTGTCCCCTTAACCAAAGAGATTAGTTTTATACTGGTGGAGTATTGTAAATCCATAGCTATCTTGAAAAAGAATTGAGCCAATTAATTCAATAAATTCATTGAGTAATTTACATTACAAGTATGACAGGCTAAACCCAAATTGAAAATGACTCAGAGTACCAAGCACATCAGAATCGTCATGCTCTGTCAAATCACATGATAATACCTGGGTTTCCAAGAATACCTATTAAGAAGATGGGGGTTGGTGATGTCCCAGCTATTGATGAATTAATAGCACTGAAAAGTGTACCTTTAAGCACTGAAAAGTAGCACTGCAGAGTACACCGATTAAGCAACGAAGAGTAGCATTGAAGAGTACACCCATTAAGCAACGAAGAGTAGCACTGCAGAGTACACCCATTAAGCAACAAAGAGTAGCATTGAAGAGTACACCCATTAAGCACTGAAGAGTATGATTGACAATTATACCCATTAAGCCCTAAATAGTAGAACTGAAGAGTAAACATATTAAGTGCACACATCTTCTGATAACTGGCCCAAGGACTGAATTGATCCCGGAGCCTAAAGCAGGAGTATAAGGCAACATACGTAAGAATGATACACACTCACTACAGACAGCAAGCCAAGCCATTGAACTGCGGAAAACACACACAGACACAAGAAATTAAAGCAGAATTGGGAGGTGTGATTCCACAACACTACCCACTGAACCAGCTTAGCCCACTGGTGTTGTCAGATCAATCAATTCACATATATAATCAAGAGTACTTCGTGATGAAGGAGTTCAAGTTATGTCAGCGGGTCGGCATCTGAACTTGTCCATGAAGTAAAACATATCTGGGGGTTCAAACAGTTGCTAATCGTGTTTTTCATATGATAAACAAGATGCTCTCCCTGACTACAGATTCAGGCTGACAAATAGTCTTATTCCCACTCGATTAAGTGGGTCCATAGAATTACAGATACACCAAAATCATTACTAATGCCTCTGGGTCTAACATAGGCTCTTGTTCTTTTTTGTCCATCATGAAATGTACAGTGTGTAAGCTGTCTTGAAGGCACAACATTTTGTGTGTATATTACATTTTTACCTACTGTAATAAAGATACATAGCACATAGCTTTCCTGTTGCAGTCTGTGTTTGCCACAAAGGAATTGATTTATAGCCTGAGTTACCTCACAATATAAATGAACTGCCAGGAATCAGCATTTGAACTTGGTCCTATCTATGTAGTAGTTCTCGATAATTTGAATTTCTCACTCAGGACAAATTAAGGAGCTCCAGGTGAGTGCTTCATCAAACTATACATTCTAATAGCTCTTTCCAAAGGTTGTGGTATTTGTTTTCATTAGTATGAACAATAAAATGCATTCAGAGATATTTTAAGAAGCAAACACCATGAAAACTGTATGAATCAATATTACTGTGGAAGATGCAGCATAATGTAATGTGCTCACAGCCCAGTTAGGAGGAATTGCTATGGGCATTTGAGAACTCCCACCACGGCAGATATATGCACAGGGAATTTTTTTGTTTTGCAACTGTAATATACTATATATTATAAAATATTTGGTAATTGGTAATTTGGGTCAGCAAGTTTAAATGGATAAATGAATAATTGTGGCAAGTCATGTGGAGGTCCAGGTGCAGAGCGATTCACATAATTTTATTTACAAAATCAAACACTAAATCCAGTACTCATATATGTAGAATAGGCAAGTCAAATAACCTTAACAGGGCGGAACAAAACCAAATATCACAATCCATAAACATAGTCAGAGAATCAGGCAGAGTGTCAATAAGTATGGGACTTTCAGGCAGAAGAACAACAAGGAAAATGCTCAGTATAGAGAAAAGAGTTCGGTGAAGCTCCTGGGTTTCAGGTGAGTTCGCATGAAGCAGACAGAGGAAGGGTAACTGGTTGTATCTGTAATCTGTGCTGGATTCCGGATCTGGGGGCAGGCTGATTAGTGACAGTGACAGTGCTTTTCCAAAGATAACAGCATTAGTTAAACAATATAACAACACTAATACCTGAATGAGCCCACATCTTTTCTTTTTGTTCTATTTATACCAGTCTGATGAGCAACAGGCAATGCCGTGTCCGTCAGCCTCTCCAAGTAGATGCATCACTGTGTAGCTCGTTAAGCTAACGATGCTCCAGTGAAATCAATTACAGGGACGTTTAAAAAGTCTCCAGAGTGAAAGGAAGCTTGTTGTGAGAACACTTTTCTAGGAACAGAGTTTTATTACAATATTTTGAAATTTCTCTCTCTCTCTCTTTCAGTCTCTCTCTCTCTATCTATCTATCTATCTATCTACACTACTTACAAAAAGTTAGGGATATTTGGCTTTCGGGTGAAATTTCAGGATGAACCTAAAATGCACGATAACCGTTACAGGTGAACTTAATGTGACCTTCCCTAAACTTTTGAATGCACATGTCCATGAATCGACCAATAAATTTCCTGGTTCAATCAGAATTGGTATATAAAAAGTGCTCCGCATCATGCTGTTCACATTTTTGACATCATGAGACCAAGATGACACCTAACAATTGAGCAAGAGTACCTCGCCAAACAGGATGCTCTCAGACGGAAGTGGCCACTGAGCTTAGAGTGCCACAGAGTGTCATCAGCAGGTTACAACAGAGATACAGAGAAACTGGAAGAGTAACAGAAAGGCATAGAAGTGGACGTCCTTTGGCCACATCCCACATTGATGACGGCTTCATTGTGAACAGTGTCCTGTGGAACTGGATGATGAATATTACTCAACTCCAGGCACCCAAGTGTCATGTCAGACAATTCGAACCATTTACATCAGCATGGTCTGCGTGCTAGACGACCTGCAAGGGTACCTGACCACACCACCAGGCACAGGCGTCATCGTCTTGCATGAGCCAGGGAGCATTTAAGCTGGATGAGGGACCAGTGGGCCTCAGTGCTGTTCTCTGATGAAAGTCAATTCACGTTGAGCAGAAATGATGGCCGCCAACGATGTTGGAGACGTCAAGGAGAGCATTATGCATCAGCCACAGATGAGCCTTTGGTGGTGGTGGAATTACAGTGTGGGCAGGTATGTCTAGTCAATACAGAACTGCCCTACACTTTGTGAATGGTACAGTGAGAAGCCCACACTACCTGAATAACATCATTAATCCAGTCATTGGCCGCCGCATGTACAACACAGGCCTAATTTCGTCTTCATGGATGACAATGCTCCAGCTCATCGAGGTCACATGATTAGGGAACGGCTGCTGGAGACTGGGGTACCTCAAATGGAGTGGCCTGCACTTTCTCCAGACCTGAATCCCATAGAAACCCTATGGGATCAGCTGAGTTGCCGTGTAGAGGCTCGTAACTCTGTACCCCAGAACCTCAATGACCTGAGGGCCGCCCTTCAATAAGAGTGGGATGCCGTGCCTCAGCAGACAATGAGTCGACTTGTGCACAGCAGGAGACGTCATTGTCAAGCTGTAATTGATGCTCAAGGGCACATGACACGTTATTGAGACATTGACATTTTTTGTTGCACTTTTTACATTTTCCATAAATTTCACCCGAAAACCAAATTTTTGTGAGTAGTGTGTGTGTATCACTGGGTATGTGTGTGTGTGCACACTAAGACACTATGGGCAGTTCAGAGATGCCACTTTGCCTTTTCTGCCAAACTCAAACTCCAATGTCTGACTGAATTATTTTCATCCAACAGTCCCTGAGTGCACTGGGTAGAATGCCACACCCAATAAAACAGTCCAGTCAACGTGGACATAAAGCTGATGACTGTAGTCCTATGGATGGAACAGTAGGACTGACTGTTGTAGTCTCAGGTGATGCTTGGTATATATAGAAGCTGGAAATCATACCTCTGGTTCACAAGGTGGTGTCTCTGGAGTAAACAAGATGGTGACATGGTGTTAAAATAAACCTAGAGAACATGGGTAGAACATTCAAACTCCCACTTCAAGTTTAACTGTGTTCCTTTCATCTTTTTATGTAATAACATTACTACCCATCTATATATTTCTGGACAGGTTATAGAACTAGCATGTTTAAACTGAGATTGAGGAATCAAGACACAGTCCTCTGGCTTACTTAGTGCCATCATTAGAAACGTGGTGTCTCTGTTACACTCTCAAAGGAGTTAATTATCATTTTTACTGAAGGAGCCTCAGAAGTGTTGCAGATAACTATTTAACCTCTTTATGTAAATATACCTATGGAAATATAAAGTATACTTACTCTGAACTCGTACATTTTTTTATTCTAATTTAAAAGAAAGCCATTATGTTTTTGATGGGCAGTATCACCTTTTTTCCAAGAACTGGAAGAAGACTGACTGATTAACTAAATCAGCATTCCACTCCCCAGCATCCTAATCTAAATAACAGCCGACGCATATAAATAAAGTAAAGCAGCACATAAAGCCTTGCAAGCCCTTGGGGGCTTAAGCGTTATCGCTGGTGCTTAAGCGGTACAGGCCCCCAGTGCCTTCTCAGTTGCATGTGAGGCACGTTTGAAGTTTTACAACTTGTTCCTTCCTCATGTTACATGCCATGGAGTTCTTGGGGGCATTATAAAGGATGGGAGGGCAGAAGCAGCAACTGATTTGCCTTCAAAGCTGTAGCAGATGCTGGATGGGTAACTGTTGGGCGTCTTGTTGCTTGGGTGCTGTTTGGGGGCAATGGCACATTATCCGCATTTATTAGTTTGGATATTTTCCCTCTCTGCCACGTGTTATGTTTGCTTGTATGTCTTTGTTACCTGTGACATTCTTGAGTATTTTTCCCTAAAAATACAAGTATTATTCATGCATGCAGAGATAAGTTGTACCAATAGTACCATACATTATTGAACAGTGGTATCTGGTGTGGCATTATGGGTAGTGCTTTTTCATTTACTCCCGAGGTTCTAATCCTGTTCTCTGCCCCACTGCATGTTTGCCCCGTGTTGCATGATTTCTGCTGCAGTTTTCCCCTGCATTCCAAAGACATGTAGGTGCCCTGTGACGCACTGGCATCCTCTCCAGGGTGTGTCCCAGCCTTGTGCCTTATGCTGTCTGGGATGAGCTCCAGACCTCAATTTTCCTATACTGGATAAGAAGTTTTATGGATGGATGGATGGGGATTATGTTAACTATAAAACAATAAAAATATATATAACATTATATACTTCAGAAATAAAGTGCCATTCACCAACTCTTACAAGCATTTAGTATATTTGTGAGCCAGGGCACAGCTAACTAACATTTCCAGCTAACTAACATGCCCAGCTAACTAACTTTCCCAGCTAACTAACATGCCCAGCTAACTAACATTCCCAGCTAACTAACATTCCCAACTAACTAACATGCCCAGCTAACTAACAGGTCCAGCTAACTAACATTCCCAGCTAACTGGCATTCCCAGCTAACTAACATGCCCAGCTAACTAACATGCCCAGCTAACTAACATTCCCAGCTAACTAACAGGTTCAGCTAACTAATAGGCCCAGCTAACTAACATACACAGCTAACTAACATGGCCGATCCTTGGGTGTCTCTATCCATGCGTCTGATCCAAGGCATACATATAACATGGGCTGCGATGGCCACAAGATAGATGAAAGCACTTGGATTATTATGCACGAAGCTAAGTTACAGTCTGGTGAAATGAGTATGATGAAACATGAGGAACTGGGCATTAAAACAGCAGCCACATGTGGAGGGAGTCATTAGGGCTGAGTTCCCGAGTCCGCAGCATGGTTTGTAGATTACCATGCTGAAACACACCTACTACACCTGCAAATTAGTTGATTACAATGTGTTTGAGCAGGGAAATCTGCAAGCTGCGTGACAGACTGACCTTCCAGGACTAGAATGGAGCTTTAGGGGACAGGGCTTGATGGCAAGCTTAAGCTACCAGATCTAGACTCATGTCTCTGGGGACCCAGGAGCCAGAAAATGACCCCCAGCTGCAGGCAGATGGCAGATGGGCACCTTGTGAAAGTTTGCTGAGGAATGTGGTTGACAGCCGCCAGGACCTCTCATTTGTGACCTGCTCCTGAGAATTTCATCAAGAAATTTCTTTTAGTTGATTACTTCTTATCACTCAGCGACCTTGGAAACTTACATTACACAAAATATTCCATTGATTTTATTTTGCCAATTCTCCTCAAAAAGTATACTGATATTTTAATTAAATGAACTTAATCATTGTATCTCTGAATGGTTTACAGGAAAAAGATGTTGCTAAAGAAGTGATGATTAAATGCATGTCTTTAATAAGCATGAAGAATTTCAGGTGAAACCTTCAAATTTTTTTACAAAATCTTCTGATTTGTGTCCATATAGTTCTTCTGACTTGTGTACCTGTTATGTCAGTAAAGTCATTCTATTCAATTCTGTTCTGTTGTATTCTGTTCTATTCAATTCTTCTAAATAACCACATACAGTTAAATGAATTTAAAGAATTCAAGAAAAAGTAAATAATTGTTTGAATGAATCTGTAATTAATCTGAATAGCTGGTAGCTAGAACGTTACATTTATGAAATACAAGAATCACATTGCTGAGAATAAATTTATCTACTTGATAAATACTAAGCAGTAAATTTGAGAGAGCATATACCTGCTTAATTGTCCTGTTTTCAAGCCTTCTGAGGAAGTCTCAAATAACCTTGTTGGTTGCTATGCTACTGACGTAACAGCTGGCTATGGCTAATGAATTAATCATGAACATTCTCATTCCATTCTGCAAAATGATTGCTTGTTTAAAAAGTCCTGAAGCACATGCTCTTGCATGAGAATGTCTGTGATATCTACATTTGGTAGATAATTTGTTGTGTTTATTTTGCATCTTATAAGAAAATCCACACTGAACAAAAAGGAAGCCCCGGCAGTGATTACACCACATGCCCTTCTTGACGTAAATGTTTGTCCCCAATTTCTGACTTATAATGTATTACCAGGAAATCAGTTTCAATTGACCCTGACTACCCAGATGGTATTGGACTAATCTTGTGGGTCCATTGCTGTTGAATATAATTTTCAATTAGGAGTTAATGAGAGAGTAAAGTAGAACACCCTTGGGTAGAATGATACTAATAACCAGCGAAATGCTTTAATAATCACAAAGGGCCCTGTTATAAGAATTATCCTTCTCCTTCCTTAGCACCTGGGCTGAAATATAGCTGGAGGCAGCTGGATTCATTATGGCTCATGATGGGCAGACAGCATGTCACGGGCAGGTTGAGTAAGCCACACACTCTCAGCACACAACGCTTTGTCTAAGTCAGTGTTTCTCAACCCAGTCCTCAGCGAACCCCAGCCAGTCCACGTTTTTGCTAAAACGTGGACTGGCTGGGGTTCGCTGAGGACTGGGTTGAGAAACACTGGTCTAAGTCAAGGCTTCATAACTGTCGTGGTTATGCCATGGGTATGCTGGGTTTTCTACCTAAAATATGAATTCTGGAAATATAACGTAAATGTTTAAATTAGGGGTGGCGTGGTGGTGCAGTGGTTAGCAGTGTCACCTCATACCTCTGGGACCTGGGTTCGAGTCTCTGCTAGGGTTCTGTGTGTGGAGTTTGCATGTTCTCCCCATGTCATTGTGGGGTTTTTTCCAAAAACATGCTGAAGCTAATTGGAATTTGCCAAATTGTCCGTGTGTGTGTGTGTGTGAGTGTGCCCTGTAATGGGTTGGTGTCTCATCCTGGGTCATTCCCTGCCTTGTAACCTTAGGCTCTGGACCCCCTGTGACCCTGAAAAGAATAAGTGGTTTCAGAAAATAGATGGATAAATTGGATGTTTAAATTAAATGTTTTTAGTATTTGATTACTTATTTTGGCCATTTAAAAATAAAACTCAAGCGAAGCGCTCATGTTTATTACACTATGGCCAGCATCAGCTGCACACGGACAGGATTACGAAAGACACAGAGCAATTTTCAGTCCGATGTTCTGAAAAAAAAAATGGATAAGTACTATATAGCTGGGTGGATACTATCATACTATCATCAGATTCTATTATCAGAGGTTTTTTAACCATTCATACATACTTATGAATACTTCATAGACAGAAGTATTGTATAATTTTAGGCATCATTACAATATTAAAACAAAGCGGAAAGTTTCCTTTTTTAATGAGTGAAAAATTAGTTTTACTCTGGGTTTCAAAAAATATTTTCATATTGTTGGATTGCAAATTGCATATATATTACATATATAATATGTCCATAATGATTCCAGAGGAAATATGAAACAGAATCATAATACATTAAAAAATCTTGCTTCATAGCAGTCTTTCATAAGCTTTGGAATTAGGCAATACAAGTTAAAAATTACTAAAATTAGTGCAGAGACACAAATTATCTCTTTAAAGTTTATTAATAATGATTGAATAATAATTATGAATAATAATTATTTGATTTTTGGGAAGCTGGGATACCATCTGTGTCAATGCAAGCATATGGTTTTCCTCTAGTCTGTGGGACTAGATTCAGGAGTTTACACACACACACACACACACACACACACATGTAGGGTAAACATATCCTTATGGGGACCGCTCATTCATTTCAATGGGAAAAATGCTAACATTAACTATGACAACCTTAACCCCTACCCTGCCCTAACCATAACCATAAGTAACGAAACAAAATACAAGAGTTTTTGCATTTTTAGTTTTTTCATAGCAGTCACCGATTTTTATAAAATAGAGTTTTCCCTTATGGGGACCAGGAAACCGGTCCCCAGAAGGGAAAAAAACGGATATTTATCACGTTATGGGGACATTGTGTCCCCATAAGGATAGGTAAACCCGCTCACACACACACATACACACACAAAAACACACACACACATAAACAAGTTTATAACTTGGAATATTTCCAAATTTTCTGCTCCTTTGCAATCTGTTTGAGGAAGCTTTAGAATGGACAGAAACAGAGATTTTAAATGTTTTTGATTAATGGTGCCAAACATGGCACTTTCGGCATCTCAGCAAAAGCTACCATTGTGTCTGAACTTTACAGAGTATTGTGCATCAAAGATCCAGTGAGTGGCAGTTCTGAGGGGGAAAACACTTTTAATGAGCAGTTAGAAGATAATGGCCAGATTCGTTAAAGACAACAGGAAGGCTGCAAGTGCAAAAATGCCATGGACTGCTAAGGAAAGTTTCAACACCTTGTTGAATCCATGCCTCAAAGAATTCCAGCTGTTCGGCAAGCATTTGGCATCCTATCCAGTGCTAGACAGACATACCTTATAAAGCGCCTACTCAGCGCACATGAATATATAGTACAGATGCTCCTCTACTTACGAACTTTCAACTTACGAACTTTCAGACATACGAACGAAGAGGACTGTAAATCCAAATTGTGTTCATTGGGCTGCCGTTTCCTGTGCGCAACATCAGTTTTTTTTTCTGCATGCCAATTCCGCCTAGTACGACTTCTGGCCTCTACTCCTGCCGTGTAGCAGCGTAGCGTGTGTACTCCCAGCATCCTAGTTTTTTGTACTTGTGTATACCCTTACAATTATATTAAATAACGACTTACGAACATTTCAAGTTACGAACGACCATTCGGAATGTATCTTGTTCGTAAGTAGAAGAGCATCTGTATATTGTACACTTGTGTGAAATTCACTGGTTTGGCATTATAATCTAAAATAATAACACTGAATGATTAAAAAATTTGAAACATGGTTATATAAAGAAATATTTCTTGGTGAAAACCTTGGATTTTCACATTCTACATTCATTCTGTATTTCATACAATCACAGAGCTCATCTAATGAAACCAGATAGTACATTATCATAAAAATAATATAATTTTGCCTTTTGAATCCATTACGGACTGCTAAAGACAGAGATAAAAGCAGAGGGTTGCCAGAAACCAAGTTACAGTGACTGAGGGTAAATCATAATTACGTCACAGGGTAACATTTGTACTAATATGATTAAAGCAATTCAATTACTTTCCTCTATACTGCTATCACTAAGTATCCAAGACGTCTTATCCAGGGTGACAGTGACTCTGGAGCCTATACTAGGAAGATCACGGCAGAGGACATCCTGGATGCGATGGACATCTATTGCAGGGCACACACAGACCTACACACACACTCACAGACCATGAGCAATTTCAGGTACCCCTTTAATTAACCGCATATTTTTGGACTGAATGCAATCACAGGGACAGCATTCAAATTCCACATGCATAGAGCCAGAACTGGGAATCAAACCCAATCCCACTGAGCCACCTCTCCACCCCCCGTGCAGCATGCGATGGGGAGGTCGCCAACCCGAGTTACCCTTTATTAGACACTGTGAAGAAATTTCCTTCTGAAAGCGGCAAGCTCGGTCTGACATTTGGGTTGAGAGTATAGCTCTGATCTTGCCCTGGGGGAAGCTCATGACCTACACAGATGACTCCATTAATTGGGTCAGTTAGGCGACGGAAATATCCCCATTGAAGATTCACATGAGCTTAACCTTATTCCGACCACATCGCGTAATAAAAAAAGGGCTACTTCTAATAGCAGGAAGAAAGCAGCAATGCCAGTTACCAAAACAAACAGGGCGGAAGTATTTCTGATGCAGGAAAATAATTAGGATTGAACCCGTTTCTGCATACCAGCATAATTATAGATTAGTCAGAGAACAATGTGCATTACATTGGTACACATTTCATCAAGGGAGCAGCCAGGGAAGAAAATCCATATAAATGTATCTATGGCGTGTCCTCAAAAACCAAGAAATTTCTACTGTGCTACTGCTGACTCAAACTCCCACCTCTCGGCTTTGGCTTGACTTTTCGACGCCATCTCAGCAAAATAAGTAAACAGCATCCACAGGACACTGTCCAACATGGTCATTAATTATCCGGGTGGTTAGGGATAGCGCCTCGTGTGAATAAACCAGAACACGCTAGCCATTAACAACTGGGTTTGCGCCTCTTTTTGCTGAAGGTTGGTATGCGTGGGCAATGCAAAGGGGATGCTTAGCTGTGTGTATCAGAAGCCCAAATGGACCTCTCACTCCACTTGTCCCCCCTTTGCATGCTGGGACGGCACCTTGCTGTTCTATCTGGACGTATGTCAAAGCAAAGTCCCAGGAACCAGACTGGGGATACAGAGTGGGGATACAGACTGGGGATACAGAGTGCTCGAAGTGTACACAGAACTCCTTCCAAGATTTAAAGGGTCAGGGGAACTGCTTCGTGTTTGTCAGTGTCAGTCCCCCTGATTTTCACTAATTGAAAATTATTCTTGCATTTTCCCTCCATAACCCACATCTCTCTTGGTCACCCTTGTAAATAATAAACCAAGAATTGCAACTGCTGAATACAGCAATATGGCATGACACATCTAATGCATGGCCGTGCGGCATGTCCTTTCAAAAACATGAACAAATAAAAGGCCTCCACTCACAACGTTACCCTAGAGGTGGGTCTCACTTCCACTCTGCCTGCTTACAGATCCAAGGCACATTTAAGCATAACGCAGGAGCCTGAAGATGAATTAGCATTGTTGTTAATATAATCTGGTCTTTGTTACATGGATGTAATAGTTTCTTCTTCAGCCCCTGTAGGAATGAACCCTGCATTTGTTCACAAACACCTCAGATGCCTCTTACCCCCAAGTTTTCATTCTTTTTGAGCCTGAATTAAATAAAGTTGCACCTCTGGTAGGCCTTTACTTTATAGTGAGTTCTATTGCATGTCAAAGTTGGCACATTTCTCACTCTACTTGTGAGACTCAACTTGTGACTCAAATAAACTAAGCCTCTGTGCCTGTGATCAGAAGGTTGCTGGTTTGAGTCCAGCCTCGGCAGAATAACCACATGTCCGTGGCCCTAGGACAAGCCCCTTAACCCCCCGCTCTATGGGCGCGGCTGTAGGTGGCTGCCCTTCGCTGCCAAGCTTGCGCTCACCTACATATGTGTCTGTGTGACATGATACTGTATCTATTTTTGAAATGTTATCAATATATTTATAACTATTAATGAAAGTTAATGAAAGACAATGTTTTAAGGAAATAACCATGATTCAAGGAAATGAAAGTTTTCTTTCATCATAAGAGTACTGATTATACTATTTTTTTTCAGTTTAGCCAAAATAAACAGGCTAATTGGCTGGAAAAGAAGGTTATCATTTGCTCAGTTTTTGTCTGTTTCATATAGTTGCCTATGAATGACAGTTACACATGGTGTTGACTGAACTGCGTAATTAATTTTACATCCCTTAACTGGTCTTGGCTTTATTAGTTTATTTAATTCGGGCTGATGTGAATTTATTTATCAGTCCCAAAGTGAAACATTTCCCTATAATTTACGTGTGATACTACAATTAGTCATTAAAATGTTGTGCAAACTGAAAAAAGTGCTATTATAATCAGTTACTTAAGAATTTTTAATTGGTAGGAGGAAATATTTTTTACAGTGTAGGTGCTTGTAGGTCCCACCCCCACCCCCCCCCCCCCCCTCAGCCATGCACAAATCTTAAACAAAGCTTTGGCACATTTCAGCCTCAAGCCCCAGAATTAGATAACCCCACCATTAGCTGGGGTATTTATTTTGGACCAATGTCCTGAATTAGCTCCAATTATCAAGTTGCAAAACCTGTCCCACAAAATCTGTAATCACACTTTTGAGACCTGTGGGGTTCTGTTTTTTCTCTATGATCTTTGGAGACCTTATTTTTATTTGGCCCTGTCCTAGAAGAAAGATTACTGGTATTTCTGGGAGTTTTAATGAATAATCCACTGTACACAATCCAGATGTGGAAATGGGGCATGAACAGAAGAGTATTGTGTCCGCTTTGCACATCCCTGTGGGGAAATCATCTTTCTGCCCATATTTGCCTCTCATCTCACTCTCCGTGATACACACATACAGGTAATAGAGCAAGTATGGAGGTCACAGTGCAGTCAGTCAGCCTCCAGGACCACTGGAGAAATTGAGATGAAGGGCCTTGCTTCATGATTCTGAATGCTAGCATGATTCTGCTGGCCACAGGATTTGAATCAACAATCTTCCAATTTCTGTTTCCTTGGTTAGTTCTTAGTTTCCCTGTTTTTAGTTCCTTTGAGTTATTAGTTCCACCTGTGCCCTGTTTCCCTAGTCTTTGTTAATTAGTCTCACCTGTCCTGTGTTAGTCTCGTTACCCCTTAGTATTTTAGTTCCTGCTTCTGTGCAGTTTCTGAGTGGTTCATTGTTGTTGTTTGATGGTTGTGACGTTAGATGGTTTTAATATTCTCAGTGTTAGATGTGTATTTGGTTTTTGTTATTCAGTCTTTGTTAATCCCCTTTAGTGTTTGAGCCCTCGTGGGCCTTTGATTTTGCTGTGTCCGTAGTGTTTTCTGTTTTGTTTTAAAAAAAACCCCGTTTTTGTTCTCGGAGCCGCCAGTGGGTCGTCCACCTTTTCTGTTTGCACCACGCCACGTTCTCGTGCCCGAGCCGTCCGGATCCATGACACCTACAGCCCTAGCAGCAAATACAAGGCAGCCCTATTTTTGACAGAATGACAAACAGGACATTATTACAAAATTTCTACTAAAGAACTGGAGTTTGAAGATATAAAGAAGGTTTCTTGGTTCTAATTGTTGAAGCCCAAAAACACTGTTGAATCTCTTGACGTTCAAATTCAGAAAGGGTTCATCATCCTATTCCTTCTACTATTTTTTTTCCTACTGCTTGCTGGATATTTGCTATGTTGTTAAATTTATTTAGGTTTTGAAGAAATATATGCCCTATAACGCTTTGGCAATCACATGTGCAGTAATACGAAAACGTGCCTACAGCCTTCTTTTGGGAGCCCGTTTAAAAAAACCGATTAATTTTAACATTAAAATAGACTCGCACCTAAATTCTCAAGCTGAAGACAAGGTTTTTTTTTTTTTTGCAGAAGTTTACTTTAAAATGAAACTCTGAAATATCTGCATTCCTGAAACTGATATGATGGAAGCAGCTTTTCCGGCAGACACAATCCTTATATTTAACACCGTACACAAACACAAGCTGAGAACCATTTGTTTCCACTGTTTTTCTTTCCTTTCATATCTGTCCAATTCAATCAAGTATTTTCATGTCACTTACGAACTGCTGATGGAACACATTTTCAAAGCATTGTGCAGGTTCACAGTAGAACTTGATTCAGAGCTCTTGACAGAGGGGGAAAATTCAGGCCTAGAAAGTAAAAATCCAGACTAATATTTTGTTTCAACCAACCAGTTGAATATAAAGAGTCACATTCACATTACATGGAACTGAAATTTTCTGGCACATTTTGAGGCAGTAGCTATAAATACTACAATGTAGAACAGTCATATGGATATGATTTTGCTTGCCTGAGTAGTGGGGTAACTCTGCACCACTCCACCAAATTACACCAAATGTACACTATTTTTCTAATAATGTTGTGAATGAAATGATTCTAAGTACATGGTTTTAATCAGTAATATATGTCGTTATTGAGCTGCATATACATTTGCAATCTAAAAAGACATGTTGGTTATATGATCAAGCTAAATGTAAACTTATGTAAATATTAAAAACAGCTTTTTAAAAGCATTACTAAGCATATTTTATTGATGTAAATGCTTGCTGCTGCTGCAAGGGTGAACTTGAAAAACAAAATACCGTGATATTCCGTGAAATTACTAGAATCTTGTAAAATACCATGATACAAATTGTCGGTCATACCACCACCCAGCACTGGCAGATACTTCTGAAAGCCAGGTTCAGCGAGGGGCTTAACCTGTCAGCTAAACCTGACTTATTGGTAAGTTGACTGACTTCTTGGCTGAAATGCCTGGCAAACCAAAATCTTTTGGCATATTCACTGGATAAACAAGTGATTAAAAAGTCAACTGTTCTGCAAAAACCCAATGATTTCATTGAATTACTTAAAAGGCAAAGGATAATTTCACACGCTGTATTAAATTATAATGCTTCGGAAGCTATTCAAATTTTCATTCAGTCAGTTTCATTATTTACAGCAAAATTATGCAGGCTAACAGGATTTTATCACCTCAGACAGATACCGACAACATTCAAAGACACAGATTTGCGTATGAAATGAATAAATGAATACAACATTGAAATGGACTTGACTTAAATTAATAGTGCCACTTAGTGGAAATGGTCATTAACTTGTTAATATATGCAATGTCCTTCTTTTGTAGCTTTTTGATACCGTTAGTTTTTAAATGATTTATAGATTTACCATTGGAGACGATAATAAATCATTAGTATTAGGATTTAGGGATGAAAATGAATATGCCTCTGACAGATATGAAAAAGGAAGGTCTAAGGGGAACAACTGATCAGATACGTAGATGTTCACCATTCAAGGTATGTATAAATATTGTCAGTACAATTTTATCTTAGATGTATTATACTGTATGTGTATAGCCTGGGACTTAAGACCAGAAATCCCAAGGTCAGAATGGTTGTGTCGACCTGAACTTATGTTATCATGAGTTTTTTATGTACAGGTCTTACTTGTAAGAATGACTATTGGCATGCAAATAAGATTTCCAGGCTCCGCCAATCACCTGCCTTGAGTCCTTCTCACGTGCACATCGTTCCTGTTTCCTGTTTCCTGCGGCAGTTTCATGTTTCCTGTGATCACCAGTGCTCTGGACTCAGGGACTGTTCGGTAGAGGTATGGATTGGATGACCCAGCTTGGGATGCTGTCTCTTTGGATCTAGAATTTATAATAAAACATCCAGTTTGAACAAGTCTGTGTCATGACAGAATGATGTCACGCTCACGCGTTCTCCAGGGTGATTGGCTGTGGAAAGCTCTTCCGTCACACTACCACTCAAAAATCTGGGTGCTGATTTTCTTTTCTACATCGCATCTAGAACTGTTATTCATAAAATAAAATAAAATAAAATAAAATGCCTTATAATAAGTGAGCCACAACTGCAAACAAATGGAGATGGGACAATCCAACAGTTGATTAAGAATAAATTAATTTATGCTTCAGTTTCATTAAGGAGAATGCATTACATCTTTTTATTGATGAAGGCAATGAAATATGATTCAGTTTACAAACTATTGAAATGATGCAACCAAAGAATTTATCATTTTAATTAGCAGTTTAAAACGGAGTGGACACATCAAGGTAAAAATCATTATTAAAGCTGTGTATCAGACTAAAAAGAACATGAATTAAAATAGTTGAATCTCACATATGGCTTATGTTATGCCCACACTGCCTGAAACTGGAAGTCCCAGTCTCAGTACAAGCTGAGCAGCGCCGTTTGACTATCCTGTGTGTTCCTTTAATTAAATTTAATTAAAACTGGAAGTCCCACCTACTGATCAGTGAGCTTTGCTTGGGGCTTAGTTTTCTCACTCCCGGAGTACAAGACTTTGCAATCCTATCTTGTTTGTCTTGTGGTTTTGTTTTTGTGATGTACCGTGTTTGTTTGTTTCGTGTCTCTTAGTTCCGCATCTTGGTTTTCATTGGCCCCGTGGCTCTGCCAACCTCCCACATTTCTGCAGCACACTGCATTCTGTAATTCCCCCTACAATGGATGGCAGGTGCCTATTTCCTGTGGCGTCCTGCCCGACGGGAAAAAAAACCAAACACTGTGGGTGGGATGGTCCTGTCTGGGGTGTTTTGCATCTATTTTTACCAAACTTGTTGAGTCCAGTTCTGTATGTCTTTTGAAAGATGATCGAGTAAAGTTCCTGAAAAGTAATATCAATCTACAAATAACAGATCACAAACACTTTGTTAAGAGCGTATGAGAGTTCAGTCATGGATGAATTATTGGCGCCCCGAGATTGTCTGCTAGCCTTTATCTATCAACAAGAAAACAGTGACAGGACAAACAAATTAGAGGTGTGTAGGACTTTTCTGTGTTTTGATCAGTTTCCCAAAGTTGGTACAGGAAAATGGATATGGTTTTGATAGCTTTATTTGAGCAAGAAAAGACAATAGATGAGGTTTGTGTCACCTGGGCCGGACACGCTTTTGGGAGAGTGAAGAGACTGAGGAAATTCTGCTGTTAAACTAATCACAATATGAAGATGTCCAGCAAGAAGGGATACTTACTATGCATTCAGGAACCAAAGAGCAGAATAAATAAAATATATGCCTTCAATAAAGAAAGAAGACAAAATGGAGGCAGACACTGAGAGCCCACAATACCAAAGACGAAAAAAAACAAGAAATTAAAAAGCAAAACCAAAACCCACAATCTAGCATGCTCCGGAAACAGCAGAACCAGTGAGGGACATAAAAGGGCCCCAAACGTAGGTAGGAGAGGAGGGTCCAGAGCTGAGCCAAGATGGGGAGGGGAAGGGCAGAGGAGAGGAATCACGGTGCCAGTCCTGGGCGGGGGGGGGCAGATGGAAAGACAGCCAGAGGCCTGTTAGGGGCAGCAGGAGAAATCTGCTTCAGGGCACCTGCCCTGTGCTCACCTGTCATTCAGGGGGATGAAGGAAAAAGCACCTCAACAGACGGTGTAAAAAACATTAAATCAACCCACATTGGGCAGAAAAGGACAGACTATAATTTAGAAGCACAGCGACTGAGGCCTGAGAATCAGATGGAGTTCAAAGAGGTGTCTGGGGCCTGCCGATTGCCTGCCAGAAAGCCAGAGTATGCAGTGCATGTAGGAGCAAAATACACAAGTCACAACAATAATTTGTGTATAGTAGTTCCCCCATATCTGCAGGTGACACGTGCCAAGACCTACTGCTGATAGCTGAAATCATGGATAATAGCGAACCATCTGCAGACTCCATGTATAACGTGATTTTCATGTGCCTATACTGTATATGGTGATTGATAAATTAGGCACAGTAAACACTTACACTATGGCAACAGCATCACTTACATTTTGGTGCGATAGGAGCCCCACGTGTATCACAAGCTGTAGTGAGTGCGCAAAACAGCCCAAGCCAGGGACTCCCAAATTATCCATTACTCCTTTCGTATTATCATACTTTTTTATTTTATTTTTTTTACAAAGATTGTAAATTGATGCGCTACTAGTAGTTGTTTACAGCATAAAATAGTCCCAGATCATCACCCTCTTATCTGATGTTCCTACTGCTACGTTCCTCGTACTGCAAAGCATATGCGCATGACGTCACAGCAAGCAGAAGTCACTGCGCTCACACCCACTGAGTGGCAAACAATGAGTGTCACCGTTAGCGTTCAGCTTTAAAGCCGCAAAAGCACATCTAAAATGTGGAAGAGCTGTTGTGCGGTTAATTGAAAAAATCGATTTAACATGAAATAGGAGCTCTCTTTTTACAGATTGCCGAAAACTAAATAAGTAAATATCAGATGTGGATCGGTGACAAAACATTATGCATCCAACTACATAGGCAACGCTGGATGAGTATCCCAAGACCAAGAGGTCAAATAGACATATAGTGTAGAGTGTTACTTGTAATGTACACGCAAATGAGCATTTCAGGGCATAGCAAGGTAGTAGAAACAAACTGCTAAAAAATCCTAATAAAATTGTCATTAAAGTGTATGTGGTGTGTCAGTTGATGGTGAAAGGAAATTAGATCCATTCTGAAATAAGTCAACATAGAAACTAGGGATGGAAAATGTAGAGGAGTCTGTATACTTTATGAAGGTTGGTTTGTATACATGGTTGTCTGGATAAAAAATTTGTTTAATTCCACAAATGACAAAGTCTGGTCTATTTTTGAGTTGATTTGAATGAGGAATTAATTTATTTTCTGTTCATTATGCCTTTTTCATGTTGTTTTTTCCAGTTAAAAATGTCATTCAGAAAGTGTCGAAATATCAGACTTCAGCTGATGGAGTGAAACCTCCAGTATGCTATCGACCAAATTTAACTGAGACATAGTTTTGTTAATCTATTGAGGTCTGGACACTAAAATGTCATAGAGTGAATTGACACCTATAATGTGACATTACCTTCAGAGGCACAAAAGTTATGCTATAAAAGAAATGGGATATGTGACCTTTAATTCAGAAGAGCACACTACGCTGCAAAAGGATGGGGAATTTTGTAATAGAAAAAGAAGGGTTTGACATAAGGATAACAGGGAAGGATAACAAAAAAAGCTATCACTGAAAAACTTTATCACTTTAATCAAAATGTAAAAACAAAGAAAACAATGTTGCAGCTGGTTTGTGAAAAGTGATATATGTAGTATAATACTGCTAATAGCTGCATCACCCTACAAACGAGCAGATAATTGGGAGAGAAGAGGCCAGAGGAGAATTGTTCACCAATACTAAAGAAGTGATTTTACTGCAGTGAAAAAAGTTAATGTTCTATAACTGAAATAACTGCAGTTCTGTGTAAAATTTTCTAGTTAAAGGCCAGATAAAAATACACACCGCATTTTAATATGTGTCGCACCCATGCATGTGTTTATTAGGTTTGTCTCCTTGCAGAAAAGCTCTGGATTCTCGCCAACTTCTTCAAGCAGATTGGTGAATATTTACTTCTCTGTTCCTCCTCTCTAATTCATATTGAATGTGGATCCTTCTGCTGTTTTTGTTCTTGCAAAACAAGTGTGGATGGGAGACAACATAATCACCCAAATCTCCCGCAATTCCAAATTTCCTTTTATTCAAGTCATTTGTGTTTTATTTTTCCCATTTGGATCTCACCTTCAGGTTATCCTATGTCTTAAACCAGCACAACACCTGCTGGCTCATGCATGTAACTTGTTTGAGAACCTTTACATGGATTTGCATTCTGAGAGGGTGACATCATTTCTAGCACAGTGATGTTGCGGTTTGAGAGGACAGACCCAGTATTACACTAGCAGGTGGAGCAGGTCCATCTCCTATAGTTATACCTCCTACAGATACTTTTCAACATTCTTTGGTATAAAGCAGATTCCTCAGCATTCCTCAGTCTGATTGACAGACCAATTACCTTGTCTGTTGTAAGGCTGTTTTTAAGCATACATTGAATTTCATCACGATTCTTAACGTGCATGCAGAATTCCAAAGGATGCTGTGCTGCAGCTGGCCAGGTAGCCTCTTCTGCATTTTTGCCAGGGGATATTCTGCCACAGTGAATGTGCTTTCAAAAATAGAGCGAGAGGAGACGGAGACCTTTGCACATAGTCGGGTGTCTTTGATGTGAGAGCCATGTAACAGATTTAAGAAATATACCACAGAAATGCATTTATTTGTGAAATATACAATTCTGCATCTTTCAGAAATGATTGTAAGATTTCCAGCTGTTCCCATGACCCTGAGTAGGTTACACCTCTAGATGATGGATGAATGGATTGGTGGATGCATGGATGGATGAATTCAGGATCACAAAAGAGAAATATAAATGTATTATTTAATAAAGATTTAGCAACTCAGTGGGTGTTATTTCTGCAGCAAAAATAAATAAAACATAAAATTGTCTATGAGAAAAGGAAATGCTGTGCAAAGAAAGCATGGATTTCCAAGGACAAGGTGCTTAACACACATGCCCTGGTTGGAACCCTCCAGAAATCTAACCTGAATGCTAATTGGCGGGGGAGGGGTCACATTGTCAGGACCCAAGAGCAGGTAGTATCAATGCAGCCTGACTACAAATAATAAATCTAGTACTTTTGTGAACTTACCATGGACTACACTCTGTGCACTTACTATTCAAAGTGTAGTTATGTAAAATACATAAAGCTTAAACCTACTCGCTGCAATCCAAAGACATGCAGTGAGGCTCTCCGTCGTTTCCAGAGTTGTCCGTAATGTGTAATTAACATATACATGCGTGTAAGCATGCATGTCCCCTGCAGTGAGCTGGCATCCCATCCGGGGTGTACCTCCTCCCTCTGCTGCCCCCACGCAAACCTGTGCTGGGTAAGTAGTTGGAAGATGGATGGAAGGATAAATAAAACCCTTGATTTATTATTTAAAGTAGCCATTTATTGCAATTCATATTTCTGCAAGGTCGCTGCTACAAATCACAGACATTCCAATCCATGTTTCCATTTGATGGAACCTAAAAAAAGTACATGACGTGTGAACAACTGCGCAGTCCTTAAGCCGAACTGTACATGATTATGGGGAGACGGTGATCCCTCCCCCAAAACCTTAATCTATAACGCATACTATTTCATCCAATATGACACTTTCTCTTATTTTATCTGCCATGAAATTATAAACCACGGGCAACTCTAGCTTAACTGCATTTGTAATTGCTGTCAACTACTTCAGTAATTATAGCTAACAGATACATTACATGAACACAGGATATGACACTGAAATATTTCATATAATTTCGATTTAGCAACAAGTGAAGTGTCTGTATAAAAATAATTGGAACAAGTGGTGTCACTTTTAATGATACATGTATTTTCTGATTTAGTTATTAATATTAGTACTCAATAGGTAAATTAAAATAATGTGGGCTATATTTCTTGTTGAGAATGTTTAGAGGACACTTGCTTTTGTATATTAACGTCATTTAACTCTTAGCAAATTTGAATGGTAAAGAAATTCCTGGATAGACACAGCTAATTGTGACAGCATATTATTGCACAACATCATATCATACAGGATCCAGGAAATTTGCATCCTTTCTACCACAGGGGTTAAGAATAAAAATTCTTCCTTCTTTTGTCATACAACAGTAATACGGGGAACCTGGATCATTCTTAGTTTTCATGCTTAATCAGCCTCTCAGGGCTCCTAAGGTTGATATTATACATTCAAATACAGACACATTTTTTCATCACAACTTGACTTCCTGTACCAAAGAAAATTAAAAAAACAAAAATCGATATTATTTAATAAGTTGCAAAGTGAATGACTGCATACATAAAGGACTTTAGCAGACAAGATAAGAATAATACCACAAGTTACAGTGACAGGACACTGATTCTCCACACCTATGGATTTCCAGCTTATTATCCCATTATACCTGCATACAGACGTGTTTGAATGTCTGCTACATGTTTCCCCCTTACTACTTTAATTTAAGAAAAGAAAGCCTATATCTCTGTAGGTGCCCCCATAATAAAGAAAAAGGTAATTGAAGGTGAGACAGAGAAGGTGTAGCGGTGCATTTGGTGCACAGCTGAGCAGTCTGAGGAGGGACCTCCCTCCCAAGCTCCTCCGTGTCAGACTGGAGGCAGGAGCGCCTCCATCCCCTTGCCTTTCCATGTGAGCGTGGAGCCAGAGGGAGGGATCCACAGCCGCTGTATAAAAAGGCAGCCAGAAAATCAATCACGCAAAACCGGCTCTGATTCCTCGGCTTGCCTCCTTCCTCCCGCGCTCTCTCTCTCTCACTCTCTCTCTCTCTCTCTGCCCATCCTCCTCCTCTCTCCTCTTTGGTGAGTGCCGCCTCTGGCTCCTGTCCTCCCAGTCTGAGAGTGTGTGCGCCTGCGAGCGGCGAGGGCGCGCGTGCTTGTGAGTGCGCGTGTGTTGTGTGTGTGTGTGTGTGTTGTGTGTGCACTCCCCTGTGTATATGTTGGTCTCTCTCTCTCCGACCCACCCTCAACGCCTCCCGTGGGATCCTCGTCTCCCTTTCACTGGCGAGCGGCACCCCCTACACAGCAGTCACCATTTCTGCCCCCGGGAGAGCCACGCTGGCAGCACAGCCCCATCCCCGACTCAGCATCGGGAGGAAGACCCTGGTGGCAGCCGCCGTTGGGGTCATGCTGGTCCTGGTGCTGGTCGTCCTCATCCCCGTGCTGGTGAGCTCCGTTGGCAATGACGCCAGCCACTATGAGATGCTGGGCACCTGCCGCATGGTGTGCGACCCCTACCTCAACAAGGGCACCACCACCAGTGCGAGCATCCGGGGCGAGGCCGAGGCTCTCAGCGACCATAGCGCTGTCCACCCGCCGTCCACTCTGCTGCAGGGCCCGCAAGGGAAGCCAGGCCGGCCAGGAAAGCCTGGACCTCCAGGGCCTCCGGGAGAGCCTGGCCCTCCAGGACCGGTGGGCCCACCTGGGGACAGGGGGGATACTGGGAGGACTGGGACCCTAGGTCTGGGGGGTAATGGAGTTATCAGCACGGCCATGTACACCACAGCCCCCCGGGTGGCTTTTTACGCTGGGCTCAAGAACCCCCACGAGGGGTATGAGATCCTCAAGTTTGACGACGTGGTGACCAACCTGGGCAACAATTACGACGGCACCTCGGGCAAGTTCATCTGCAACATTCCAGGCACTTACTTCTTCATCTACCACGTGCTCATGAGAGGCGGTGATGGCACCAGCATGTGGGCAGATCTGTGCAAGAACGGCCAGGTGGGTGGCTCTGCGCTCGTTATTACCTGTCTGCTTGTGCCTGGCACTTTCCTCCACAGGCCAGATGTACATGTGGTCGGGGCTCCTCTGTTTACTGAGCTTGCATGCAACTTTCAAATGAAACTGCAAAGCTGCGTTATGCCATCAGTGTCCCCCCGCACATATCAACAGTTATGGAGGCTGCATTATGAAAACTGGAACCTAAAGCAAGTGCGATAACAGACAAACTCAGACTGTAATATTCCATGTAATACCAATTGGCCAGTAATGCACAGTGACAGGTATCAGTAGTACAAAAACAAAGTGGAGTATGTTCTCTTTGACGACGTTTGATTACCAAACTTACAGACATCTCGTTAAGTTGCATATTTTCAGTTATCTGTGTGTAATAGTTTAATTTTTGAGGCGCGAACATCGCTGTTTACTGCTTAAAGCGCTCAATTATTAAACAGACAGTACAATAGAAGAACCAATCGGCAGTGCCCAATAATTTGGAAAAGTATGTAATCCCCACAAAAGAATTAATTTGACTAAACCTGTTGCTTCCCGTTCTGTGGATCGCCAAATAAACTGGGCTGTAAACTTCTGCGCCACCAAACAGTGGGAGCATTTTACTTTGTCATCAGCTACGATGGGGACAGTGTTCTCGGGGTAAAATTAATGTAAACCATTTAAAGTTACTGTGAATAGTACACCTGCCCACTACTTATTTCAGACCATGACAACAACTGTCAAGACTATTTACTCATCATTTTCCGCAGACATCACTCTTAGCTCAGCAAAATGTGAACGTGAAAGCAATTTAAAGGTGTCAAAATCTGCAGGAGCAAAGCCACAGCGTAGAAATGAAATAATACTTCTCTTCGTTCACGTGAAGTCGTAATTTATAACTGACTTGTATAGCAAGCTAGTTCACAAATGCTGTAATCGCGTATACGGGTAAGCTGTTAGCCTAATTGTTAATAAAATATCTATATCTGTCATTCAGTATAACTCATAGCAGCATGCTGATAAAAGCAATCAGTAACTTAATGGGCTGAAATATGCATGCAGAAATTCCTATACATCATTCTGATGAGCGCAGTTTTTTTTTTTTTTATCTAGCGCGCGTTAAAGTTAATATCCGTCCAAACCGCTTTATTGCGAGTAAGTGCATTAAGCAGGGTAGTTGTATTCGGAGCAGAGGCTTTGTACTGATTTTTGCTATTAGTGCAGAGCTGTTTGTATTTGTTTAGCATATGTGGATGATTTCATCGCTGTAACAGCTGTCAAAGAATGGTAAAATAGTATATAGTATACCTCATGGAGACGCGTTACTCTGTTATCATTGGCTGTTCATGTTCTTCAGATATCAATGCCAGATCATTATTGTCATAGAACATTGTTAAAACATGTCGTGAGAGGCAGCTGCCTTAAGACTTTGCATTTTGTAATTAAACTTATAAAATGTAATCTGTTTACCTAAAAATTATGGATACATATTCAGCAGTCTTTCGCTGACGCAACGAAAACGACAGTGTTTCTCTAATCTAATCGCTGTACTTTTCATCCTGCTGGGGTTTACATTTAATATGCTCTCTGACTATTTATTTTAATCGTTATAAGTTTGACTTTACTCGATGCTTTATTATTAACAAATCAATTATTTTAGTTTTGTGTTTTAATGCGACAGCTATATGTCTATCTTCCTTGTTTGTTATCGGATTTGATTGTGAATAGTGATTTATTCATATATAATATATATTAAGAAATGCTCTATAGGATTTATTATTGTTGTTGTTGTTGTTATTATTATTATTATTATTATTATTATTATTATTATAATCGGTCAAATAAGAAAGCCTAAAATTCTCCTAATCTTTTTTTTCCCCTATTGCCCACCACCACCTCCCTAATCTTTTATGAACGCTATAACCACGTCTTGTGAAGACATAGAAAACGAAAATGATGGTAATTATCTCTTGTCATATGTGAAAATAAAAAAAAAAACAACTATTTTAATTTCGGAAAATTATGCACACAAACGCATTGATAGTGAGAAAATTACGTGAGATCCACGTATAGCAAGATTACATTCATGACTGACATGTTGTAATGTACAGTATGGAATTTTTGGCCATATGAAAGTACGATTTATAAAATAAGAGGTGTGAAAATTATAAACTGCGCAAAACAAGGGTCACTACTTAAGTATAATGAACTCGGGTTTTGCTGTCTGTGTTTCTGTGTTCAAGCAGAAGTATTAGCGTGTGTGTTTTGGAAAGATGAATGATAATAGGTTGAATAATTGTAAATTATGTTTTGATATTGCTCCCGGGAAATCGATGACATCAAAAACCTTATTAAATTAAATAAATAGATTATTTATGTAATAAATAGTCTCGCTTAATAGGATATACCCAAAAAGGACAAGCGGTTTGGAAAATGGATGGATGGATGAACAACATACCCAGGTCTGCTGTGTAACTTGTCTTGCCAATGAAATTGTCCCCACACTTCTTGATTTTTCTCTCACCACTTTCTCTAAGCAACATGCCTTGCACAACATTATGTGTGCTACAGGGTCTTTTATATATTAAACGTCTTAATGAGTTCTAGATAAAACTAAGCATGTTGCTTTTCAAACACCTTACGCATGCTGTGTTGTGCCTTCATAGCAGTTACATACCTATTCACTGCATCAGTGATTTCAAAGTGTAAGTCCATTATTAAAACCCAATAAGACCTTAGGAGGGTGGATCACATACACTTGGTAGTGTACAGAGTGACTGTTGTGTCTTACAGTAGTTGCAGTACAGGGTATGTCAGTTAGTTGTAAGTGCACTAGGTTCGATTATTTGTTAATAACGAACAGTTTGGAAATCAAATTGCAATGTAGGAGGCATGAATGGGGACTATGGGTACAGTTCCAGTGTTTGATCACATTTGCAGCGTCTCCTGGGTAAGGGCTTGTTACCCATTTAGTTGTTTGCGTATATGCAAGAGCAAATGCATAATGCTATTTGCTGAAACAGAAATTGCATAGGTCCACTGACTCATGAGCTGCAACTGAAAAACCTAACATAACATTAATTTGTTGATGTCCATTTGATGATGTCACTCTCCCTTTGTACATGTGAAGCCACAGGCTGTCTGATTATCAAACCTCCTTCATTGTTCCGTCGTTCAGACTGATGGATTTTCCAATTTGTCTGTTTTTATCCTTAGTGACAACAGAATAGAAAAGTAAATGAACTGCACTGTACTTCAAAGAAGTTAGATTAAATGTCTCTTTTAAACTTAATTAAAAACCTTGAACTGCATCCAAAATATGTTTGCATTCTTTTTTTTCTGCTCCCTTTTTGAAAGATTATTATCCATCTGAAAACCTTTTCAGACTTAATTAAAACCAATCAGTTCACTGCTACATCTCCAGGGAACCGAGGTGAATAATTATGCTATCTTCATCTCTAATAAGGTCGGCCACACTCCGTATTCGTAAGACACACACGCTTCTTCCGTGGCAATTATCATTCTCTCTCTCCAATGTCTCTCCTTCTCTCTCCTTCACTCTTCATATTTTCAGACCACAAATGTCAATTGCATGTTTGTTTGCCAGAGAGCAATTAATGAAGTCATCTGAAAGCTTTGGCAAATCTAAAATTCACAGAATAATAAACTCTGCAAAGGAAGAGATAATATTAATACAAGCAGAGACATGGACAGAAAACTGCAGTTGGGGTGTTATCTCTATGAAAAAGTGTTTGGCCGAAATATACATAGTAAATTTGAGTCCAGGAGACCAGAAATAAAGTATTGTGCTTTCCCTTTGATAACATTTGCCAGATGTCAACAAACTCTCAAGTGTCTCTGTAATTGAAAACTCTCATATGATATTTAGTGTGGTTGAGGTGTTCAGACAGTAATGAACACTTTTTTCCTTGCAGTGTCACATAATTGGCATTCACTAAGTCACATGACTGGAACACTGAGAGCCACTGAAAGTGTACATAGTGCAGAACCAATAAAATTCTCTAACTTCAATCAGGTTGGAGATGGGTAGGCATAATCCAAGTGTATGTGGTCCACCCTCCTGTATACAAACTGAGAGTGATATACGTGCCATAAAGTAAAACTGAACATGTCTGTCTCATGGACTGGGAATGGAAACAGTATCTGCTTCTCCAGATGACACTTTCTGATTGGTCAATTGATTGATTGGTTCAATGCATGAAGTGGTCGCAGTTCAAAGAAATTCCTTGTACTAATGAAAACAATAAAGAGTCAACTTAAATACAATCATCCTGATTTAATGGCATTCGGTTGGCTTCTAAGCTCTTCGTTTTAGAAAGGCCTCAATATAAACAGCATTAAACATCATCAGCTTTCTGAAATCTATATTTGCCGCTGCTAAAAACAACTGCAAAATGAGGTAAAGGGGCTTATACCCAAAGCTTATACCCAAAGCCAACATCATTTATAGAGCTTTGAATTTTCTGGTTGATGGTGATGAAAGATTGTTGTTTTCCCATGGTTCTGGAGTCAGAGCTTTCCTTCATATTAAAGAGAGCTATCTGCACAGCAGTGGACAGTGTCAGAGAAAAGGCATCCAATGGGGCGTGGCTTGGATGATACAGAGCTGTATGATACAGAATTGCAACTGAATTAATTGCTCAAAACAAAAGCATCAAAGCACGTGCTTTCAGAAAATTCCATCAGGTTCAATGTGTTTAGCCAGCAGCAAATAAAACTGCAGGGCTGGTGTAGATGTGGCCAGTTCATTTTAACGTTTTTGTTCAGTTTAACCCCATCAGAATGTATCTGACTCCTGTCTAGAATATATTTGCATTATAGGAAGGTCTTTTATCTCTGCTGTTGTACACTATGTGTGCCATTGAAAGAAAGACATTTCCAAAGTCTGTATTTTACCAGCTGACCTCAGTTCCTTGTGGAGGTGGTTTGCAGTGAGTATAAGTTGGAGGAACTAGGGGCACATGATTTAGGTCATTCTTGATTAAGGAAATTCTGCTTAAAGTCTTATTAGGGTGGACTTTAAAAGAGCATCACTTGAATCAGCACACTCTAAGGGGTTTTTAAGCACTGTGAAAGATAATTTGTGAAGATGTGATTAACCTGGAAAAAATGATAGTTCATTATTTCTTCTTCATACTGAGGACAAAAAAGTGAAAGTACAGATAATGTAGCATATATGGATGTAAAAAAGTCTTTATTACAGTATATGGTTTCTTTGGTCAGATATACAATGTATTAATTTAATCTTACCCTTTCCCTTTAAAAATCGTTTTAAATAATTTTATTATTCTTTTAATATTACTGAAAGGATATATCATAAATAAGCATTTAAGTCTTTGCATGAAATGCTTGTTTTTGACACTTTAGAAAAGATTTGCTCATTTAATATGCTGCTGCATGTGTGAATCCCACTATGCTATTTGAATAACATATACATATAACTTTTTAAAGACATACAGAGAAACCAAATAATACCAAGGAGGGAAACTGAAGGGCCATATTTCAACTATGGGCATTTTGTAAACACTGCAATTTTACTCTGAATTAGTCAAACTAGGATTAAAAATAAGTGAAAGTTGCCCATAAAACATTGAGCATTAGTTTAATGAAAACAGCTAACATTGTCTGACTAAGATGTATGTGAATGATATTTTTGTTGCATGGCAGTGTTATCAAGAAGCTTGGGAAGAAAAGAGGTAAAAGTAACAAACCTTGGTCTTTTGTTTAATTAAAAGGAGTAAAACAGTGACACATAACATGACTTGACGTAACGTGACATAACCTCCTTGAGATCTTCTCTCTTGTTCCCAAACAGTTGTCCCTGTAGATACCAAGCAGAGTAATTGCTCTAATCAGGGCCAGCTTGACTTGTGTGACGGAAGCGTCTGTTGGCAAATGGCCGATGATACATCACCCCAGATAAGCAATGTCCTACTAACTGAGTCCTCACGTTATTTTAAGATAAAGGAACCGTATGATATTTATATAATAACCATAAAGTAAAATCATAACTCATTAATCTCATGAGAAGAGGAGTAATGTCGCTTTCTCAGCATTTGATGTTCAGACGGTCCCCAGGTTATGGACTAGATCCTTTCCCTAAGTCTGTCTTTAAGCCGAATTTGTATGTAAGTTCGAAAAATAATAATACACACTTTCTTAACCCGGGGACTGCCTATATAACAGGCTTTATGGCAGTCCGTGCGTAAGTACAAGTTGTCCATATGCCTCACGTTCTTAACCCGGGGACTGCCTATATAACAGGCTTTATGGCAGTCTGTTCGTAAGTACAAGTTGTCCATATGCCGCACGTTCTTAACCCGGGGACTGCCTATATAAGAGGCTTTATGGCAGTCCGTGCGTAAGTACAAGTTGTCCATATGCCGCACGTTCTTAACCCGGGGACTGCCTATATAACAGGCTTTATGGCAGTCTGTTCGTAAGTACAAGCTGTCCATGTGTCGCACGTTCTTAACCCGGGGACTGCCTATATAACAGGCTTTATGGCAGTCCGTGCGTAAGTACAAGTTGTCCATATGCCGCACGTTCTTAACTCGGGGACTGCCTATATAACAGGCTTTATGGCAGTCCGTGCGTAAGTACAAGTTGTCCATATGCCGCACGTTCTTAACTCGGGGACTGCCTATACAGTATAACAGGCTTTATGGCAGTCTGTTCGTAAGTACAAGCTGTCCATGTGTCGCACGTTCTTAACTCAGGGACTGCCTGTACTATTATCTATCATTCTACAGGGTCTCCAAACTAATAAAACACAGCTAGTTGTTTGTTAGTTTTCCTAGGCCAGCAGGTTCCTTTTTGAGCAAACACAGCAAATAAACCAGACAGTTAAATTAGTACTGAATGATCACTTTGACATATTCAGTGTTTGGCTGGATCATGGACCCAGTATTTCTGTTCTTCATGTCACTGTAATTACCTCTTTTTGTTGAACCTTAGACCTCTAAATAGGTTCATATCAGAAGGTTAAGAAGTCTCTTTTAAATTAGTCTTTATTAAAACTATTTTTATTGCTGGTGCATCCACCACAAGTAAGCATTTGTACAATGTACTTAATGCACCCAGATTGTATGAATAAAAAAAAAATACATTTTACATGTTTTCATATATTAAATTAGCTTCTAAAGCAATTTGCAATGACTATTATTGATGTGCAGAATCTTCTGGGCAAAATTCAGTGTGGAGGAGTCCAACAAAAAAGAAAAAAATGCTTTCTCTTCATCCCTAGATAGTGAACTTTTTAAAAAACAGAATGACAGAGGGTACCAAGGGCTCTGATGTGAGCAGCGTCGAAAGCTCTACTCCACAAAGCACACACACTTCTGTGTCCTCCGTTACCAGTCAGTTCATCCATCCAACAGAGAAGCTTTATGTAATTGCTGCTGCTTCAGCCTTGTGAATCATGTGTTGCTAATCATCTCAAGGTCACGACTTGTCATCCGCCGCGTTGAGCAGCCATTGTAGACTAACTTTTCTGTCAATTTGCTTGCCTCCCTGAAAGTTACAGTGGTAGAGGTTGGACTCTCACTGTCGTAACTAGCAAGTGCAGCGAAGCGGAGGACTGAGAGTAGAGCCTAGCGATCATATCTGACCCTTCTGTTTTAAGAAGTGCTGCTCATTTCAATGCTAAAAAAACTTTAGCAAAATCTAGGGTATCCTTAAAGACCGATGACACCAGACGTATGTGAAATGTTCATAATAAGATGAGTCTGCAGACCTTGTGTGGAAATTCTGAGTCCTCTGAAGAGAAATCAAGGAGTGCAATATCCGGCATCTCGAGAGAATGATTAAGTATGGTACTACTTAGGAACTCTGAATCACTCCATATCAGTAAAGTCCCTGGAATTAGTTGTTGTGTCATGATAACCAGGTATGAAGCACAAAGCTGACTGGCTCAGGGGAATCTTGATTAAATCATTTTCAGACTTAATGAAAGAGCATGCATTAACAGACATGCAATCTAACCAGGGGGCCGTCTCTCAGACAGAGCTGTGAGGTGTAACACTGAGTTATCATCAGTTCCCATTAACCACCTGAAAGACTGAGCTATCATAATCAGAGCTATGTAAAGAAAACAGTTTCCATCAAATAATTCAGCTACTTTAATTCTGCACTCATCTTTAATTTTGAAAAGCACAACGTCACTATTATATGAATAACTCTGGAATTAAACTTTACAGTGATAACATTTCTATTCAACTTATGAATGAAACCAGATTGGAATTATAATCCTTAATTACTAAGTAAGCTAACCCTCTGGTTTATAACATTTAAAATTGCAGCGTATAAATTTTATTGTATGAATAAGCCTTAATTAATTGAATGATATATAGTTTTTTGATAAGAAAATGAATTATTTTTGCTTTTAGATACAAGTGCATAGGAAAGTAAAAATTATAAACCTTTTGTACATTGAATTTCAGAAAATAAATAAAGATGATACATGAATGTATCCTTTAGGACAACTGTGATATGACTTTGTGTACTTAGGGGTCTAAGTCAGATCTATATTTATCCTAGGCTCTTAATCTTAGAATATCATTCTTTGTTTTCATATCCTTGTGATACATTCTAGATTTAATCAGAATTGTAAACAAGAGCATCATGCTTCCAACCATAATTGCTGTCAACACAATCATCTCACATTAATCTTGACTGTCTCTGTCTATGGTTTGTTAACAGAATAAATAAGGAAAAATAAAGGTTGCCAATTACTGAAATTCCCATAATTCCTGTATATTCCTTGTTACTTTTGGCAAAGTTAAAATTGCAATCACATATTTGAGCGTCCTTCAGTCATTGTGCTTCAATAAAGATTTTTAGATTCACACCTGAACTCATTATAGGGTGCAGGAAGACTTGGGACATCCCCATTCTAACTAAAGGCAGGATTCACAGTAAACCTGCAGCAGATATCTGTTGTACAGAAGTAGATGCAGGTCCATTAGTAACTTTCATCTTCAGTACGTGTAAAAACATTTCCTCCAGTGTACTGTAAAAGAGGCACACAGACATCGCTGTCTCTGTCTTCTGATGTGTGCGTGGAGCAGTTAGGTTCTCTCCAGTATCTGCCTCAGAATTTTGCTTCCACCATCTCAACAGCTCGTCATTATTAGCCTCACATGGCTGATTTCACTGGTCGGTACAGGTGCGCAAATAAATGGCAGTGAAAGAGTTGGAAGAGGTTTAACGTAGAGGTTGAAATCTGTCGAATCTTTCATATTCCCAGTGGTGGTGAGAACTCGCAAATATGTTATACAATAGAAGTAATTAAAGCTGATTCAAAGTTAGTGAACTTGAAAAAATTAAGTAATGTCTATACTCCTCAAGTTAGAGCATAAGTCACTCTTGACAATTTATGTGGTTTTTAAATATTGGCATGCCATAGTAAGAAAAAATATACAGATTTAAAAAAAATCATATTATTTAATTTTGATATAACATTAATAGATAATCATTTACCAAAATATTGATTCTGTTTTCACTATGAATGTGATGGCACCGTGATGCTCAAGGGGCTTTTGCAAATGTTAAATTTTTTCCAGTCATTGTGGGGCCTCACCATCACTAAGGCCTCAATAAATCACTCCAACATTTCATTTTTCCTCACAAGCACACAACACATTTGATTATAAAGTAAGACATTTTTAATCAATCAATAAAATAATCAGTGCCTATTTACTGCCATTATGTAGTATTTCCTCTGGATAATAAATTAAATTTGAATTTGCAAACACAAGACTTTAATTTACAGTCTTATAAATATGAAAAAACTTAGTACACATAAAAAGTTACTGGCTACCTCAAGTAGGTCAATGATTTTTTTCTGGTGACCATGCAGGTTGGATGTACCTTGGAGATACAGTTGTTCTGTCCCCGCTGCCCTTGTTGCTGTGTTTGATCTGCTAGCACTGTAAATATCCAGTGTCACCCAGCTATACCAAGGGCTAATTCAGCTCTGTTTGTTTCCAGCACTTGCATTGACTTGCATTGATCTCAGCCCACCTTCATTCTCTTAAATATTCTGACTGGCTGAACCGATCTTTTAAAATATCGATCTGATCTTTTTTAAATGGATAAGGAAAGACTGTTGGTGTTTGTGTATCTATGGCTGCAAGACATTTACACACAGGATAATTGGGAAATGAGCTAGCATTTTTCTGCACGGCTTGCTTTTACATTTCTTTTTTGATTGTGCCTGCTTACGAAATACGTAAACTGTCACAAAGTTGCAAAGCTTTTGTGATTAAGACTTCTGTGTTCCAAGTAGGGTCATTAAGCCGGTCAGTAAAGCACAGACAGATAATTGGGTCAGTCGTAACACTTAGTGAGTCCCTCACGGCTCGATAGCTCCTGTTATGCATGGTGATTTGCAAACACATTTTGCATAAATGGTTACACAACAAGCAAAGAGGAGGAAAAAAAGCTGTTATTAAAAAACGCCTTTGGCCATCCATAAAGCAACAAAAACCCTACCTCAGTACCTTTTACGTCTCCTCTGTTCCTCATAGTTTCCTAACAGCAGGAGTCACTCTAAAGTATAAGCAAATATTTGCCTCCCAGCTGACAGCCGATTAAATTAAGATGTCAAGTGTCCTCTCGCGTTTGAATGCCTTGTAATTTAATACTTGTCCCAACTGCACGCTGGACCTTTCACTTGCAGTTCCTTGCCATGCCAGCCTGTATTGTCAAAATAATCTGTAAATGACAGAGATCTCCTTTGTAGAGAAGTATATAGCTGGGAATAGTACTGAATAACTAATAAATGTCACTGCACCAGTTTGTCACCCAGGGCAGACATGCTGGTAGGCCAGAAATGAAGATCATAACCATTTGTTGTGGAAGGTAGCTACCAGTTTTGTATATAGATACATAGCCTGCAGAAAATATGTCACAGTATGCCATCTTGTTTTTTTCACATTTTGTCTTAAACTTTGAAGAAATAGGAATAATTTATCCATACAGTGAAACAAATGAGGCAACACACTTAGGATGCAAAAAACTATTTATTCAACATTTGTTCTTCCAAATATCTCATTTGTCAAAGTAACAGTCACCCAGGATGTTACATTATTGATTGACCTTTGGTAGCTGCTACAGTACACTGGTGAGTACTGTATGTGGGCAAGTTTTGTTGCATGAGCTCGCATGACCTCCAGATTCTTAGGAGTCTTGATAATTCCTCCATGCAAGATTGCTCCAACTGTATAAATTATAAATTATACAGCATTTTCAGGTAACAGCACAGATTTCCAGTGGGATTAAAGCTCAGTCATACCAGAATTCAGATGTTATTGCTCTTAAAGTGTTGAGTTTTGCTATTGTCCTGCACTGTAAGAACAACCCAAGTACAGTTTTTTTCCCCCAAAGTATAAACAGCATTTATGTTACTCAGAATCCATTTCTGTACCTTACATTAGACTAAAAGGTACATTTACCTACATCTAGGGTACATTTGACAGACCTTGAGGGTACAACCCTAGTTACAAGTAATTGTATGTTCAAAGGTACAAACTGGTACTTTTTTTTCTAACAGTGTGTTGGAACACAAATCTAGCTCCTAAAAGGGTGAGGACGTTGTTGATTTCGCATTTCAGCCAGTGAGCTCGGTAGCCCTTTAAGTGCTATAACTGAGCATCATGGTCACTTCACTGACAACTCACCTTCTCATCCAGGTTGGCAGGACAGCCTGAATTTAGAAATACTATATTTTGCCTTCTGCCTTCTCAAACTTTTTGCATTCAAACTGCTGAAGTTCCTCGGCCCTCATAAAGACATGATCTGATGTGCTGATTTTCCTTTACAATGTATGTGGACTCATTTATATTTCATTCCCTATGATAACCCAATATGCCTTGTCTAATCTGGGGAGTCATTAGTCAAAAGTTTTATTTTATTATTTTAAAATGTTTTTCTTTGCAATGAATGTCTAAAGCATCTCAGATTTTGTTCTCTTTCTGTTTGAAATCATTACTTATTCAGCCTTAGTTAAAAATATTTTTAAAGAACAACTGGAAATATGTGTAGGAATAACAATGTAAGGAGTGTATCAGAATCAAACAATGGGTTTTATCCATTAGTCTAATCTATCTATACCTCAGTTTTTCATTTAACTGCGGATCTAGTACAGAGACCTGGGAGTGGCCATGAAGCATATTCTCGTCATCAACGCAGAACATACTGAATTGACTGATGCTCATACTGTCTGCTGACTTCTTTTTTTTATATCAAAACTTGCTAATTGAAAACCCACCTATTTTGGCCTGATTTGTTACAGATTCCAGGGTTAACCCAGAATTTTTTGTTAAGCCAGCATTTTTTATCTTAAGATATGCTCTATAATGGATAGCAATATATTCACTGGCAATATGATTCATCCTCACATTTTAGATTTGGCTTATTTCCCTGTATTACTGTCAGTATCCCTCAGTTGAACTGAAAATAATGAAGATCATGATGTCCTACAGCTGTATTAAATAAAGGCCAGCATGATTTACTTATTTGTCTGTTATGTGTTATGTCACGTCAGAATTATACAATATCAAGGAGGAAATAAATAATGTCTCAGGGTATTTCCAGGAAAAAAATATTAGGAACAAAGTCTGGTGTGCAGATGTCATTGGAATTTTATTCTTGAAAAATGTCAAAATACATATTTATGCCCCATTGAATGGTAGTCAGATTTGTCAACCACACAGAGGCGCCATCTTCTGTTACTGTATGTTAGTACTTTAAAAAATCACACACAGACATGCTTAGGATTTACTGTCTACTGTGACATACAATTCTGTTTTTCACACAAGCATCAAGAACACATTTACCCTCAATGCTCCGGTTCGGAAACACTTGTGAATTTGATTTATGTGATGTATTTATTGATTTATTTCCTTTCTTATATAGCAAAATTGATATCAACATAGCTGATACAATGTTACCTGACTAAAGTTGCTTTTAAATATGTAATATATAAAAATTACTGGACAATTAATAAAGGTAGCGGCACTTAAAATGCTTTATGATATTTATGTGTTATAGTAACCATTTCTGTGTTGTGTTATCGTAGTTATGCCAGAGAGAGCTAAACTCTAATTTAACAGTGAAATGTTAGGTTGATAGCTGTAATCCTAGTAATATTTAACCATTTATGGTGCATTGTATAGGTCAGTAAAAATCAATACATTAATTATTTATCAAGTCATTATCTCACATTTTGTACCACCGTATCTGGTGTGAATATTCCTGTTGTTGTCCTCTGTAACAATACTTGTTACTAGGGATAGGCCGATCCACATTTTTTCAGTTCGATTTCGATACACAACTGCCGATACTGATTCCAATACAAGAGCTCTTATTGCTTTAATTTTTTAAAGTTTTTATATAATATGTAAATATTTATACTTTATATATTATTTTTTTTTATCCAGTAAATACAAATTAAAAAACGTATGGCTTTCTTTTAACACAGAACTTAAGAACGACGTAGCGTTAAGGTGGCTTCAGGAAACTCACTCAGCGTCACTTATACTTCACTGCGACAGCAACCCATCATGTATGACAAGTAGGGCCTAGTAGCGTGTGCGCAAGACAGCCCAAGCTAGTGAGTCCCAAATATCCATGGCTTTTTCATATTATTCGTGTTTGACAAAGATTGCAAATCACCGTACTACTAGTTGCTGATGTCAGAATAGTCCCAGATCATCACCCTCTTATCTGATGTTCTTACTGCTACGTTCCTCGTACTGCAAAGCATATGCGCATGACGTCACAGCAAGCAGAAGTCACTGCGCTCACACCCACTGAGTGGCAAACAGAATGAGTGGCACCGTTAGCGTTCAGCTTTAAAGCCGCAAAAGCACATCTAAAATGGGGAACAGCTGACCTGCGATTGATTGTACAAAATCGATTTAACAAGAAATAGGAGCTCTCAGATCCGTCTAATAGGCATGGATTGGTGCCGATACCGAACTGAATGTTGGACTGGTGCATCTCTACTTGTTACATCATATATTACATAAACATATCACAAAGTTTCTTTTATCTACGTATCATTTTATCAGCAGTTGTAGAGTGGAATGAACCTCATTAGTACAATTATAATAAACTTGGAGCTGACAGTGATCTGTATGTTTGATATGGAAGGGTGTTGATATGAAGTAGAAAAATGTGTCTGTTATGACCGCAATTAGTGACTTGCCTGAATCGGAAGTGCAGCTTCGTCAGTCCGTGCTCACTCTCCGACAATGAAGAAAGCAGTTGGTGTTAGCAGGAGGTTATTGAAGTAGCTTACCCTCCAGATTGAGAGGGTTTTGCTGGGTATTGCAAATAAATTGCATGCAGTTTGACACGCATTGGTGCATAAATTTGAAATTTAGATAATTTAATTAAATTGCTTGAAGAGTGGAAACATTTGCAGACAAGTCTAATGAATTTGTAGACTGAATATTTTGACCTGCCTTGTAACAATGCACATCATGGATTCTCATCATCATTATTATTTTCTTTCTGTCAAAGGAAAAAGCACAAACAAAGCAATGGTTTTTGAGTTGGTTATCAGTGAGGATACAAGCTTCAGCTGACTCATCCTAATAATGTTACATATTGAATCTACAATTACAGAAAATTCTAACAACGATAACATAGTGTTCTAAAATACTGTCTTGGTTTTCTGCAGGTTAGAGCGAGTGCTATTGCACAGGACGCAGACCAGAACTACGACTACGCAAGCAACAGTGTCATTCTGCACTTGGATGCTGGAGATGAAGTGTATATTAAGCTGGATGGGGGCAAGGCACACGGTGGAAATAACAACAAATACAGCACTTTCTCTGGGTTTATCATCTATGCCGACTGAAAGGGGAGCTAGACAGGGACCCAGCAGAGCATTTTCACATTTATTCTCTTCCTCTGACTCTCTTTCCCTCTTCCACACTCAATCTCTTTCTTTCTCCATATATATATATATATATATATAAATCTTATTCCCTCTAAAAATGGACCCCGTTTTGTTGTAGAAAGCTCTTGTTGTTGCTCATTGTCTTTTCTAACATTCTGCCAACTGAAAATATCCTGGTTTTAATTTTCGAAGAACTTCGCTCGATATGCAAAAGTCTCTTCCCAGACTGGAGATGATGTTGGCCCCTTGGCCCACGTGTGACTCACTTAATCGCTATATTCTTCCTTTTGCATATTGGTATTTTGCTTGTACAAATATGTAAAATGAGAATGTGCAAAAAAAATGAATAATATTGTGTGTACCCTTTCCTTAGACATATCTGGAAATAAGAAGGCACAGGCATGCTTTGTGACTGAGGAATAAAATCGAGGTCGGGACGTCGGTTAATTTAAGAATCACACTTATTTTCTTTGAAAAGTTAAGCTACAGGTTTAAATTGCTATTTTCATTTTTGCATTGAACATGCTGCCTTTTCACGGTTGCATATTCTCATTGATCTTGCGTGTAATATTTCATAATATGTCACAGGGATTTTGCTGGACATGAAGGGTCTCACCCCTATCGCCCCCCAGATCTCCCCTTTTTGTTTGTAGACATTAAATCTCATATATATTTGTGGTCACTAATTGACCCAGTTTTCAACACAGTCCCTTCAATACATATTGAGTAAATTATGGACTAATCTATCAGTTTTATGATAAAGTCCACATGAACCAATTTCCCAAGCTTTTCCTTAGTAATCTTTGACATTAGAAGTGTTGTGATGATGTAAATAATAAGGCTAGCCTTCTATTCAACAATGGGATGCACACACATGCATACAGTATATACATTTGTGTGTGTTTGTGTGTGTGTGTGTGTGTGTGTGTGTAAGTGAGAGGCTTTCGTGAGTGAAGCCACGGCCAGATATCAACATTCAGAAGCGTTGCTACCTGCTGTCCAGGATAAGTGACTCATAACAGGATATCGACATTTAAGTTGCTGCTGCTTAACTGACATTAACCACTGTGCTGTGAAACTGGTTGGACCTTCAGTGAGAATCACTGATCACATGATTTGTGAAAGATCACGTGATTTCTGTGCAATGCCAACACCTGCGTGCATTCGCTCCCATGTGCATGCACACACATATCTATTATTTTTCTGATAACAAACTCATGTTTCATAATAATTTCACCGGCCAATAATGAGATTGCTCTGGAGGTAGCTGCCTCTGTCACTGCAGTATGAGAGGAAAACTGGTTGTAAATAAAATATGTTTTGTCTTTCTATTTTTTTTTTATTTTTTTTTTGCAATTGTTGAATAAATTTGAATAATAAACAATTTTTGGATTTGTTTTGCATAATAATTAGTTATATTGTTGAAGCTAATTAAGGAAATAGTAATATTCATTATAATCTAAGTATTTAAATAATAATCATATTAATTGTTGGCATCCATATAAATATATGATCTATACAAATATTTTAAATACAATTAAATAAAAAGAGAAACGTGGCGATCATGGACTGTGTATTTTCTACTGTAAAGAAAAATATTGCGCATGATTCAGGTTTTCTAAAACAAAATCAAAGAAGTCAAATTGTAAATGAAAATTCAGTTGATATAACTAATCAAAGTGAAATTTCTGCAGTAATAGTGCACTTCTTCTCATTGTCTTGCATATGGTATTTATGATACTTATGAGAAGCAGACACCTAAATGGCCTGTGTCTTTAGTGATGGTTATGGGAGCGAATGGTGCGATAAAAAACAGCAAGTGTTATGCAGCACAGACACTGATTACTCTTTTATCAGATAAAATAAGTAATGATTAAATATTTATTTTTAATTACCAGCTTTTCCTAACCTACACAGTTTTGTGTCAGGTTCTATAAATTTATAGTAGCTGTCCAATAACCATGAGAGAAGATATGGGTTAAATTAAAAATACTGAAATCATGCATTTTTGTTGCAGAAGGATACTGCCTCTTGTTGCCAGTTTGATTTATTTGTTGCTGTTATTTATTGTTTAACCGGTTATGTTAACCAGTACGTTCATTTCTTCCCCAGCTTCCAGTCAAGCTGTGCTATATATTCTTAATTCAGAGAAAACTCTTTGTTCAAGCACGAGACAAGCATTTCCATAGAAGAACTTTACAGCATAGATGGATGTCATGCTACTCTTGTTATCATCACTGTCATGGAACCGGGCGGCTCGGGTGCGAGAACGAGGCAGCAATCCAGGAGATCCTTATCCTACAGATTAGCATCTTCACTGATGCATGGGAAATCAATTTTTATTACAAGCAAAGCATCACAGCCATTGTGGATTATAAAAGGGACTCCTAAAATATTTAACAGCTCAGGTTCTTTGGCATTAAAGACGACTCAGTTACAAATCATTGATTTGACTCTAAACAGATTAGTCCACACCATGTTTCAGGCAAAAAGGTGAGGTCTGGGAAACAACCAAATGGGTTTGTAACAGCACCATGTTTACAGATGACACGCTGACTGTGAATATTTAAACAAATCTCTCTTTTAACCTGGAACTAAAACTATAATCAACAGAGCAAACACAATAACTATTTGTTCTGCACTGAAAATGAAATGATTTTTCTAGATTAAGTGCTCAAAAATCTGATCAAGGTTTCATTATTGTCACAGAGGAATTAAAATGTTATATATTATGTTAGATTTGGACATTTTAACGCAAACTGTGTGGAGGGTATTGGCTTACTGTTATACTGTATTACATCAGGAGAGATAATTGCAATTAGGGTTATAGTTTGGCAAAATTAAAAGTAGCTGTCAGCATTGCAATAATGACCACCCATCCTGAGAGATGGCTTGTAACTTTTTTGCTTCCAACTGATCTTTTGTGAGAGAAATAGAGAAAGACAGAGCGAGAGAGAGAGAGAGAGAGAGAGAGAGTGATATCCTCTATGCCCCATGATGTTTAGATGCATTGTGCAACAAGGACAAGAACATGGCATTTTGACAGCTAATATCCTTGAAAAAGACAGTTGAACAGACAGCATGAAAGGAAAGGTTAGCGATAGGGAATCTTATAAATATTGTATTTTTGTTGTTAACAAAATGACCTATTATCCCTTCACTGCACCTGTCTTGGACTCATCAATCATTACTGACATGACACACATAAATGCTGAAATGATGCAAAGGTGGGTCTAATCCAAACTGAAATGAGCTTCCACTCACGAGCCAATAGAGTGCATTTATTGAGCTCCTTGAAGAACATTGAAGCAAAGTAATTTCCATCATCTATCTATCTATCTATCTATCTATCTATCTATCTATCTATCTATCTATCTATCTATCTATCTATCTTGTTGCATAATCATGAGTTTAAAATAAATGCTTATATATTTTGAATCTCTTAAAAACATTTGAAATTGCACAGCAGATAACAAGAAATTCTTTTTTTGCTTGGTGATTCAACTTTGATACTGGTAAAACCAACAATGCAACTGATTAAAAAAAAATGTCGTCAAGGGTAACTGGGCATTTCACCATGTGCTTGGTGACTTCTGCAGTGATGATTTTCACCTCAAGGCCACCTCATGTTTTGTCAACATGTCTTGGTTATGCTCCACTTGTGTCATATTAATAACTGTATGATTTGGAATATATGAATGCTGGATAGAATATGTATCAGCAGAGGAATTTTGTTTTTGAATGACACTAATGTATGATGAGCTTCCTGAATCTGTTATTGTCATAGCAACATAACATCCTGGTCAAAGACAGGGATAAATTACAAAGATTATCATTCTATATCATAAAATCACGAAAAGGCATTACATGATGCAAGGGTTACATTTTTCCAGATAATAATGGATAATTCATTCAGACAAAGAAATGACAAACTCAGCAGCCAGAACATTTGTGTTGGAATTATGCTTTAGCAATGGCATATTACAGACAAACATTTTCGACCTTAACATGAATTATTCTTCTTGTGATTAATAGAAAAATTAGACCTGACCATTAAGTTCAATATCTGTGTTGTTTGGTCTAATGTCATTTGGCTCCATTTTCTGTAACCACTTATCCACTGCAGGGTCATTGCAGGCCTGGAGACTCTCAGGAAGCACAAGATCCCAATCTATCAGAGAGAATCATTCCGAGAAAGAAATTCACATGGATCGCGTGGCTTTGACCATTAGCTGTACCTGAAAGAAACCCACACGGATAGAGAGAAGCAAACTCCACACAAACACAGCTGGGGGTCGAAGCCCGATCCCTACAGAACCCCACTGAGGTCATGATTATAAACAATGACTGTGCCACCCTGAATATACATTTTATTTTATTATATTTTTGGATTGATGTACTTATTTATGGAAAGAATTGTTAAAAGAATTTTCCAAGCGCTACTCCCATCTCACTCACAATAGTTCCTGTAAATATCTTTTTCTTTAACAACACTATTGGGGACATGTGACTCACACAAAAATCCGTGATAAAAAAGTATTGGCCACCACAGCTTGTATTACTTAACAGGGATTCCTTTGTTTCTCTTACCATGGCACAAGCTCTGTGGCTGCTTGGCATATGAAAGTTGTGTTCAATGGATCATTAAAAAATGTGTCACGCTGTTTAAGTGAAGATTCAAAATGTAAACAGTAACATGGTTGTTTTTTTTTATTATTATTTTGCACAGGGGCAAAAAGTGCCCACAAAGTGCATGCCATGAGGCTGTAATTGGTCTTACACTAAAGGAGGGACGCTTCCCTGATTTCCCCTACTTATATAATTCCTCAAAAAGAGAAGGTAGAGTGTTTTAATACACGAGTCACTGTGGGTGTTTGGGACAAATGTAGCTGAGTGCACTCTGTGCTGCTCACAAACACTCGGGATGTGATTGACAGCATTTTCTGATAAACAATAGCAGAAAGCGTGGCTTCATCTCATCACAGTACCGAATCTTGGCCGATGTTACCACCCACACAGCAATAACTTCTTCAGTTCAATCTCTTTCTCTGCAGTGCCCCATTGACTTTGTTTGTAAATAGAGATTAACATCAGATGTGAAAAAATATGGAAACAGACTTATGTGGTCGTATTTTAATGATGTAAAGTGCAGTGTCTAAAGCACACGGTCTGAAGCACATGGTGTAAGTTCCTTTAGGACGTAGCTAACCCACTTAGACTAGTTTAACAGCAGAAAAATTGCATTGTCAGGGGCATAATCCGAAAGGGTTGTAATTAGTCATGAGTGTGTTTGGGGAGTAACATGCTATATTACTAATCAGATTGTTGTCTCCTATTCCCCTTAAGAGCCAGGTGCACTTGCTCCTTGGTAGATTACTATTACAACAGCGGATTCGCCAAATAGTAGAAAAGAACGCTTCTCTGCAGAGGATCTGCTCTTGTGTGAAGTGAAAGTGTGAAAGCAGACCATCTATAGCAAGGGAAGGATTCCACCAAAGCTCCCTGAGCTTTATTATTAATATAATAACAATCATCATCATTATTATCAACAATAATAATAATCATAATAATCATAATGCTAATAAATACGGTAGTCCCCCAGTATCACCGGGGATACGGTTCAGGACCTACCATGGATAACCATAACACCAGCCCTCCACAGACTCCACATATCTCATCATTTTTAAGTACATATATATGGCAAAGTTTAAACTATGCACAGTAAGACGTTGCCAACATTAAATACAGTACAGTAAAGTTCATTGTACTTTATTATACAGTATTGTACTCATTTGAATGAATGGGATTCTGACATTTGAGACTAATATAGCAATGAAAAAATATCACGTATCAAGGGATGTTGGAGCAATGAAAATCTTGCTTTTTATACCCCTTCAAAGGAAAAACACACACTGACAAGGTAAAATACTGTATCGTGTACCTGTACATGTCTTGGCCTGTAAATATCTTAGCCTATCGTGGGCAGGCCTATTCATCACCTTACAGCCTGTACTCTCTTGGTGCGTGGTTTGTGGTTTTTTATGAACCATTCCTTGAATTCTTAAGCTTTTTTTTCAGACTGCAGTAAACCACAGATTACTGAAAGTCTGAAACCGTGGATTTGGGGGTACCACTGTAATAATTAGGCAATTTTATCCATCATTACTGTAATTAGCTAATCCTGATGAATATTATATCTAACCATTATGACATATATTTCTTAATTTTTCTTAATGTATACAATAATGATCTTTAACATTGTTATCTTTTTATTCTTAATTTTTTTAATGTTTGTGCACTGCTACGCGTCACTGTTTCAAGCAGTGTCTGCATGCTCTGCATGCACCTATGTGGGCTCATGTTACTATCTTGATAACAAACCCTTTATATAACAGTGAAATACTGTACCATTGACTTTAGACCAGGTTTTTGTTGGTCAATACTGTAGCACAATGGCTTTCAGCTCCCTCAAAATAGCAATACACCAGCACTGCACCGGACTCCACGAAATTTTAAGACCAGCACACCCATGAGCGCTGAGGCTGGTACAAGTTCATTTGTTATCTAAATGACGTGGGCATCGTATGGGAAAATGACACCTGCACACCCTCATGCTAGCAAAGACATTTGCGTCATGCCTGGTGTAAGATAGGGCCCTCAGTGTTCAAAACAATCAGTGACAGAAATAGTATTACACATGAAATGTATTACGTTTTTATTTTTAATTAAATATGATTCCCTCGCAATCACCTATATACAGTATTATTACTCCTGGACTAGGGAGTTTAATAACAGAACACAGAGCTGAATGAAAACTGAACCTCTGCAACTGACAAAATATGTTACAGAATACATACAATTTATAATGTACAGAAATTACACTCAAGACAAAGAACCATTTAAGGAATAAGGGATTAGTGCATTTAATATTTAATGGGTGATATAGTAGGGAATGTCCTGCCATGCTTAGCCTGTTACACTGAGAGTATGTGGGGAAATATTTTATACATGTGAATTTCTATAGAGTAAAGTTGTAGAATCTTAATATTTCAGGGCACAGAACTCTGTGGCATGACTGTTGCAGCTATTAAACTATGTATGAGATAGAGAAGAAAAGGGATTGAGCTTAAGCCATTGGTAGCTTTTTACATGCATGTCATGCTATGGGCTGATCTGAGAATGACAATGCATAACTCTCACACTCCATCTTTGACTAAAATCAATGCCAAGATTTTCTTTCTTTTCGAATTAAAGAAGGCTTCCATGGCCAGAACTTGACGGCTCCCTACACGTGTACTTTTATCTCTCTACAGCTTTGACTCATTGGATGCAGAAGGAAAGTCCAACAAGAGCTGCACATTTGCATACTGGAGGTTTTAGGGATACTGAGGATAAGAAGGGGCCGTGCAGGTGGGAAAAGGATGTGGAATTCTGTGGCTGGAAAGTTGAAACAGCGCAAGAAAGCCTAGTTTAAAGATAATTCTGAGGCAGAGCATTATTCAATGGCAGCCGGTCCCGGAAAGATTATAAATATCCAGAAGTTATTCACATAAATAATGTCAAATTTTAAGGCACAGTGTCTAACCGCAGGGAGCAGGTTCTGCTGTAATGATACAAGGTACGACGAGGTTGCGATAGCTAACAGAACGACACGACGTAGAGATGGACGGGGAAGGACGGCTCTAATGAGCTCCCTATTTAAGGACTCATGGGGGGGTGAGCAGAAAAGAGACGAAGGCAGCACCAATTCTAAACGACACAAAGAAAAATACACTCAGGTGGGGGAGATGTAAAGAATCAGGTGCAGGCTAGCTGAATGAATGAATGAACAAATAAATGAATGAATGAATGAATGAAATGGTTTATTTTCCATTTGCACAAGTATGACCACGGGTACATTTAAAATCTGTCATTTAAAATGATTAATCAAGTTAAAACAGTAGGTTGTTCTGTAGACGGCTGAACTGCCCAGTGTGACATTTTCACTGAATTTTCGGACCAATGCAGTCTGAACAAGGTGGTGTCAGTTCAGTCTTGTCGAGCCGTCCTGCAAAGCCGCCGCGCCCACTGTGCTATCCATCGGATGGTGTTGCTGCTCTTGCAGGGGCCTGTCTGGATGAGTGCCCGCACCATCATTAATTTCAAGCGGCTCGCCAAAAGCACAGCTAGCACAGAGGGGAGCGGCGTCCATTCGGAAAGATGCCCGATAGGAGCCGACGCTTGTGATGCATGGAAAACGACGACAAAAAAAAAAAGATCTTAGGGAGGGGGAACAATTATTTAAAGTGCAGTCAAATGTGTGTAAGTGGGACCAGACAGTCCGCTTCATTCTTCTACAGATTTCAGTTGGAGGAAAGACTTGAACCTCCTAAACCGTGCAGTTGGGCTATGAAAAGCACCATCTGGAAATGACAGGCTTTGCGCCCATTCCTGTCCCATTTCTATTAAGCTTGAAGTGGTGGGAGTCCTTCATAGTGTATATACCCTTTAATTTCAGTCGTGCTCCATTAGAGCTGGATCATGAACTGGGCCCTCTTTGTCTATCAAATGGCAGCTCATGTTGTGATTTGAACAACACCACTAGAAACATAGCGATCTCTAAAACGCCATTCACAGAAACAGAAAGATGCCTTGTTTATTTTAGTAAACATATATGCAAATTGTCCTTGTTGTCATGACAGCAGGTAAAAATTGATTGATTAGATAACTCATTAGTTAATATTTGGTAAAACCCTTTTGTTTGACATAGAATATCAGAGGATCTTTTTCGGGTATTATAATTCTACGTCCATATCATTACAATATACTAAATTTCTCGAAAGTATGAACAAAGCATGATCCAAATCAATAAATATATGGACAAATTAAGGCAAGAACCCAAATGGTGACTGGAACCATAGAGCTAGAGAGAGATAAAAAAAAGTTAATGTATATCGCACTTATGAAATATCATATCACTTGACTAATATATTTTACATTCATTTTAACCCAACAAAGCATTATATTTTTTTTATAAAAATTTTAATATAATATATATTCTTCATATCTCTCAACACTAGATCCCAAATACAGCAGCCTACTTATAAAAATGAATCAAATTTTATATGCATTTTTGTAAACTTTAAACCTTCTCAGTCAGCATGCTAACACGGCAATAGCATGTAGAGATCACTAGGCTTGCCAGGATGACAAACAACCACCTTTATATAGTTCACTTAATTCCAGCATTGCCCTCACCTTGTAACTCCTAACCAGTTACAGCTGTGTACTGCAGGAGAGATTAAAGGAGGTCATTCCTTTTCTACGACCTTTGACTGTACTGATCTTTGTAAGCTTCCTCTTACTCTTTATGGGTCTCGGACTGACAGAATCACAGGGTTTTTTTTGGTTGCTTAGCTTAATGACCTTTAGCTACATGGCAAGATGCTGATTGTTCGGAGGCAATGGCCATAAAGCTTCAATTTTATTTATTTATTTGAACACTTTTTATATTCTCACTTTATACCCATTTTCTCTTCATTCTGGAACATTTGCTTCTCTGACCCTAGCAGCTATAACTGAGAAATCATTTACATATAGGTCTGAAATAAATAATACATATAGATGTTTAACAATATTATTTATTGGAATTAAATAATCACATGATTGTGCTCTGATCAGATTTAAAAAAAAAATGTTTTCAAGCACTACATATGGAAGGATTTTTACAATTCTGCAATCTCCTTCATCAAGATATTCTTCATGAATCTTTTCTCTAGGCCCTGTTGCATGGCCTCATTTGCTTACTAGACAATAAACAGTATGGACAGAGTCTGCTCTTGGCAGCTTCTGGGGAGGGACTGCATGAGGGGACAGAGTCCTAACTTGTGGTGACAGTAGGAGAAACTGACTGATTGCTGACTCAAATTTCACTTCTGGGGGATTATTTCCATTTTCTGCTTCTTTATCAGAATAAAAAAATGGCTCTGGAGCTGATGGCGCTGTACCTTTCAACATAATCCAGAACCTTCTTGGAAGGTTCAGAACATAATCAAACTTTCTATTGCCATTATATAAAACTCTGTATACAGGAGATTCATTTGTTCCCAAGTAAGTGAAATACAGTGGTACTTTGTCTGCAGTATACAGTATGTGATGAGAGAGACTGACCACTCTGCACCCTTTCAACAAGCAGTACATAAATATATAAAATAGATTGATATAAGTGTAGTTGAACTTCTTTTTTATATTTTTTTATTTCCTATGACATACACATACAGGTGAGAGCAAAGACTGCGGTCAAAGTGCATGCCTAGTCATTTTTTGGTACCCCTGGAGTAGTTTTCAGGGTCATAATCAAGATTTCAATGATGACTGCACTATGAGCCAAGGGATTCAAACCTGTGGGCTGCAGACACAGGCACAGAATTCCATAACCACCAAGCCCTGAAGATTTTTTGTGAGTTAGTGTAAATGTTTTTTTCATTAGTTTGTTTGAATTGCTTTTGCACTGGCAGATATAACACTGCATAGTGCTGCAGGATATGTTTGATTTGTAACTGGGAAGCATGATGTGTGCTCTCTGGAATCGTCTGTGGTGCTGGGAAGTGGGTAGTTTGTCTTACGCGGGAGATAACTTGATTGTTTGCTTGACTCATCAGGTTGCGCAGCACAGAGGATGTAGGGATTTAAAAAACAAAGCTAATTTTGATGCGTAGTGACAGGGAAACAGACCTCATCCAGAGTCTGTCAGGTTAGGTCTGCGTGTCTTCATTTTCAGTTCATTTGAAGTTCACTTGCACATTGAAAAGATGACCTTTCTCAAATACTTTGAAAGAGTCTTTAAAAGCCTCAGAAATATTAGTATCCAGCTGAGAGTGTGGCTTTATGTGCTTGAAAAAAATATTTTTGTTGAGGCACTGAGGTACTTTTTAGACTTGGGACTGTTAACTGAAAATGAAATAAAAATGTGAACATTCTCAGGAACTGAGGAGACCTAAGCCTGTTGGTCTTCTAGGATTTAAAGGTTTTTCCTGTTCTTGCATTTTTGATTGTTCTGGTGTTTTTTTTCTAACTCTGGAAATGTCAGGCTGAGACGCCGTATGTACTTCTACAGCTGAGAAACACTCTGACCTACCTGAAATCCCGAGGGAAGGATTTTTGTAAGTGCTTATACTACACTAAATGATTAGCGATAAAGAGGTGTTGACCAGCTGGAGCTCAAATCCACAGTCCCTTGACAGCTATGCCTTTCCATACCTCTCCCTTATCTCACTGCTAGTAAGGGTGATAGTGAGACATGATAACATTGTTATCTTGGCATTATGGATTGATGATTTCAACTGTATTGCCCTTCCTGCTGCGGTACACATGCTTGGAACATGATGACTCAATTGTCACAAAACCTGTTTCTCTATTTTTATGTTTATTGGTGTTTTAGTTAACAAAGAGCGCATAGAATATACAATTCCTATTACATGTTGGAGTTTTTAACAAAAGCTTTGGGACGGACATATGTCGACCTCCCCTAAGCTAATTAAACCTAGTCAAGGACTGTAAAAAAAACCCTACATGCCACTTACAGTAAGTCATCCATTAGTGTATATAACTCAAAATCCAGGATAAAATTTGGGGATCTGAAATTATTTCCTTGAGGAAGTTGCATGTTTCTTCTTTATTTAACTCTTCTTTATTTGTAGAACAGATTTATTTTGGTTTATTTTTGTTTTGATTTTTTCACATCTTCTAATAAAGTTATTATTGATTGATTGTTTATGAATAGCAGTGCCACGCTTTATCAATATTTATTGATTGGGGAGTGTCCTGGCCAGAAAATTTTCTTTCCCAACTGTAAAAGTCATTAGTTGATTTGAAGTTGAGTTATAGCATTGTAAATTGGAAGGTCTGTGACCCTCAGCTGATAAGGCGTTGGAAGACGGATGGACAGAAATTCTATTGCCAAAGTCTGGTAGTACTGAGAAGGGATGAGAGTTATAAATGAGATGGATGAATGAAGCAGTTAGGTTATGAGATTTGGTCTGTGTAAAATCCTTAATGATTTCTCAGGGATCTGTAGGTGTTATCCAGCAGTGACAAACCAAATGCTGCCTTTAGTCAGCTGCCTCCCTACGGTGTGTAACAACAACAAAAATAATTATGTCATCTTAGCACGGGGTGTACCAGTGCTGTGCAAACCCTGCTTTCCAGGCAGTAAAGAATAAAAAAACAATTCGGCTTAGATGAAATTTTAGTTTTATGAATCATATTTCTGATGGTTTGTGCATGTACCAGATGAGAAGGCTGAGGAGTATAAGACAGTTAGTTCTTAAGCTAAAGAAGCTAAGCTAAAGGTAATTGACATGTCTCCATTTAACCTTTGCTGCTAATAGAAACACTTCTCCTCGTCGCTTCCATCCACACCCACTGCCTCAGCACTGCTCCCCACTCCGGGTGCTTGAATCAGCTGAACACGGTTTTCATGACATTTTCTTTTTTATTTGTGTCACAAGCAGCTGATGGGAAATGTTGTGTTCGTTGCTGGAGAAACTGGCAAAGTTAGACTGATTTCCCATGGTCTTACAGTCAGAGAAGCATTTATTTATTTAAATGGCAATATTCCCCCACCATGTTACCCCCCTGGCTGTGAGCAAACTAGTTCCTCTCACTAGTCCTCTAGGTTTCTCTTCACCTCCTTCCCCACCCCCTGCTCCCTCCTGTCGCGGCCAGCTGTGCTCCTCTCCAACCCCCCTTCCTGTTTTGGCCGTGGGACTTGGTAAGTAGCCGTGTCCTTTAAATATGTCAGGTCCCCTGTCAAAAGCACTCTGCCTCTGCATTGTGCCAGCCGACACAGACAGGCTGCAGGCGGTCAGTGCTGCCCCCGACATGGTAGCGCAAGAGTTTTTTCTCGATGTGTTTTGGCATCAGGGTTGGACAGAATACGTCACCACAACACCTTACAATGCCCCCCATGTCTCACAATAAAATTATACAATTAATTCATTCCTGTTATGCTATATGGACGTTTTGTGCAATTTAAACTGGAAGTCAGATTTTTTTTTTCTTTCCATTCAGTGTGGCTGTGTAGTCTTATTGACTTTTTTTTAATTTACTAGCAGAGCTGAGTAAACTGCTTTAGTATAGCATGGCTTTGCTGTTTTCATAAGCTTTTCTGTGGCGTGATAAATACATAAAGTGATTTAGTGCTGCTGCATGCAATTTTGTATTCCTTTATGGACTGAATGCATAGCCAAGATCCTCAGTATTTGGATTTCTAAACCCAGAAATGTATCATACTCATTAGAACGTCTTGGACTTTTCCAGCTGAAATTTTATAAGCCAAAATCCTCCAGTGAAATGTATAAAATAAAAGTTGATTCTATTTAAAAGTGCTTGGTAAGAAAATAATTTCTCTATTATACATTTCTTGCCAGTCACAGGTCTCTGTAATTGTAGAGATCACAAATCATAAAAATTATAAATATTTTGAAATTAGTGTGCCAGTAGCAGACTGGTAATTTGAAGGGGGGTTTTACCTGGTTTAGCGTGATTCGAATGGTCAGATGTACCATGGGCATATATTCTTTGTCCCATGATCTAGTAGGCATTTTTCACCTACTAAGCCCTTAAGTGTTTTACTTTGAAAAACTAGCACCAAGGCATCTGTGCCTACATTACAGCTACTGTATTACCATCAAAAAATCAACATCCTTTTATCAGCGTAAACTCATCCACAAACACATACATCAGTTGGTTCCACAATATGCCACATATCTATCCATCCATTTTCTGTACCCGCTTGTCCTATTTGGGGGGTGGGCAGAGCCTATCCTGGAGGCTACAGTGTGCAAGGCAGCGAACAACCCAGGACACTATCTATGGTCCCAGAGGTGTGAGGCAACAGGGCTAACCACTGCGCCACCACACTGTCCCAGTATCCCCCATATACAACTCATAAATCAGGGGCTGCACTGTAAACCGTGAAGGGCACCCAACACCAATTAGCCATACCAACAAAACAGGTTCTATAACTTTGCATGGGATACCTATTCAGTATAATTTTAAGAGGGTAAAATAAGATTCTTACATTCATAAATACAATTTTCAACACATGGCAGCAATTTTTCTTATCAGTATTTAAAAATGACACTTTTCCAGACATTTGGGAGGCACGATAGCATACATCTCCTGATGAAAAACCTGCTTTAATATGAGGAATAAGCAGGAAATTTCAAGCAATACATATGATACAAAAACCATGTTATGTAAATGTAATGTAAAAGTAAGTGTGGTAATGAAAATGTAATGGAATAATCTGGTTGGAGAAGCGTTTGACTTCATTGACGGCCTGATGAAGCACTGCAAGCACTGCCGATCAGGTCCATTTCTCCGGCCTCTCATGTGTTCAGGTCCCCACTCTGCCCCCCCAAAGCTCTTACACTTACTTCTTCACCACAGATTGATAGAGTCTCTCCTCATTTTCAAGACAAGCTGCAACATATTTAATAATAAACAGAAAGCTATTTTAGAAGCTTATTTTCAATTTCCTCCCTTCTATTGTAGCTTCTACTTACATAATATAATGATTATCATTGACATTATCATAATCTTTGACAAATACAAAAAACAAATTACTTTAACAAATATATTGATAATTAATGTAAAAGAAGTGTGAGCTTAACTTGTATTTACATGATTGACTTTCCTTAATTTTCATTAAAAAAATTATGAATATTTCAGGATGATCTTTTTCCTCGGTGTAATAAAGAGAGATGATTGCTTTTCCAAGACACTTGTCAGATGTGCTCTCTACCCACTCAACAAGTGAAAAGGGACGCAGTGACAGTGAGACGTTCCAGAACATTCAGACTCATACCTGTCGAAATCCCCTCAGTCCTGGCACAGGCAGAAATACTGTACAATGTAACTACATCTGCTAGTAAAAACGCAAAAAAAAAAAAACAAATGATGAGATATTGGACTTCATGCATAGACCAATGGGTCATTTTATACATCACATCTTATGTAACCTGACACTTTTGGTTCATTGACAATGACACAAATAATTGGCAGTTTTGCTTCACAAGCAGGAAGCTGGATGGAGCAAGCAGAATTTCTGGGTGAAGATATTATGTGAAATGTTTTTGGAGTGAAGCCTGTATTCAATGCTCAGTACCAGTCAAAAGTCTAGACACACCTACTGAAGATCATTTGTGTTTCATCAATAAGATAACAATCCTTAGCACACTTCAAGGTTATGTATTATCTTGTGAACAAGGAAAAAGATGGAGTGCTGTGACAGAACCCAATAGAGTTGGATTGCGATGAGTTTGGACTGTAGAGTATAGTAGCCAACTTGTACCTAGAACTTGTGGAAACTCCTTCAGGACTGCATTTTAAATGGCTAGTTCCGAAACGCTGTCATCAAAGCAAAAGGGTGTTATTCAGAAGAGTTTAAAATTTCAGATGTTGAACACTTCTCTTGGTCGTTGCAATATTTTATATGTATTATATGTATAATGCTGAGGCACACAGTACGTAAAAAAGTCATCAATGCTCTGTTGACTCAGTAACTGCAAAGTTCCAAACTTCCTCTGGCATAAACCCCAGCATGAAAACTGAGCACTAGGAGCTTCATGGAATGGGCTTCCACGGCCGAGCAGCTGCATGCAAGCCTCACTTCACCCAGCACAATGCCAAGTGTCGGATGGAGTGGCGTAAAGCACACTGCCACTGGACACTGGAGCAGTGGAAATGTGTTCTGTGGAGTGACGAATCACGCTTCTCTGTCTGGCAGTCTGATGGGTGAGTCTGGGTTTGGCGGAGGCCCGGAGAACATTACCTGCCTGACTGCACTGTGCCAACTGTAAAGTTTGGTGGAGGAGGGATAATGGTACGGGGTTGGGTTAGGCCCCTTAGTTCCAGTGAAGGGAATTTTTAGTGCTTCAGCACACCAAGACATTTAGCACAATTCTATGCTTCTAATTTTGTGGAAACAGTTTGGGGAAGGCCCTTTTCTGTTCCAGAATGACTGTCCCCAGTGCACAGAGCAAGGTCCATAAAGACATAGTTGGGTGAGTGTGGTGTGGAATAACTTGACTGGCCCACACAGAGCCCTGATTTCAACCCCATCAAACACCTTTGGGATGAGCTAGAATGGAGATTGCGAGCAAAGCCTTCATGTCCAACATCAGTGCCTGACCTCACAAATGCTCTTCTACATGACTGGGCAAAAATTCCATATAGTGTATGTTATGTTACCAGGATATACATAAAACTAAATGAGTTGTTATTGTTTGAACATGCCATGGAAGAAATGTAAAGATTAGCTGGATAGAGACCAAATAAAACCTTAATATCAAACTATGTTCCTTCATTGGTCTCAAGAAAAAAAAAATATTCTCATAGACTGATAAGTGGCCTGAAGTTAGCCTAACATGTCTTTCGATGGTGGCTGTCTATTTTCAAACAGCAAACTCAAACAGAAATTGTAATTTTATAATGCTGACAATTATGTTTCTATGAATAATGAAAGGTGCTTGCTTGCTTTGCCGTGGCTTTGTAAAATTAAATCTCTTGCTCTAAACATTTCCGGCTATCAGGAGCGTACTGATAAAAGAGTAGCAAGCCAGACATTGTCTGTCAATGCAATGGAAATGTTTACAGGAGAAATTAAATACTCTTCTGACATTAAAGCACATGCTATTTGGTTATCAAGAAAGCAGGATTGCCTGCCTTTTATCTTTATGTTCCTTTCCCTATTATAACCAGTGATGTGAAAAATTAACTGCATCTGGTGATGTTACTCCCTCCGCCCCATTTTTAGATACTGTCACCACCACACATGTTACCCCCGTCAAGTGTGGCTGTTTGTTTAAGCACCCTGAGACAGCAGCCCAATCGAAATGCAGAACGAAGGCACACATGGCGCGTTCTCACTGGAAAGATGTTTCCCTGGGAGAAATATGCCTGATTACACTCAGGGATTTCCTGACACTGAGGGGAGTCACAGGAAAGAGACACCAGCCATGTAATTCAAGGATGAATGAAGAGATAGATAGATAGATAGATAGATAGATAGATAGATAGATAGATAGATAGAGAGATATAGATACTGTAGATAGATATAGATATAGATAGATAGATAGATAGATAGATAGATAGATAGATATAGATAGATAGATATAGATATAGATAGATAGATAGATAGATAGATAGACAGATAGATAGATAGATAGATAGATAGATAGATAGAGTGAGTAGTATAGAAAATACATGACTCTTGGTGTGCTTCATTCCTTCCCCAGTGCAGTTTTCATGTTTTCCCCATACTTATTCTATGTTTCTTCTCAGGGTTCTTCACCTTCCTTCCACGGTCCACAGTGGATCAGCGTCTGTGTGTTTGTGCATGTATGTGTGTGCCGGTGTGTTTGTGCCCTGTGTCCAGCCCTGGGATGGGTCCTAGGCTTGCTATGTCCTACAACTCTATAAGCAGTACTGGGAAAATTCTTGAATGAAAGAGTATAGGCCTTATTATTATCATAAACAACAAGAAAATATGTTTCACAATGAGTACCTCATAAGTGGGTATTAAAACAACAGAATAACATTCCCAGAAATTGTGACCATCTATAAAAAAAAATGGTGGCAGATCCCTAAAGACACAAGTGAAGTACATACAGTAAAAGCGCAGAGACTATAACAACATTTAAAATTCTCATAATAAGGTAAGAAAAAATAGACAGTCTTGGGTTGGTGTGTCGGCTCATTGGGAGGCACTGCTACCTTGCACCGTATAAGCTGGTGGTCTCACCTTCTCACTGTCCCAGACTCCCCATTATCCTTAGCAGGATAAGCCTTGATGCTCACCAGCCATGTTAGGACCTGGCATTAAGGAAGCTGTGTTCTGCAAGTAACTAGGGAGCTTGACCTAGAATCTGTTAATCAGATTACAGGGAGCACTTCAGTGGCGGCGTTTGAGACATATCGCTGTCCCAGGTACAGAAACCTGCCGTGAGGGTACTGCCGCTTTCCGGACTGTTCCCTGCCCCTCTAGTAGAACCACAGCTTTGCAACATAAAAAAAAACAAAACAAAAAAAACATTTAATTTCTCGCAACCTTTGGAGATTAAACTGTTACAGCCACGGGGGCTGCTCTTCTTCCTTTCATAACGGAATGATCAACACTTTGCATAAAATGCTATTGTACTGCTGCATTATCAGACAGATGGAAAATACTTATTGTCGACAACATTCCAGATGCTGAAGGATTATTATGCTAAACTGCTTACTTGTTCTCGCCAGCCTTCCACAAACATCTACCTGTAAACAAAGCATGTGTACAATGGACAGGCCATGGCTGTTTTCATCTATAGGCAGTTTGTTCTTCATTTGCCCATAAGCCTTATGCAAATACAACCAGATGGATGCTTTGGGCCTGAATTACACAGGGGAACCCATTTTCAGCCTCCATCTGCAATTCTAGGGGCATTTAGCATAGAAGATCCCACACTAAGCTCCAAATATCACCTGCCGTCTGCTTGCTCTTTCCCTTAATATCAAATCGCATGAGGTTGAGTATTTAAGTGCCATTTTGTTATTCATTCCCAGATAATATTTCTGAAAATTAAGAAAAATTGTGTCATGTAGGGCAAAGGAAACAGCATAACCATGCTATCATTTTTTTAAATGTCTACAAAAATGCGGAAATTAAGCATATTCCAAAATGTGTGCATTCATTATTCAGAACACCTCAGCCCTTCGACGAACTGCTCAGAATCACCTCTGCCACGCACTGAGAGCACATGGTAGATTTCACCAGAGAGGAAATGCCACATCCACACACTTTTCGTCACTAAGGGCAATTAAGTGTCACCAGTTACCTTGAAATAATGTCTTTTGGTTAAGAAAAGAAACCAAAAACATAAGAGACTGTTGAGCAAAACTAGCCAGGGCATAAGAAAAAAGAGCATGATTGGGATAAGAATGACAAAGAAACATCAGTTAATGTTTACAGATGCTTAAATTGTTAATAACACACATGAACTTTGCTTTTGTGATACAGCTTGCGAGCTGCGTTTAAGTATATGGGAGGAAGTAGCTTAATATTTAAGCTAAGCAGCAGCAATAGGTAACATACTGTACAAGTTAAGAAGTGAGGCTTATGAGGTGGTCATTGTTACTCACTGGAAAGTTATGACCACTACCCAAGGAGTGTCAAAAAGAGTGAATATTCCAAATATAAACTAATTGCTAGCAGCTGAACTGCATGTATAAATATATAGTGTGGGTGAGTGGTCTGTGAGGGGCTGCATTCAGACAGAAACGGATGCGACAGTAGTCTCCCATGTGCTCATTTTGCCCATATACAGTACGTACTGAAGATGTGACTTCATATCTATATTGACGGTTCTTATTTTATTTCAACTGAACTGACCCCTGGATAAAATGATTTGATGCCAAGCCCCTAAATTTCTCTTCCTGTCCTTGTATGTGGTTGAGGTACGTCTTCTATGTCTACAGTCATATAGCTCCAAGAAGGTGTAAACTTCTGTGATATTTCTTCTATACAATTCTGAAAGTTATTTTTCCCATTTCTGCTTGAATTATTGTCAATAGTCTAGTAGTGTATAGAATTTTAAGTGTATAAACTGAAACATACATCCATTAATAAGTATGACTCTTTGTATTTGTATTAACATAAGAATTTCTAGGACAGCATTAGGCTTTGATGATTATCAATGGCTTTTTCTCTGAATGGGCTCCTTTCCAGGGTGTCTGTCCTCAGCTATATGATCAGTGCTTGCTGAGCTACTGGTCTGCTGTGACCTTACACTAGATATGTGGTAAAAGATAGACTGGATCAATGGATGGATGGATGGATGGTTACAAATGCTAATGTTTCAACACAGACCAAAATTTCGTCAGAGCTGGATTCAAACCCTATCACATGATAACAACTGTAATATCTGTACTGTAGAAGGACAAGACCCATAATCCCTTTTAGTCAGTACGAACTGACATAGTTCTGACAAATGACGCAACCCTACTTGCTTTTGCCGGTTGACAGAGATATGTCACATTTCAGACCAGAATTCCAGCCCGTACAAATTAGAGACATGATTCGGCATAGCTGCGTCTCTTCAGGCTGTGAGAGGGAAGACACACAACATAAGGTCAATATGTAAACTTCACAGATAAATCCAGAGCAAGACTCAAACTCAACATGCTCTGGGTATGAGGTCACACTGCTGCCCAGTGACCCCAAGTGATGAATCCGTCTTCCATATGTGTACCATGGGCAGTATGGCGCTTTAGCGTGAGGCAGAGTGCTCTCACCTCCGGCATTTTGGAGTATGACTGAGGCAATAATGCTAACTACTGAACAGGCCTTATATGGATGAACTATACAGTATATACATTTTTGGTAAATGGTTTATAAAGTGCTCACAGAAAGTCTTGAAATTCTTGCTCAATTTTGGAAAAATGTTGCAAATTGATTGGTTTCATAACAAAAGACCATTGTCAAGCGATGTTTAACATATCCGCACTTATCTTCAGCACAGACATAATAATATTTTTTTTGACTGACTCATTCAGTTCTGTTCTTGCCATTTTGCTATTAATTGCAATTGTAGTCATTGGCGCCCAAAGGGATTCTAAACAAATGTTTGGTGTTTTATGTTATTGCAAAGGTGTTATTAAATAAAACGTACAGAAATTGACTGCTCTTCAATTAACTTCTTAACTCAGAACAGCTCCTTTTGAAATATAATTTGGGTTTCTATTTAGTACTACTTGAAAAACTAATGGTGGTTTCTATTGCAACACACACACACACACACACACACACATGTCGGGTAAACATATCCTTATGGGGACCGCTCATTCATTTCTATGGGAAAAATGCTAACGCTAACTATGACAACCTTAACCCCCATCCTGCCCTAACCATAACCATGAGTAACCTAACAAAATACAACAGTTTTTGCATTTTTATTTTTTTCACAGCAGTCACCGATTTTTGTAAAATACAGTTATCCCTTATGGGGACCAGGAAACCGCTCCCTATAAGGGAAAAAAAATGGATAATTAGCACGTTATGGGGTCATTGTGTCCCCATAAGGATAGGTATACCCACTCGCACACACACACACACACAAACGCACACACACACATATACATACATATATAAGTATATGTTATATTAAACTGTCAAAGTAAACAAATGAATAATGATTTTTGTTATGAGATCAATAAATTTGCAATATTTTACTGAATTAAGTCCCAAGTCCCAAGACTTTCAATAAGCACTGTAAATATAAACTGTAAATTTAACAGGCAATGGAGAGCAGATTCAAAGGAACACATGGAAAATTACGTTTGTACTCCTACACCGAATGATTGTCCTGCCAAAGAACCCATGACAGGCATAAAGAATAATATGTGGTCCAAATGAGCTGCAGGGCTTCCTTCAAAAACATGAGATTTGACAGTGGCTTGGACCAGCAGCACCACCGACATTGATTAAACAGTACATCTAGGCCCTTGTCTTCATTGTCATGTCAAGTTCCTGATCATCAAAGACATAATGAGATGGAAATTAGATGAACCCTTAGGTATCCAAATGGTTTTTATGTCTCATTTAAGATACAGAGGGTATAATGTCTCCATTTTGCCACTTTAGAATGTAAGGGCAGTTCCTCACATAGAAAATGAATGGGTATCCTTTACTATATCTTGACAGAATGTTAATTTAATAACAATGAATTTTAAGCACATTCACTTATCATTAAATGAATGCTGTTTGTTGGATAAGTTGCATCCAAGTGACAGATTATGTTAACTGTATGTTCAGCCTTCATGTCATATTTCCACCATGATCCTTAAACTGGTGCTCAAGACAAGTATAGAAATAATTAACCTGAAGCATATTTTAATTTGAATAAATTTAATTGGAAAATTTCTGAGACCCTCCTAATGCAGCTTGTCAGATTACTTAGAAATTGTTCATAATCAGCGCTCTCTCTCTCTCCTCTCTCTCTCACTCTCTCTCTCTTCCTCACATACTTTTCAAACTCACAAGCGAATTGAGAAACGGAAATCGTGGCATGCGAGAGAGTTGTTAAGAGCTTTTACCCCCCAATAGACTCACCCTCCCAAAAAAGTAATATCACAGCAGATGGCTTCTATTCTGAGTGACACACCACGCTTGGGTTACCTTCTTCACTTTTTCCTCTTCCCAGTAAAAAAAAATGCAGAGAAAAAAAAATCTGAGAAGCGCTGTTACAAAATGTTGTTCTGCCAAACTCCAAAGAGGAGTTGAGCCGTAATCACGGGTAAACAGGGTTTATTCGGACGAACCAGGAAACACGGTACACAACATTAATGACTGATCTGGGGAAACAGACTAGAACGCGGACTTTCTTCTGGAGTCAGCCATTCATCCAGCACCCCGAAACTTTATGGGGGGGGGGGGTCTTCCTGACAGGCCCACCTCTGATGCCACTATTCAGCCAACCACAGGGTTCAAACCAGTGACCATTCAATCAGAGACACAGAGGTCTAACCCACAATGTTTGACTTCACTGATTATTGCATGAACCAACCAGTGAGTCTATCTGAAGAAAAATTTGATCCAAACTAATACTGCTAGCTGTTGGAAGATGGCTGAATGGGTAGATGGATGGATGGATGGATGGATGGATGGAGATGTAAAATCATGAAACTGAAAGACAGTCACCTCCTCTTGACAGTGTTATAGAAAAGAGAAAATTATTCAACTGCTAGACAAAAGGCAACAGTCTTTTCAATGTTTAAATAAGACAGTTTTAACTCCAAATAATAGAAAGTTCAGGAGATTATTCATGATATACTGGATTCACTGAGGTATAAAAACTTTCATTTTAATGACAATATCTTTGATCTTCTGATATTCAACTAAAAATACACTTCTGCTTTCAGCCTTATACGTGACAAATGTTGATTCTTACATATTAAATACATATTACATATTCACATATTTGAATTACCCAGCTAGTTCACTTGTCAGACTTAAACGGGTTAGGAAACCAGATATTTAATTAATCAAGAAGGGGAGAAATGTTTTCAGTTTGCTCTTGGAACGGCCACCAGACAGGGCATATTAAGATATTTTTGGACCCTGAAATGGTAGGTTTTGATAACTCAGTCAAGAAATGCAAAAAGAAATTTCATTTAATTAGCACAAGAATCTAGAGGTCTTATTGAGACACCAGAAAAAAAGTGCCAATAAAATGCCTAAATATTCATTTTCAGCATACCTCTTTTTAGTGTATTTTATATAGACCAATCAGCCATAAAACCACCTACCTAATATTGTTTAGGTTTCCCTCGTGCCGCCAAAACCGCTCTGTCCTGAACGTCTCCTGTGGTATCTGGCACCAAGATTTTAGCAGCAGACCATTTAAGTCCTGTAAGTTGCAAGGTGGGGCCTCCAAGGATTGGACTTGTTAGTCAAGTACATCCCAGAAATGCCTGATTGGACTGGGGAATTTGGAGGCCAAATCAGCACCATTTTCATGTTCCTCAAACCATTCCTGAACAATCTTTGCAGCGTGGCAGGGAGCGTTATCCTGCTGAAAGAGGCCCCCGCCATCGGGGAACACCATTTCCATGAAGGGGGGTACTTCGTCTGCAGCAATGTTCAGGTAGGTGATACATGGCAGAGTAACATTCGCATGAATGCCAGGACCCAAGGTCTCCCAGCAGAACATTGCCTAGAGAGTCATGTTGCCTCCGCTGGCTTGCCTTCTTCCCACAATACATCCTGGTACCGTCTCTTCCCCAAGTAAACGACGCACATATGCACATGGCTATCCACATTATGTAACAGAAAATGTGACTTATCAGGCTACCTTCTTCCATTGCTCCATGGTCCTATTCTGATGCTGACATGCCCGTTGTGCTTTCGGTGCTGGACAGGGGTCACAGCCCCATACGCAGCAACCTGTGATGCACTCTGTGTTCTAACACCTTTCTCTCATAGCCAGTATTAACAGCAATTTGTGTTTCAGTAGCTCTCCTGTGGGACGGGACCAGACAGGCTATCTTTCATTCCCGTCACACATCAGTGAGCCTTGGGTGCCCATGACCCCATTGCTGGTTGGCCTTCCTTTAACTACTTTTAGTAGGTTCCGACCTCTGCACACCAGGAACACCCCACAATACCTGCCATTTTGAAGATGCTCTCATCCAGTCGTCTAGGCATGACAATTTGGCCCTTGTCAGACTCGCTCAGATCCTTACACTTGCCCATTTTTCCTGTTCCCAACACATCAACTTCAGGAACTGACTGTTCACTTGCTTAAAATATAATGGCACACTTGACAGGTGCCATTATAACAACATAATCAGCACTATTTACTTCACCTGTCAGTGGTTTTAATGTTAAGGTCGATTGGTCTATAGCCACTTACCAAAGACCATTCAGAGTTGGATTTTACAAAAGTTATATTTATTAAGGGATGATTAATGAAAATAATTTTTGAAAGCTTGAAACTATTTTAAATATTTGAAATAGTTATTTAAATATAATATAATATTATATATATAGTTCTGCTTTAAAATTATATATTGTTTTACATTTTTAGAATTTGATCATTTTTTATGCATTTTCAGTGTGGTTTGATGGCTTTGAATATTTGCTTGGCATAAATGAATTTTCTATGAATATTAAAGCTCCTTGTGTAAGCCAGCCTGGTTTTCATTGTATTCAAACTAGCAACATTAGTGCTTGTTTTGATCACAGTCTGTTTTCAATCCAATTCAATTTTATAAAACACTCTAAACATCGCAGTTGCTTCAAATGCTTAACAAAGGACATAAAAACACATACAGTCTTAGAACCAATTCAGGTGATGTACATTATTAACAGCCGTTAATGTGCAGTTCTTTAATTGTAGTTAAGAATTCAAGAAACAGAGGACAATTCACGGTAAAAATATAGATACAGAATGTTAAAGGCCTCTGGCAGTACAAGACCAGTGGTTCCCCAACCGCCTAGATACCAGTTACCAGCACTGCAGTGGCCTCTGTGTTAAATGGGCTAGCCAGTCAGCAGTGCTGCTACGTGTGTCACATGGGACCAGGTTCATTCCATGGACACTCATGTGACACTCACTGCCATAATTCAAATTTTAATCAAACTAAATCAAGCAAGCATCGATCTGGGAAGCATTATTCTTCACATTTGAATGACATTTATGTTAGGTAAGTGAGGTTCAACATTTGAGTTCATGGGACCAAATAATTTCTCAAACGACTGAAGTGACATATTCCGTCCCTGTCGTATTCATACTACCTTGAGCCAAACTGCCATGAAATCTAAATTGCAAAAAACCTGCTCAGTGAGTACATGGATGACAGTCTTTTTCATATGCATTCCTCACGTTGTGCTAATTCTTTCATATTCAATTTTTAATCTGTCAGCCTATACACTGCGTATTCAGCAGGGCTGGGTATGGCCACTGGTTTCCCAAATTGATTCAATTCCAATTCACAAGGTCTGGAATTAAATTGATTTCCAGGGTTAAAAGATGTTGCTGGTGTAGCGGTACTTTTTGCAGTTTAAAATCCAACATGTTTAATAAGCATAAGGATATACTGAATTTGAACAGATTACCAATTTTGAGCATCAGAATACGCCTCTCGTTAGCACTTAATGTGTGCTGCTAGTCTGCTTACCAAATTGTTGGCGTAAGTAAATGTGCGTATACTACCAAAAACTCCGTATCAAATTTTTACACCCTTTATCTAAAGGATCTCTTCATACAATTCGGGGCAACACCGGCAACTAATTTGACAGACTGTCTCTATTGGTGGATAATAAGTTGTATTTGGCTATAGTTGACTATTTTGGGTAAATGTAATGTTCATTGTTTTATAGATTTTATTTTATAAATTTTAAGCAGAAATATCTGAGATAACTGCAGTGCGATGTGGTGCAGCCCCAGCTTCAGTGGAGCACCTCCCGCCACGGGGTTATTTTACTGTATTTGTCGCCAGATCTCGTTGAGCCATATGGCCATGAGGCTGGCCACGTGAGACTAATCGGGCTGAAGCTTCACACATCCATGGGAAAAGGCCATAGACTGTAAATGGCATATATCACAGAAAAGATCTACGAATATCATGACTCGATATTGGATTATTCGAATGAAGATCGATTAAAATCAGGATTTTTTTTTTTTTACCCCATCCTTATTAATATTCAGTACAGGGTTGCGGTGAGCTTGGAGCATATCCCAGGAGGCACAGGGTACGAGGCAGGGGACGCCCTGGATGGGATATACTGTATATATATATATATATATATAACAGGCAATAAAAAATGTGATTCCAGAATCATGAATTCAGCGTGTTTCTCACAGTAAGCTGACAACAAGACTGTGTATTGTACAGCTTGGTTGACACCTAATCTGGAATTGTGGGTGGGGGGGGGAGGTGTAGTCTGTTTGTGTGATTTGGATAAAGATGCATTTCTTGTGTGTGGAGATGCACAGCAGGCAAATGGACGTCCATACACTAGACTTTTATTATAATAGCAGTGATAAGTATCATGATTACATATTTTTGAATACGTCACAGATATTCATGGATGCGAATATTGGGAGCTAATGGCAGCTGAGTCTCTGACATGCAGTCTAGCTTAGCTTACTAGTTAGCCTTCTGCCGGCATCTATTGATAAGTTCCACTGTTATACAGACAGATATCAGATTTTATCATGTTCAATGATGCACATTCACATCAGCAGATTGTATTAAATGTGTTTAAGCGTAATAAATGGGCAATAAGATGATTCTGCTGGCTATTGGATGCTGACCTGGATTCATAATTTGTAAGATTATTATTATTATTATTATTATTATTATTATTATATCGGAACAGCATAACCACACTGATCATTCTGCTGAAATAAGTATATAATGACAGGAAAACATAATTCCCAATGTCAAGCCAGCAAAAAATGAATCATTGCATCTCATGATGTAAGCTAATGCTATGTCCTCTGTAAACTTTCTTACAAGAGGCTTCTGAGACAGCTAACTTTGGTTACCTGTGAAATGTGCTAAGACTTCCTGTTCGGCTATCTGTATAAAAAGAAAAATCATGTATAAAACTGCTCAGTTTGATGCTGGCTATTTTGAGCCATTGTATTTTGTGTTTTGGATAGCAATGTCTCGACGCACGTAAAGCAAAATTTCAACTTAGCGCATGCTAGTTAGCCATTAGTCCACAATGTGGAACGTCTGCACTTCTTTCAAACAGAAGTGGACTGACACAGGGGAAATGGTCAAAGACCTAAATGTTCATAATGCTCAGACAACTTTAGACTTATGACTGATGGCAACAGGAGAGAAAGAAATGATTGGGAGCAAAGATTCAATGAAGCTGGTTCAATGACAAACTATATTCAGCCTTCTTCAGAATTAATTAGTAATCCTGGCAATGTCCCTACTGCTTCTTTTGTTTAAGGAAGCAATGCTTTTTGAGTAACTTTTTTTTATCCGGAATCTGATGAGGAGTCAGTAAGGTACTTCAATGCAGCCATGGTTGTCTTCAAATGAATGCCCTCATTTTTAGATTTGGAAATGAATAACTTATTGTCTTTGCTGTCAATTAGAATGTAATATGTCTGTATTTCATCACGATGATAGCATGGTTTCTCTGTTTCTCATGTTGCTTTGCACAAATAATGGTCATATACTAGGAACTGTGAAACAGAAATAAACAGAAAGTGAATGTTTATGAAGAAAAATAAATAAATCTAAAATCTATTTGGCGAATTCCTCTAAAAGCGAAACCTGACAACTATTGAAAGTGCACTTAATAACTGAAAAGACCCTTTTTAAGGTATTAGCCTTTTAAGGTATTGGAATGAACATTGTAAACTCTGATATTTGTGTCTTCTTAGACATCTGGAAATGAAGCATGTAACTATGTGTCCTTGCCTTCTGTAGCTGAAAGTTTTGATTTTAGCTATGAATTCAGGATTTGTGCAATGTCACAACCGAAGGTCACATGTTATTTACAACTAGGAAGGAATGCTTTTGGTCTTTATAAAATAATATTTTCTCAAACTATTCTCCCTTTGGGGTATCAAAACAAACATGTAAACACGATCAAAGAAATAACATTGTGGTGCTAAAAATAATGCTAAAAAACAAATATCCTAAGAACTGTTATTAGCTGAGTGCCAAAAATGGTCAGATTCAGTTCGCCAACAAATTTTATTGCAAAGAGGGTATTGCAATTAGGCAGCTAAAAGCACTATTTGAAACAATTAAAAGTAACTGAGGCACAGAGTCACTGCAAAAAATTCCACACAATGCCGAAAAGTGTCAAAGTGGTTAATTACCTGGCCTTCCAACCAGTGCCATTCTTGCCACTGTAAGCTTAGTGATTGGGCTCAATGGGTATCATCCACATGCTTAAATAAGTCAAAATGTATACAGCCTGAGCTTTTGCAGACTCCAAAATGCCTAAATGCCTCCTGACGGATCACTGCCATTGAAATATCTTCTCATTCGTGTTACTATTTTTGGACTTTGTGTTCATGCAGTGATTCCCTGTATCTACAAGCTGCTTGAAGGCACATCATCTGCCCCTGACCAATGCATAGCTAAGACAGGAATTCACCATAAATCCACAAAAAAAGTCATAAAACGGTGATGGAATAGGGTGACTCTAATCAATGGTAATGCTCAGCTTAATATTTCAAAGACTTACAAATTACAGAAAAAGGGTCTCACGGCATCGTGCCGGAAAGTGCACTTCTCCTGTTCCAGGCACTGCACATATTGGAGTCATTAATTCCAACGTTGTTCAACTGATTGGTTTCAATGGATATTATTCACTTGTTTAAATGGGTAAAATATGATATATCAACCTGTTATGTAAATTGTTTGCACTGAAGTGGGAAACTGTTGTATCTTTATGTCTGAAATCCTTAGTCTGTTTGTTTCTGTTTTAGCATTCTGTGAATTATAGCATATACCATATGATACGTAGCTCATAAGGTTACATGTAGGTGCACTGGTAAATGATATATGCTAACTATAGATTTGCATATTCTCCAATTTAAATGAAAGAACTATCCTCCTTAACAATGCATTTTGATGACGGTTTCACATAGCTACAGCTTTAGAGACTTCATTAGTCTTCAGCTGCATTAATTTTCTCTGACACATCATCTGCAGTAAATCTGGTGTCTAACTGTCTCTTGCGTTTGGCAGCCATTATTGTTAACAATTAGCAGCCTAGTCCTGTTTGTCCTGTAGAAAAATGCATAACATATGTGTAGAATGTAGAATAAACAGCAGCCTGTTGGTGTGTCTCAGCACTGGATTGATTTAGAACATTGATTTTCAATGTTTCTTAAACCAGGGACCCCCAAATGAAAACAGACCAGGGCTGTCTAATGAAGTAAAAACTGGGTGGTGGGGTGGGGAGGATTAATAATTATTTCTCTGCGGGGCAGCCCCCATCGGATATTTGCAGATAATGATAACGATACGACATGTTTAATTTGCGCTACATCTCTGCAGACTTCTTGCATCTGCTCTGAAGAGATGCTCACACACACCCAGCTGGAAGTGGGTGGCTTGTCTGAACTTACAATCAGTGTGAAGGAACGTTAATCCAAATGCAAATCTCATTATACAACAAAGTTGAGATACTAGAGCTTTGGCCCTTTACTCTTTTGAGGAATAATCTTACGGAGGATTTTCGGATCTGACTCATTTTTATTTTAGTTTCAACGTTTAGTAATTTATATTGTTATTTGTGCTGTTGTTCTGAGAATGATAAATTAAAATGAAAGAATCTGAAAAATAAAATCTTTCCAGATTTTTTGCAATTTGTCACATTGTGGTTAGCAGCTAATATGTTACTCTCCTCATTCTGCTCCTTTGTTCATTAATTATCTGTCATTTGCCATATAGTTATATTGTATGATTACCAAGGTTCACTCAAGGTTAACTAATATCTTGTTTTTGTTCTGCAAGGAATTTTATTAAATCTTGTGGGAAAATCATCATCCTATAGTGGATGACCATGTTGTATTGACCTTTTGACATGTTTCTGAAATAGCATGTCCATGGTCTGTGGAACGGTAAGTCTATAGATTTATCTTAGATTAATACCGCAGCAGAAGAAAGTTGGCATACAGATGGCGCTTTAATATGTCCAGGTCTGTAGAAGCCATGGCATGATTCAGATTAAATCACAAGGCAGATAAACACAGTAGGGACACTCATAAATATTCAAATGTTTGGTTACATTTGGAAAACATAGCCAGGCCTTCAGTTATCTTGATGATATCTCGAGACCAGAGCTGCCAAAAGAGAAAAATATATGTTTGCCGCATTAAGGAAAGATTGCTGACATTTTGCAAGATAAGTGATTGTTTTCAAATTCCTTACTTACACTTTTCATGCTATTTTCTTACTGGCACATTTGAAACCACCTTCAAGATTTAATCAGCACATCCTGCAGCAAACCCATGGTGTCGGAACAGAATAAGCGGTGCAGTGACCCTGTGCGACTTCACATCTTGAAAGATCGGATGGCACGTGAGAAAATCTCGGTGCGTTCCTGATTTACAAACTGGACTAAGGATGCTATACAGTTGCAGGATGAAATCACAAGGCCAGCTGAGGATGTGAATGGTCAACACTGAGTAATGCCATGGAAAATTTCAGGTCTCAGGGACCTTCTGTCAGGTTAGGTTCTTTACTCAGCAGTTTGAGCAGCAGGGCCACCCATATGGGGGGAGAAACGAGAAAACTTTCCAGAGCCCAGACACTAGGGGGCATCCATGAGTGTGTGAGCTTGGATAATGGTAGCACTCTTCTAATGCCAGAGACTATTGAGCATAAACTCTCAGTTCTTTGGTAGCCAATGAGTCGTAAAAGCCAAGAAGATCCTCAAATTATACCCCTTAATCATAATTAATCATAAAAAAACAGAAGGAATATTGAAATACTGAACATTGGTCCAGCAGAAACTGGTTTCACATTCACATAGTGGTCACGTCTGCAAACAAAGCAGCAGCATTGCTAATCAGGCCTGAATTAATGAACGGTCTTGCTTAGGCTGCAGCCTAGGAACCCAGAGTGATTACAGGGCCCCTATTGGCTGTCTTGTTTGTTTATTTTTTTTAATGATCCTTTATTGGTTGTTTATTTGTTTGCAAGTTGGTAAATGATTAAAACTGAATGGGGTGACCAATTTTTGTTTCCCTTTTTTAATGCACTTTTTATACGGTAGTGCATTTTCTGGTATATGTATGCATAGTCTGTCTCTTTTGGATACAGTTGGACCCCCATTTCTGAAGGTTCAATAACCATGGTTTCAGTTAACCGTAGATTACCGCAGTCAGTAACACTTTACTTGAGGGGACACATATAATATAGTATTTTCCAATTACTTATGTATTAATTAACTACAAATTAAGTGTTATTTACAACTGATCTCATGTTCGTTCATCATTAATGAATCATGATCCATCTTTTATCTCAAGCAAGTACTACATTTGTTACCATATCTGTTAATTCCATAACCCTTCATGAACTACTGAAGGAATAAGTAATGAATAACACATGAAAAATATTGATATGTTTGTTACAATATTTGTTCATGATTTGTACTTCAGTAGTAACTGCTAATTATTTGTGTCCCCTCAAGTAAAGTGTTAAACCATGGTCTGGCAAAAAAAATGAAGAATTCCATAAACAATTATGTACCTGGTGAGTGTACCCACAAAAGCCTAAGATATTTTTAAACAAATTAATTTTTCTCATTACAGGTTATGTACAGGGACATGAGAGAATACATTTTGTTGTAAAATGTGTAACAGCAGCCTATGTTTTTTCATTGTTACTTCGTCCTTTAAAAGGCATATAAAAAGCATGATTTACAGTTGATAAGTGATGTTTTTTCATTGCTTTATAATTAGGCTAACACATCAGAATCCCTTTCATTCGAGGGAGTGCAGTACTGTATATTAATGTACAATACACTTTATTTTTACTATAACGTTGGTAATGTCTCATTGTGCAACACTTAGAACTTGGTTTATATTCTTTTGTAATTTGCTCTCTCTGTAAAGTTATCTATGGTCTATGCTATCTATGATAAATGTGTCTTGAGTGCACATTGTTGATGCAGTTGACATACACTAGATTAGAGTGCAATGTTTTAAGGTTACTGCTATTGTGATGCCTTTATTCAGTGAGGTCTCTGCTGCACTCTTTATGGTCGCCACATATGACTGATGTGAAGGGGTAAGCTTGCCGGTTTGTTGTTCATCTGATGTGATTGTTCTCGTTTGATAACGCATCACCTTCTCTTTGACTTTGTAGAAATTATTTAATAGTTATTCATATTTAATAGTTTTATGGTTAATTGTTGAATCTTTTTGGTGAGTGGAGGCTGAAGAGGGGCCTGCGAAAGTGTAGCCTAGGGGCCCCTGAACTCGTTAATCTGCCACTGTCACAGAGTGTCACAAAAGGACAGAACAGTCACTAATAGTTGGTTTTCTCTCACAGTAACATTTGTTAATTGAAACAACTACTCACAAACGTAAGTGGTGTTCAATTGCTGTGCAATTGCAAGTCTCCCCCCTCTACACTCACCATATATAGATAGTGGCCTGACCAGCTCCATCACAGTGTGGTATGGAAACTGTAGTGCTGCTGACTGCAAGTTACTACAGAAGATTGTTAATACAGTGGAGGACATCATCAGTGTGCCTCTTCCCTCCATGCAAGGCGCCTACAGCACATGCAGCCTCCGCAAGGCAACCAGCATTGTGGTCGACCCCACGCATCCTGCACACTGGATCTTGCTCTTGCCGTCCAGCAGACGGTACCGCAGCATCCGAGCCAGATCAACCAGACTGTGTAATAGCTTCTGCCCCCACGCCATCCAGCACCTCAACACCCTCGCATCCCTCAATACCCGCTGCTCGGCACTCTACACTGACACCCCCAAAGAACCATTTACATCAAATGCACATTGCACCTCATATCTGTGTCACCTTAAATCTTTACTGCTCAAGTGCCAAACAGTCACTATACCCCAGATGTATATCTATTATCTGCCTCTGTTGCACATTTTAATATGGCTGCTACTGATAATGCTGCTACAGGTCCAGTGTAACTGATCTCCTGTACTGTGTCCCACCATTGTCATGTGAATTTATTGCACTGTCCTACCTTTTTTGCACTATATGCTGTATTTGCAGCATATGTTGTACACTGTCCTGTCACACTACATGCTGTATGTTGGCACCATGGTCCTGAAGACTCCTGTCACCCTGTAATCCATACTTGGATGAGATGACAGTAAAGAAAACTTGACTTGACTTGACTTGACTTGGGTTGCAGTGACCAAGGTCAATAGACGATGAAGATCTGAAAAGTTTAAGAAATAATTTCCAAGCACTTTATAGTATGGCAGAAGAGGGTTTTTGGTATATGTTAAGAGCAATTTCATGCTGCGTGGGCTTTTGCGGACTTCCAAAATACCTTCTGACAGATTGCTGTCATTAAAATATCTTCTTATTCACTTTGCTATTTTTGGACTTTGTGTGCATGGAGGTCAAATTCTCCGTATCTTCAGTTTGCTCGAAGGCACATCATCTGCCCCTGAAAAATGCATAGCTAGGACTGGAATCCACTATAACTCCACAAAAAGGTCATAAAACAATGATGGAACAGGGAGGAAAAGGGTGACTCTAATCAATGATAATGCTCAGCTTAATGTTTCAAAGACTTACAAATTACAGAAAAAGGGTCTCGCAGCATCATGCCGGAATGTGCGCTTCTCCTGTTCCAGGCACTGCACATATTGGAGTCATTAATTCCAGCAGCAGCTTGTTGAATCAGCTTAATTAACACTTCATGTGTGAGAATGGAGGTCGGAAGCACGTGGCCGTGAGACACACTCATACCCCAACTCTCCAAGCTCTGCCTGATGGTCACCTGAGACGACGGAGACAGGGAGGCAAAAGGTCACCACCAAACATCTCTGTGACAAGACAACCATGGCAGAGGTGAAGGTGTGTGCCACAGCTGCTGTTCCTGTCATTTTTTCCCCTCCTGTTCTTTTTAGGGCTTTGTGAATGTACACACTTGCCGGAATCTTAGGTCAAAACATTTGGGCCTCAGTGATGTCCAGCCCTGCTTTCAGTCTACTGAAAGAGAAAAAAAACGCAGATGATTTCTACTGATAAAAGTGGAGCAAAGGTCTCTGCTGATGTTTTTAAACTTCAAGTCACGTATTAAAGTCTAGACTAAATATTGTATTAACACGGCTCCGGCACTGTGTAGGCAATTAAAATTTATAGTTGCTTGGTATTTAATTTTTTATTTGCCATAAACAATGTGACACATCAGAATATTGCCATACTTATACTATGCAGTTTTTACAAGGTGAAATCTGTTATGAAGAGAAGTGAAATACTTAAATACCTGGGATGTGTGTTTATACTGACCGATGTGTAAGTAATTTTGCATTATGTATGTAAGAATGTATGGGTGTTTGAATGAATGTTTATTGTTTATGTCATTTATGGAGGCTGCTACTAAATATTGTTTTACATGAGTAACTCGGTTGCACAGTGACAAATAAAAATCGTTGATCCTTAATCCTAGATGCTAAAGTCACTGACATACTGTATGCCTTGGGGAAAACGTGCGTTCACGGTTACAGGCCCAATAATGTGGAACAATTTGCCCCTGCAGATTCGCCCTCATAGAAATACACTCAGCTTGGACTTATCAGGCTTAAGTTGTAGAGATTTATGCTTAGCTGTAACCTCACATTTCAGACCATCTTTAATATGGAAGCTAAATGAGTAAAGGGAAAGATGAGTATAGGTGAACATATCATACCCATCTCCTGAGAAATTCGATCGCCAAAGTTTAGTCACCGTACATGACACTAAAGTGGCAAGCAGCCTTTGTTGGGGTAAAAGTAGGATCCTCTGCTCAAATATCGCACAAAATGAAATGATACATTGTCTCTTTACAGAGAGATGCATGAACCGGAATAAATGCAATAATACAAAAGTTATGTGAAAACTGACATATGCTCCTTATCTAGGGTCAGTTTAGAATGTCAGAAGCCGTCCATGATCCCACACGCAACGTCTCTGTGACGGACACTCTTACTGCAATCCAAACAGTGTAGACAGTGAGCCGCATCTATCCGAGGTGTCAGGTGAGCGTGCCACAGTGGGACCTGTGCCATCCCGGATCCAGGGGTAACGCTGCCCCAGCTGTCGCGGGCCACACATGGGGCTGGATTTCAGCCGCCCCTTGACAATGACACAATGACACAGGAGACCACTGGGAATAACAAACCTGGAAAGAGGACGGGTGTCACATTCCTATTGTTTTCGATGACCACGACTTTGTGTTCTGTTCTATGACATATATTGTAGTCATGATAAGAACAAACATAAAAAAATTAGAGGACACATTAATCTAATGACCTTGTCTTTTTATTTAAACCAAAGAAGAAAAACTGCACACGCTGCATTTAAATTTTATTTATTTTTTATCCACCCCACCGCACAGCTTAAATGAGACACAACACAAAGACATCAAAAACAATGACCAAAAAAAAATCAATATGGGAAATATATTAGATTCCTTTAGGGCTACTGCTGTCAGTTGTGTTTCCTATCCTGAGCCACTCCTGGGAAGACAAACAGAGAACCTGGAGGAGTTTCCCTTGGATGGCTTCTCAGCACTCTAACCCTGTGTCTATGCAAATGTATCCGTAGGTGGTGACATGTCACCCCTGCACACCTATTACTGATACTACCTTTACATTCATGTGTTATAATGTCATGGTGTGCACAGACCCTATATCCGGTGTGGGGACAGTACAGTACCATTCATTGCATTCCCTTTGTAGTAAACAGCGAGACTGCTGATGTTCCTCATATGGTTTTCTTATATGGGAGTCTGTGCAAGCCTGGCAAGCTTGGCTTTTTCCGCCAGAGCAATGGCTGCTTCATACTCCACACAGACACATCAGGTTAGAAAAACAGAAGGATCACAAGCCTCCTCCATCCAGCCCTCTCCCCTGTCCGGGGCTGACAGGCATCTCTCGCGATTCCACGGTGAGGACCAGACGGTGCACCTGCTCCGCCGGTACCTTCCGGCCCTTCGCGGGATCTGGAGATTATCTAATTAGGCTGAGAGCATTTCTGCAGAAAGGCACGGGCCCCTGTCAGTGCAGACTCCCCCTCATTGAGCTTAATGAGGCATTATCCTGGGCTCCGACAGCAGCCGCGGACATGTCAACTCCGCCTAACGTGTGGGTGAGACCACTTGCCTGTCCGCAGGGCTGATTAGGCAAGCAGGCGCTTTCCGACGGCAGGTGATTTTAGGAGGACGGCACTTGACTTTGGATACAGAGACCCCCGTCTGCTAAGCCTGCCTGCATTTCTGAACCTTCTTCTGCATCTTAGGCTCTAGCGGAAACTAGAGGAAAGGCGAAGATATCCAAAAACTTCACTAAAAAAATAATCATGAAAAGTAATTACTAAGACTGATACTAATATTTAGTTTTATTGTTTTATTGAAGCTATTTCTTGAAATATTGCTAAAATTACTATTATTCAGTAATTAAGATAAAGTAACGATATTTTGTGTATAAGAATTGCATATCTATGTTTCTATTCTATATATAAGAATAGAAGTAAATATTCTTATGTTTTAAGCAAGTGAGTCAATGTCAGGCAGTGTTCATAGCAAAGTGCATCTAGTTATCCTAATAATTACTGCTCCTGTTAATGAAGATTGTTTACATTATGAAGCAGCTAAGAAAATGTGAGTCAGACCAGAACAGCAGTCAGGGAAGCAGTGAAAGTGCAGCACAGCACGTCAAGAGAGAAACTGTTTCTTCTGCACTGGGTTTCACTGGGTTTCACCGTAGAACAGTTGGACTCCCGGATACACACTAGTGCACCTTCCCCACTTCCTGCTCTCGTGGAGACGGAGTGGATGCTGCTTTAGAGGAAGGTGGACGGCACTGAGGATTTGTAGCCTTAGGGGAGAGAGACGTGATCATCCCCCACATAAAGACCAAGAATCTGTTCCTCACTGTTACTCACTCCAAACCCCCAACTACTCTACCAGAGTTCCTCTACTAGTCAGCTGGACTGTTTGGGTCAGCCTTGGGGGAAATGGCTTTTTTTAAACAGTCTTTATTTGGCTTATTATTTTATTGTTTTTTCATCCATCTTCCTTCACTATGTTTTTCTCAAATACCACACCAAACAGAATGTCACATTGCCTGTTTACTTAATTATCTAGAGCAGTGTTTCTCAGCCCAGTTCACATTTTTACTCCATCCCAACTCCTAAGACATCTGAACCTAACAACCAAACAATCAAGAACAACAAAAAAACCTAGTACTGGTGTGTAGACTGTCTGAGGGTTCCTGGGGATTGGGTTAAGAAACACTAATTAAATTGATCTTTTTTTGCCCAAAGTAATATATGGTATGAATTACAGGTCAATATCCTAAATAACAAATAAATTAATGTATAATGATACGTAAATGCAATAATTTACTGATAAAACAAGCTCAAGCAAGTACAGTACATGCAACACTGCATACAGCTCTGGGTCAACATGCAACTTGCATGTACTGCAGCTATATCAGCCACGCGATGCAACCCTTCACACACACCTGACAGGAAAGGGTCCCGCCATATATAGGCTGACAGATATCCCAAGATGCACTACCTGACCCTAACGTGACACGGATATGCACAGGAATTCAACCTGAGCCACGCACTGTTAAACATCCTTGTTCACCCTTGAAAAGAATAAAACTGTGGACGGCTGAAGCTATTGGCTGCAAATGGGCTTGAGTCATTTAATTAAATTAGTCAGTTGCCCTAGTATGTTGTCCTACTTATGCCTCTTAGAACTGTTCCTTTGATAGTGACATTGCTGTATTTTCCATGTACCTTATCGACTTGTTTTATTTCTGATGTAATTCTTATAATTCTTATAATTCTGATGTAATTCTTATAATTCTTATAATTTTCTCTTATGTTATTTTAGAAAAACACATACAGACGTTCCCCAGATTACGATGGTCTGCGTTATGGTATTTCGAGTTTGCGATGGGTAAATGTTTTTCACTTTCAGTACATTATTCAATAAATTACATGAGAGATTCAACACTTCATTATAAAACAGGATTTGTGTTAATGATTTTACTCAACTATAGGCTAACGTAAGTGTTCTAAGCATGTTTAAGGTAGGCTAGGCTATGATGTTAGGTTAGATGTACTGTATTAAAATGCTTTTTCGCCTTACAATATTTTTGTCTTACTTTTGTCTTATTTATCGGAACATAACCCCATTGTAAACGGGGGAGAGGCTGTACTATATCTTTGTTTCAGTTTTGTATTGCCTGTGTTTGTCTAGGTTTGGGCCATTGGCTTCCTGTGCCTATCAGCATTCTTATAAAGGCATTCCATTAAGCAGACACTACAGAAAGGAAGGTGCACCATCACCGTGCCTTTTCAGTATTGAGTTTCATGTTTATTCTGCTTAGCTGAGCTGTTTTGTGCTCAGGCAACCACAGCAAGCAGAACGGCAATTTAATTTAGGGTATATGATGCGGGTGTTTGATCTCTCTTTTGCTCCTGTTCATTTACGGTGTCCAACAGTGCCAAGGCAAAGGAGCATGAGAAATGACTGATTTGAAGAGGTGGAATCACAGCACTGAGCAGTCAAACAGGCTGCGGAGTGTTGGCTCACGGATAGTATCACTCTAACCTCCTCCAAAGTGCCCCACATGCTCTAAGCAGCTCTCACCAGGTGATGACTGAAATCCAGTCAAAATAGTACATCATTTGAGATTAGAAAGGAAGCAGATTCTTCTCTGTTCTCAGAGCTCATTTAATCAATAAATTCTTTGCCATGTCTGCCTAGAAGGACTTTCTTTCAGTAAGTCACCATCACCTACAGTAGCAAATTTATTTCGAAATATATAAAGAAGAATAACATGCTGGTAGTCCGACAAGAATCACTTTTCACATTGGCACAGACTTGACCGACACTCTCTGCTTTAATTGGATTTGTTTCACAGTAATAATTATTCTTTAAATGTAACCCACAGAGTGTTCTCCGTGTGCCCACGCAGAGCTCACTTTTCATAGAGCAACTCTATCGTACATCATGTGGGTTCAGTTAATTTAAGACAGTTTGTAATTGAAAGTAATTGGAAATACCAGATCTGACACCATAATTAATCAATAACTGAAGATCAGTTCCTGCCATCTGGCCACTTGCTGATTGTTGTAGCAAAGCTGTGCCTCCAGAGCCATGCTAACTGTCGTGAGTGGCCCCCACAGCCCTTGTGAGTGGCCCCCAGGTCCCCTGTGAGTGGGCCAATCTCCCAAGCAGCGAACCTCTTCACTGTGAGGCACCAGTATGTCATTGACTGTTTCATATTATTGCCTTTAGTTCCTCTTTTCCCAAAATGCTTCTCCTGGTGCATTCGATGAAGGACTGCTAGCTAAGTAGAACAGACAGGTGGACAAGCAGCCAGAGACACACAAACATGGTACAGTAGTAGCTTACAGTGTACCGAGAAATAAAAATGTCAGGATGTCAACCCCTAAAAACAAAATGTCGTTAATAATTTCTCTGCTTTGTTACCTCTAGGTGTCTTTTCCCATATGATTCTAATTATCAAGCATTTAAACTCTATAATTTGACTATGGTCTTGTCATAAAAATAGATATCGCTTTGTTCAATATGCATAGATGTCATTTGTAATTCCACACTGTCTCTATAGCACTGTCTCTCAGTTTAACCTTTTCCAAAGCATGTTTAGAATAAAAATATGCTGCTGGAGTATGTGATGATGGCATCTGCCGGCATTTTAAACTTATTTTTAAGAATTAATTATTGAGGGTAGCAGAGTGGCCTCACACCTCAGGGACCAGGGTTCGAGTCTCTGCCCTGGCTCCATGTGTGAGGAGTTCTCCCCATGCATGTTCTCCCCATGTCTTCATGTGGTTTCCTCTGTATTCTTCAGTTTCCCCCCACAGTCCAAATACATGCTGAGGTGAATTGGAGCTGCCAATCCGTGAATGCTGTGTGCGTACCCTGTGATTGGTTGGCACCCCATCCTGGGATATTCCCCACCTTGCACCTATAATTTCCAGGACAGGCTCCCCCCCCCAACCCTGCACAAGTAAAGCAAGCATTGAAAGTGGGCGGATAGACAATTAATTACATTATTAATTTATTGTCATCGCTTAGGGACAAAATTTAAACAAAACCAGTGACTTGATTTAACTAGCAGAAAAGTTGTAAAATATCTGTTTTTATAAACGGCACTGAAGGGTATGACTTTTATCTCAGCACTGATGGTCTCATAAGATTCATTCTATTAAACATCAGTCAACTGATACTGACACAGACATAACAGAACAGGGAATGCTGAATTAGATTAACATATTAATTGACACAGGGTCAAAAATACAAATACTTAAAAAGCCACTAGAAAAATACCATTGCTTTGAGACAATATCACTCCTGTGGATTCACCACTAATTGACGTGATGGTTCAGAGGTCCCACCTAATAACTCTGTCCTGATTATATGATGTCATGGCATTTAAATTTCTTTAACTTCAAACGTCCAGCCATCCATTTTTCATCTTGATGGAGTAGGAGTCAATCTCATGGATAGCAGGGTGCGCATGTAGATATTGGCACATTTAAGTCACATGTCTGTGTGCTATAGGAGGAAACCTCTGCGAGAATGGGGATAGCTTGCAAACTCCTGGAGAAATGGAGCCCAGAGCACACAAAAAAACCACGAAGCATCCTCGTATATATTTCTGCACTGCTCAAAAAAGCCTTTCAGTGTCTGTCTGCCTTCCTTCTCTATCAGCTCTCTCTCTCATTGATATTCCTTGCTAATTAAGAATATCGTAACTGCAGCTGAACAATAGCTACAGTGGGATTGGAGAAGGTAGCTAGGGTGGGGTCCCGCGGGCTCGTCTATGACACCTGCCTGCTGCCTGCTGTGCAGCTGCTTCTCAGTTTCTCATTAATAACTCCGGGCCCTGCGCTGGCCCCCACCGCGCTGTTTACTTTGTGTCCTGCCCATCAACACATGTGTCATCTTTCCATCTCTGGTGGTTACGAGCAGATAAGTCTCATTTGCGTCCTCCCCCGTATTCTTCCATCCAGACGGGAAGCATGCCAAGCAGAGCGCTAATCTTAAATAAGCCTTTATCAGAAGGTGTACGGGCTTGAGGCGTCTTTGCGCGAGTTGTGCTGTTTTCCACCGTATATACTGGCAGAAGCTCTTGTGTTTATCTGCAGATCACAGTTAGAATAAGAGTTGTCATGAGCACAGAAGATGGGCGTTACTGATAATGTGAAGGTCAGCACTCTGCAGAGATAGTATAGCTCTATACAGATCTAAATCTGTTGATTCTATCCACTGAGAACTCGGCCAGACTGCGTATTGGAGAAATGGGACTATCGCACAAGTGAATTAAGAGATCACGTTGTCAACTGCAAATTCACAATCCTGTGACGTCATGCAATCCTGCCAGGTTGGACCACACTTGGACCACATTTGGACCACACTTGGAGCCATCTTCTCCTAAAGCTGCTCTGCTAAAAACAAAAGGCTGGAGTTAGTTTATATATCATTTATTTAGTAGTCAGTATATATATGTTATTAAATGTGTTTTTAGGAATCATAAAATAACTAAGGACATTGCAGGCTTCCATGTAAAGATATATTCTGATAAATGTGGGCATTCACTTCTGTTGTTTACTTTAATCCTATTGCATAATCTGCTGCTTGTTCTGCTGGGTAGTAGTATAAAAGGAACCTTTTCCTGCACCTTGTCTCGAGAGATTGATTGCATGAACTTCTTTACGAGGCCTCTCCATAGACCATATGCGTGTCATAGCACGATCGATGTTACATGCAGTGTCCTGGGGGGAACGGATGGTGCAAAGTGGTGGTGAGTGACTGGAAAATGTCGCGCTTGGATGCTCAGAAATGTAATTGCACATGAGTGTCTCCTCCCCTAAAGAGAAATATTCTGGTTCTTGTTTATGTTTATGGTGCCATTGAAAGTGCAGCATCTACATGTCTTTTTATGTGATTCTCTGCCTTTATTCCATTAATGCCATCAATACATCAAATACCTTCAAGTAGACCTTTTGTAAGCCAGTCCAGGTGTGCTAAGTAACTGCAGGAGAAAGCAGGAGAGTGGATCAGGTTGGATACTCTACAGGCTGTCTAGACATGCAGCACAAGAGCCAGTCAAGGTGACTCGAGAGACATCGCCTTTCAGATTTCAGACACATGTGATGCCCGTATGACTTTTCTTGACCTAATAGCTCTGAGCTGATCCAGCCAAGAAAATAACATTAGAGAAATTGCCTCATGGACCAGACTCTTCAATATCCATGTACTTCCATTTTCCAGAATTTTGTAGTTGTGGCTTCTTTACTTGTAGGACATGTACTTTCATTTACTTATAACCCTTCACATGTGTTTTGTCTGATAGGAGCACAGCAGAAGCAGTGGTATAATAGTAAGAAAAGAAAAAAAGGAGTGCAATACAGAACGGAGGAATTATTCGCTTCAAGAGAAATAAAATATATATTGGCTTTATTAGTGGTCTTCCCTGACATTTTAAGCGCAGGATATTTCCTTCATGCCTTACAGCAGCTACCATAAATCCATTTTCAGTGGCTGTGACAGCCATTAGGCCTGACCCTGACAGTAATCCCTCCGTTTCTGCACTAATAAAGGCGGGGAAGCCCAGGAGCTGCCGGCTGCAATGGCGGATCGCAGAAGAGGCAACAGCAATCCGAAGGTCATTTTCAACTGCCAGGCCAATGTACCTGGAGGTCATTCATGAACTCAACAGAAAAGAACCTCCTGCACTGCCTGCGTTACATTTATCTTATCGCTCACCTCTCTCCATCACATTCTATCTTGCCATCCCGTAATATTTCTATTCTTTTTTTATTCTTCCAGACTCTAAGTCAGTCCTGTATGGACAGTCTTTACTAATGAGGTTTTTTTGTTGTTCTTGTTAATTGCATATGCTATCCTTCTTACACTTGCACAATATTTACAAATAACTCGCTTATACGTACCAACTGCTATAGCTTTCCATTGACCAGCACATTCCAGTTTGAGAGCTACACGTGCTGATTTGCATTTTGTTATCATTCATCAGCATGCCAGCGTTTCTGGTTGCATTGTTTTTTCTCTACCATCTTGATTACTATACATGCGGAATTATTTGTTAATAACTGGTTAAGGGGTAATTATTTTTGCTATTATTATGCTATTTTACTCATTAAATATGCTAAAATTACAACAAAGACTTCTATAAACAAATCGATCAGTCAAATTAGGATATTAATTTAGGATTACACATTTAGTTAATTCAGAATTATACATTTTGCACAGCAATAAGTATTTCCCAAAGATTTTACAGACAGTAATTCTGAAGGATTTAGGAAACAATATAAACAGCATACATTTATTGGGAATGGAGCATTTATTATAAAAGCATATATAAAAATCCAAGTGACAAATGAAATTTTAAACTATATAAAACTGATGGTGATGGTGACAGACAGCTCAGTTCGGTGATCATGGTGAGGTGATCCTGCCGCTCTAGCCTGGGGTTGGTGATGCAAATGACTGCGTCCTGGACCATGGTAACACATGAACACCCCCCCCCCAAACACTGAAAGAAGCCAGATGCCTGGATCCTTTTCTTGATCTCTCACTATAGGGTTGAAGGGCTCCAAACAGTCAAAAGTGACAAAAGGGTTTAACTCATTTGTAAATATAAAGTCCCGCTCTAATAAGAGGTCCTTGGGGAGTCTTTGCTATAGACTGCAGAATTTTTTTCCAGTATCCTTATGATACATTAAAACACACATTGTATGCACATACTGTTGAAAAATGGAAAAAAACAACAAGGCTAGTAATGTATACATTTTTCCAGCTATTTCTGGGTAAAGTTTCTTGTGTACAATCACTCACCGTAAAGAGGTATCTTATGTAATAAATACATATTAACTGTATGGCAGCAGGGAAGCCTTCATGTGGATATTTTACTTATTTTACTTAGTTGTAGGGGAGCGGGGCATTTAAACACAGTGCACTTAGGCCACAAGTCTAGCTCCTTAACTAATTACTACCTCCTTGAAGAATTAAACCTTAAATGCATTAAAATGCTTAGCCCAGGGTACTTTCAGTGTTGAAACACTAAACTAATGCATTATCAATATTCTAGCATGAGAGAAAGGCTCAAACTCCTGAACGTCTTAGTAGAGAACAGTGGCAAGTCCATCCCATGATACATCTGCCTGGGTCAGAGGTGCTTTCTAAATAATGAATGAAGCGTCGTCATGCCCTCACCTATGCAAACTTCCTGGCCTTTTCGCCCTGTACGTATTGTGTCTTAAAATATATAAATGCATTTATGGATATAATACCATGAGGGGGCCACTGAATCCCAGAAAGGGATCTATTAACCAGGTCCTGAATATGCATGTGGTTCAACAGAGGTATTAAGTTATTCATTTATGCAGTCAAAAAAACATATCTTCCCAATAAGCCAGAATATTAATGATCCACATTAATAATTAAAACATGTGACAAAGTATCGCATTAAATTTTTCCAAGGACTGTGCAAGTGACGGTGTGAACTTCCATGAACAATTTGATTGTCAGCAGATGTTTTGGTCCTATGTGGCAGTATATTGCATATAGGCGGGTGCATAAGAAACAGCAGAGGTCATAAAAGTGTAGCTTTACTCCACACAGTGAATCATAAAGGCAGTAAGAGGTGAAGCAAGTATACTGGCAAGTTAGATTAGCTGTTTATTCAGCTAGGCCTTACATAAAAAAAAATGTAGGGTGAAATATGGCCTTTGGGTGTGGGTTTTGGTCATTCTTGAATAGTGGTAGAGATTCAGAAGTCCTGAGCAGAAATTAGTGTTCCACCTTGTGAAGAGAAATGAGCAAAAAAAGGCATAACTTCTGAGTCCTTCCCGAGTTTGACCCAAAGATTCGGATCACTTCGATCTCCTTGGAGTATGCGGCTTAACGAGTGCTGCGCCTCAGAAACATGGAAAGCTGCTACCAGGATTTTGAACTTTATCCAGAGTATGACTGGTAGCCAGTGAAGTGGGACCAAGAGGGATGAGATGTGGAAACGTTTAGGCAGGTCAAACACACGTCATGCTGTGGCGTTCCGGAAGCGCAGGACTGCTCTGATTCCACATGCTGGTAGACTGGCCGTGAAGAAGCATAGCCAGGTCTGTTTATAGACTCTGTGTGCTAGGAAAGGTTATTTTTCTGATGGTGTCGATCTTGGCATTGTGCTACCCAGGGGTGAGTCTAGACTATAGTGTACTGAGGTCAGGGGATTAACCCACATGTTGTCTACATGCCCCACCCCCTTAGCATCTCCTTTCCTTTGCTACCTCATTGGAAAGAGAAGGGCACTCATGTCATTCCTAGATATTCAACATTAGTACAGGAGTTCATCTGCAAAGCTACAAAGACAATTATACCTAGTATCACTTTACTTGAGGGGGCACCAGTAACTTAGTAACTCAATCGTTACTCAAGTACATATCATGAACAAATCTAGTAACTGCATGAAATACCGTTATGATTTATTAATGATGAACAAACATGGGATCAGTATGAAACTAACACTTAGTTTCTGGTTAATTATTTCTGCCCCCTCAAAGTAAAGTGTTACCCTATTTTCTCATAGAGTTGACAATGACTTCACTTGTTATACAGCCTTCTTGATTTATTTCAAGCACAAGTTTTATCAAAGACGATATATTTAAGTCAGTCTGTTCTAGCTCGTCTGATTAAACATGCTTAAAAGGCTCTCCCTGTAGCTACAGCGGTTTCCTGCTGAACCACACCCTCAGCTCCTGCACCAGCATTTCAACGAGCAGCAAACAACCGCCTGATGTCTGTTAACATCTAGCTAGCCTAAATAAAGAATTCGAGGGAATACACAAAATAAACATAGCAGGAAACATATAGTATGTTTTTTTTTTTATTACACAAATCATTGGGTTTTACTGAGCAGAAAAGTAGTCTCTAACATTAGCCAGCTAACATACTTAGCCATTAACATTAGCCAGCTAACGTAGTCAGCTATGTGTCCGTAGGCTAATCCGCCTGATAGCAAATGATGGTGATCTCAGATTTTATATGGATTAACTACAATGCAACTAAATAACACTGTACTTAGGTTAACCTGGTTAACTATAATGTCAACAAAAGTTTTGTCTCTCACGTCCTAATAAGTTTTTCAAACACCTGGAGAGATCAAGGGCCATCGTCTGGATGAGTGCGCGTGTGCATATCTGCATTTGGTGAGACAGTCGAACAGCAGCCCTGCAGAGGTAAGGAGAATGGTTGGGGGAGGGGCCAGGGGCCAGGGGCTAAGCCCAGCGTCAGATTCCAGCATCCAAATGGTCAACCTCGTCAAAAGTATGTGATAGTAATGTCAATCTATGTCATGGTCTCGCCATTCAAAAGGAAATGTATCCTACAACAGGACAGATTGGGAGCTATAGAAAAAACATCCTGGGCTTGATTCCAATAGCCTGGTCCTATGCACACCCCAGGTGCTGCCCATCGAGACGGTGAGTTCATGGTAGGGAAAAGGACAGGTTGAGAAAAGAAGGATTTGTGTCGTGTTCAGGTTTAGATACTGGAGGTGGTCAGTCAGCCAAGCTCAGATGACAGCCAGGCATGCAGTGATGCAGGTGGAGACCGATGGGAAAAAGAGGAGGAAAAAGAGAGATAAAGCTGAGCATTGCTGGCATAGCAATGATATGAGAAGTCATGGCATATTACAGCAGCATCCAGAGGTGTTGCATATGAGGAAAAGAAGAGAAGACCCAGCACTGATGGCTGTGGAGTAACTTGTTTCTGGGCTCTGAAGAAAGGAGAGAGCCTCACCAGGATACTTGGTCGGACCTGCCAGAATTGTGGGACGCAAGGAGGATGGTGAGCATTTGCAAAATCTCCAGACACTTCTAGGAGGATGAAGCAGAATATGGGTACTCTAGAGCACTGGTTCTCAGGTGGTTTAGCTTCAAGATCCACATTATTCTGTGGTCAGAACAGTGGAATTGGGGGGGGGGCACCTGCCATATTAATCATATTTACTGGCATTAATTTATGACACTGTCCCTCCTCTCGTCTTGCCTGGGCACAGAAATTGTACAGCGGGGGTGGAGGGCTGGCAATATATTATTTTTATGCCAGATTTTCTGAAAATGGTCTTGCGACCCGCTTTTGGGTCGCGACCCACCAGCTGAGAAATGCTTCTGTAGAGGACTGGCATGTGCTGAGGCTGCTGTAGAACGGCTGCGAAATTTGACCAGCTGTGCCGGTCGACAACATCTGCCGAATAGTTTGGAAATTTTGCCAGTAATCATTGGGATCGGATCGCTTAATAGAACAACTAGCTTGTAACGTTTTTCACTATAGTACTGAAATATGTCTGTCCTTAAAAACTTTTTCCAAGCAAAACAAAGTTATATTCTATTAGCACTGAAAAGTAATTAAACTTGATGTTCACAGTGTGAGAGCCCAAAGCTATTATCATTTTCAGTACAGATTTCACCCCCAGGGTGTGAATACAGCAGTCATAACACTAAACCAACTCTGCAAAAACTGCACTAAAATACCCAGTTACACAACAACAGAGTTCCACACCACCGAGAACTTCCACTCAGAATGGTCTGACATCAAGGAAAGATGCAAGCACCAGGATTTTAACAAAACAGAACTCAAAATATGTATTTAAAAATAGCTAAAATGACTTCTGAGGTTTGATTGCAGCACAAGGCTGCAGGACATGAGGACAAACGGGTGACTTGTGCTTGGAGGATCAGTGCCAGACGCTTCCCTCTGTGTGGTGGTTCCAGGGCAGCCCTACTCTACTGTCTCCCCAGGGAGCCTGTCTCATTCATAGGGCAGCCAGAGCCTTCATCTGCTTCTGGCCTTCATGCCCTCCTTCTGCTGCAGAAACAGAAATCTGACCAGAAGATTGAAGTCGTCAGGCACTCCGTTTCATGCGGATCCCGGCATCTGCAGGCTCTAGCCTGGGGGGCCGGGTGGACAGCACTTGGAATCTCTTTCAAACATGAGGCTGACCGATATAGCAGCTTCACGGATGAAAAGGAGGGGGCAAAGATTAAAAAAAGAGGTCAGGGAGTTTGTGTTCCGCTTTCCATGTGTGAGAGTTATAGCAGGAGATGACTGGTTCTTTTAGCTTAGAACTAAACGGAGGTCTTGGTTTAATCGATAGCGTGAAGATGATGCACTTGCAGATGGAGATGAAGGAGATGTTTTCACATAGAGATAAATTTTAAAAATGAAAAGATGCTTTATTTGTCATTTTCAGAAGTACATAGAACACGTCTTTTCGCATATCTCTTCTTGCTCTCCTTTGAAGCATGCGCACACATGTGTACTACCACTGGACATTTCAGGCAGAATTGCTACTTGAATTTCCTCAGTCATTATTCAGATAGTAGTTATTTAACCCCACTCCCACTACACATACATACTCACAAACACACACACAGACAAAAATGGTCCCCACAATGTCAAAATAACAGGTTTTTATCACATATATCACAACAGAGAGAGAGAGAGAGAGAGAGAAAACGATGACTGGATCCAAATGTTATTTATATATTAATATTTAATTAATTATTAATATACAGTGGTACCTCAGTTCTCGAACTCATTAGAACTCGAATTTCTTAAAAGTCGACCCAACCAGTTGGAAAAAAAATTACCTAGAACTCGATCTGAATCTCAGAAGTCAAACCGTGAACGCCGACCTAAGATAACTTGTACACGCCGGGAAATGAGTCACGTGGCACGTCTCTCAGCGGAAACAAAGGGTAACGCTTCAGTCTCTGCCTCGCATTCGCTCTGATAGCATCGTGCATGTTTACCCTATAGCTGAATACATATATTTAGACAGTAAAAATAGATTTAGACAATGACAGACTGTAGCAGTAATTATTGTTATATAATAAAATACATTTAAAAATAAAGATTTCTTATTAATTATTTTAATATTAATAATAAACCATTAATACATTTTATTATAATAATATTGTCGTGCTGAGCGGGGACGGAAAGAAGACAAAGGCGCAGATGTCAGGGTATCAGGGAATATGGGGTTTAATTACAGGTAAGGCAGGCAAAACGCAGACGGACAATACAATGACCAGACTGGGGAAAGAAACTGAAACGCGGATGAAATACAGAGGACCAATGACAAGCAGAAACAGCTGATCACAGGGGGATTCCAAACGGGGTTAATGAGGGGGCATGGCACATGGAAGGAGCGGACGATCGGGGCAGGACACATTGTTTTTTCTTTACACATTGTTTGGATACATTTATTTTCTTACTTTACAAATTACTGTTTTGATAAATGTGTTTAGATGTGTTTAGTACAGTATATGCTCTTCTTGTTTAATCCGATGCATTTTGTGTTTAAATGCTAAACAAAAACATATTTATCTGTAATTTTTGGGGGCCAGGAACCAATTAATTGGTTTTCCATCATTTCTTATGGGGAAAATTCGATCAGAACTTTTTAGGATTCGACCCAGAGTTCTGAACGGATTAAGTTTGAGTTCTGAGGTACCACTGTATATCCATATAAATAAAATGATATATCCATTCTAATAATAATAATAGTTAATAGTTATCTGGCTTATAGGCTGTTGTATTAATTTATTTCCATTAAAAAATAGTAGATATGCAATGAATAGCGAAATACCAGTTAACTTATTGGTACTGGACGATAGACACCTGCATCAGTCCAATGTGTCAATCTTGGTTGATATTTACACTAGAATTCAATGTTAGTGGAAACAGAGCTGAAGCACACTAAAAATCGGTGATGACTGCAATCAGTCATTTTCTGAAGTCTAGGACGAGGGATTCTATGGGCTCATTCAACACAGAAGAGATCTCAAAGTACTGGACTACCTGCGACATTTTTTGAATTCATTATTAAATCTTTCTACCTGATTGATCTTCTGTTTTTCACAGGTAATTAAAAAACAATATAATGTCGATATTCTGCCAAACAACACTGGCAAGCTCAGCAAGTTTCACTGGTAACACCCCTCCCCCTCGGCAAGTTTCACTGCCAACACCCCTCCCCCTCGGCAAGTTTCACTGGAAACACCCCTCCCCCTCTGCAAGTTTCACTGGCAACACCCCTCCCCCTCTGCAAGTTTCACTGGCAACACCCCAACCCCTCTGCAAGTTTCACTGGCAACACCCCTCCCCCTCGGCAAGTTTCACTGGCAACACCCCTCCCCCTGGGCAAGTTTCACTGGCAACACCCCTCCCCCTCGGCAAGTTTCACTGGAAACACCCCTCCCCCTCGGCAAGTTTCACTGGCAACACCCCTCCCCCTCGGCAAGTTTCACTGGCAACACCCCTCCCCCTCGGCAAGTTTCACTGCCACCACAAGTAGCCAATTATTGGAATTAGTGATATTAGACCAAAATTTTTGGTATTGGTAAAATTTCCTAAAAATGACCCATCAGTTATTGCTGCAAAAGGATAACAAAACATTAAGTAGTAACCTTGAAACTGAAATTAAATTGAACTGAACAGGTAGCTCAAGGGTGGTGACATAGAATAATGTTTATTACACCGTGGCGATTTCGGTGTTTTAGCAGCACTTCCAGCTACACAGCAAATAAAAATCTAATGATAATAATTGCTGCTAAACAATATTCGTAAAATACCTAATTTATTATTCAATTTTTGATTGTTTTTTATATTATAAACATTCTAGAATAGTGCTTCCCAACCCAGTCCTCAGGGACACCCACACACTCAATGTCTGGGAGCTGGGAGGAACCTAAAATGTGGATTGTCTGGGGATCCCTGAGAACTGGGTAGGGAAACTCACTGTTCTAGAATATTTGACAATACTGACTCATCTCTAATATATAAACAGGTGCCAGTGAAGAGTGAAGATTGTGACCTAGGGCCAGCTATTTATCAAGTGCCCCGCAAGCATTTTGGGGGTTACAGGCCAGGCTCCAGGACCTAACAGACATGTAATTATGCTACTAAGGACGGGATGCAATCTAGCAACCTTCCAAATACAAGCAAAGAGGCTTAGCTGCATATTCCTACCTCCTCAATGAATTAGCACAGACAGACATAGAAGAATTCTAATCATAATTCTTTGCAAAACTTTCCGTTTTCTGTTTGATGCTTTAAAAGTTACTGCAGATTGGGAGATTTGGGGAAGCTAAAGCCGAACGCATTTCCTTTTCTTCAAACTCACCTTAGTTTTTGTTGTCTGCCTGATAAGCACAAAGGTTCTTTGTTGTTATCCTGTAGTGTTATGTGTACTTTAATGTCAGCTTTCATAACCATCTGAGAGTCACGTAACTCCCAGACCAGACCCAGGGCCCAAAGCCCGAAGTTTTTGCATTGTTTATCCTCACCATCAGCTTCTTAATGGACATAAAAGCTTAGAGACAAGCTTACGCCTCACCCACAAATGCGACCGCCGTAGCAATTTATTTATGGATTGTAATCTATTTGGGTTGCCTCCACAGAGATCCTGTCCTGTCAAACAAGTCAAGAGCGGTGAGATTTCCTCCATCAATCAGCTTTAGCCGCCTGTAACACTTGAGCCCAGAAGAACAAAGAAGCATCCTGCTGTATTTAGTCTTGCGGAAATGACAGAAGAATATAAAGTGTAAGGTGTAGGACATGCAAGTATTACAATTTAGTGAGTTCTGTGCTCAGTCCCCCCATTTGAAAAATACTGAGCCATAGAATAGTACTAATATTATGAGAAGCTACTGTAGAAACAACATTATGGCAGCAGGCAGGTTTTAGTAGTTAATGGCTTCCTGTCTTCAGCTGGTGACAGACAGTAGTGGTGCTCTGCAAACTTTCACTTTCCTTCTTGTCTGCACACACAGGCAGCTGTCAGGGGCCTCTCCTTCCGGCGGGGGGGGGGGGGCTCTACTCAGTTGCCATGGGAAAGGCAGAAATGGGCCAGATAACGGTTCTATGCGATTGTGGAGGACCGGAAGATCTGGGGGGAGGTGGGGGGGCGGAGCCTCGTCCTGTCAAGCCATCAAGAACTTTGATGCATGAGAAAACAATAAAAGGAGAAAAGGGAGAGAAAAAAAGGACTGCTCCCACGCTGGGAAAAAAATGTTTTTGACAAGTTGGATGATGGTGCTGTGGTAGCTGATATTAGGGGAGATGCTGGCAAGACTGGCAAGAACTCAGTGGCCCTCTTTTTTATTTAGGCGGAGACCTGCTGCTTGAACTCCGTGTTGAGCTCCTGCTGAGTTTTCACTCTGCTCCCTCCTCATGAGTGGGTTTCTCGCTGTCTTTAAGCCTTCTGAGTGTCAATTTGCACCCTAGTTTTAAGTTGGTAGTACGTGTACCTTTTTTTAATATGTGCCTTGTCATATTTTCTATTAAATTTTGCAAGAAGAACATATTTTTTCCTCTGGTGCAATATTAATGATGAGTAAATTCTTTATTTAAACATTAGTGGCATTACATTCTAATACAGTGCAATCCAAAATGGATCATTTAATTGACACCATGGTAATGCTGGACATTTCATCAACTAGGTGTTCCTTTCTATTTTGGCAGAAGTGCAGAGAAGTAAGGAAACCACATTTTATAACAAGTCTTAATTTATAATTCTGCCTCAACAAAGTTTCCTTTATTAAAAAGCAGGAGTTAAAAGTAAAAAGAAGTACATCGCATGAATTAAATGTAAATAATTGAAAATTACAAATAAACAAATGAATCGCAATAAATGCCTGTTAATTTCTGTACCCGGGCAAGATCAGAGGTGGGACTATGTCATAAATTAATGAGATGAATTAATCAGCTCAGTATTTAAAGTCTCTGAGGCTAAAATGCATCCTTGGTAGGAAATGGGAAAAGGAGACAGCCCCTCCTGTAGTGCAGTTTTACTGGCCACTGCTAGCCAGCCCTGACCGCGATTTAATCACAGGTGAGATGCATCATTTGCGGAAGCCGGATGCTATTCACCAGAAATACTGTTATTGCCATTCAATGCAGGTAAATGTGCCAGTTTTGATTTGGTTTGATGCATTGTCTTCTGACTCTTATCTATAAATGGCTTTAAAAATAAGGCTCTGCAGATATGGCACAGCATGTGTGAAGGATTTCACTTTTTCATTATTATTTTGAATTCAAAAGTACATCAACATTCAAAAAAAATCTTCAGCTTCCACAGAAAGCATGCAGATCTTTTTAAATTGTCTTAAGATATATATTACTGTAATATATTTAAATGAAACTTTTAAATTGTCAAAACAGTTGAATTATATTCATTTTCTGTAATTACAGAACTGTAGTCACAATAGCCATTCAGAGGTTTCGCGTTGTTCTGAAAGCAAAACAGTCACGTATCGATCACTGTAGCATTTATAATGTGAATCCTAATTTGACTTGGACAGGATTTAGTTTGGAAATACATTGAATGAATATGTGCCAGGATTAAAAGTCGATTTGAGGGCTTATATCCACCCATTTTCTGTAACCACGTGTTCTATTGAGGGTTGTGGGGGGTCCAAAGCAGGAAATCATGCCACAGGATATTGCCAACCCATTGCTGGGCATGACATTCACATGGACATTCAGCATGTGTTTGGACTGTGGTGGGGAGACCAGAGCACATGGAGGAAACCCCACAATGACACAGGGAGAACATGCAAACTCCACACACGGAGCCAGATGGATACTTGAACCCAGGTCCCAGAGGTATGAGACGACAGTGCTAACCACTGCATCACCATGTCACATCCTACCACGATCCCTGTAAACAGAAGACTTTACAGAATGTCAGGCTACAGATTGCGACACACATTATGAGACAGTTTGGACATTCAGTCTTGTTACAAATGCCGACCTTGTTAAGCTGTATGTAAATATGTGCTTCCATCTTAATATTTCCCAGTATGTTCCCAAGGAAGCCGTGGCAGTTATGTCAGCACTCCAGATGAATCTCACAGCATCGTGGTACAGATTGCCTACTTAGCTAAAGACAGAAAAGCTGCTTTGCGGCTCTCTATGTGAACGACCATGGAAACGCAGCTCAAACAGAGGGGGAATGTAATTAAGTTGGGCCTTTTTATCAGACAGTTACTTTACTTGATGCACACCTCCTTGTCTCTGTGAAGAGAAGCATAAATGAAAGGCATTATTAGACTGAGATGGGAACCAGTACCACCAGTCTCTCATTCACCGCTTGCCATAGTCAGGGTGGGGAGGAGGTCAGGGTCCTATTGCAGGCATCATAGAGCAGATGGCTGGGGAAGACACTGGATGGGATGCCAGTTCATCACACAGCACATCTGCACACAATCATACTCAATGGGCAATTTAAGATGCCAATTAGCCAAACTACACATCATTGGGCTGTGGAAGGAAACCAGAGCAGAGCCCCAAGAGGAAACCCGCAGGACACGGGAAGAACATACAAAGTGCATACACCCTGCAGATGTGGGGTAACGGTGACACCCACTGTGCTTCTGTGCTGCCCCACTGCCTGCCCCACTGCTGCGCCGCTGTGCTGCCCCACTGCCTGCCCATCTTCACTAATTAGGGATGGCAGCAATAATCATAAATATAATGAAGTTTCTGATATATATTTCAATGGGAGGTTTTGAGACCGCATGCAATAAGTGGAGTCTGGTGTAGCGATTTATTCCAGGAGAACAAAGAACCTGACAAAATGATTTGATCTCGTGTCAGCTACTCCCGACATCCAGGGGCAGGTAGAACAATGAAAAACTAGACAGACGTATAAATATTTCACTGATCCATCCATCTGCTGACAGACTGATACATTGACTGATACATTTGATACATTGTTGTAGGGAGGGTGGAGGCCAGGAGCCCATCACAGGCAGCACAGGGTTCGAGGTTGGGGGGGACACCCTGAACGAGATGCCAGGTATAAGTATTGTTACTTCAAAAAATGGCTCAAGCAGAAGTAAAAGGAGTACGGCACACCTGAGCTTTACACAAACAAGAGAACAAAGAACCATATAAACATTGCTCAGGTTCCACTTTATCTGTGTTGCTGTTACATCCATGCCCCCATGTTGTTTTATCTAGGGACGGTACCAGTGGATTTATGATTATTAAAAGTCTCTGGGATAAGTTGTTTCTCAAAGCCTTGTGCTGCCAAATTGTCGGCTGAAGTCTCATTTCCATGCTCATGGTGGGTAATCCGAAGTCCCTCGGTTTGGTTTTAGTTCTAGTCTCATCCTACTGGATCCGGCAACTTGATTCCCAGCCCCCGATTCCATCAATCATCTTCACTCGAACCCTCCTCCGGTGCACCTCATTCTGGAACCACCCATCCAATTAGCAGCCACACATCCCAGCCGACGCCCGTTTCCCGTGGGGTTCTGCCCAGTGAATTCAGGGGCCTGATGGAGTGGGCGGGGCGGTGCGGTGCGGTCCAGTTCATTGTGCTTTGTGTCTGTGTCTTGTCAAGATCGTGGAAGAAAAAAACTGGTTCCATCCATCTGCTTGAGTCCTTCCGTGACAGTTACTTTTCTTATATCACATTCTGTCCTGAACTGACAGCCACATTTCAACTGTGAAACATGAGCTTCTTTACACAATTATATGAAAAATGTCCTGAATTGTTAGCCAATGTACCACTGCAGCAACTTTCAAAATAAAATATCCTTAAATACACTCCAGGAAACATAGTTATGCAAATAAGAGGATAATCATAAACGCAGCAGTCACACTTAGCAAAGGTAGTTAAATGCCTTTCAAATGGTAATGCATGACAAATGATATACCAGGAAAACTAACCTGAGCAAAATTAATCCTGCAGCTGCCATTTAAAAAAAAAAAAAATCTAATTGTAACTTCAAATAAACCAAGTCAGAAGATTAGGAAAAACAGTTAGACTTGTTTCTCTAAGCACTGATTCTATACCCCATTTCTATTCGATTTGTATGCAAAAAGATTAGAGACGGTGTAAATGCGGTTCTTAAAAGTTACAGTCTATGTAGTATGAGCATCTCAATAACCCCTCCTGTTAACTACCACTTACTATGAAACTGGAGTTAGTTTTTAGTCTTACTATTGGTTTAAGTAAAAGGCAAACCTATGCTTGATTGGTTGAAGAAATAAGAAAGCAGTAAGAATCAAGTTTTAAATTACATTTTTTGAGAAAAGAAATGTCAACAAAGGAAAATTTAAAAAGTGCTAAAAAGTAGAGTTCTTACTCTGCAAGCACACTTGATAAAATATGAAAGGTGTCAAATACTCCAAAAATATGGATTGATATGTTTTGCAAATCTGTTCCTTACTGTTCTTAATACATATGGCATGAATTATGTGCTTTCTTGTTGGCTCAGTACCGCACTCTCAAGTTTTTCTATCAAATAAAATGTATTTGAAAAAATGTGCAATTCATAGCTGTTTAAGTGAGACTGCCAGTGACCTAAAAATGCACTGGTGTCAACTCTCAGATGATGGAAAATGAGTTAGAGCAAGAAGCTTAATCACAATATGACTAATTGTTCATAGACAAAATTGAGGTGAGTGGGGGGGGGGTGTACTGGTCAGGTCACATGACCAAGCTGCTGCCCCACCCTACCTTTGACATCATCCTTCAGAGTTATTACTTCATGTCTCACTGTCTGCCATTCTGCAATCCATCTACATTCTCCTGTCCAGTCATCTGTCTCATGTCATAACAATAGGCAATAAGAATAAAACACTAGCCCAGGGGTCTCCAGCTCCGGTCCTGGAGAGCTACTATCCAGTAGTTTTTCTGTCCCACTTGGCTTAGGATTCTATGATTCTGCTAGACATAAATATTCTTACTGAATAACTGCTTTTGAAATATTTCATTCACCAACAGTTGTTTTGTAATATTAACGGCCAAGTTTAACAAGCTTCAGACCATCAGATTACTAAATACTTCAACAACAGTTATTCTGTAACATGTATACATCGTGTACTTTTTTGACTTATGCTGCACATTTCTGTTTTTTCCCTTTTTCATTTCTTTATTTCCATGTTATGTTCCTTATTTATGTTGTTTTTTTCCATTTTTATTATTTAGTTGATATCACTATATTATCATGGTGGATTTTACCACCTTTCAGTGCACTGCAAGTCAGAGTCTGACTGTAGACCTTGCAGGCAGCAAACAAAAAAAAATCCTTCAATCCATGAATCAAAGGTCGAAATGAAGAGCTATTCAATTGAGAAAAATGTGATTTGGGCTAACAGGCACAAATTAAAATCCAGGAATCACAGACCAAACCCAGGCGCAAACAATCCAGAAGAAGAAAACAGTAGGAACAAAATAGAGTGAAAAGTCAAGGAACCAGCAGCAGCCACATCGTTAATGATATGCAAGCACAGTACACAAGGCGTTACTTCAGAGGGGTCCTTATATTACCCTTAGTCTAATGAGGGATGTGTCTCAGGTGTGGCTAGCATTCCAGTGAGGCAGGGCATGCCATTCCAGTGAGGCAGGGCGTGCCATTCCAGTAAGGCAAGGTGTGCCAATCCAGTGAGGCAGGGCATTCTAGTTGGATGTGGTAATAGGCAGTGTTGACTGGAAGCTGACACTTCAGATCTGACCCCAAATGACAAAGAACAGACTGATATCTGCCTTAAAATAACCTTGATGTAAGTTATATGTTGGGGGTATATTGAGTTCATAAGACATAGGCAGTCATTGTTATTTGGAAGAGATGAAGACAATCAAAAAGAGAGATTCCTGAAGCAAAGGGGCAGGAAGCAGGGATGGAACAGCAACAAGACAAACCTTTAGGAGGGAGTAAGAGCTGCCTGGCAGAAATCTTTGATAACTGTGAAGTTTCCACCAGACCATCTGACTAGGAAACAGCATTGTGCATGAACACACAAGGCATGTAAATAGTTTGACTCTCTTAGCTATGTGATTGTTGTGCTTTTAGATCTGTGGGGTCCTACTGTGCTGAGGAACCTCACTTTTGATTCTTCTTTGCTCATTTCTAAGTGCCCTGTTGAATCTATTCACTTTGAGGTGAGACACATTAAGTGCACCTTGATTAGCACTGGCTAACTGAGGCTATCAATAGTGTCACAGCAAGTCAAGACTTGTACCTCTTTGCTTTAGTGAGCTTATGAAGTTAATTATAGGCTAGAAATTACATTGTTAATGGAAGACAAATACTGGTAAGTGATGCGAAGGAAGCGGCTGCTTGGGGCACTCAGCATTAGCTTGGCATAGCTACCAGCAGAACAAAGGGCAGCTAATTAAGAAGCTGTTGTGCTTAACAAAAATAATGAGACCAAATGTGTCTCCACAAGGACAAATCCAAATATGTAGCCATACAAAAGCTATTGCAATTTGTATTATCTAATACTCTTCATCTTCCGCAATGGGTTGACACCCCATCTTGGGTTATAACTTGCCTTCTAATCTGTAGCGTCGGGAATAGGCATCAGACCCCCATAACCCTGAACAGGACAGTGTGTAGTGACACTGGAAGGAAGTTACACTACGCAGTGAAAGACAGTGTGTTGTCAACTACAGTAATAGTGTAGGGTGTGGGGGGAGGACTCAAAACATAAATACAAATATAGTTAGAAGAGAGTCCGTGTATTTCTTGTAATTTTTTTATATTAAGCAATTATATAAAACCCATTGGCAGTACGAAGATGCTAAAGAATGAGACAGTTGATGTTTTCATCTCTATTTGAAATCTTTAATTGATTGGCTGTTGGTCATTAATGTTGCGGTTATTTCTATATGAAACAAGGAGTCCTGTTTTTTCATGGAGTCTGTAGCGCTTCTCCTTCATGATGGATTAGACACCCTCCCCTGCAGCTTGCCCAGCTTGTCGCTATGTAGCCCGTCCTCTGGCCCTCCTGTTGTCCCAATGGGTATCGCTATCGTCACTTTGGAGTCTGTCTGCCGCACTGCAAAAATCAACTCCTCAAGTGCTGTTGGGACATTACGAAAGCTCTTAAGTTTGGTTGACCCAGTTGTGCTGCAGAGAAACAAAAATTCATCAAACCCTTGTTCAGTTTCAAGTGCATGGGTTAAATATCTGTACAGGGTGCAATTTATGTAGGTCTAAGGCTGAGTAGAAACCTGGAACCCTGAAAAACCTTCCTAAACAACAAAAATGCAGTTACACTGTACAGTGAGCATGTGGGCAGCATACATCACAACAAAGAGTAATGGTTCACTATCAAGAGCTACATTTCTTTTAACGTCTTCATTATCTGATGGGTGAGTGAGGTCAGACATACAAGAAAACATACAAGGACAGGCAAACTGTCCAGAAATAATTAGTCTCTTCTGAAAAAAACCTTCAGAAGATAATTAACAAACTAATGGACCTGGTATTTGTAGATATTTTTATGAAAGGCTCAGTCATTTACAGTACTTATAATGTTTTATGTTGCATTTACAAATGAAACAGGGACATTTCAGATAAGAAACAGCTTGCGACTTTATTTCACTGGGTGGACAATTCAGATTTCATCATTTTTTGGCTTGCCTCAAACCAATGCAGCAACCAATTTCATAGTGCTGAATGACATTTTGATACAGCACTATATATTGTTCAGACTGTGGAGGGAACAGACATATGCTGGCACTGTTAATGTGTGTGAGCATTTGAGAGTTTTTTTTGCCAACTTTTAGCAGTTTAATCTGCATTGCTTGGCACGCTACTTAAATTTGTGCCTACAAAACAGAGGGACCACTGTGAAGCCATCTGAGGAACGATAGTCTTTGAGTTAGAAGCAATCACACATAATCAGCCAATCTCTAAAACAAAGCCACATGTTTAAGGTCTTGAAAAATGCAAAAATGGAGCGTGAGGGTCAAACATTACATACTTTCCCTAACTTGACGGACCGCGTACGCAGAAGTTGATAACTATGCTGTCCTCGTCACAGTCGTGACACGGATCAACAAGGGAGGCATGCTGCATATGGCAGGTTAGCTCATTTTTTTGGCAGTGGTGGGTAAAATTAGCTCATTTTTTGGCCTCTGTCTTGCCTACCTTGTTATTTCACTCATAGAACAGTTACTTTGGACATTGCAAGCAGCTAACAGTAATGCTGTGCGATGCACAAAAACCATTTTCACCGGCACAACTGTTTGTTTAACGGCAGCGATGAGGTCAGGCAATTGATAGCTTCCTCCATTCAGTGACAGAGACCTCAAAGGATTCCAGTGTTCCACCTCCAAAATTATTGGATGATAATGGAGAAGCAGGAAAAGTGGACTATAACAAGAGATGGAACTTTGAAATACTGCTATTTGCAGAGTTATGAATTAAATGGCTGCCTTGAGCAGAAAGTCTTCAGGGTGACAAGTTGGAGACAATTTTAGTGCCGCAAACAGGGAGCAGTGGGAGACAGATTTTTGCTCCTTCAAATCTGTACAGAGGAAAGACAAAAAAGGTCAATATTTCTATATTAACAGCTGGCAGTCTTACATCTAGAATAAAGGATGCAGCAATCAGGACAAATCTGTGGCAATGACTGAATGAATGTGGAAAAGGGTATTTATTACCAGAGATGCATTAGTTATATTTCACTCATGCTCAACAATAAAATAAGAGCAGCAGCAGAGAGAACATCCTCCACATTCTCTCATGTGAAAACATATTTTCTTTCCAGTAGAATATAAGAGGTGTGACCACATCCACAAGAGGAATGTTCTTCAGGTGGAAAAGGAGCACAAACTACCAATGTAACTTTCAGCACTTCTGTATACTTTAAATGTTGAAAATTTTTTCATGAAAGCCATTTAGATCCATCCATCTTCTTAGAGGAAGGACTCCCTGGAAAGGATGGTCCATCACAGGCCACGCACTGACATACCGTGGACAAATGTATGTTTATGGGCAATGGGAAGGAAACCCACACAAGGAAGGGCAAGAAAGATGAACAGAGACTGGGAGGGGAAATGGGCCCTCTGGCTCAGAACTGAAAATCTATGCAACGAGTCACCCACTGAAGCGCATGAATGATTTATTTGGTGGGAGCATTTCCTGTAATTGTGTACCTTTTACTACAGTGAGGTCTAATCATGTGATGCAGATTTTGTTGAACAGGACCAGATATGTGGGGAGATTGTTATGAAGTAACCAGTACACACTACAAGTGTATGCTATGCACTATGGAAAAATGATTTCAAGTTCACTTTTTTGGGAAATGATTTTATGAATTATGAATGACAGAGGGAAAAAGAATTATATGCTTTTCAGATTTTTTTTCATTCATGTGGAAAAATTTTGATATGTGATGTCTTCATAAAGTATTCACCCTCATATATTATTCCTTTTTATACTGTATTGAAAGGGTCATATTAAAATAGACATATATGGGATTTTTTTTTCTACTCACGTAAATCTGTGTAAGTGTAACTGTAATAACATATATGTTTGCAGAATGATATTAAAAATGAAATCCTAAAAATACCTACCTGATAATCTCTGTGTAGGGTCAAATAAATTACATTACAATTCATAAGATTTAGTGTTAATACATGACCAAGGACCACATGTGCTCATTAAGTTGTAAAAAAAAATCTTGAAGAAGGTCATAAATGGTGTATAAAAAGACTGAAAAACCTATTAACCTTCCCTAGAACAGTTAAGTCTTTTGTAACCAAAAGGAAAGAATATGGTACAAATGAAATCCATATTCCTTGAGAGAATAGCAAGACAAGCTTGAACAAGGAAGCCCGAAGTGAAGTCCAGCCTGGAGCTCTCTAGTAGCCATTTAACTGACCCTGAGACCTTCTCAAAGAAAATTTTGTGGTTTGATGAAACTAAAGCGAAGTCCTGTTTTTGGTGCAAACCCAACACAATCCATCACCACAAGTATCATTATCCCTGTCATAAGGAACAGTGGCGGGGAGATTTTGGGCAGGTGGGCTGGGGGGGGGGGGGGCTTGCTGCCACCAAAGGCAAGATCGATGAAGCCAAATATAGGCCATTACTGAAGTAAAACCTGTTTCAGTCATCAAGAGATCTTCTTACAGGCCAAAGACTCATGTTCTAGAAGGATAATGGCTATAAGTCAAAACACACAACAAACATTATGAAGAACAAGCCTACAAACAGGTAGGTCATCACAGAATGGTGCAGCTATACTGTTTAGCATTAGGAAATGAGGCAATGTTATAGGTGACACTAACCTACTATCATAAATGAGCATACAAAACAATACTCACCATCTTATGTTTATTGTAGGTCTTTTCAATATTGTTTGCATTTAATTAATTATTTTAGGAGATTGCCACCTGCATTGGGGGCAGCATGTAATGTCTCACTATTACATGTAAAAATCAACTGCTGTTTTTGTAGTTAATTTTAACTCTTATTTCAAGAAGTTTATTTTGGTTCGTCTGCTTCTGCCTTTAATCATTCCCAGTCATTCCCACGAATTCCCGGATGCTTCAGTTTTTGTCGTACAATGAAAATATTTGCTTGTCCTCTAAAAGGCACGCAAAACAGTAGTAAGTCATAAACTGGTTAAAAAATAAACTGAGATGACACGACAGACTCTGGACTAAAGCGAGTCTTCCGTGAATAGAAGAGGTTAGTCACTGTCTCTCAGGGTTTATTGCAAACGGCACTGACAAAAAAATGGAGCGAGAACAATCAAGACAAACTGAAATTCAATAACAGGCCACAGATTTATATATGCATGGCACTTTGTCATCATTAGCTCAGCCAAACAGAAAGGCTTGTTGCAGAAGGAGAAACGGTAACTTAGGGGTATGCTTATTTTAATGCACGTTTTGATATTGCCCGTCATTGTACTTGCTCGGCCTGTAGTGAAGCTCTCACACTCCGAATGAGTGAACTTGGCTTTAGCCGTTTCTAGCAGAGATCTTTCACACCTCAAATTAATGCTTAAGTAAACCAGACACTGGTGCGTGAAGTGGGGGGTGCCAAAGTTTATCCAGAGGATTCATTTAATTTAGGAATGCAAGTGACCACAAAGGCTTTTATTTTAATGAGGATCTCACAGCCTGTGACAGCAGTCAGTTTTCATCACGCACGTCTGGGTCAGTGTTTGGTCCTGGAGGTGCAATGGCAGGAGAGGGGGCAAGGCAAAGGGCTGCAGAAGCCAAAGACCTGTCTGCTGTTACTGGAATGTGGGTAGTGACATCATGCTGGCTGCCTGGGGATGCTGCTGCCTTGCATACACTCCCACAACACAGTGTGTGCACATCTATACACATATACCAACACAAGGGCATTCTTCCCTGCTTCCCAGCTGCTGTCTCTCTTTACCCCAAGGCTTCATACCAGGAGATCTGGCCCTTGTCGCCTGGTCCCCCAACACACGCCCAGACTGGGCACTGAGAAATATCCTTTGTAGCAGAAGACATGCCTTCAGTCTTTGGAAAACACCCACCCAGACTCGAGCTTTGCTCCTCTGCCATAAGAACATCAAAGCAACTGGGTTTTCAGTCCATTCTCCCTCGTTCAGGTTAATTTGAGAGTATCCAGGATGCCCCAATTGTTAACCACCCCTTTGATGCATCTTAGCTAATCCGAGTCGCTTCATGAAGGCTGCGTTTTTATCTTTCACCCTGCTTACATTTTTAAACAGAACCTGCACAAAATATTCACTTTGGTGAATAACAGGGGAGTGTGTTATTTTTCAAAAGTCTTAGCGTCAAGGTGTTTATCTTTCAAATTAGATTTCCTTTTTCGGAGGAGGTTTGTGTAATGAATTCTAGAAAATTGACTTGACACAGGCAGCGAAACTTTAAGTTAACACAGTGCAGGAAAATACGGCCTGCCTGAAACATCATGAGTAAAACAATAATTTGTTGTTCCCAGACAGCGTCGTAAGAAGAGAAAATCAGCTTTTTCTTTTTTTAGAATGAAGAGATGCAGTAAAAATCGCTGACATGTAGTAGGTACTGTCCTATAAAGGTTAACCCAAGGAAGCAACAGTGGGGAAATACAGTATTCCAACCTTCTTTCCTCCCAAGAGTGTAGACGGGCCAGAAAAAGAATAATATTTTACAGACTTACAGTTGTAACATAACTGTACAACACGATGTGCATCCCCGAGATTTAGGTGTATGAGAAGGCAGGGTAAGGAGGGAAGACAGGAGAAACAAGGCAATTGATATAAATGATATCCAAGCTGTTCAGGCCTTATGGTGTAGCCTTGCTCAATGCCAATTGATTGTGGGAGGTTCGGGCATTTGTCTTAATTCTGATTTGTCCTAATTTGTCCTAATTTTAATTACAGGGTCCGATTGGAAGGGTGGTTTGAGGTGGAGGCTGGGAACCTTACAGGCACCATAAACAAGGTCTCAGTCACAATGAGAAATGAGCCGGCTGTTATATAAGTGCTCGATGTAGAGAGAACAGATGCATTTCTGTTACCGTGAAAGTAATCCCCTCTCTTTTGCCGATTGGCTAACAGCACCACCACAAGCAAATATCATTCGTTATGAAGGTTGTTTGGTTTGGTCTCCTATTTGATGGATCCCTTATTGGGATCGGGTCAAAGTTACCCCCCCCCCCCCACCCCGCAAGCCTCCTCAAATGAAGACACAGGCTAGACAGATAAAAGAAGTTTTACTGCGAGTTCCTCTTAGTTCAACACTAGTTAAAACACAAATGTAAAATCATTCTCCACATCTAGGAGGCAATCGTTTCCGCAGGTGTGCCCAAGGCATTTAATATCCCTGTAATCATAATCACAGCATTTCAGAAAATACCTACACTGCAAGTGCTCGGCAAAAGTAATGTGATTTAACTAAATAATACATGAACACAACAGAACACGGATACAAAAAGATACAAAGCATGTCCTGTACGCTTGATGCAATTCCATCATCCCCCAGTGCAAGAGACTGTAAGATCACTGTTGCCACGGGGTCCCTCAGAGGAGTTCTGCCCAATGCAAAGCTCATTCTTTGCCCCCTTATGAGCCCCGGATAATGCATGTGTAAAAAGACAGCTAAGAATGCATGAAACACATAGCAATGCATTACAATGGTCAAAAGAATGCGTAACATTCCCTCTGTCCCACTGAAGGTAGACTCTGGGCCACACCTGAAGATAAGTTGTTGGATGATGGAATGATATCTATCCATATAACTATCCTATAACTTTTTATAGCATATATAACATAGTGGTTCCTTAGAACATGAACTTAATTCATTCAAGAAGGCTGGTCGAGTTGCAAGTTGGTCAATTTCCAAGTCAAATTTCCCCTTAAGAAATAACGTAAATGAATGTAATCCGTTCCAGACCTGCAAATGATTGCCTATTTAAACTTATCTACCTACTTAACTAATGATAAAAAGCATTAGCAATCAATATTAAACTAATACACACATGAAAAAACACACATACAAAAGCAATAAACATGAAAGGCTCCTTGCTGATTTCAAGATGTATATTTCTGAAGTATCACTTTGTAAATGGGGTGTTAATCAGCTCTTCCACCTATAGACTGCTCATAGGCCTCATTTTCTCCCCCATTGATCTCCATGTTCTCCCACACCCTCAACAGGGGATACTTCGCTCTTCTAGGTCCATCATCTATGTCATCAAAAATCAAGACGGGAAATGATGTCATTAAATCATGAAAGCAGATAACAAACGTGAAGTATGAATTGATCAAAATGCAGAGAGGAAAGCAAGCTTTCCAGGGTGGCCAGGCGTCACACATCTGGCCTGACACTCACGCTTTCAGACTCCTTCAGCCTCAGAAATCTTACAGCAAATTTATTATTGGCATCTTCTGCACAAGACAGGTAAGCACCAAACAAGCAGTGCTTAAAGTCACTTCGCTTGGACTAAATAAGTATCAGATTTTAACAGAATAAATTCAGTAGCTACAGTTCTGCATCATTATTACTGTGCAGAGCTAGAATTTTCATATTTTACAGGATGCACTTTTTTCTATTTATTATATTCAGTACAACAAAGCAACACTGACATGATTGTTGCTAAAAGGACCTACATCAAAAGCAGATAGTTTGCAAACCCTACAGACTATTTGCAATCATTAAAAGAGTTACATATATGTAAATGTGTGTGCAGACTTGTCTCAAACTGAAAATCTCATGCTAGCCAGCTAACCAAAGCTGGCAACCCCGGATTTGGGTGGACACAGTGGGCACAGGCCTGTTTGCCAAGAAAGTACATGATCTACCTAGCCCAAGGAAGCTAAAATTCTAATTTTAGTGCTGTGAGTACAATTTGTTGGCACAAATGAAAAGATGCACACCAGCGAATTCGGTGCAAAACACAGGACCTAAAAGGGCTTTAACTTAGGGGTGAATTACTGCCTGGAATTCCACAGGGGAAGCTCCTTTTTGAAGTGTCTTTTTAAAGGCCTCTAAATGTAACTTGATGTGACAGCGTGTCTGGTCCCTGGCACAGATAGCTATCTTCCCCACTCCATATATCGGAGCCAGGGTGCGAGAGGCCGCAGAGAGAGCCAGAAGAACAGGAGTTACGGCAGGCGCTCGATAGCGGCGGGAGATTCCAATCGCCGCACATAACAAAGCAGGCCGGACGGCGCTGAAAGGAGACAAGAGCAGAAAAATGTCACAGAGTATAATGGCGAAATGGTGACAGTCCTGACAGGTGAACAAAAGGCTTTAGAGCGAGTGAGACTTCAGTGCTGCTCGTGAAGCTCTCGCGGATCTGCAACGCACATCGGCCTGGCGACGCCGGCGTATTGGCCGCATCAGAACACATTTGTCATCTGCCTTTCATGCCAATGTGGCATGTAGAAGCTGTGAATGGCTATAGCACAATTAGCATTAGTATGTTGTGGCATTTGTAATGACTGGATCAATCGAAAGTGAGGCAGCAATTCTGGTACTATAAATGCAATGACACTATAATGTTGAACTTGAGCACTCCACTTTTTACATAATATGACCTCATTTAAATAGAATGTAAACTGAATATTAATATTAACTGAAAGGCAATGCTGTAATACTGACATCTTAAGCACAGCTGACATGTAATACATTAAATGGGGCCAGGATAATGATGTTTCTTTTATCTATAATAACAACAGCGGGGAATTTCTGTTCCCCCAGGTCCAGAATCTGGCAGGCTTAGCAAAAAAAGTTCAATTAGCATCTAATTTACACCTAAAGCACTAGGTGATGCAACTTATTTAAATAATTACTTCATTGAAACAATTAAGAGAGGAAGCAGAATAAAAATGAACTCTTCCCAGGCCCTGGAGGATTGTAATTGCCCACCCCTGAGCTATAATCTATTTATATTTTATTATTGTGTCATATCAAACATTCTCTATGGAAACACTGTGGGGTAATTTGTCAATATACAAAAAAACTAAGTGACTTAATGTGACTGATTAACAGAGGTTTATTATAATGTTTTAAGTCTGTTGAGGAAGCCTAGTGTAACTTAAAATTAATTTTTGAACTCAGTATGAAAAGGCTGTGCTATGTATAGTGGACTGAGTGTTCCTGTTCATTTCAGAATAAGAATCCTTCAGTGTTTGTGCTCCTGTAAGACTGTTCATTGTCACAGGGTGGGTTTGCACCATCTCTATAGGACAGGACATTTTTCTTTGTGTCGGTGTTGCTTTGTTGCGTTGAATGTAATAAACACAAAAAAGTGCATCCTGCAAAATATGAAAATGCTAGCTCTGCACAGTACTAACTTGATGTATACTGTAGCTACTGAATTAACTCCAGTAGAGTTATTTAGATCAAGCGACGTGTCACTGAGCACTGCTTGTTTGGTGCTTACCTGTCTTCTCTAGAAGATTCCATCTGGACATGGAGATGGGTAAGGGATGCCGTGTTCAACCTACATAGTGCCACAGAAGCATGAGTCTTTCAAGACCTGTTCTGCAAGGTTCTTGCTTGGTCTGAAAACTTCTTTTAAACTTCCACTGGTAACAAATTAAACAATAAATCATTAAAATTTGCATCTAGCACATTTTTGGGGTATCTGTTTTAGCTTTCAATAAAACTGTGAAATATTATAATGCAATTCATAGAGGGCTAGAATGATTTATTCTAATCTGTTTTGATATATGCACTGGTAAACAATTACATTCATAGCTAAAAAGCTAATCAATTTAAATACATTAGGTCTTACATCGCTCTGCATTTTAATGGGTGCTAAGAACTGGGATTTTTTCCCCCAGCTTATTGGGGTATCTCATGCTTTGGTGGTTATGAAATAATGACTATCCTGTCCCAAAGGCCAGGTTTGCAATATTCTGAAAGGTCACAGCATAAGAAGGCAATGTGCTTGAGAGACCTCAGGCTCACTGGACAGACTGAGGTACGGCCCTAAGCCCAGAAAGGAGGGATTTACTGCACATGGACAGAGTCTGGATGCTACTACTGGAGCCGTGAATATGGGAGCAGATTTCTGAAGGTGGAAGGGAGTTCTCAGGATTCCCAAAGCTTACAGCATATGGCCAGAGGAACACCACATGGATGCCGGAAAAGCATCTATTGCTGACAGGTAGAGCTAGACAGGGGTGTTTTTCTGCTGGCAGTACAGCTTATACTGTATTAGATGGTAATGCTGAATGCAGGGTTTGGTGTATGCGTGGGGGGTGGAGGTGTGCTCTAGTCACAATGGGATTTAGTTTGGGAGAAATGGAAGTGTCAAAACTTTGCTTACAATGGACATAAATATCTAAAGTTCATACAGGAAGTCTACACACCTGCTTTAATTTGTGCTACTTTTGTTTTATTTACATTTCAACACTGGCATCGAAATGTGTTTCAAAATATCGTTGCTGACTTCGTTTACACATGGGAACTAATATCATTTATGTGCAAAGCCAAAAACTCAAAAACACTCCAAAAATTATTTAAAACAACATTCATAAAGATCTTGCCTGAATACCGGTACCCCACCTCAAAAATACCAACTGAGAAAATCCTTAGGTATGAGTATGACCAATTTCCTTCCAAGTTATACATAAAGCTAAATCGGTATTTAGCCTATTCAATTGCGAGGACTATGATGGTTTTAGAATATTTCGTAAAGACTGCATCTGAATAAATTAAACCTGCTTCAGAAAGTTTCTTCAGCGTCTCAGATATTCAGCAATGAACCATAAGAACATTCAGAAGATCAGTAAAATGTTTTGGAATTGAACTTCATGAGATGTCATGAAGTCATAAAAGATTTAATACCCCTTGGAAGACTGTCTACTCTGTTATTAAAGAGTACATGGCAGGTGGGACCAGCAGCACCATATCCAGATCTAGTCATCCAGTCACATTCAAGGACAGAACCAGATTCAGAACCTGCCAAAGAATGGTCCATTTTTACCTGTTGCAAAAAGTTCTATACAAATTTGGGCTATACAGAAGGCTACCACTAGGAGAAATGCTACTGAAAAATCCCACACTGAGACTCATTTAAGTTGTACAAAGAATCATGTAGAAGAAAGCTTTGTTCATCAGATAAAACAGGTTTTTTTTCAGTGAAAAACATTAGGGCATCAATCAAAGAACACCATTCTCTCTGTTAATCATGATGCATCATTTTATTCTCCTCCACTGGTCCGGCAGCACATGTAATGTAGAACAGATCCTGGAGGGTGCTTAAAAAAACTGGCATCTTCCTATACAATATTAAATATATTGCTCAATTACAGTTTCTTTTAGAACAACAAAGACCTTAAGCATGCTATAAAAGCAACAGTGGAGAGGCCCGTTTGGAGGCCTGACCACAGCCCCACTGCCAACCTGTGAAATTCTTTAACGCTGGCAGTCTAGTGATGGTCTACCTGCAATTTATCAGAGCTGGAAGCTTTATAAGGCATTATGGACAAACATTCCCGAGTTATGCTATGCTGATGGGTACCTTGTCTTCAAATTGCTGGGGTCCGTGCCCAGGTACCTGTACATTACTCCAGTCTGTATGTTCAAGCTGTTATAATGATAAGTATAAAATGATTCTCCATACATGCATACGATCAGATAAGAGCAAAGCTTGGGGTCAGAATGCTGACTAGGCCATTTATTTGCCCCCCAGAAAAGTGCCAAAGGTGATGATCAGTCAGCCAATCGCACGGGCAATAGAGGTGTCATGGATGAGTGCCCCGTAGAGGTGAGGTTTATTAGAAACCAGTCTTGCAGCACAAATATACAATAAAGTAAGGAACTGGAGAGTTAGCAGGTGGGTTTAGGTGGTCCAGGGTTGGGTGAGGGTCATTAGAGAAATAACAAAATAGGCTTTGGGGCAATGTAGATCTGTGACCAATTCATCAAAGGCAGCCAACAGTCAGCTGCCTTGTTTAGGGCATCTTACTAGCTCATGGGAGTTTTGCTTACACAAAAAGATCAGATGTTTTGGTTCCACTTCCTCTACAATCTGATTGGTTATATGTCTGAACCAATCATTTTTCATTCTGCCCTCAGAACATTTTTGTCTAAGTAAAACTCCGATGGGCATGTTACTACTACAGCAATTGTGTTGGTAGGAATCTTTCACTCATCACTATAATTCTACTAAAGCTGCCCATTTCTTTCCTAATCCAGTAGGAGAATGGAGTCAGCTGGGGTAATTAGTGACCCCCAGGCAGGGGGAAGAATGAGTGCATAGTGGGTGGTGGTCAGCCCACAACATGGATGCAGAAATCTTGACAGGTGGGAACTGTCTAGGGTTCTGAAGGAGAAGAGTGAAAACCTGTCAATTTTGTGGAGTATCAGTGATACATGAGATCATTGGAGTGCTTGTGTGTTACAATTGGGTAAATAAAGGTAAATTTGATTTGATTTTGGGTTGATGGTATGGAAAATGTCAGCATTTTTCAAGGGTGCACGTACATCTGCAAGCTGAAGAAACAAGCTAATGTGAAGAATAGTTTTCCAGATGAGGTTCTAAAGTGTTTCTGTTGATTTATTTGTGTATTATTGGTCGCTATAACTAATTCTCATTACTGTACCTTTCACAGCAGCACTTCGGCATTTGTATAAATTACATTGCTATTGGCTTTAAAAAACGGTTCATTTTTAAACCAGTTATTAGTGTCTGCACCTGTTATTTTGGGCTTTGAGGCTCAGCCACACTGGCTTGTTTAGTCCTCTATGTGCTCCTATTTAAAAATAAAAATTGGACTTTGTTTTATTTCAGAGATGTCCGGTTTTATTACTTGTATAGCGGAGGCCGTGGTGACCAGCTCCCTCCGCAGGTACGTAATGTCCCTGAAGCTCACAATGTTGCTTATTACTGATTTGAAAGCCTGTCACCTGGCGACCTGTCAATGACCCCAAGCTCATACTCTCTCCGCATACAAACAACATCTGCCTCTTGGAGTCTAATGCCAGGATCACCTTGAAACTGTGTTGCTCACTAGTTTATATAAATCATGCTAAACCTTATATGCCTAATGCACACTTGCAGTGCTTAAGTTACACAAATTTTTCTTTTAGTACTCTCATTCCTACATTAGGTTAAACGGTTAAACAACTGTTTATTAATAAGCATTGATTTGCCTGGCAAGCTAGTATTAGAGTTAGTCATCTTACTTTCCATTATAACATGACTTGTAGCTTTTAAATTCTTTGTTTTTGCAAATTATTTCATGTGGAGATGTTGACATCTTTTCTTGATCCAGCCATTGCTAAGTTGGAGGCCTTCCGAAAAATTCAGCGATTATAACCTTTAGCAACATATATTCTGTTTGAAATTGAAGTGGGTCATGAGAAGAGAGAAAGAGACTCTGGAGGGACAGCCAGTGATGAGGCTTTCGCTTATTGGTTGGTTCTACTTCTTCCAAACAATATGTGTGTGTGTGTGTGTGTATGTATAAACTGTATATATATATATATATATATATATATATATATATATATATATATATATATATATATATATAGTAATGTACTGTTGTCTGCTACCTAGCAACCCCATGAACTCACAGTCCAATTTCAGCTGCATTTAGAAGCTTTCCTGCCATGTTCTGTCTGTTTGGTTTTCTTTTCGGTCACCATTGAAATGGAAGCTTCCTTTTCTTCTGAGTTTTATTTTGTACTGCCTGCCCCATCCCTACAAGCCCCGTCCTTGTCCTTAAAAACACTGTTTTCCCCAAATAAATAACTCATCTTTTGCTCAGCCCTCTGTCATGAGGTCCCTTTTGCTGTCCCAACCAGAGACAAGATCTGCATGCATAAAACATTAAAAGTACAGGGTATGTAAGTTCCCACGTAAAAAATAATGCTATAACAAATTTAGCTCATAGGGAATCCTAACCATACCCATTTTATAAGGATGTTTGTGGGGCGGAAGATGGCACAGATACTTTTGTAAAAAAGGGACACACGGATACTTTTGTAAAAGGAAAATTCCATTAAGTCGTGGATTAATCAACTCCGGATACCTCACAATAAGTGGATGGTTTATCAAAATGAAAATGTTTTCACCTCAGCCACTGAGAACTTTCATGGAGAACATTAGCTGATTCCTTCTTGCAAGCTCTTCAGTTTAGAAGGAATGATGTACGCAGCACTGGGGTGATGCAAAGCATATCCACAATTTCTTAATAATCAATTTCAAAGGCGTCTTTGATATTTTACACTCTTCTCCTGCAGTGTGCCTTTCTTTGACATTATCCCTGCATTTTTAAAGCACCTCAGTCTTCATGTTTGAACCTTTGTGACAGATCCTTAAGTACAGGTACATTACCTAAAGGATGACCATTCAAAATGAATGATCTATATTCTGAAATCTCCCAGTTGTATTGCACACCATCAAAAACTTTCTGAATTGTCAAGGCAATTTTATGCATCAGAATTACTTCCTAAGGTTTATCCAACACAAGGAATGAATACTTTTACAATCAGACATTTCTGTGTTTTTATTTAAAAGTTATATTTTCCAATATCTCACTATCTATGACTCACAGGTACTCCTGAGAGTATTGGAAGAAAAACATCAAACAAGATTTTACGGCAAAAAAAGACAGTTTAGTAACGATAGCCTGATGATTCCCTGCCATGATGTGTTCGACAAACCTGGGGGTGTCAAATTTGGGATTTTCAGCCCTTGTATGACATATCCACATTATGTATTTGAATCATCTAAAATGCTGTTCATTTAATCACACCCATAACCATTTTAAATTACACATATGGTTGAAATAAACTGATAACATATGTAGGAGTGAGTAATAGCTTCTACAGAATTGTAAAACCTACTGTAAAATACCATGTGCTCTTACCAGGGCTTTGAGGCAAATGTACTTGAGGATCATTATTAATTTTAAAATGAATACTTGGGTGGCACAGTAGTTAGCACTGCCACTGTCAAATTTCATAAAGACTAGGTATAGATGTGAAGCTATGCCCTTACTGAACCGCAGGGTCCGTTCGTATTTCTCTGTTATTAGTGGTACTAATATGTGTTTGTATTAGCTGCTCATGGAAGGACGGAAAGGGGTGTGAAATGCCAGTTCTAACTGATACATCTTACAGATCTCACATTCAGGAAATACCTTACACCAAACTGAAACCAGGATCTGGCCAGAACTGAGACCAAAATAAAATTTGTAGCAATGTCATGTTATTTTTATGAAAATGTAGACTTTATGTATCTCCAGGAACCCCGAACAAATCTCTTTTGATGTTTTGCCTTTGCCACCTGAGTATGAGCACATGACCTCCGCTAACGGCAGACTGGCCTACGGGGTGATGCCTGGTTGCCACCCTGGGCTGACCGCTGCTCTGCTGGTGACTTTGCCCAACTGCTGTTTGGGAAAAGGTGGCTCTCTTTGTTTCTTAATGCTGACTTGGGGGTTAGGGTTGGGGGGGGGGTATGATCAAAACTGTTGAGGACCATTTTTTTTTTGGACCCCACAAGGGGACACACAGTTTTATAAAAGTCTGTGACTGCAATCAAAAACTACAAATGCCAAAAGTCTGGTTGAGTTAGTATGATTAAAGTTACAGCTAGGTAGGGGTTAAAGTTCTCATAACTGGGATTCGGGTTACGCTCATAGAAATGAATGGAGAGTCCCCACAAAGATATAGATACCTAATCTCTGTGTATGTGTGTGTGCGTGCATGTGTCTGTTATGCTTGACTCTTCCTTGGTAGGGAACACAAACCATCTTAATGAAACTAGGCAGAACTGTTTTTGGTTTGCACAGGTGGTATTTGAACACTAATTGGATAATTGGCAAAACAAATGTAACAATATTTGGGTGCAGTCCCAATACATGGACAATTGTACGATTCTGCCCAGGGAAAATTGTCACTTTCTCTCTGCTTAAAAAACACACGTCCGTGCAATTCAATTATTCAACAGCTCTCATTCCTCGCCACTGATCTTACCAGATAATAGGAGGGATCACGCCCCAGTGTGTCTGTTCGCTGCAGTTCAAAAGTTTTCAGGTGACACCAGAGTTTCAGTGGGCTCTGACCTTTGAAGTTGCCAGTCTTGAGAACTCTGCAAATATTTGAACCAGCACATTGCAAACAGTCTGACTCTGAAGAGCACCTCACCACTGTCCCGGCTTTCTTTGTCTAACTTCGCTCTGACTTAAAATAACGCGGAAAAGCTTTGCCCTCACAGCCACTGGCTTGATCACAATGGTGACAGTGGCCTGCTGAGAGATCGGCATGGTTGCTAAATTTTGTCATGTCTTCAAGAAACCTGCCGAAAAAGACACGGGCTTTTTGGGTCATATCTGACAAAGCCGCGGAATCCCCGAAATATAGCGTTACCTCAGTCGCACACTTTTTTGTATTTCAAATTAGGCATTTGATTTTAATCGAAATGAGAAAAGAACATACTAATGGACAAGAGTCCATGGAGATCTGGCTATACAATATCGGAGGGCAATGCTTGGAAAAGTTGGAGGGTGTGTACATATGTCAGGGCGAGATGGACAGAGATAAATGTATGGGCTGTTATTTTGTAGCACTTTGTCTTGTCAGTAAAACCATCAACAACCACCGGCAACATTTCCGATACAATCCCCCTTAACACCCACCTCAGCCCTCCAAATCCTAGACATCAAGCAAGCTCTTCCAATTTAATCTCCTTTCTGTGGACCACTTGAAATATTATCCCTGAAATGAGATATGTGACCCTGAATACGATGTGCCAGCAGCAGAAACAAAAATGGTCCGGGTTGTGTCTGCAGGCAAACGGTTAGGATCTGTCTGTCTAGGTCTGGGAAGGATGACAGGAAATGAGCGCAAATCACCTTAAAATAAAAGAACGTTCAGCTTTGGCGTTCTGGCCACCAAGAATCGAGAAGCGCAATCTAAGTCATTTTGAATGAAAGCATCAGCTAAAACCTAAACGTAAAAGTGTCTAGTGTTGCTTTTGTAAATTCTTTTTCTTGTTAATCCTAAAGGGTACTTGCAAAAACTACTGTAGGCAGTAATGTATTCATTATCTATGGAGGATGATGAACTTGACAAGCTCAGTTCTATGACCTGGCTCAAAATCACATGAGATTTAGTGCCACCAAGCTGCACGAATGCATTACTTCATGAACAATGGCGAACTAACTCCGTACGGCAAAAGTGAAAGGCGAAAGCATCTCAATTGCCGTCATCATTTTTATAGTAGGCTTATCTGTATCTCGAGCCCTGTCAAAATAAAATGCTATCCTCAGCCTCTTGCTCTTATCTAATCAGCCTCCGTTTAGGTGACTTCCCAGGGTATCTGATATTGGATGAAACTTAAGAGAGTCTCTTGTGACTTATGTCATTTATGGCTGTGAAGGAGGTTTTGTCACAGATTGGTGCACTGAGCTTACACATCAAAAAATCTCCAGTCCAGGAGAGTTGGGCTCACTCTTTTTTCCCTGATGCTTTGCTCATATTTTCATCTACCTCCTCAGGCAAAATGTTAGCGATAGTCTGCTCCCTCTATCCCTCCATTCCAACAAGCAGGTGCCCAACATCAAGCCTGACCGGTCTCTCTCAGTGTTGCATATAAGGTTGTCAGTAAAAGCTTCATTGACACACAGATCGTGGTGCTGTCACCTTGAGGCGCATGCCTAAAGGCTAATGACAAATACCGTACTACGGATGGAGCCTGGGTGGCGATTTCCAGAGGGTTGCACTGGGAATGGGGTGAGACGGAGATCACAGGGGCGGCAGGAACGGGGGAGCATGGCCTCTGGTTGTCCTCCCACATGCCGCCTCGCAGCCCTCGTCACTTCGCATCAAGTCTGCAGTCCCTCGGTAAAAATAGGAGCGCAGACCCTCAGTGGCACCACAAAGCAGGGACTGACACTGCAGGCCAGCTCCGAGCCCCATCGCCTGCGAGAAGACTCAGATATAGCAGGCAGCATCCGACCGAGACACATGTGTGTATCCACAGGCAAGACGTGCCGCATTCAGAGAATAAAAACACCTAACCAAAAAGACACTTAAAACGCAAAATGCATAATGCACATATCAAGAAATTATTAAACGTATGCATCCTTCTGGATTTCTCATCCAGTGCATCCTTTAAGGGCTATAACTTTCTGTAACTGACCTGTTTGTCTCTCTGCTTCTTCATCACATTCCTGTAAATCTATAAAGCTTGGGGTTTAAGATCACTCACAGTCCATCCTTATCCCAGTCTTTATTTGGTGATAGATTTTTATTCTGAAATATATGTGTCCTGTTTATGGAACACGTAGGTTAGCCTCCTAGTGCTCTGATCACAAGTAGGTCCACCATTTACCCCCTGGGCTCCACTATCGTCATCTCACCTATAAATTTTCACTGGCTTAAACCAAGAACACCCAACTTAATATTCAAGATCTGGGTGAAAACAGGATTGAAGGGAGAGCAAATTAACCACTGGAGAAATATTACTCTGTTGAACTGCAGTCTTTAGTAACCAGGAGACACCATAATGAGGTGAATGTCACAACACACACACACATCAAGGGGGCAGGTGGGTGAGGCAACAATTACAATTTCAAAAGAAAAAGAATTTCAGTCTATTAATACAGCACATCTGTATAGATGCCCAGAATATGTGAATATCACATAATCCATGTCAATACGAGATACTACACATATACCACAAAAAGCTCACTCGTGAAATTACACAGAATAACAGTTTTACAGTGAAAATGGTATTAATACACTACAAGTACATACTATAAGTACATACTATAAGTGTGTCCTAATTTGATGCCCATAAATGACAAGCAAGTCATTTAAGTGGAATGGGACAATGTTAGGGGATAGACTGGGAGCCTTTACACAATGTGATTATATCAGATTCATTAGAAAGGGATTTGCCTAAACAGCGATCAGATGGGCTGATGCTATGACTCATTTTCTCATAGATTAGTGGAATAATTGACTCTACAAAGGGTGATGATTGATAAGTGGGGAGCAGCTTTAATATAAAGCAATAAGCACAAACTCATGCTGATCTTTATCAGTGAATTTGTATCAAAGCATCGCATCAACAATCAAGCGGCACTGCTAGAGCAAATGTGTGCAGGTGCTCTTTTACATATTCATAGCCAAACGCTTGTGCTTAATGAAACTGAAGGATCATGTGACTTTAATCCCTACACCGTTATTTAAGCAAGGCAGTAAACAACAGTAATGTACAAAGGAACAAAGCTGAAGACTGAATGTCAAAGCGTAGTCTCACTTCTGATTTCCTTTGATGTGCATTTTGGTTTTGTAGGTCCACAGCAAACTGCATCAGTAGAGTTCAAAAAGTGAAATTGTGCAAAGAAACTATGAGCTTGTATAATAGATGGTACACTAGACAGGCAGAAAAAAGACACCTGAAAAGCAAATTCTATTTGATGCTGGATATTATACTATTGTCTGTGAATGTAATTTTGCATCCTGTGTTTTTATCTGTAAATTGCAATAGAAATTAAAACATTTTGTGATATAAAATCTATCTATCTACGTTTCCCTTCAGAGGGACCTTTTAGATTAAACCAGTAATCCTGATAATGTTCAGCCCCCAGATTTAGGACATTGTCCAAGTAGCCAATTACAACTAGACTGCACTACATCGAAAAAGAAATATATTAGTTTCGTTAACACACGGCAGATTTTTGTGAGAACAGAAATCAAATCAGTAAATGAAAATAAAATGTGTCTCCTTTAATGTACCTTCTAACATTAGCAATATCAAGATGTGAGGTTTTAAAGTATTAAATATTTATTCCAACACTGGCAAAAAAAAATCATAACCTAGAAGGTCTCCCGGTCATTGAAAGAAACTGAAGATAGTAATTCTCTACCATTTTCTAACTGAAATTTTATATAATTATTGTGTTTATGGAGCAGTCAACACATGTCCAAATAGGATATTATTTTATTAAACAACTTATTCTCTTCTATTCTAGCCAACTGCAGTTTTCCAACCACATGAAGCCATGCAAAGAAATAAAGGTTTGTGATACTCCCATCTAGTGGTGAATATTTGTTTTACTCCCAAACACAAAATTGGTGAGATAGACTTTCAGTGTGCTGTTGTAGTGTTTCACTGGCAACGAAAGAAATATTGTATGCACATATACATCCTCGTAAATTCAGTAGCTTATGTAAGATACCAAACAACTCACATAATATATTTACATTTGTGAAGCACAGCCCAAATCATTAAATAACTTGAGAAATGAAACAATAAACAGTAAGTTTTGACAATTTGTCAGTTATTAGCATCTGACAAGTTATCATCCCATATAGTGTTAAAATAATGATTAAAAATAGTCCATCAAAAATAGAAAATCTAACCATTACATTTATTACAAACTATATTAAAAGGTGCATTTCAGTGCATTTTGCACAATTAAGTATACTCCACTGTACTGCAATGTGAAGAAACAATGATTTCATGCTATGATATCAGTAGCTTCATGGTATACAGAAGTAAGCCGCCCAGCCCAACAGCAACAGCAATAACCAGGCCTCTCACCACTAGGAATTCCATAGAGTCCTCTAGTTTGGTGTGCAATTTGAGGACCTGCCTATGGGTGTCCTCACGACTGCCTGAGTTCTCGATGACGTGGTTAGCCAGTCCGCGCTTCTCATTCAGGGGCATCTGGGCGGCGATGCGCTGCTGCGCCTCCTCCTGGCTCAGGCTGTCCCTATGCATGAGGCGTGACAGCTGAGTGGCAGGGTCGCTGAAATAACAGCAGTGGGCTATGAGTACACGTGAATCCTATATCTTGTGGGGGGGAAAGGTTACAGAAGAAAAAAAAAAATCCAAAAACCAAGGGCATAGGTTTGGTTTCAACATGGGTAGGGACCAGAGTTTGGTAATTCAGGTCCAAATAGTACAAATCCAGACCAACCACTTGAGCATAAAGAGTCACAGTCACAGAGCAACTGGTTGGTTGAAACAAAATCCTGGTCTAGACTTTTACTCTGTGGACCTAAATTACCCAACTCTGGAAGGGACCAAATCGGGCCCAAACACCTCACCCCCCTAAATACACATGGTGGTTCCACAATACTGTAGGACAAGTCCCAACCATCCATACCCAAACCTATCCCTTTGCTAAAGACAGAAACCCAATACTGATGCTAAATTTCCCTATTCCTTCCAGCTGTGGTGCACATAATAAGCAGCATGTTCTAATATGTCACAATACGTCACAGCTAAACCGTAAACAGCTCAGGTTTATGCCTTTTTTCCAATCAGTTCTTACTTGAGCTGTACAGAATCTATCTGTCCAATTAAGTGTCCACACACGTTTACAAATCATGCAGACGCCATGCAGCACGACACCAGCGTCTACACCGCAAACAGGGAGTCAGACTCTTACCAGTACACCACGACCGTGTGGTTAAGGAAGCGTGCGAGACGGCGAGTCTCAAACAGCAGTGGCACGTCCAGGACGATATAGCGGTACCCTGGGGGAGAGTGAGGAGGCCATGGATGTCAGCACTGCTGCTTCCAGAGGCATTAAAACAATGCTGGGGAAGCACTGAGGGTAACCGTCACCTCTGAAGAAGTAGAACAAAATGCGCTTCAGCATGGCCTTGTGGATCTCTGGGTGTGTGATGGAGTTGAGGATGCGTCGCTTCTCCACACTAGAGAAGACGATCTGGGCCAGCTTCTGCCGGTCGATCTCGCCGTCGGGGAGCAAGATCTCCGGGCCGAAATGCAGCACGATCCTGCGGTAGGCCGGGCTGTTGGGCTGCACCACTGATGGACGGCAGAGCGGAGAAGGTCAGGCGAACGCCACGCCGGTCAGTCCACGCCGAACCGCTCCGAGGTCAACCGCCGGCTCACCTTGTCGGGCCACCACGTCGGCGTCGATGATGGGACAGCCAAGGTCACGCAGTGTCGAGGACACCGTGCTCTTCCCCGAAGCTATTCCGCCCGTCAGCCCCACCAGAAACATCCTGCGAGCGCATACACATTCACACACACTGCGTCCTCATGATGCCATCAGAGACGCCTGGAACATAATGTTATGCTACCTGACTCGCCTATTTCTCCGTCAGCTAAAGTTACTTGCAGGTGTGGTCTAAAGTTTCTGGTAGAGCTCTCTGGGACAGTGGGGAGGGGGTGCATATCGCTTTTACATATGGTCACTGTTCTTCCAAAATAGTGTCATATTATATTTTCGCAATAATTTTCATTTATGAGTAGATAGGAAGGAGAAAATTAAAAATAAAAAAAGCTATTGGAACACCAAGACATTGGCTTTGCCCAACCAATTGGACAGGGTCACTGGTCACTACATATCCATCCTTTTTCTGTAAATAAGTACAGGGTTTTGGTGGGCCTGAGGTCTATAGCTTACCAGAAAGTACAAGGTACAAGGCAGAAGACCCCCCTTGTATGGGTTGACAGACCACCATAGGTACTGATCTTTATAAATAGACTTTCCAAACCTTTGGATATTGTGTGTAACAGTCAGAATATCTCAGGAATAAATTATCACGAAACTGCTTTACAAATTTAAGTATTATTGAAAATGGCAGGCGTGCGTTTTAGTGGGGCAGAACACAGAAATCATAATGTCTGCTATCGGTATAATTTGCAGACTGGGCGGGAGGACCCTCGTTACATTTTGCGTGATCGCTGGGGATCGAAAAAGGGCAGTTTCAATCGTTCGGGCAATGGGGGCAGGTACTGAGACACCACCCCCCCCAACCACCACCCCACCTACCGCCTGCACGTCCCTGCTGCACAGATTGTTTCATTCCTCATGATGTGTTACAACTCTCGGAAAAAATATGATCAAAGTAAGCCTAATATACTAATAAGTTAAATGGTTTCCCCGAATCATCGGAATATTACTTATACTTCATTAATGCAAGATAAGAGTGGCACGCGTGAGGGGCGGGGCGCCTTACAAAGTATACATGTTATATAAAAATGTTCTACTTACACACATTTAAAGTAATGCAAAACGTGAAAAAAGAGAAATTTCACGCACACCCTATGAGGTCCTTGCTTGCTATCCAGGCTTTTCCGATTTGTCTCTCTTTACTGAAACCCACGTAAGTCTTCCTCTCATAATGCCGCATTAGCCAACGGATCCCTCGATCCCCCGAAACGTGAGGCTGCGTTTAGTGGAAGTGGAAGCGAGTGTCAAGCTATATGAAGCATATATGTCGGTGCTGTACTGTAAAATCAGCACAGAGCACCTGGTTTCTCCCAAGGTTATGGGGCTGAAGGCTCGGCTGTGCAGTTTTTTAGTTTAGGCACTGACAAGATAAGTCTGGTCCGTGGTATCCGACCCAGAGCTGAATGGAACTATTCATTTACTACGGATTTGTAATAATAACTGGCTCCATAATTCAACAGGTTTAACTGGGGTATTTAGCTATCTAATAGATGTTGAAGTATCAAACCACCATCAAAATCACCCCCTAAATACGTATATTTGAGATCATATTCTGGACTGCATTCAATTGCATTTATTGATAAACTGTTTGCATTCTATATTATTATTTTATTTACATACCTAGGCACCTCGTACTTACTTTCATATGATCCACTTCTTCCCTGCGAAAACTGCGTTTAGTTTCACCGGAAGTCGCTCTGGCAGTCACTGCTGACACCTTTCCCGTCACGGAGCCAACATGGCGGCGTCCGCTGAGGACAGCTTCTCGTCATGGAGCCAACATGGCGGCGTCCGATGCTGTCAGCGCTATAATCAGTCCACTTGGCGAGCACTAAAATATGGCTTTCCATATTACTTGTGACAGTATATTATTACACCATAATGATGAAAGGAACATTGTTTTAAGGTGCACACATGAGTCTACGGCGTACCGCAGGGTTGCCAACGGTCACGCATCTGGCGTGACAATCACGCTTTCTGACTCACACCACGCGAAGGAAGCCTTACGGGCAATGTATATTTCATTGTAAGCCTAAAATTCGCTGCACCAAAAACGCTGGGGTACTTTGCAAACCCTACAGACTATTGACAAGGTAATTAAACTGTTTCATAAATGTAAATGCGTTTGCATGTGTGTGCAGACTTGTCTCGAATTAAAAAATCTCACGCCAGCCACCTGATCAACGTTGGCAACACTGGTACTGTGACAACTATTTGCCAAATACAGTTTGACATGTCAGTTTCAAAGTACGGATTCCATTGGATGTTTCGACTGGCTTTAAGTAAGTTCATCTGCAAACTGGTTGGTGATGCAGGGTATTTCATCTCAATTGATATCAAAAGTCTTCAACTGACTTTAAATGGAATTTCCACTGTGGCTCATTTGTCTTGGTTTAAATGACGGCTAACACTATAAATAATTCCAGCTGCCGCGCAATTCGGTTGCTAGAAACGGTTGTAATTTTATAAAATTCGTTATCTTTGACATTTATTTAAAAAAAGGCAGATGCTGCCATTTCTGCTTGCCATGGTTTGCATCAGTCATTATTATTATTATTATTATTATTATTATTATTAAACTGATAGTGTTAATGAATGCCTTAGCAAGACCCATGAATTCCAGGGTAAAGTTCTAGGTTTTTCTGGTGTTCTCCTGTGCAAAGTCCTATGTTAAAACCTCTTAACCATCTGCAGTTCTCTGTAATTTCACTTAAACGTAGAGGCTAATCACACCATTTCCTTTCAGTAACAATATTTGTAATGATGATGATGATGATAATAAAATAGTCATTCACAAAGTTCAGCTATATAGTGAAAAAGATTTTTTAAAGCTTTTCTTTTCCATAAGAGCTCAAAGATTCATTTTACAGTTGCGTTAAACCAAAGTGTTGGTAATAGCGATTGGGAAAACGATTAGGCAGCTAAGTTGCTGGTTTAATTCAATCAAACTTAACAGCTCTGTTGAACTGAAAATCAAACACAAGTAGAGTTCATGGACCAGGAAGCAATCAAATAGGTTCAATAATTTATGTTAGCTTAATGATTAAATGTAAACACTGGGTATTGTAAATGTTAACTTATAATTGTGAAAATAGAAGCATGACCTTTACTGTACAACACAGCAGTTATACAATTTTGTGTTATGCAATGTGACAAGTAACTTTTTCCATTTAAAGACAACCAATCCAAGTTATTGTACTTTTCCTGCAAGATTTTACACATTTGAATAGGTTTTGTTCTTTAAAAACACTTCTCACACGTAGTGTTCCAGCACAAAGATTTGTTCACACAGTCAAAGCAGGTAAACATATACATTTTCTGCATTAAAACTAAAAATTACAAATGTGTCCTCGAAACAGGACTAAAGGTCAATTTGTGGTTTGCATCATCCTAGGCAGTCAAAGGTCAGACATATTGGCTGCGTTGGACTGACCAGAGGAAGTGTCCTGGAGTTTTGTCTTTTTACCCCTGTGCACAAACTCTTCCCCATCCTCATCCATGTCACGTTCAAGCCTCCCTCTTTTGACAAAGTGCTCTATCCTGGACTCCAAGCTTTCACAGCATGGTCTCTCCAGAAGGGGGCGATAACTGCGCTGCTTGGATCCTTCCATGAGAAGCCAGGTCGGAGATGAATTTGCTGTAAGAACTGAAATAACAGAAGATAGTGCTCAGACCCATAGCCAGATATTAAATGAAAGGTCCAACAAATTGAAGGAGGTTCAAACCCATAATGTTATTGCATGGCTATGTCCCTGATAGTGTTCCACTCTATACAGTAACATTTCAAACTAGCTTCTGGATTCAGGGGACTCCCTCAACCATCTGGCAGCAACATCAAGACAAGAAATTTTACTGATCCCAGGAGGAAATTCTTCTGCATACAGCAGCAAGGTATGTGAAGTGTACACAAAGTGCAGACAGTATGGGCAAATTCAGGAATCAGCAGACATGTTTAAGATCCTCCATGAACAACCTGCTCACATACCTGCACTCTGGAGGCCCTGGATCATGCCCCGTATGACGTGGGTCTTTACAGCCATCTGGGTCCAATGCTGCTGCAGCGTGTTGAGAACGTGGCTCATTTCATCAGGATCTCTTTGCCAGTTCAGCCCCTCAAACTGGCAGTCATACAACACCAGCGGGAAGTCCACAGCCATGCTGGCAAAGTAAAATTAACCTCCCTTAAAGAAGCACACAGATGAATGGGCACATCCCTCTTATCATTAAGACATGCAGCACTTAGACTTCATCTTCAAATGGAGATTCCAAAGACATCCCAAAACACAATCAGCTTAACAATACAGAACAGCTGTATACCTGTTCCGGATATGCCATGTTGAACCCACCTGTACTGGGGTTTCCTGGGATGTTTGTCAACATCCAATAGTTGGTCGATCACTTCAGGTGTCTCTAGCTTTTGTCCAATCAGAAGCAGGACAGCCATCATACACCGTACCTGCGAAACCACACAGTATACCAGAGTCATCACATTTTTTCATATTTGAAGGAGCGGATTGTGTCATGTGCCTGGTTGACAATGTGTTTCCAAGCAACACCTACCAACCTGGTGATACAGGAAGGCTAGCCCTTTGACCTCAAAAAAGAGGATGTCATACGGGTCACTGGGAACTGCTTCAGAGGGCTGAGCTGGCTGGATTGAGGCTGACAAGATGGTCCTTTGGAACTGGAGGACCCCGTTACCTACATCCATTTTGCAAAGGTTGCGAAAGTCATGGGTACCTTCATACCTGTAGTGAAATGCAGGACACAATATAATTACAGGTCTTTCAATGACCAGTATCATTTCCCTGCTATCAAAAGTTTAAAAGCCAGATAAAACGACCCTATTCACTGTGACAATCTCTGATCTGCTTCACAGTTTATTAATCTTATTCAACACAGTGTGGGTGTGTGTAAAGGACACAGCTTTACCGTTTCGCCGCTTTGGCCATGAGCTCCACGTCCAGATCACCACGCGGAAAGTAGTACCGGTAGGTTCTGAACTGACAGTCGAAGCGTGCACTGAAGCCCGTCTCCGCCGCCGCCCAGTCCAGCACTCTGATGTCTGGGGGCAGAACTCTGTTTAGCATCTTTACATAGGGCAGCTCTGCGGTACTGGGCTTCTGTTTGCTGCTGGGCTGGGCAGGAAGGATCACCCCCATGCCCCCACAAATCTGCGTGGAGCGCAAGTCGATTGTAATAACCTGAAAAAAAAATAAAGGGCTCTTGAGGGGATCATGAACAAAGACATGTCTAATGAGAAAGGGAATGGAAATTAAATCAAAATGAAGTTTCAGCACCAGAGTAGGTCTTCCTACAGGACACATGAATATAGATTAGCCTTTTAACCTGGCTGCCAAAGATGGTACACATACAAAAGTAGGAAAGGTGGAATTTTTCCATATAGGATTTTTATCTTCACATACATTACAGGTCTTCCTAACTGAACTCAAATGATACCACTCCAAGTTTCAGTATTTGTGAATGTGCCACAAAAGTTACCCTGGACAGTATACTATGCGGTTAAAATCACTAACTAATATGAAAAGGTGAAAATATGCATTGCCAATTGATATGAGTAGGACCCTTGTGGCCAGAGAAATCGTAATTACCTGACCACAGGAATGATGCAGGAGGAGTGCACTTTTAGGACAAGTTTGGTGTTTCATATGCAAAGTTCAAAGACACAAGATATGAAGCAGAAATCGAGAGACAGACCTGTGTGAAAGCACTGACTCCCTTATCCGTGCGACCACAGCGGTGATAGTTGGAGTTCTGTCGGTCTTGAATCAACCGGGTCTTGAGCAGAGCCTCAAACAGCCTAGCCTCCACAGTGTTGTCTGTGTTCTCCTGCACAGCAAAGCCTTGGTAGTCCCAGCCAAGGTAGGCCAACCGCAGGGCCACATGGCGACGGGGATGCACAGAGAAATCAAATTCCCGAGCCTGGCTAGCTTTCTTCCCCTTTCTCTTGCCTTCCTGGCCGCAGATATTCTTTCCTCCATGTCCCGATTCTGCTGCTGCCTCAGTCTCAGCCTTGGGATAAGTCTCCTGTCTTAGCTGTGTCTTTAAGCTTTTGACTTCTTCTTCCAGGTCCCTTATTTGCTGCAGTAAAGCATCCGTCATGTTTGGACTATAAAGGGATTGTTAATTATGCGCACATTAATAGCACAGCACGTGCAAATCCAGTCATGCGGTGTCAGGAAACCTACATGCAATAACAGCGGGACAGACAAGGAGTATTTATAAACCCACTAGACTGAATAAAGTCAATAGTAAACAATAAAAAAGTAAAATAAATAAATAAAGAAAAAGTTATGATAAATCAAATGACCGACGCCTGAACACCGTCGCTAAAACGAAGTAGGCAAAGCCTTTCAGAACAGAAACAGATGACTGAGGAAATCCTTCTCTAAGCATTTTCCTCCTATCTAGTGTAATGAAATATCTGTAGATTTTAAACATACTACAAGAAACGTACCTAACAATGTTTGGCCACCAAAACTGAAATTACAATAATGAAAAAAACTTACAAGGAGGCTTTGAAACTCTTTGCTTCCACTTACCCTTCTACGTTCTTGCTCCCTAGCCGTATATGCCATTAACAAATAAAATAAACTCTATATAAAACAATATTTACTCACCTTATAATTTAACGTACGATTTGCTTTCACGTGAACTCGCGTTATTCCCGGAAGTTAATTGCTTCCGTCATTCCAAGTATTTATGGGATTTGTAGTTTTGTAGTTGCAGTACGTAAACCTCTAACCATATCTCAGTGTTGGATTCTTGATGTTTGGCCTCAAGGTGTCAGTGTCTTCCACAGTATTAGCTATGTAAAGGCCCTACACATACGCCAATCAGTCATAGCATTAAAACATTAAAACTGAACATCAATTATCTTTTTACAATGGCACCTGTCAAAGATGGAAAGGGTATATTTTGCAAATGAGTCAAGTGCTGCCTCTATCTCAGCAATATATCTATTTATAGTATAATAGTAGAAGCTTAGGTGATATGGCAGAGACAAATGTAAATCCATTCTTCCATGTATGCTCCATTTCCAGACTATCCCAGTAAGCGCAAGGCTCAAGGACAAGAAGTGTAATCGCCTAAAAAGTGGTTAGTGTAGAAGGATGTGAATGTAATCTTACAGATGCCACTTTTCTCAAATGTAATATATCTGGGTACTGATTCTGTCCAAATAATTTTTCCAAGAAAAAAATTAAACGATTACATACTTTAGAACATCAAGTAATTTAAGTAATTTTTAAAATCTGATAAAAATGCATCTTATGCAACAAAGGTGTACAATGCCTATGAAGTGTATTTCAAGTCATTACAGTATATGTATAATTTTTCTCAGTTTTGGTATATTTATGGGTTTTGTAGACATGTTTTATTTAAAGGTTTGCTTGGGTATTCTGTGTACTGTAAGGAAGCAGGTAGAATAGCGGATACAAATAGATATGTAACTGGAATATTCATGGGTTGCTATCTATGAATGGCAGGAATACAAATAGTTAATCAATGCAGCATAAGTGCTTCCGAATTTTCGGGATTATTTCTCTGAAACGAGACTGGAAGGGCACTTTGTATACTGACAAATATTTCTTACTTCTTTGAAAAATGCCATAGGAGACTTGAAGCTTTGAGATGACCCAGCACCGCAACCTTATCATTTGTCCTTTGTACCTCATCACCGAAACTTTACTATGGTGGAAGATAAATTCACTGTGACGAGATATGATTCTGCAGTCTTATCTTCTACATTTTATTGATGTTTTCATCCAAAGTGAGACACCAGGCTCAGACTATCCCTGGAACTGGGGTTTAAGGGCCTTGTTCAAGGGCCCAAGAGTGTGATCGCCTAGCTGACCAAGGGACTTCAACCAGCAGCTTTGAAAACCCATCCACCGCCAGTATGACAAAAAATAAACATCTCCAATAGTTTACACTATCCAGCTCTTCTGCCACTTGCTCATAAAAAAAGAGGTTGTGTTTATAGTGTTCAAAGCTGGAATACAGGCCTGGAGGAAGAAATCTGATAATGCTTGTTCCTCAAGCATGTTTAACAAGGAACAAGAATACACAAAGCCCATCCAGTAATTATTAAGTATTTTTGGCCCAGACATGTTCGCCATAGGCAAAGAAGGTCAGGCCTGCATATTGCATAACCACAAATTCATCAAGATCACCAAACATCAAATCACAAATTAAACATCAATCTCACAACACTGGAATGTTGTTTGAACAGGTTAAATACAATATTGTCTGAAGAAAATGAAGGACTGATTTGAGTTTCACCATGGCAAAAATAAAGAATACATTTTGTAACATTGTTAACAACAGATAATGTGACCTATTAAAACTACAATCCTAAACATTGTGTGAACATTGACATATATTGGTGGTTAACTAGCTTTGATGGCCAATTTACAGAAAATGTTTAGCTTCCTCAAAATTGAACATTTGTAAACAAACTTCATTGTGTATAAAGCAGTCAGGTTTCACTATGGCACAAAATAAGTTTACTTGCATTTAAAAAATTAATTTACAATGTGAAACATGTATAGAAAGTATATTTTTGGCAAATGTGATGTAAACAAAGGTTAAAATAATAACAATGTTACTGTTTTGTTACTACTACTAACATATCCCATAACTAAGACTATGCACTGGGGTGGCCTAATGGGTGATTCAGCATTCATGTAAAGCACTTTTCCATTGCATAAGGAGCATACATTTTGGACCCCATGAAAGCATATTATATTGGACCCCCAACCCAGACCAATTCAATTATGTTTGGAATGTCTTAGGGCCCCTGTCACTCTGGGGCACTTGGAATCGTCCTACCCCCCCGAATCCCATCCCTTGACGGCGCCCCAGCTACGTGGGTACTGTCTCAGGGCGCAGGGACAGCTGACTTTCTCCTGAGTCTATTCCAAGCAGATGAATCACCTTTTACCTGGAAACCGACCAGGAACAGCAGTAAGAGATTTTCCCTTTAATGAAAAACAAGTAAATATCGATTTCGTTCCAGTTGGCTTCTTAATTATGTAGTTTGCAGTGTACAGAAAAATACTTATGCCTTAATAAGAAGACGCACACATAGCTGCTTCCAAATAACCATTCGGTTAAATATAATTTAAAAAGTGAATCTCGAATAATAAAAATTCAAACAAAGGTAAACCACGTTTTAGGGTTTGAGAGCTACCCAAGTATAATCTGACACATTATACTACTTGAATAAATTCTGAAGTACATTCATTTGCAGAATCATATCTAATTGCCCCAATTATAAAACAAAAGTGTTGGTCGAATGCAATTAACTTGGGTTTGGGTCCCAACGCAAAAACAAGATGGAGCCTCTTTTCGTACAGGTGAGTTTATACACTGTGTTTCTGGGATTAAGCGATATAGGTGAACGCGGCATTAAAATGTTTTTATAAACCGGAAATAACTTGTGAACTGATGTTTTAATACAAGTATAAACGTTATCTTTTCAAATACTTTGATCCAGTGCTTAATTTAAAAGTGGATTGTACGTGGGTTAATTCAGCGAATAATTCATAATTTAGCAGAAACGTTAAATCTGCCACCAGTTGGACGAGTAATGAGGATACGTCTTCACATAGGATACCAATATGCCGGTGTTATTTCTAATTCTCTGATCATTTGTGAATTGTGCTACTTCATATATATGCGTAATAAGTCTTATTTTCTCAGCATTTAATATTATACGTACCTTCAATTAAACGCTTGCATTCTTTTCAATACTCAATGTATGATGGTTAATTTTATACCCATGAACCAAAAATAATCGCTTTATCTTAAAATTTGATCCTTCAGGCGAGGAACTTGATTTGAAGTAACCGCGTTGCATTATTTCTGGCTGTCAATCAATCAATTTTACTTTGTACAGCGCATTTTCACAACATTACCTTGTCTCAAAGCGCTCAATTGCGTTGTCCCTGCCCAAAGCTGTGCGGGCTGTTTCAGTGTTTTCAGAGTAATTATCAGCATAATATATGGTCAGTGGTGGACAATGATTGCTTCTTCCTGTTAGAAATAACACTGCACTAGCGGTGTAGTGGAGTACATACCATGACTTTGCGTGAGGAACGTACAGTAGCATTTCCTGCTTTGCTCTAACCCTCTTTTTAAATTTCAGCCCCTGTTTAGAATGTCTTCCTGTTTTGTATTTTTAAACAGCTGTTTCTTCTGATAAGCTCTTGCGTTATGGCCTTTCCGGTATCCAAAGTGACTCAAAACCACTTAACTTAGCATGTAAGCTTTAACTTTTGAAGTGACTGTGAGCAAAATGCATATATCCCGAACTGATCCAGTAAAATATCTAGTTGTTTGAATGTCAGTTAAACGGCTAAAATTGGTAATTGTTAGAATTTGCTTATTCTAATGAGAGCACTGGTTATAGCCTAATGAAAATGACAGGCACGTCAGGGTCTGCTGATATGAGATCTGATTAGACCCCATATAAATGTCTAAATTCCCTGCTGTCCCTTAGGATATTTCTGGTGGCGAGACCTTCCAGGTGCCAGATCTGCAACCTGGGTGCGAAATTACTAGATTCAGAGTCTTCTGTTGGAAATTGTGTTGTAATTGCAATTGCTGAGCCTGAGAATACACATACTGTACAAAGAATCGCAAAAAAGTGGAGGGCCAAATTTAAAAAATTCATAATCAAAAAAGCTATTTGTAGCAGAGCTATAGGATTTTGCAAAGTTCCATAAATTTTAATGTAAGTTTTCACAGTTTTTTCTTCAAGGAAATCCATGGCATTAACTGGGAAGTCTAGATGGTCCTTCATTGCTGTAGGTGAAATTCCTAATTGCCTGATATATTCCCTTTAGAATGGTTCCTTAAGTTTCCACAGATGACAAGGTTATCTGTGTTCACTTTGTCTTTTGAAACCCTTGTCATATGTCCTTGTCATGTAACCCTGATATGGGCGCAGAGAATAGTGCTGTAATGTTCAGTTATGCTGTTTTTAACATGGAATCTTGACCTTTGACTAAATTGCTAGTGTGAGCTCTGAATCTAGAACAAGTTACTTAGTTCAGGCCGCATAAGCTGCAGCGTTTGCTGGAATTTTATTTCCTCTGTATTTTTAATTAGATGTGGTTAATTGATTGAGCTTTGTCTGAAGGAATCTTCAAAAATTAAGTTCAGCCAAATGTATTAAGTTCAACAAATCATTCAAGGCCTTCTGAAATGCAAACAAACCCAAATGTTATCAAACAAAAAAAAATGCTTTTTGTTAAGGCAAAACATCTAAAAATGTGAAGCAATTAAGGTGTGTATTTGCAATTTTGGACAGATCTATCATAATCTTATTAAGCTTTTCTAATGTATTAATCTTAAATGTTGGATTAACAGCTATAAATGTAGTCTAGTACTAACTAATTATGATTTTAGCTGGATCTACAAATGGATATATCTGCAGTTTTTCCCATTGCAGCTCTGAGATGTGGCCTGGTATTTTTCTTTTCTGTCCATCAAGTCTATGAGGCTTGTGATGATTGCTGGGTTTTTGGGGCCAAAATCACAAAAGCAGATTTTCTGGTATGCAAACAAGTCCTGACATGACGTCTTTCCATGCTCAAGCCAAATTCCTGCATACAATGAAAGAAATACGGGAAGATCTCACAGTTGGTGTTGCAGAATGTGGTTATACTACTCTTTCCTGTCAGGCTTGTTAAGACTTTTCTTGTAAATCTGCTGTGACTTTTATGAAAATTAGGGCAAAATTCTACAGCTGTGTTTCTAAACTGGTGAGATGAGACCCCCATAAACAAATTTTACAGTCTCCACTCACCCACCTGTCATGAATTTAGATTGTGTGGTTCTAAAGTAGCGGTTTGAAGTGGTTCAATACCAATTAATCTTAAATGTCGTGTTAATGAGAGTTCCTCTGATGTTGGAGTATAATTATCTTGTTTCATGGTGCATGGCTAGGTAGCTATGGCTTAGTAAAGGAAGGCAGCTAATTGCTAATTATAAAATGTTTCTGTTCAAGCTTTTATTGCGTGGGGGTTATCAGTGTGACCACTGCATTGTAAACTTTCCCGTGATGCTAATAGGAAAGGAAATGAAACTGTCACTTGAACAAAGCTTTGGGCTTATTTTTCTCACCCCCCCCTCCCCCCACCTACTTGCTGAAAGTGTTGCATGGCTACAGCCTTGTACAGCAGAAGTGCCCTACCATGCATCTAGAGAATGCAGGTATGGAGAGGCCGGCTTGTCGGTAAGACCCTGAGATTTTACCACACTGCTTATTTACTTGCCTTTCTTTTCTTCTGATAAATAACTGATAAACGTGCAGCGTCCTGTAAAAAGGCCAGCAGCAGCCTGTGGAGCAGATAGTGTGAAAAGGCTGTTAAGGGTGAACAGGGGCTGTGCAGAGTGGGAAGCGAATGGGCAATTGACAGAGCTGTAGACGGAGCAGAACTGCACAGTCGGGGGAAGGGGGCAGTAGGAAGCAGTTGTGTATGATAGCAGGGCTGGAAGTGCTCCATATTTTGCTGTGTCAAGAGGATTCGCCTCATTCCTACAGGCGAATATGAGCAGCGGCTGCAGTCTGAAGAAGACGTATGTGTCCACTTTCAAGATTGAGTTGAAGTTTTCGGGCAGGAACAAAGATGACAGCCCAGGGGAGGTGTTGAGGAACGGGTTACTTTCCAGGACGTCTGTCCCTGAAGGCAGGATGGAAAGGATGCATGAACCAGGTAATTAAATAGTTTGTTCATTTTGACACTACTACAGTACTGAGAGCACAATGTGGAACTATGGAAATATCTTTTTATTTCCTCTAGCTGGGTAGTACATAGTAAAACTTAAAAAAATATTAAGTCTTTTTTGTTCTGGTTAATTTTAGTGTGTATTTGAACTTTTTTCTCCAGAGTTTTTCAGAGGTTCAGTTGCAGATATGTGTCTGTATATTAACCAACATTCTAACTAATTTGCCCGATTATGCATTGACAACTTGACATTCATTAAAATATTAGTTGTCCTTTGTGAATTTTGGTTGTGGATCATACAAGCACAGAAGTCTGCAGCAGAAACTATTTTCAAGTTCTCTGAGGAAAAACACCCTTTTTGAGAAGCATGCAGGGGGGGGGGGGCAGCTGGGTTTAGTGTTGGTATGAACCTGAGCACTGGGGGGGCGGGGTCGGGGGGGGGGGGGTAAGTCTCTGCATTAATGCCCCCCCTCTGCTCAGGTCCTTTCTCCCCTCCTCTGAGTATCTTCCATATTCGTGATCTTCCTGACCCTGGATGATGTCACCATTATGACTGCAGTGACAGCCTTATGACAGCAGTAATGACATTATGCAGACATGTCCGCAGCTTCTCTCATATCTCTTATTTAATGGAAGTATTGGCTTTCTGATTAACAGTTTTACTCTTTTCTCTGTGTTCTTTTCACCATTTACATTTTAATGTTTTCTTATAGTGCTATAAACTTCCTTCCCTGAAGCCTGGTTTGTGTTAAAACAGTTTCCTGTAGTATTTCTTCCTGTTTTTAATTTTGTCCTAACCCCCAGGCAGACACAGAACATCCGGTATGGATTATAGAGTCCCAGTTCTATGGATATATCCATAGGAACTAGTCCAACATATTGCGAAATTCACAAAATCAAACCTCTCAACAACCAGTCCCTCCTGTGTGGGATTTCTTAAATTGTAAAATGAAATATAATAGAAACATGCCTCATTTCAGCATTTTAAACTTTATACTTCCAGTCCATCACTTTTCATAATGTTCTTTTAACCTTTAATTTACATCACTGTGCAAAAGTCTTAGGCAGTCCAAAGAAATGTTTAAAGCTGTTTATCTGGGTAGCAAATGTACTTTGGCTTTAGAACAAAACACACAAATGAAATGCTGAGCTGGGGGGGGGCGGGGGTTATTCACCCACCGTGGTAGAAATCAGGGTTGGGGCCATTCCGGAATGCATTGATCCAGTCCAAATCAGGAAATGGAACTGGAGTTGGGATTGGAAAAAAAACTACGGGGAACAGAATTGGAGTTAAATTTCCCTGAAATTCAAATTCAAGTTCCAACTCCAGTTCCATTTCCTGATTTGGACTGGAATTGATCAATGCATTCCAGAATGGCCCCAACCCTGGTAGAAATTGCTGAGTAGGGGTCCCTCCAGTAGACCTCAGAATAAAGAATTTTTTGTATCAGAGAGGCCCCTGTAAAATGCTGGACCTCCAGAATCTGCCATGATATCCAGGTTCCTCCTACATCCCTAAGTGAGTGATTTAGAAAGAGTGATTTAGAAATCACTTTTTTTTAAGAAGAAAGTTTCTAAGTTTCGGGTAGCATGTGTGAGAGTGTCCTGCCTTGTGCCTTGTTTTTCCTGGTTCACCCTTAACTCCACACGATATAACCAGTTACGGTACATGCTAGTCAGGAAGCTCTTGCATAACTTTTTATACACACTGGTGATATTTTAAGATGTGGAGTGAAAGACATGCAATGAGTCAATGATCTGAAAAGGTAGCGTAAGTAGGGCTGAGTGCTGAAGCCTGGTGCCGAAGATGGCAGCAGTTCGTATGTGATCGGATTGTACCAGACCATATGGTAGCGTAGATTACAGTGCCTCATTTCAGTGCCACTTAAATGCCTGACCTGTCGATTGAAATATTTGCCCTCTGGTGCTCAGGCAACAGAAGCATCACTGCACCTCACGTGCCATCGCTAGCGGGTATTACACTTGCTCTGTTGTTAGCAAATGCCTACTGTTAGCTAGTAGCTACGTTAAACATGGTTAAACAGTCTAATGTGTGGCTGTATTTCACTCAAAAGGATTCCAACACCAGGACATTATGTACATTTAAGTGTTTTGTATTTATTAATCTTGATATTTTAAGATGGTAAGTTATTTGATGTTAAAACCTAACCCACCGACAATAATTTATTTATTAAATTTATATTTATATTTAAGTGTTTTGTACTTTTTATATTTATATAGTTAAGTCCTGTTGTTCAATTTTAAGTTCAAATATGCATTAGAATTTTCAAAAATTCATGAAAAATGTCAGCAGTTGTTTGAAAACCTTTGTCTTGTGCTTTTGTTTGGTGTTCACCTTTATTTTGGGCTCTTATTTATTAAAAGTACCAGTACTACAGTATAATCTTAAACATGTACAGCTAACATTTGAAAGGTGCCGTAAAAGTGATTTTATGTTGTCGTGTTTCACTTGAAAATGTAGTTTGTGATGTGAAAAAACAGGAACAGGACGGAAATCACATGGTGGCCAACTTTCAGTTTCGTTTTATTATTAATATGTTCACATGTTCCCATGGGAATGATGTTTACAATGCAGTGTAGGGACTCAAAAACTATAGTTTTCATTATTTAATTATTCAATATCATCCAACCTAATCCAAACCACTCTATAAGCACCTACTAGATGCTGGGCGACTCCACCTTCAGACATTAAAATGTTCAGCTCATATTTTGTGGCTCTGATAGGCTGAGGATTATGCCTGTAATAAGAGTGCTTCATCTGAAAGGGTTTAGATGACCCATTTGCATTATGCAGTTGCACTGAATGTTCTATGAACGCAATATAAATGCATTATGAAAGTGCAGTTAATGTAAAGTGTTACCAAATAATACTACATGGATTTTCTGAAATTATGCCCACATTTTAATTAATCTAGTTTTAGCCAATATGTATTAAACTTTACATGAAACATCATTAAATTTGTCCAAATTTTTTTGTCCAAAAGTTAGCAAATGCAGAAACTTCAGTGTAGGGAAGGAGAAAAAATTTGGTAAAAAATAATAAATCTTGACTTTTATTTGTAGGAACTGTACATCTAGTTCTGCAATAGTTTCAATGCTGGTAGTGAGCCTGGTGTGTGCTGCAAATTCTCTGAAAGGCAGGGCTTCTGTTTTGAGATCCTCACTCTTAGTTCCTTTTTAGTTTCCAGCTTGTGTCCTGCTAAATCATCGACTAACATACCTGACGTAATCAGTAAACAGTCTTTGCTTCTGTCGGTTGCTCCGTCCATCTGAAGAGCAAGATGTCCATCTCTCACCTTGTCAAAAAGCTCTTTCATTAAGTCTCTTGACCTGCCTTGTGATGGTATTGTTTAACACTGGGAAAAGTTCAGGTATACTTGGTTGAAATCATATCAATAGCTGCAGGAAGAATTAATTCCTCAGGTGTATTGGGGGGCTTTTCACACTGGGCATCTCAGTATGCTACCTTGTAGGAGGCAAACAGCATCTGAAGATTAATGCTGTTTTAATTAATTGATTTTGCTGAGTACGGCAATTCTGCAGTTTTCTGAAGAAGTCATTTGGTTTGTCTTTGTGCTCAATGTAAAGTATCTAAATGGCATCTCAATTTCTTTGGCTTCAGACTGCCAGTGGCTAACACAAAGCACTGTGGTCTTCTCTACTAGCCATAGTACTTGTGAAACCAAGGTGGGGGGGGGGTATACCTTGTCATATTCTCATGTGTTATTGGAGCTTGTAGCAGTCGGGGTTTGTTCGACATCTGGTTTACATTTTGTCACAAACTTCTGCATGCTTCTCTAATAAATCAAACCTTACCTTCTTTTGTAGTGTCAGGCTTATCATGGGGATCTTCCAGTTTACTTGGGGTATGAAATGTCCTCCCCTGCTGTCTTTTTGAAGAGTTTCTGAGATCCACAGCAGGGCTAGAGCCACCCATCCTCCCCAGAGATTCCTCCCCCAGCAAAAAACTCCAGCTGGTCAGAATCTACTGCCCAGGGGTCTTTGAATCCTTCATAGAAAACAAGTAATAGGTATAGCTTTGGCTTGCATTGAGAAGACTGGTGGTCATTAGCGTGGTTGATAGGATAAATGTGACAGTAACAGTAGTGTCTTTACCTATGCATCCACATGCATCCTTAGCTTCTCCTGTGAAATTAGCAGCTGATTCCACTGACCCGCCATTGGCTACAGTTCTAGCACATTTATATCATTCTGTGCTGTGATATGTGATGAAAAGCATGCAAATTTTACAAATGTTTGCCCAGGACTGGTGAAGGTTGGCAGAAGCTCTTTCTTTCCATCTTTGGAAATGCTTCCCCTGCATGGAAAGGACAGTTTGGGGTTTCCTCTCATTTAACACACTTCTTCTCTGCTAATTCTCACTCATTTCTTGAGTTGAATCAGGTGTGGTGGATCAGGCAAAGAACTAAGCTGTGTGGGGCTGGGGGTCTCCAGCACAAGAGTTAGAGACCCCTGGGTTAACTCAATCACTTCATGTAACTCTTGGCTGCTTTTGGGTAGTTACTGTACGTTAGCATTTATATGAACTTTGTGTGTCATTCTGTGCAATGTCACACAATGTGTTCATAAAATCCCAAATATGATGCTGCTTTGCAGGAGTGGTAAAACTGATGTTAAACAATGTGGCAGTTTCCATATGAAGGATAAACCAGTTTTAAGTTTTAATGATAATTTTATTGTGCAGAGACTACGTTCATTAATGTAGCTTCGGCTGCTATGGTAGAGTTTTACCTAAGTAAATGATTATACTGTAAACAAGTAGAATACAGCCTTAGGTCAAACAAGTAAAACAGAACTTCTGTATTTGCATAATGATTGCCAGAGGAGCAATAGCTGCAAATTCAGTTAAATAAGAGAGTCTACAATTAGCGCTGACTTGTAACATTGAAGGAAAGCATGTTGCATTTCACACACCTACTGTTCCTCATCTGAGGTTTCCTGGGAATCTGCAAGGTTAACTTGGCTGTGATACATGGCCCTTTGTTTCTGCTGAATGTCCTGACGAGAGCTTCCCGATGTGAAGATACAGTATTGAAGAGGTTTCCATTAAGCTGCACTGAATGTGATCCTTACACAGCTATTCTGTAAACATAGGGTTCCGGTATTGCAGATTAAGCTTCAGCACAAAAAGTATATATTCTGCAGGTGCAATTCATTATATTCATCTTTTAATATTTAATATATCCCCAGTTCCAGCTGTGGATTCAACGTGAGTTGTGGACATGTTGTCTTGCATCTTGTTTCCCCTAAGCTAAACCAGTTCGAAATACCACCGCCCTGGATGTCTTGCAATAAAATATGCCTTGTGATGGTATTGTTTGACAGAGAGAGAAGTTCAGTTTTGCTAACTATTATGGTTGAAACTATATCAATTGCAGCAAGAAGAATATTGACGTAATCCTGATGTAATCATAATGTAATCTTGATGTAATCTTAAACAGTACTGTATTATGTCCCATTCTGAACAGCAATGATGAACCCTTCATGATACTATGATGAAATGTAAGAGCTGGGAATTTCTCACTGTATTCAGGTTTAATTCCCTGATGTGTACCACATACAGTGAGAGCTGGGAATTTCTCACTGTATTCAGGTTTAATTCCCTGATGTGTACCACATACAGTGAGAGCTGGGAATTTCTCACTGTATTCAGGTTTAATTCCATGATTTGTAGCACATACAGTAATCAGGTGTGCTCTTGCTTTGCTGTGATCTTTCCCTGTCTTGATCTCCTTCAGAACCTGTGCTGAGCTTTGAGAAAACACCCCAGTCTGTGGAGGTCAGGATCGGAGAACCGGTACGACTGCAGTGTACCTTCAAAAGCAGCTTCCCCGTGGCCTGCTGCTGGATGCACAACAAACATCAGGTGCTGTTGTTTCACCTTGTGGTTTACATGATGTACCTGCAGAGTGCACCAAATCTCCAGATCTTTCTGCCAGGATATAAGGAATGACGTCAGTATATGTGCATGTCTTAACCTAAAGGTTGTAAGCGGACCTCGAACCAAGTTAGAGAGCAGTAATCAAGGAAGTGAACTAGTGATTTCTGAGGCTGACCTAGTTGATGCTGGAAGCTATACAATTGTGGTGCGTAACCAGAGAAACTCCATCCAACACAGAGTCTCCCTCAGCGTTGTAGGTGAGTGTGTCCTGCAGGTATGACCATCCTGACAATCTGCTTTGGGTTACGTACTATGAGCCGTTTTTGCATGAGCAGGATAAACACGTAGTTAGTTCCACATAAACAATTGCTGGATTCTAAGATGTATGCCAAGGTTTATAGTGTGGGTGGTGTTTTGCCAAGATTTTAATTTGGAATCCCCACTGCCCCCCCCCCCCCCATTCTCATCTAGATCGCCCCCAGCCCCCTGCATCTTCTCCACTTGTGTCCCAGCTCTCTTCCAGCTCTCTAGTATTGTCCTGGTCAGGCCCAAGTTACGATGGGGGTGCCGCAGTCACTGGTTATGTGGTGGAAGTAAGGACGGAAAGCTCAGAGCATCCTGGGGACTGGACCGAGCTGACTGGCTGCTGTAGAAGTACTTCTTACCGGGTACAGACAGGATTGGAGTCCAACAGGAAATACCGCTTCCGTGTGAGGGCCTACAACAGAGCAGGAGTCAGTGAACCTAGCCAAGAGTCTGACACTATCAAGATGGACACCACAGGTAATATGCTCCTATTATCTATGCGTGGTTGTGAAAGATGCTTGGATTGTCATGCCGTCATTGCAAGATGAATGCTCGGATTAGGGTGTGCTCCAGTGGCTTATCTCGTGTTGGTATGCATCTCTGTCATGCATCTGCATAGTCTGAGTCTCCTTCAGTAACTTCTCCGAGAACCAGTGTTCCTGTGAGGTTAATTGATGGTTTTCTCCTTGATGTGCCCAGAGCACCAAAGCTGCCTCGTAGCCAAGCTTGCTGCCCAGTGTAATTGCCTACTAACGATGCCTCCATTTCATGTTTGTTCAAGGCGAGCCACAGGAGAACGTTCAGTCACACGTTAATGTCACCATCGACGAGAAGCACAAAGTGTCCGACCACTACACTGTGATGGAGAGGCTGGGAGTGTGAGTCATGTATTCCTGTCACTTATTAGATGCTCCCAAACTCTGCGTTTTATCTAGCCTTTAAGTTGCTGGTGTAGAGACTATGGTCTGAATTGTCTACCTTGGATGTGTCTTGATGTGTGCTAATCCTTGCCTCTTTCTGTGAGCGTATGGTTGTAATCTACTGAATTAATTCATAATGGTATGCATTTCTATTATTCAAAATAAAACAACATTTTTTGGTATAGTACAAGAGGTACTATCAGGGCATAGATACTCCGGGAGATTCTGAGGGGTCAGCAATTGAATTGGTAATAAAATTGGGTGACCCTAGGGTGACATTTTGTCAGAGGGCCCAGAATTTCTGGGTTTGCCCCTGAGACCAGTTACACCGGGAACCAGGGATATTTTGTCAGCAGTGTGGTATTTGACCATACAGGGTGTTTTTATGCTACCCTTACACCTACACAGGCTGCTTCTTGTCAGTGGAATTTTCCTGATAGGCATCTAACCATGACCATCAGAATGGACTGAAAAGTAATATTCTATTCAAAAGGTAGTTTGAGAATCTTGAATAATATCTGTTTTGTTCAGTGGGCTCTACCTCAGTATATTGTGTTTTCTATGGAAAACTACTCGCATTTAAATGGCCATAATTTTGCGTGACTGTTAATACAAAGTGGCCTGTGCCACTTTCTCAGAATGACTGGCCTGCTTTGAATATCTAACTGTATAAATGAACCGAGTAAAATTTGTGAATTAGCTTATCTTTAGATAAATGTACATTTCCAAAAACATTAACATTAATGCTTTTAAAAACCAATTAGTTAATAAATGTAACTTTTCAGTGGTATGGCCGCTGTATGTTTTTGTTTTTTAAATTTTTTTTTTTTTTTGTTTGAACCTCTGCATATTTCCGTCGTGCAAAGTTGTCTGTTCACCTCGCTGCAGGGGGAAGTTTGGCCAAGTGTTCCGGCTGATCCAGAAGGAGACGGGCCAGGTGTGTGCTGGGAAGTTCTACAAGGCCCGCTTGGAAAAGGATAGGGAGGCCGCACGCAAGGAGATCGAGCTCATGAAGCACATGCATCACCCCAAGCTGGTGCAGTGCCTGGGGGCCTATGAGAGGCGCTCTGAGATGGTCATGGTGATGGAGTTGTGAGTGAAGGCGTCCTGCTAGTGTCCTGTTACCAAAAAACACTTTCAACTTTCTAATAGAATGAAAAGTATCGATTTCATATCCTGATATCGGTGCTCATTTTGGTATGTAGAGTGGGGGGCTCTGTGCTTCAGAGGCCTCCTGAGATGGGGACTGTGACAGCACTCTGATACTGGCTCTGTATGTATGTGCTTTATCTTCTCCTTGTCTGTGTGTAGGTGACTCTGGCCACTCCAGTCATCTCGCATAATACTCGAGGTACAGTTAGGTGAACTCCTGTCTCTGCAGTGCAGCCATGATAGACTTGGCACCATACCACCTGCACTTAGGCTAGGTAACCCATCTGAAGCTAAGCAGGTTTGGGTCTGCCCAGTACTTGGATGGGAGACCAACTAGGAAAGCTGGGTTGCTGCTGGAAGAGGTGTTGGTGTGCTCAACAGGTTAGCCCATCCTGTGATCTTTGTGGATCCCAGTGCAGTGACAGAGATTTGGCACTGTAAAAATGGTGCTGTCATTCAGATGAGATGTTAAGCCGAGGTCCTGACACTCTGAGGTCATAAAAGATCCCTGGGCATCTTTTGAAAGAGTAGGGGTGATACCGCAATGTCCTGGCTGAAACTTTCTCACTGTGGCCTGGCCCTTGTCGTACCTGGGCTCCTGATCATCCCCTACATGTGACTGGTGAATTCTCTCCTGCCCCTTCACTGCCTTAGCTACTGTGTTGTGACGGTACTTTAACTTTATATTAATTTGTCCAATTACTTATGAGCCCCTAAAAGGAGGGGATTGTGTAGAAAAATTACTTTAGTTACTTAACATTTTTATACATTTTTTTTTTTTTTGTTCTACCCACTGAATTAAAGCTGAAAGTCTGCACTTCAGCTGCATCTGACTTGTTTAAAAATTGGAAAAACTTTGTCTCTGTCCAAATATTTATGGTCCTGACTGTAGAGTGAAAAGCATACGTGTACTGCTTAATATTTAGTGACTGTTCAACCGAATAGTTACTTCAGCATTAGTTCAAATACAAGAACTCGTGGACATAGGTGGAAATTAGCGGGAGAACATTTCAAACTGGATTTAAGGAAGCACTTCTTTACACAGCGTGTAGTCAGAGTATGGAATAGTCTTACTGATAACGTAGTGCAAGCTGAATCCTTGGGTTCCTTTAAATCAGAGCTAGATAAGATTTTAACAACTCTGAGCTATTAGTTAAGTTCTCCCCAAGCGAGCTCGATGGGCCGAATGGTCTCCTCTCGTTTGTATAGTTCTTATGTTCTTATGACTAGTCTTGCATGATTAACACCTGAATGGCGTGTATTATGTGATTAAAATTGGTCTTTTAAAATGGGAGGCCATTCTTAGGTCGGAATAAGCTCATGTAGTCTGAGCCCTGAGTTCTTACCTCATGTCTACAGCATTGCTGGTGGCGAGCTGTTCCAGCGCATTGTGGATGATAACTTTGAGCACACGGAGTCCACCTGCATGCAATACATGCAGCAGATCCTGGAGGGCGTACAGCACATGCACCAGCAGAACATTGTGCACCTGGACCTCAAGCCTGAGAACATTGTGTGCGTCGACAGCACCGGCACCAGCATTAAGATCATTGACTTTGGACTGGCCAGCAAGCTGGGTAAGTACAGGAAGTCCGTACTACTACTGTGTGACAGCCACACTATTCTGCCTGATGGAAAAGCCAAAGACATCAATTTATAATGCACTATTTATAATGCAATACAGCTCTATCTTGTGTGCATGTGTGTTTTTAGTCTTGATTTCTTTAATGTTATTGAATTCTGCTCTTATGCTAGAGAGATTTTTCCTAGTTAAAGTAGATGGGTATTATTACATAAAGAAGCTTTGGGCATATGTACATATCATTTAACTAATACCACTGGTGAGTGGCTTGGATTGTCCACTTAACCCTTCATTTCACAGACCCCAGGACTCCCCTGAAGGTGATGCATGGAACACCTGAGTTTGTGGCCCCAGAGGTGATCAATTATGACCCAGTGGGCCTGGCCTCTGATATGTGGAGCATCGGGGTCATCTGCTACATTCTGTAAGGGCCTGTGCAGGTTCATCTTTTCATATATAGTTATTGTCTAAATGGGAAGATGTAGTGAACAGACAAAAGTAAATCATTTGCACACATTTTGTTGCCAATCCGCCATTGTCTTGTCAGTTTATGGGACTGTAGTGCTGATGAACTTTGATTTCCATGCATTGCTGATTTCCAGTAAAGTCACAGTAGATTGGGAAGGAAACTGGAGCAGGTTGAGGTCTGAGAGTCTTTTGCATTCCATTCTTATGCTAGGCTGTTTATGATTTTGGGCAGCATTTGGCTCTGGGCTAAGCCTCCGTGTCTGTAATCAGAAGGTCGCCAGTCAAACCCAGCTTCAGCATGTCTGCGGGTCCTTGAGCAAGGCCCTTAACCCCCAGCTCCCTGGGTGCTGCTATAGGTGGCTGCCCTTCACAGCCAGCTTACTCTTGCCTACAAAGAGCAAGCTGGGGGAGGCGTAAAGAGATCACAGGGATCAATAAAGCATCAATTATTTTCCTTTTGTTTCTGCCACCTACAGGTCATTGAGTTAAATTGAGCACTTTTTGTTTTAATAAAATCAAATGGGATGTATTTTTTTTTGTTAATTTTTACAAACTTAGCTGCATTAAGGTTCAAAATGGTAGACAGAAGCATGGCCTTCAAAGAAGATGCTCTATGTGAATCATGTTTGCCTGAACTACAAAGCAGAATTAGCCATTTTATAGGCCTGATGAATGCTGGTAGTGAGTTCTTGTGGTATCTTCCATCTCCTCATCTCCCTTGGCAGTCTGAGTGGCGAGTCGCCCTTTCAGGGCGAAAACGACGCTGAAACACTGGCACTGGTTACTGGAGCGAAGTGGGAGTTTGATGAAGAGAGCTTTGAGGAGATTACCGATCAGGCTAAGGACTTCATCAGCAAACTGCTCAAGAAAGACAAAAGGTCAGTCATGGCTCATCTAACTAGCATTGCCCCTAACACAGTGCAACTCTGAGAGCCTAAATCTGGGCGAGGAAACACCTGTCCCTGGCAGGCTAATGTACAATCCTAGGCAGTCAAACAAAATTATACAGACAGAATGATCTTCATGTTGGTGTATAATTATGATTTTGATTGTCAAAGTGTCAGCTTAGCGATTTCAAAAACTCTCCTAAAGTCATCCCACTACTTGCGGCAACCATCCAATACAGCCATGTATTTTTGGACTCAGCTACTAGCATACCATGTCTGGCTAATCAATACTTCGTTGAGTTATTTAACTAATTAATTTAATGAGTTATGTGAGAGAGTGGTAAAATTTAATATGCCTGAAATGGTTATGGTGCCCCTGAGGAGATGTTTGGGAACTGAAGTGGTTCATCTAGACATCCAACAAGATATGTAGAATAGAACAAATTATTTTGCATATGTTGTAATGTTACGTTGTTTTCCTGTTTGTTCTTCAGACCAAATATACACGTACTACCCAGATATATAGCTTTAAACATTCTCTGTTCTTTTGCACAGTCCTTTGCATCACCTTTTATTAGATGTAAACACTAGATTGTCTGCTTCGGAAAACTGAAGCAATCTCAAAGGTGATGTTGCTAATTTAAAGGGGGCTGGAGCACCAAACTGCAACCCACCGGGAACCCATGTGCTGGGCAAACAGCTGTGTTTATGCTGGTCAGCTCAGTATGAACATTTGTTCATCCACTAAAGCCCATCCAATGCCTTCAAACTAGCATTTGATGTAGCGTCAGTCTCCACGCACAGATAACCATAAACTGCATCTTAATTCTATTTAATATGGTAATTCATATCTGATGATCACATCTTTGGGGCTTGTTGCATCTGCATGTCACTCAGGCAGCGGATGTCATGTGAGCAGGCGCTGGACCACCCATGGATGAAAGACTTCAACTCCGCAGTGCCCAGTACTGTGAAAACTCTCTCCAAAGAGAAAATGAAGAGGTTCTTGGCCAAGCAGAAGTGGAAGGTTCATTGCCATTAACCTCACATTTTAATAGTGATGGGTTTCGAATGCTGTCTAAACACAGGTTGGTTATTCTGATTTAATGATCCATCCCTGAATTTCCCCTTTTAGAAAGCGGGGAAAGCCCTACTGGCACTGACGAGAATGGCCTTGCTTTCCAAGTCGGATGGCTCTGACTCCCCCACCAGCCCTGCGAGAGGTGAGGCTTGTCCGTCTGTCACAGTGTACACTAGCTGTCAGACTCTGCTCAAGCTATAATTGAATCTGGACCGTGTGAATTTCCTTGGGGAAAAATGGTTGAGGAGCCCTGGTCTATCACTTGACGGCCATGTTTCGTACATTTGACTGTATCCTGGCCAGGACTGCATTCATTCATAAAGTTTCTGGTGTGTAAGATGCGGAGATTGTACATTCACAGTTTATAAGAGATTAATCGGAATTTAAATTTTTTTAATCATATTTAATTCCCTTGAGTTGCTGAATTTTAGTCCTGCTTTCACATCAATTGGAAAATCTTTTTTTTTTTTTTAAACAAAAACATTTTTTAGGCATCTGAAAGTCTGGTCAAATGTATGCTGATCCCCTGGCTTCCCTTAGATTTAACCCGAGAGCAGGAAACGCATCTGGCTCTGCAGGCGCTGGAGGAGCAGCTGCAGCAGATGCCGCAGTTCTCACAGACGCTGGTAGACCTGACCTCTGCATCCGGCACCGATGTTCGCCTTTCATGTCGCATTAATGGTATGGTACTCCTTCCCTCTGCTGGCCAAATGTGGTATTGTACCTTTACTACGCTTTGACAAAATGATACCTGAGCACATGAGGCATGCAAAGTATTGTTGAGGGCAGGTGCTTTGGCGGAGGAGTGCTTGTAGTAAGGGTTAAATGCTGGACAGGCTGCTACCTTGGCTAGATGATCTCCAGTTGTCCTCTGAGATACGGATAATTGAGGCAGCAGCTTCAGGGTGTGACGTGTCCTGTGATGTAGCATGGAAGCCTGAAGAAAGACACCCAGGTTGCTAATGGCCACAGTGCCTTATGTGAGATAGTAATTTAATCCATGTGTCACTGCAGTCCCAGTTAGCAGTTAGCAGGTATGATGACATTGCAGTCCCAGTTAGCAGGTATGATGACATTGCAGTCCCAGTTAGCAGGTATGATGACATTGCAGTCCCAGTTAGCAGCTATGATCCCCTAGTGCTGCAATTTTCTATCACACTCAAAGCGCCAAACTCTGGAATTTCTCATGAGAGAATGGTGCCTCTGCAGAGGTACACGGCAGGTCACAGCACTATTAAGATTCCTCAGCCCAGTATTTTAGCAGATATGTTACTTGGCATCTGCTTAAATCGGGAGCTGTTGTTTTAAAGGATATAGAAAGAAATTTTTAATCCTTGACAAACTAGTATCTGCTTATAAAAGTGGATGCATATGATTGGCCTTTGGAACTGCTCTATTATAGGCTTTAAATTAACACAAACTGGAAGGTGTAGCACAGATTATTGACTAAGACTAGTTACACCTACTAGAAAAGCAGCCTGTCACAGTTGTGGGATAATGTGCATTGCCTCTGTTCCCCACACAGGGTACCCTGAACCAGAGGTGCAGTGGCTGCTGGAGGGAACCCCGTTAACGGAATCTCCCAGAATGCACATGGAGTCGAGGGACGATGGCAGCTGCACCCTGGTCCTTTGCAGTCTGACCCTGGAGGATTCTGGGACATATACCTGTAGAGCCTCTAACAGCCTGGGGGTAGCCACAAGCTCAGCCAGACTCACAGTAGAAAAATAGGCAAGGTGTGGAAATACCCAGAATTCACAGCATTAAGTATTACGGGGTTCCCTGCATCCTTTTGTACTGAATGCCAGCAGATATGGGTGTCCAGTACACTTTTTACATTTTAAAGTCTTCCCTCAGCTAGAAGTTAGTTGTATTACGAGTCACTTCAGTCACCTAGGCTGTGAATTGTATTGTTTTGATTGGAATGTCAGTGCACGGTCAATGTAGAGTTCAGATTGAGGTCTTGCTCACCAGAATTGCATGGAGTACTTGGTTCTTTGATTGCCTTAACCATTGACACAATGTTGTTTAAGGGTGACTTTAGTATTTTAAATTTGTCTAACCATTATTTGTATTCATTTTATGTGTATTTTAGAACAGTGGTATTCTGGTAATTTCTGTAACTAGTAATACATTTTATTCAATTTAACAAGTATAATTGTTCACATAATAAAATTACTATATGAAAAGCCAGATGAATGTTGTCTTTGCTGAAGAAGGGAAGTAGTGCAACTCTGAAGAGCAAATTGCACAGAGATTGTTTGGTTGGTCCTTTTCCTTGCTCTGTGTAAAAACCTGGGGGGGACTTGCCATTAGGCAGCTGAAAACTAGGGGCCCCATGAAGATGGAATTTCCAGAAGTTACATTTATGGATATAATATGATAATTAAAATTATATTAACATCTGTTTGCCTTTTTAGCGAGTGTTCAGGACAGACAAAGCTGACCCCCCGCAATCCCAGCTGTAATGGACTGTTCCTATTTTGAACCATCACGCTGCCCAACTTTCTTCACACACTGGATTCTAGTGGTACCGACTGTTTCACTGCCAAGTAAGAAGGCACAAAGTAGTGTAACAGAAGAAGGAAACAGTGTAAGGATACAAGACTAACATTACATCTCCTGAGTTTTTGATACTATCCCGCTGGAGCGGTAGACAAATTGTAAACAGACTTTGATAGAACAAAATTTAATGAAGGTATGATTAAAAACTGAAAACTAGCCGTAGCCTCAGGGGCGGAGTAAGGCATAGGCTATCCTAGGCCAGTGTTTCTCATACCTGTCCTTGTGGAGCTGGGAGCAAAAATGTGGGCCGTCTCAGGGTCCCTGAGGACTGGGTTGAGAAGTGCTGTCCTTGGCTATGGTGTAGGGCCCCGGCAAGAAGGGGCGCAAATAAACACCTTAAATATGGCCGACTGATCCGCCCGTGTGATGCCCCCTTCCCGCAATCAGTGCATTTTATAGATGGCGCTCATGCTCCCGCTTTGATCAGTAAGTTTTACCGCTAGCACCCCAAGCTTCGATTAGCATATTATTGATGTTGCATTGTTTTTAATTCCCTCTCATTTCTCCCTCAGCTCCAAAAAATAGCTCAAATGGCCAGCTTAGGAGGCCCCCAGAGGCGTGCAGAGTAGCTCATTTCTTAAGCTGATCATTTAATGTCATGAGCACTTCGATGTCAGGGGGTGGTGTTACCAAAGGAAACGGAATGAACAAGACCTGGAGGTAGCTTGGTGGGGGAAAAAAAACTTGTATAAGAATGCGTGACAGATTCCCTTCAATGAGCTGTTAGCATCTTGTTACACAGCAGTCTAGGCCCCGACACACACCATACCATACCAGAGGGGGAGAGAGAGAGACGAGGGGGGGGGGGTATTATCTCTGTGGAATGGGCCAAACAAACTACACCAAACCCTGATATCAACTTACTTTATTTGGAGCATCACAGCCATATCTCCAGGGAGTAAGCAAGGCCAAAATAAACAGAATCCACCACTAACTCCAGCCTACAAACATACTAAACTAATCTAAAAGAAAAAATACAATGACATAACCTTTCTTCTTAACTAATTTCAAAAACAAGAGTAGCAACTTTCTGCTCATTTAAATGAACCACAATACCCTCTGGCAAACAGTTTTTAAAATCCATCCATTATCTCCCGCTGAATCTGAAATTAGCAAACAAAATTAGCTCCTTAAGCTGATCCATCGATGTTACCTTAGAAGCATTGCACCACTTCTCAAGTAAGACAGACTTCTCACGAGCAAACTCCACATAAGTTTTATTAGCAGATTTTTCATATGAGTGAAATTTCTGTCTATAAGCCTCTGGTACAAGCTCATGAGCTCACAGTGCAGCAGTTTTTACAACTTCATATTTCAGGCTCTGCTGCACACTTAAAGCAGAGCAAACCTCTTGTGCTTTTCATACTAGCTTACTTTGTAACAACAAAGACCACATATCCTGTGGCTACCGTAAAGTTGCTGCCATGCGCTCAAAAGCTGTAAAATAAGAGTCAACTTCAGACTCTCTAAAAGGAGGAACAAGAGACACATGCCTGCCAACATCAAACATAGGACAGGGAGATAGAGGAGAACCAGCTAGACCTGCTGACTGACCTTTACGTGCCTGAAGCTCCAGATCACGTACCCACAGTAGCTGTTTACTGCTCCTGCTGCTTGACGGCAAGATCCAGTTCCTTTAGCTTGATAGCAGCAGCTACTTCTGCAGACATGCCACTACTGTAGACAGAAGAAACTGGGCCATGAGGTGATTGTGGGGAACCAATGGTATCCCTTGCAACTGGCAAATCATCCACCTCCCCAGCAGCAATACCCAGACCCCCTTCATCTGGCACAGCAGGTGCCCTTCGGTCCTCAATTAGCCACTCAACTACTTTGTTCCTCAACTCATCCTATATGTGAAATTAGAAGAGAAACTTTGACTCACGAAATGGCTGTCTGCAAAATTTATCGTGGGAACCCTAACCCACTTATCCAGTTTTATCGTCAAGATTTCAAAATACTGTCGACCATACTCTGCTGTATGCAGTATAATCAGGAAGTGACCATAGTATGATGTTTGTGGATTTGCGGATGTTGCATGCAGGTAAATCACACTGGTTGCAATGACATCTACATCAGCCATGGGAGAATAGCTTAAATTTATTACTGTATTCTTCAGAAATAAGTAATCCTTTTAAAATTATAGTTATTTACAAAGACTTGTGATCAGTCATATATGGTCTGAATTTGAATCTCATATACAGTTCAGTTATACAACCTAAAAGTAACGCAATACATTCAATATATCATCCACGTTTACCAAACATTTAAAGTGTTTTAACATGATGTAGATGTGTTGTAACATATGTTCTTTCAAATATAAACTGTAGAGAAGGGGGAAAACAATGGATAACAAAATACAACTGAACAACAATGGTCAACCTGAAGCTCAGTAACCCTCCAGGTCATTGATTAAAAAGAGGAAAACAGCAATCAGCTCTATTGAAGTTCAGGCACATTGACACAAGCCATTCGGGCTGCAGCTTGATGGAGAGCCGATGCAGTGACCAGAAGAGTTGGGCTCTTAACCTGCCTTGAATCAAGGTTCAAGACTTCCAACAGTATAAATGCGTGACGTTCAAAGCCTGCTATGAAAATCAGGAATTATAACAGGAACACAAAAACTCGTGACGCGACGCGGCGGCCGCATGTCTTCTTGCAGACAGCACTGATGCAGAAGTCACACGTGGTCCTCATGCTGTTGAATATACACTGAGTTGTCATCAACATGTGACCGGGCTCAGGAAAAGGGGCTGGACTGAATCAGGATGAAGTCACAGCAGCGGGGGTGTAGGGTGTACTTTGCCCCTCTGGTTGAGGCGTTCCTGGAGGAGGTCCCAGGCCTTCTGGACCTATGAAAGATTAACCCCCGAAATCATGGGCTCAAAAAGGCACCAATCAATTCAGACTAACATGTACAACCACTAAACTCTAGGGGCTTCTCTGCACACTTCCATCCATCTTAATTAGAGATGAGACTATTTCTTGTTTATACCCTGTGATAAAGATGTTACAAAACTTTACGATTTACCTTCCTTTCTACATTTCTGTCAGCCCCAAGTAGCCACAAGTACGCAGGGATGGAATCCAGCATTGCTGCCCCACGGTTAATAAACAACATTTCACAATATTCAGGAAAATATATCAGCAAGATGTACGTGCGGCAATGAGAACGCAGAGCAGCATCAGGGTGTCCCCACCTGCTTCTGCGTGATGTCAGGCTCCCAGAGGGTACACAGCACAACATTGGCATGCGCCACCTGCTGGACGGTCGGCCACTGGCTCTGCAGCCGCCGCCGGGCATCCTCCACGCTCACTCTGTCCCGTGCTGTGATCCGGGACACTGCCTGAGGGACAGTTCAGCGACACTGACACGCAGAAGAGATGGACCAGGACAAACTCTGTATGAAGGTACACGGCTTCTGCATTCGTCTACTAGTCTTCTAAATCTGACTTTGCACAAATCCAACAACATGCCAGATCGAAATAAGCTCAGTAGGTACCTCCTCCTCAGGGATCATGGCCACCCAGACCTCATGCACCATGTCCGTCCAGCCAGCCTCCAGCAGCACTGCGGCATCCACCACACACACCTGCTTACCTGGAGGAAACGTAGGGGAGAACATCGAGTAGGCAGGCAGAGCACAAGCATACCTACCCAGAACACCAATAAATGCTCGTGCGTGAAAAAGCAGCCATGTACGCACCCTCCACTCTAGCCTGCTGGATCTTCTGCTTCACCAGAAGCGCTATCTCAGGCCACACGATGTCAGTGAGGGCTTTCAATCGGGCCTGTAACACCAACACTTTATCAGATGGGGGCCAGATAATCACATCGATAGATTTAAACATCAAAAAAGGCCAATCAACTACCGTGTTTCCAAAGACCTTCCTGCCAAGGCATCGCCTATTGATGGTTTTATCTTCATTTAGAATATCTAAAGCAGGGAAAAGCATTCCATCATTAAGTATTATAATGGGGACACAGTGCAAAAATTACCAAAATGCATAAAAGCCAAAACATCTGAGCAACATAGTTCCCTTTGAAACACTTATACTCCCAGTGTTCCGAAAGCAGTAAGTTAGTCATACCTTATGAAATGGGCCACGACGTGCATATATACCGATTTGCTCATAAAGAAGTAAAAGAATTTTGTGCACCTGTCCCAAACTCCATCACCACCTTCTGGTAGGCTGCTGTCCCGGGGCAGTAGGTCTCGTGGCCCAACTGGTCGCTATCAATGCGGACAGCCCCCAGTGCCTCCAGACGACCGGCGATGGAGCTCTTCCCACTGCCACTGCCCCCCGTCAGCCCAATTATGTAGGGGTTGGGAGGAAGGTGCGGCTTGTCCTTCAAGAGAACAAGGGCATGGGAAAGGAAAAAGAAAATGACCCCGGAGTGTTTTCAAGTCAAAGTACACAAAATAGAATCTCAGAAAGCTACTTCGACACTCAATGTGACGTGACTGCTACACTCGTGCAGCATTAATATAAATGGTTAAATAATCTGAGCAAATAACTTGTGCCTTTGGGTCAGAATGACCACTGTTGAAATATTTCTGGAAGCACCGGTATATTGTGAGTTGACAGGTGGCAGAGTGTGGAGTTTAGGTGATAGTACGCGTCCACCAGCTCAGTGCCAACAAGTAAGCCTGTTAATAAACCCCAACTGACCTGCACTGCCATACATGCCTTAACAGGATTATTCAGAATCTAACTGAATGGCTTATTCTTCGGTTCAGGCCAGATTAGCTTTACTAAAGGGAACAGGTGAAGTGTTATTATTTTGCCGTTTTTAATGGGCCTCGTCCACATTTTAAAGTCAGGTGGGGCTTTACTGTCATACCATCCATAAAAACGTGTAGAGTGGCACAAGGTAATGCTCCTGCAGGCCCACAATTCAACATGGGAGAGAAAAAGTGGCTATATGTACAGGTGGCATAAATCATAAGACAATGCAAGATAAAGGGCTGAACTCAACTCAAGACAATCTGCAGTTATTTTTCATCAATAGAACCTTTAGCTAAATCCCAGCTGTATGGTCCTACTGCCACTAAAAGAGCATAGTAACTGCTGTACCTCAAAGGATATGAGGCAGCTGAATTCATTTCTTAAATGGACTCTTCTTAAGTGAGAACTGAATCTAATAAGTTACAGCCAGCATTTGTGTTCTCTAACTCGCCCAGAAACAGGAGGTAGCTATGGCCTTGAAGAACCAGAGGAGTCTGATGAATCACATAAGCTTTTTAACAGAAGCATGTGATGCTGCCCCATTGAGGACATGTGAATGGCTGATGGTGTGACGCACGCACACTTCCAGCCACAAACAAAAGGTCAAGGCATGCCTTGACCGTCCTTCCGGCTCACCACAAAGAGAATAAAAAGCACAAGTTCTTCAAAAAAAGAAAAACAGAATCCAGATAAAAGCTCCTTCTCCATCAAGAAACAAAGTGAGGAAGAGGAAGCGGTGGGGGGGGGGGGTTCTTTTCCTAAGGTTATTTGTCTTAGAATTGGGTGAATAACATCAGAGTCTCTTCAATAAACATGCTTACAGTACACAGTGTTTAACTGAAGCAAGCAATGACATTCAAAAATAGATGAAGGATTTTATAAGTTTATAAGTGTACCTGTACAGTACCGACAGCTATCAGTGATCAGTGGAATCATATAATAAAAGTTATTCTTTTCACTTATGTATGTTTCTGGTAACTTGGAACATATTTCTGGTGATTTGGAACATCCAACATAGAGGGAATTTTAAGTCTGAGCCCTCATGAAGTAGTGATGGGCAAATGAAGCTTCATGAACCATTTGCTGTATTTTTTGACCCCACTAGATGGCGCTCTTGGCTTGCTTGCTTTGAGTCCTTTTTTTGAACAGACAGCACCATCTAGTGGAGTCAAAAAATACATCAAATGGTTCATAAGTATCATTTTGCCCATCACTATCATGAAGTGATATACAGAAATACTCTACAGGTCCTAAAGGTCCAACTCCGCATTGTATGTGAATATCAGTCCAGCAGAGTCTATACTGGAACATGCCCTTTGCACCAGAAATCTTTCTGAGATGACGCCATGACCTTTCCAGCCTGCGCCTCCTCTTTCTCTTCACTTCCTCTCTTACCCACTTATCCTCCTATACACTGCCCTTCTCCTTGGTGTAGACTCACTTATTTCCTCTGTAAAAATAAGTCATTTCATCTCCTTGCCCTTCTTCTTTTGAATGCTATGAAAAATCTTCCACTGAACGCTAAGGAACCCGAGTTCCTTCATAGCTAGTTAATAGCTGCTAGTGGGTCACTTTAATGTTCATCTTGGCAATTCAGAATCTGCAAGGTACCAGTCAGTCTCTACCATCTAAGTCCATCTTTCTCCACCTTCTGCTGGTTTTCTGTCCCTAATAAAATCATCAACCAATGAACTGGCTGCGAGTTCTAGCTGTAGATTCTCCACTTTAAAACATGCAAATTAGTACTGCTGCCCCACCATTCTGCTCCAAACTACGCCCCCCAACACAAACACACACCACACTTTTCTACCATTGTGATGTTCAATTTCAGCTTTTTTCTATATACTGTGTCTTCAGCAAACAAGTCAAAAGTTTCTTCAAAACAAAAAAAACAAAGCTGAAAGCTCGACTTACTGTCATATTATATATCTTCCGCAATCAGAAAATAACTTCCACAATTTAAAAGCTGTTTGTGAGGCTCTTCATACAGTAAAAATTTGGCAACAAACTGAAATTACATTTAAAAAAAACAATAATCCCGCCAGCCTCTATCTGTTTACATAAGATGTTAGTACCTCAGGTGAGTTAAGGACAGTGCCCAGTAGACGACAACGCAAGCTGGACGAGCTGATTTTCTCCTCTTCTATCTCGCTGTGGTGAGCGTCTTTGAGCAGCTGAATCTCATGCAACACCAAGGTGGGGAGACCCTGGAACATCAACCGCGTACAGAGAACTACAGTACATCACCATCAAACTAACAAGCACCACAAAGAACTAACAAACTAATTAGACTGTTCTATATGCTATAAACTGGGCTAAAATCAGAAACTTCAAAGACTCATAGTACAACAAAATTAGACAAAACAAATCAGATAGGAAAACATTAGTATTATTACAGCTTATAAAGGTAGCCAGTGATTTTCTTTCAATCTAAAATACACTACCAGTCAAAAGTTTTTGTACACCACAGGTTTTTACCACTTTTCCATTTATTTCATAAACTACAGATATTTTATTATTGTTAAGCACTGGAAAGTTGATAGAACAACTATAAATGAAAATATAAGTCAAATAAAACAAGTTTCCTTTATAACATGGAATGAGTATGTAACAGCACTTCTGGCATCCTATTAACTAGGTGAGTGCTGATGGCGTAATCAAATTCTAGGCTGTCCTTTAACTTTAAATGCACTAGTTAGGCAGTATTTAATGTCCCTTGTAGAAAGAATGCCTTGAATTTTCTCTGCCATTATAACTGCTAGAGAAGGTTACTTTGATGAATCAAAGGTATGACATTATCCTGCTAATAAAGATACTCAAATGGTGAACATGCTGTAAATTAATTTGTTAGCAAAGAATACTTAGTGTATTTTTAGTAAATGCAAAGCAAATAACACGCAAATGTAGAAAATCTCAGTGTATGCAAAACATTTTTGACTGGTAGTTTATTCAGTCCCAACTAGAAGTGGTTTGAGCTTACAAAATTAGAAAAAAACCTCAGTTATCGTGGCCAGCCGCTACGCCATTACTCACGTTCTCCTGGCGCTTTTTGTTGACAGCATCACCCCCCTTCCTGGTCTCCTCACTCACCACGATGCACTGAAGCTGGGGGTCAGTGACCGAGGGGCCGAACGGGTCAGAGAGGGGCACAATTTCGTACTGCAGCGAGGGCTTGATATCTTGTAGGAACTCGCGGAGCCTCCGCACCCGCAGGGAATAGGGCTCGATCAACTCCTTCAACACCTTGTCTGGAACACAGATTATTACAGGGTGACTCTCCACACTTTGTTACTTGTGTGAGTCCGATAATGGTGAGACATTAACAACCAGTAATATCACATGCTCTGGAGATGACAGTCAGGCCAATTTTCCCTTTAGTCTGGGACCATAAGGATACAGAATTGTAACATGACTTTTTTTTTTTTTTTTTTTTTTTTTTTAAATCAAGGTCCCAGGGGTGCGGGAGGACACACAAGCAAAGTGCTTTAGTCTAAATAACTGCAAAACAGCTGAAGTCATATAAATGAGCAAAAAAGTGAGTCAGGAGCAATAGATGAAGTGACACTAATGAACCCTCGAGATCTGAAAGTATAGGGTTTAACCTAGATTAGAATACAAAGACAATATACACCTTTACTCATTTCCACTATTCGTATATCTAATTCACCAATGCAGTCACAATGATGACCATTTAGAGAATAGCACTGTTATCTCCATGTGCACCACCGTGACACTTACTTTTCAGCAGGTCCTGGTCACACACCCCAATCAAGAAGCGCCTATTGGTCAACAGGCAAGAGACATTGAGCAGCGTCCTATGTGCCCCGTGAAGCCGGTCGAAGGTGCCTCCCACCACCACGTCGCTGTAGGTCTGCAGGGCCTCAGCCTGTGCCATCTCACCACCTTCCTGCTCCACTTCATTCACCAGAGGCTCCAGCTGGGAGTGCAGGAGCACCGAAGCCAGCCCTGGGCTGCAGGTATAGCAGTGTCCTGCATACTTCTGCAGGCACTTGGCCACCACTGGGGACTGACCCGGGTCCTGCAAGGCAAAATCAGTCAACACCACCTCTGGCGAGTGGGAGAGGGTCTGCGGGGAAGGGAAGGGGCTACTGGCTCCCCCTGGTCCTAACAGACATTGCTGGGCCCTAATGTTTGTCAGCAGCACTCGAACATCCAGATGTCCACAAACGTCTGCTGCATTGCTGTAGAGTCTTGTGATGAGGCTGGACACATCTGCCACAGCAGGAATATAGGCTGGCCTGGCTTGACTCACGCTACCCAGGTTGAGCCCAGGATGCAGATGCACATAGAGGATGCGCTCCACCACCTGAGCAGCCGAGCTTAGGACGGGCGCAATGCGCAGTGGCAAGGTGTGAAGCGGAGTGGTAAGCACAAGGATGCCAGTGCTGAACACAGACATGCTGGTCTGCCGGTGTCAACAGCGTAGCTGCCTGTAGGTCAGGGACAAAAAACCAGCACAACTTTAACTGAATCTTAGTCCAACATTGTGCAGTTTTCAGTCGCGCAAAATAAACTTTATCATAATGCAACAACTTTCAAACGCAGTACGGGCATATAAATAGTTCAGGACTAAATAGCCAATTTACAAAGGTTACCAGTCACAGTGTATACATTATTTTTGGTTTGAACTTTGTGTTATGTTCAGTAAAACAAAGGGGAAAAACAGAAGAGGCTTAAATTAACACTGTTAATTGGAAGTGACTTGGCGACTGATTAATTCGTAATATACACAATTTTGTACGTTGACGGTGTCAATCCTTATCTGTTTTTACACCTAGTCCTTCAGGAACTCCGAGTTTCTTTAAAAAAAGAAACCTAAAAGCTTTACTGTTGAATAAAAAATAACATGAATTTCACACTTCACAGCGTGTTTTATGAAAATCGAACCTCGGGAAACCCAAATGTTTTAGGTAACTACCTTTTTATTAAGTATTTAACTGGGCAGTGTTCTTCGATCTCTTGAGATCCAGCCTAGTCATCTAGCTAGCTAAAGAGCTAAATAGCTAGCTCACTAAGAAACAAAAAACTATTCAATGCGTTAAAAGCCCCAATGCTATGTTACCGCACCATAAAGTGCATACCAGAAACAATTAAAAATACATCATAATTAACAGGATGTTTAAAACGTCAATTCTTTACACTACCACTATCTCACGCACTACTTCTAACGACTGACACACCGTCTTCTTCTACCATGCACTCGAAGAAGATGATCGGCACAGCTCACGGGCGCCCATCGCCACCTGCTGTTCGGGAGTGCGAACAGACCGAACTACGAACCATTAGGCTACGTCCTGCCTATCTATTGGTTCACACACTGTACCACGTGACAATGTACAGACTTTCGGGAAATGTAGTGTCTTGCGATGTGATACTTATTATTATTTGGAAATAGTACTGTGTCTACATATCCGTCGGTGGAGATGAATGGCTACCCAGTCTTTGTGTAGATTTTATATCAAAAGTCTGGTTGACTTCGTAACTTCAAATTTCCGTCGATATAAGACTCTGTGATTGTGATGTATGTGAACGCCGTGCGATAGAACTGACTCTACGGGTTGTGTTATTAATTTTTAAACAGTAAACTGAATTAAAACTTTTACTCTTATATTTACAATGAAATGCGTCTTTATATTTCCAGATTCTTATTATTTCTCACAGGAAACAGTGCAGCTTTTCAAATTTGTGAAAATTGTATTAATTAATATCATCTCTCAGACCGCAGTTATGGAAATAGGATGAGTGGATTCGCACTGCTACCGCAGATGCTTAATTTTCTGATATGGAAAAGAGTTCCATGTCGGCATATGTTTAATTAACGTAGCTATTTTCTAACAATGGATGGGAGAATCCCTTGGACCGGATACCAGTCCATCCCAGGGTAGATACATGCACCCAAAACTATAGACTTTGGGTAATTTATAGACATCAACTTAATAACTTAAATTCTTATAACCGCTGGAGCAAACAGGAATAACTTGCGGAACACCGGCAAACACGAGAAGAGAAACCATCTCTGCAGGCACAGCGGATCGAGGATTAAACCCCCAAAACCTGAAGATGTGAGGCTATACAACGCTGCCTACAAAGTCACCGTGCGCATCGATGTATTATATAGAAATATTACCAAAGCGTGATAATCATACATATTTTATGTAACTAAAACATAAATAACTTATATAAACATAAAAATAGATCATTAAAAATGAGAAGTATTCAACTACAATTTAGCAGTATGCATTGTCATTTTGAAACGTATATTTCTATAAATATAAACCCACACACACTTTACACTTTTTAGTTTTGGGCAAAAAAAAAGAAACTGGCATTTGCAGCTTTTATGGCATGAAATGGGAGGAATAGTTTGGATTTAAATATTTTCATGGCCATAGCCTGACTATAAATAGATCGCCACAGTCTTCTCTGATCTCATGCCCTTCATTGGCTTCTCATCCTTTTGAGCATAAGACCGAAAAATTGGAGGTAGGAGAATTTTCATGACAAGATACAGATGAATGCATGTGATATACTGAACAGTGGAAAATTGTATTGAGTTTTTCATTTCTAAATGTTTTAAATACTCTTTTGAACATGTTTTTACTTTGAATAACTACCTGTATTATTGTTATGACATTGTAGCATTTCAAAATATTACCTTGACCAAAAGCAAACTTTATACTGTAAGATATGTGTGTAAAATATGTCACAGTGAAGTAGTGATATGAATAAGATTTGCCCATGACGTATTTCGAACATCTTGGAAGCTATCCATGATGAAGCTGGGGACACACCTGCTGCCTGTGTTATGGATCAGCTGCTTGCTAACGGGCGCCTGGGGCTGGCCCTATCAGGAGAGGAAGCCGTGGTCGTTGGATTTAGCCAAGAACAGGGAGCTGGTCAGTCTGAGGATCCACACCTTCTGCCTTGGGGGGGGGGGCGGGAATTACAAAACTCCTGTAACAATGGACTTTAAAAGAGTCAAAAGCAGATACTAAAGCTTTTGTATTTGTTTTATTATTGTGTTTATACATTTTTTCATTCTTTTTTAAAGGGTGGGTGATCTGTTTGCTTTTGGAATTAAAATTGATTACGTTTTTAGTCCCTCTGGGGCTGACTGTAAACTCTACCTTATATCCCTCTGCAGTTTCTACGAGCGCTACAGTCCTACTTCAGTGACAAAGGCCTGCATGTGGACCGTAATGCTCCAGACTTCTTCACTTTCCCTGACAAGAGCCAGCAGGCCCGCGCTGCACCAATGAGCACCAAGGACTTCTGGGAGGACCAATGAGAGTAGAGAACCATGGACTTTACAGTCATTTCCCGTGACTTTTTGTCAGTCTGTCGCCAGCAGTCGCAGGTATACATTATTTAGTCAAATGATAGCAAAAAAGTCATCAGAAAGGCTTCTTTCACTCTAGCTATGTCATATATATACATCCTGCAATTTCTGTTTACTTGTAATGCACAGTAATTTAAATATGTTTGAAATGTAAAATGCTTTGTGTGAATGCACAAAGGACTGCACATAAAAGCAAAAATAAACAAGAGAAAAATGAACATTTTGTTCGATATCTCTTCTTTCATCTCATAGTTGTATTAAACTATTTTCTCTGTTATTGTTTTGCTACAAAAATGATATATAACTGTACATACAAGAAAATGAGTGGTAGCAGTCAGTTACACAAATGAGAACTGACTTCCCCAAAATTCCTATAGGTTATGTGAGTGAATATCACAGCTAGAGTAACTTTCAGAGGTATCCTGGCTTAGCTCTCTCCTTGATTAGGTGGCATGTCACCATAGTAACTGAAGCTGCATCACATGTCACTGCAGGCATTGGCTTAGAAGCTGGCTAAGTGTGGGTCACATGACAGAAATGAGGAAATGTTCCACTGTTCACAGAAAAGAGATGATATTCAGGTAGTACAACAATATTTTATTTTTGCCATAATTAAAAGTAATTCTGTGTAATTTGGTTGTGTATTTGTTTGTCCAACTGCTGTATGTTGTTTGGATAGCAATAATGCCCCACCCCACTGGATAGGTTGTACACCAGTTTTTATTATTGTTAACCTACAGATTCATCAAAAAATTTATGATGCATTATGCACTGAAAACTTATGGCAGCTCTCTAAGTAACATGTTTGTATCTGCATATGCTGCCGTGGACTGATACCCATCCTGTCTGCTTCTCTGGGCTGTAGTTTGATTTCCATTGTTGAAAGAAGGAAAGTCAAGTAGGAAAATCAAAGCTAGTGATGGTAAGGTATTTATGAATAGAAAAATAAATAGTTCATAAGGCAACATCACCTGGATAATGGGCCATTGGTCCAGCCAAGAAACATATCAGATACAGTTTAACAAGTTTCAATAAAAAAAGATCCACATAAAATTAAAAATTAACTAGTGACATGCCTTCAGAAACATAAATGGCCTCTAGCACAGTGTTTCCCAACCCAGTCCTGGGGGACTCACAGACAGTTCACGTTTCTGCTCCCTCCCAGCTCCCTGTCAGACAGTCCATATTTTTGCTCCCTTGACAAATGACTGGATTGGGAAACACTGTGCTGGAGGCCATTTATGTTTCTAAAGTCATGTCACTAGTTAATTCTTAATTTTATGTGGAAAGTTTCTATTGAAACTGGTTAAACAGTATCTGACATGTTTCTTGGCTAGAACAATAATCCATATTTACTGTGACAGAAGTAGATCCTGTTGTGTACTTTGCAGTTTAGGTAGTTCTGTACTTGTGTCTATAGAACCCAACTGGCCACTTTGTTAGCTGTATTGAATTCTAAAATAAAACTTTTTTTTGGCTTCTAAAGGCATGATGCACGCCACCTCTAACTGGCCCGTACTTTTATTTTTTCTTATGCCATTCAACTGAGCAAGGATTTCCGTGGACGTGCCTCTTAGCCATTTTATCCTATTGCTTTTCACCCCCCCATGTCCTTCAAGCCTCCTGCTAAACCTACTGCCCTTAAACATTTCTCCAGAACTTATATCGAGCTGCATGTAAAGGGCTTTCCATTGTGGCAAAAGGAGTTTTTATACAATTGAATATATTTTCCATTCACTCCATACATAACTCTGTTAACTGTAGAAAACTTTTATGCATGAAAAGCACAATCAAATTCAGACATATGCTATATTATGAGACTAATCTTCAGGATCATCTGTATCACCATCAGCATTGTTCACAGGTTCTAGCAGGTAATATAGCATCTGTATGCCTCTTTGTCCTTTAATCTGAGTTAGACTTACATGCATTTATCCAGCAGACGCTTTCATTCAAAGCGGCATACATTTCAGACAGCAGGGTCAACCAGTCCCTGGAGCATCTGGGGTGGGGGGCTTTGCTCAGGAGCCCAGCGGTGACATCACTCTGCCCGCCATGCAATGCTTCTGCCATAATACATATAATACCTAATGAGCCCGGGGAATGCAGTCTACAAAACAATGGTTGTTCCTCAGAAATGTTATTTGCAGGTTGGAGGAAGAACATTAACCTTTTCTGTTCAACCAACTGTGTCGTTTGAACAATAGAGGAGAGAAACAAGCTTCAGCTTTACTTACATAACTGCTAAGCTCCTTGGCCAATGACAAAAGATAGATCATCCAATCACAGGCTAATTAGAATAATTCATGGGGCATTTTGCCTACTAAGAAAAATAGTTTCAAATTAAAATGAGAAATATGCTGGTACATTCGCAGACTCGATTATTCGAAAAAAGCAATTATAATAGTATTGGTATTTGGGAGAGTGGTTTATGGTCATGTTTATGGTCATGTCATTTAGAAATAAAAGAGTAAATATAATCATTGCTATAAAAAAGTAAAGTTCAGAAGCCAGTCAGCTATTAAATATGTTCCTGGGAATTTCCATCCATTTATCCATCCATCCATTATCTGCCGCTTATCCAGGGTCGGGTCACAGTCTAAGCAGGGAAACCCAGACCTCCCTCTCCCCTGCCACCTCCTCCAGCTCCTCCAGGGGAATACCAAGGCATTCCCAGGCCAGCCCAGAGATATAATCTCTCCAGGGTGTCCTGGGACTGCCCTGGGGTTTCCTCCGGGTTGGACATGTCTGAAATGCCGCCCCAAGGAGACCCCTAAGATGACCGATAATAAGGCCCACATTACCCCATTAGGATTAGGGAGACCAGGCCCTCGCCCTGGAGCCAGGCCTGGGGCAAGAGCTCAAAGGTGTAACAGGGGTCCGGCCACCTTTGGACCCACCACCTGCAGGGGGAACCATAGGGGTCGGGCGCCATGGAGACCGGGGATAGCCAACAATTTAATTTGTGCAAATATAATATAATTAACTTTTATTATTCTGCATTACATGTATTTGCACAGATGCACAACATAGTGTCATTAACTAATGATTTATTTATTAAAATACAAAATTTCATCAGGAAGTTTGATTCTACAAAAACATCTGTCATGTTTGAAATATTAAAAATAATTCCTACGTCTCACTCCACATTCTTGGCTTTCTATATGAGCAACACACTAAATACCAAGGGGGATATTCAACAGAATATTTCATTTGTGGGAGAACAAACTGTGTAGCCTTGATATTATTATACACCATTTAAACAGAAAAGTTCATCAATTCAATCCAAACTTGTTCTTTCCCAGGCATGGATTTGCAGGCGCCAAAGCAGATAACCCATGTTGCCTTTGTCACAATCATTCATCGAACCTTCAGCAACAACCAATCATTTCACATACTTACTGTTCCTCTCCATTAAGTGTCAAACGTTTTTACCATTACAGACGCTCCTCTACTTATGAACGAGACACGTTCTGAACAGCCGTTCGTAACTTGAAATGTATGTTTCATTATTCAACATCATTTTAACAGTATACGCAAGTACAAAGAACTAGTATGCTGGGAGTATGAACGCTACGCTACGCTGCTGCGCGGCGGGAGTAGCAGCCAGAAGTGATACTAGGCGGAATTGGTGTGCAGAAAAAAAAAAAGGATGTTGCGGACAGGAAAAAGGGGACCAATGAACACAATTTGGACTCACAGTCCTCTTCGTTCGTATGTCTGAAAGTAGAGGAGCGTCTGTATTTTGCTTCCCCTTTTCAATGTTTAAATTATTTTGCATAAATGATGCAGGAACGTCTCAAAACACACTCATGACAGCACCTTGGGGCGACTGTTATGAAAGGCGCTATATAAAAATAAACTGAAATGAATTCAAAAGAGACTACTTTTAACACACAGCATAAACACATTCTGTAGCAACTGTACAACACTGTCCAGAAATAGTCATTTACCCAAGAATCTTTAAAAAAAATAAATTAAAAATGATTTTATGTACAGAAAAATCAACTACTTTTCCAAGAATCAAAATAAATGAAATTTAGTATCACGTATCACATCAAAGTGACCATATACAAAATATTCAGTTTCAACTGTAAGACAAAACTATTGTGCTAATTCACAGAGAAGTGAAATCATGTGTAAGTCATTTACTGAAACGAGAAATATGAATATGGACTTGAGAGGTCACAGGGCGCCACCTTGTGTTGAGAAAAGGAAAAATGGTATGACAGACATCTTCAATGTCAATGTAAACTGCTACGAAACCAAATATAAAACATACATATTTGATGACATTTGCCTCGTAAAGTACTTCTAGTGCCAAAGTACCAAGTATAAAATTAGTGCCCAGCTGCAGAGGTATTAGATCCCTTATCACAGACCTGTTCATGACTGTCAACAGTATGACTGGCAGTAAACATTTCTACTTTTGCACTCTCATATTTCCAGTATAAATGTATACAAATCTTCCCAACAGAAGCCAGACACTTGAGGGGATATTTAGTATGAAGTGTTACTATAAAACAAAATGGTTCATTGAGAATGCAAATTTTTCCACAGAATTTGGACCACTGGAGATACCACATATAAAAAGACCAGTGGATACTTAACTCCAACACAAAATCCAGTCAATTTAGTCTTTTCAAAGCCTTTGGGTAGTATTTCAGGAATATCCTGGTGACGATGTCATAGGTATCGCCTTGCGGTTTAGAGGGGTACTTCTTCTGGTTGATGGTAAAATTTTTCTCCACTTGAAAGACAGCCTGATTGAATGCATCCTGGTTGAAGGGCTTCCCTCTGTCCAGACACTGAACGAGGGTGTTGACGAAAAGACTCCAGCGTTGAGTGTAGTAATCCCCCATCAGACCTCCCCACTCCTTGCTGGCATAGTCCAAGATGTTTCCCTCAGGTCCCCAAAGAGTGATCTGATTCCGAGCATTCACCTCATATTGTTCTGCCTCGTGTTTGTCCTGGGCGAGGGCGCGAGCTTGCTCCAGCCACAACCCAAGGAGGAAATGGCTCTCGCTGGAAAGAAGTCGGTCCAGCTCTGGTAGGAGGTCGGACACCAGAAGTCCCCCAGCTGTGAGTAGCTTGGGCAGATTCTGCTTCTGGAAGGCATCCTTGATCTCCAGATATAATTGTGTGGTTAGAAGCTGTAGGGCCTGTCTGGTGACGTCCACTAGGTCATACCTGAAGGTCTCCACAGACATAAGAGGCTTAGCAGATAAGTACATTAGCCTCCAAGCTTCATAGAGATCCCTGGGATCGTACCACAAATCAGTATTCATGTGCATGGTGGGCCGGCGGACAAGTGGGCTGTGGTTGTGGTTCTTGTACTTCGGCACAGTGCAGTTGTACACGCTGTGGAAGAGCAGCTTCCACGAGTCAGTCAGGTTTTCGTGACTGACGCCATAGCGACGGGCTGCATATAGCGAGGCCCACTTGTAAAGGTCGATGGGCTCCCAATGCCAGGCCAGCTCACTCATCAGCTCATAGACCACTGGGTTCTGCTCGATGCCCTCTGGAGCCATGCCCAGCCCAACCAGAGTGGAGTTGGGGTAGCGAAGAGCCTCAAAAGGGCCCATGTTGATGTTCTCCACTGTACCGAAGAGGCCACTATTGCCCCCAAAGTTGTGCAGCATGCACCATATAAATGGCTGGCCATAAAAGGAGCTGGTTGATGAGAAGACCGGCATGGATTCAGCGAACAAGTCCAGGACTATCATCCTGCCAATGGGAACACCATGCAGAAGTGCCTTAATCTGCTCTTGCTTCCAAAACGTAGGGTTGTTAACAAAGAGCCAACCTTGCATTAGCCAAATGGCTTGGGAATCAACTGTAGGGGAAAAAAATGAAGTGATGAGAAAAATGTCACGACGTTCTACAAAAAGGGCTAAGAAAGCTGCGAGCACTACAGGGATGACTACCAAGCCAAGTTCAAGCGACAGGTAAGGTAATAAAAGGGTGTTGGGGTATTGTGTCAAAACTATAGCCAAACTATAGTCCCATTGACTGTAAGATAATAATGAAGGTATTTTTACCTGAGGTCATAGAGGCAAATACAGAACGACTCACTGCAGACAGGTAGACGGGATCGGAGGACGTGGGAGTCATCTCATTAAAGGTGTCTGTGTTGTATATGTGGTCTGTCCCGAACTCTGCCAGCAATTTGGACAAGAACAAAGAACCGATGCGCTGAAAAAGGGGGTCACTGGGCTCCAGGACGTAGGCGCAGGAATAACTACAGTTGAAGTTGCTCCAAGGACCTAACTTGGTCACTTTTGCCTGAGGAAACAGTCTGAAACCAAGCAAAAAGACACAGAGATGAAAGCCAGCAAGGTCATTGAGGAAAACGGTACAGGAGAGCTTAGGTCTGTTTATAGACTATAAACTGATTTACAATGGTGTTTTTGAAAGCATATGCTGAAATACAGTCAGTACAATGGCAGAGATTTTAACCTGAAGGACATTGTACCTATATGCTAAACATTACCTAGTAATAGCTTTTGGCACAATCCCTGAGAATGCAGGCAAAACTGGCATCATTCCTAGTGCTCTCATTCGCTGTAGGATTCGATACTGGAGGAAAAGGAGGGAGCAAAAATCAAGAATGAGTATTCTTTTTTCCTAACATGAGTAATAAAGCCACTGAAGGAAACACTGGGCCAGTACTTGGAGGTAGAGCTGCTTGATGTGCCAAGAAGAAGAGAGTGGGCCCCCCCACTGAACAAGGTTACCCATGCGGTTCCAGGCCAGGAACGCAGGGCCAGTGAAGAAGCTGTCAATGTCTGTCTGGTTAAGGCCAAGACCAAGGTACACCTGTGCCGGGGAGAAATTTCACTCTCAACACCTGGTACCAAGCTCAAACCATCAAAAACATCAAAACACAAAACACGCAGATCTACTAATAATCTAAAGCAATGGCTACAAATAAAATATCACACATGAAAGTAATTTACAGTATTTGATTTTGGAACATAGTTACTAGACCTCTTGCCACAAAGCTTCCTGCCCAGTAAATGCCAGGGGCAGGTTGACCCCGTTGAGTGCCATCCAGTCGATTTCCTGCTCCCATCGGCGCCAGTCCCACCACACAGAGGAGTAACTCTGGGTGCACACATTCTGGTAATACCTGAACCTGATGAAGCAAAAGGCAAACTAATGAGCAATGGAATTTCTCATCCAGGTTGGGGATGAGTTACTGCCTCAAGCAGAGGAGTTTAAGTATTGGAGCCTTATTCATGAGTGAGAGGGGAAGGGAGCGGGAGACTGACTGGCGGATCAGTGCTGCGTCGGCAGTTATGCAGACACTGTACCATTCTGTCATGGTAAAGCGAGAGCTGAGCTGTAAGTTTACCACTTTTTGAGTGCTGCATGTGCTCTCTGAGGCAACCATAACCATTCTCGTCCTTGCCGTTTGACTTACTCGTATACCGTTTGTGAGAAATTAATCAAAAATTAGTGAATTGTGTGACTGGTCACAAAAAGACATTTGTATCGGAAAAAAAAAACATTCATCTTCCTGTATTCCACACAATATTGAGCAAAAGCAACTGATTTGTCAGCACCGCTTTGCGTCTGTTGGCATAACTAATAGCAATACCACCAACTTACTTTACAGACTTTGTTGGTAGATAAACTATATGGACTAAAGTATCGGGACACCTTGCCATTATACCTACAGGAACTTTTTTGATACCCAATTCTAAATCCATAGGCATCAGTATGGAGTTGCCCCCGCCTTGCAGCTATAACAGCTGCCACTCTTCTGGGAAAGCATTCCACAAGATTTTGGAGTGTGTCTGTGGGAATTTTTGCCCATTCATCCAGAAGAGCATTTGTGAGGTCTGGCACTATGTTGGACATGAAGATCTGGCTTGCAATCTCCATTCTAGTTCATCCCAAAGGTGGGGTTGAAGTCAGGGTTCTGTGTGGGCCAGTCAGGTTCTTCCACAGCAAACTCACTCAACCATGTCTTTATGGACCTTGCTTTATGCACTGGGGTACAGTCATGCAGGAACAGAAAAGGGCCTTCCCCGAACTGTTCCAACTTACACTAAGTTGGAAGCATAGAATTGGCCAAAATGTCTTGGTATCTACATCTTATTTGGCAGTATAATTTTCGACTCTTAACGCAAAAAACATTAAACATTTTATAGGGATGGCTCTTGCTCAAAAATACACTAACAGATTTTCGGAAAACATACACTTTATTGGGTTCTTGAATTTATAAACTTTTGGCACAGGCCGTTAATTCATTAGAGTGAAACATTTTTAGGAGAAACATCACTAGAATATCTTTGCCACTACTCAGTGCCAAACGCTACCAAATGCTTATTCGCGGTGTAGGACCATAACTGCAATCAAAGCACCTTGCTCTAAACAGCAGACACAGAAAGCGTACAAGTATTCGGTTATATTTGTTTTCTTGTTATACCTGCAAGGTCAGATTCCCAGTTAGCACGTCCGTAGTATCTGCTTTGTACCTACTTGTGGGGGGTGCTGAGCCTGAGCACCCCGGGCACCCCGGGCAGCGGGCTCGGGAGGCTCAGCTGACTGCCGGACCACGACACCTGACAGCTGCAGTAGTACTTCAGGTAGTGATAGACGCCGGCAGCCACGGCCACCCCCGAGCTCCCCGTGGCTGCGATCTTGTCGCCGCCTGCAGACCGCAGCTCGCACACGTCGAGATCATCCCTGGCCAGCGACCTGTTGACTAGCAAGATGAACTCCGAACCCCTGCTCCCGAGTAGCCGCTTCACCAGGTCGGTCACCGCCTTCGTCTGGGTCTCATCGCTGGCTTGCGGTCCGAGGTGCGCTAAGGTCGGAAACTCGCAGTTTGCCGGAAAAGTTACATAAATGACCGCAATCAGCGGAAGCGACAGACACCAAGAGCACTTATATGGCATTTTGGTTTAACCTAACCGACTACGCCTAAGGGAAAACTTCCAGCGTCCCCGTAATTACAAATTCAGCGTCATGGCTTTTCTACTAAAAACTTTGCAGCAACGAGCAGGAAGCCTAACGTTTGATGACATTCTGTTATCCAATCAGATTACGGTCTGTACAAACCAGGGAAAGGGCAGAACCAATCACAGATGAGAAATGGTACCCGATGCCAATGAAAGGACACCAAATATTCATCATTTTTAAAGAGTCCTGTGGCCTGTACTACGAAGCGGGGTTACTGGCTTATCGCGGTAACTTGTCGGATTTAAGGTACCACAGTTTAAATGAACTTAATATTCCTTCGCTTACATTTTGCCCATACTACCTTAAATCCGACAAGTTACCACGATAAGCCAGTAACCCCGCTTCGTATAGGCCACAGTACAAATAAAAGCCATTTATATTTCTCTTGAATGGCTTACTGAACATGAAGTAAAATGTGTTTCAACTTTAATATAATGTTTAATCTAAGTGAAATATAAATGTTTAATTATTTTAAATGATCGTAAGTCAGCGTAACTTTATGTCTTTAGACTGCAGGAGAAACCCGCCTTGACAGAGGAAGATCATGCAAAGGTTACACACACAGAGCAGAGATAGGATTTGAACCTCAACCCACTTAGCTACCTCCGCTGCCGCCATGTATCAGAACCAGTTCTGACATCAAGCATCCCTTGGTTGGTGCCCTCTATTCTTCTGTTGTAGTCCTTGGATTATATGTCTCTTCCGGTCAATAACACCATGAGTCCGGTGGTGCATTCTAGACTGATGAACTTTCATTAAAGGCGTTTAAATAGGGTGCATCCCCTTTAAGAGTCACTGGGCCCTCAAGTCTCACGCACTGATCGTGAGACACACGCATTGCAACCAGCTCACACTCTACACCTTGGGTTTGCTGAGAAGTATTAAGGGATAACGCCCACTACGGTGTACCGTTATAAGAGACGAGGGGCAGCCATGCGGAGGGGAGTTTTCTGCCGTGTTTGTGTTCCGTGTACCAGCAAATCAGAAAACAGCATTTGTTCTTTTCCAAAATAAGTTGCACGTGGTTTCGCTACAAACACGTTATTAAATGGATGCGCAACACAAATGAAGTGCAGACAAGGTGGAAGGGGAAGGTCCATGTCCATGTCCGTGAGTATAATTCATTGGCAAGGCTCTCAAGTCTCACGCATTCACCGTTACACACACGTGTCGCCCCTAACAAATGTAATCACACTCCGGAGTTTTGGTGAAACTTCAGAGCCCTGGACTTGTATATTTGATACCAGGCAGATAACATGCTCAGACGGGACAGAGTGGGACATTCTCTGATTCTGAGAAAAATTGATACAGAGAACGGCTTACGATCAACTCGGTGTAAGAATTTTTTTTTCTGGAACACCCACCATCCCAGTCCCACGTTAAAGCTGTAGTGTTTTAAAGCTATATTTGTTTTGCTGATAAATATGTCTAAGTGTGAAACAGTCACTCCTAAAGGGAAAATCATTTTGTACCTTTCAGTAGGTTGACCAGCTGTATAAGCAAATCTTTACGATGCGTTACGAAATATTTCATACTCAAATGCTGACATCTGCCTTTCTCAAAAAAGTCCAAAAGTGTCCACTAGGTGTCATCAAATACTCGCAGTGTTTTTTTCGGCGCCTTCAAAGCACTTTCGTGAATCCAGGAAAAAAGAGGATTGTTTATAATAGGATTCCCCAATTTCGGTCCTAGATGGTCAGTTTGCAACTCAGTTTTCAGATTTCCCTGCTCAGACCCACATAAAAAACCTGTCAATTAGCGGATTATGATGTTTGAGTAGGGCAATCTGTGTAAACTGTGTTGGATTCTGGACCAGAATTGGGGGGGGGGGGGCTGGCTTATAAAATGCTCTGACCAGCTTTTAAAAATCTCATTTGGTTGATAGTTGTTTGATATGTATGATGCAGCTGATGAATAAGTAAAAAATAATTTTTCCCCACGTAACGTTTCTTGTATTTTTGCGGATACCATTAAATATACGGTCATTTACGATGATGTGCTGCAAATGTTTAATATCAGCTCACTTTATGCCTTTGTGTGTTAAAGATTTTTCTCACTTTCTTGAGCAGCAGGAAGCCATATCTTTTTAATCAGTGGTTTGGCAAATTGCTTGCTGTTACTTTTTTTTCACCTTCTGTGACCTCTGAGGACAGCAGATAGTTGCCTGGGAAACCACTTACACCATGACACAGTTCAGGCCAAGTTCTCAGCTGGATCTCCAGCTAGTTCATGAAAATGTAGAGTTTTCGTGTGAGTGCTTGTGAGGCATTGATAATAATCTTGAGTCCTTATAAAGCAGACTGTATATGTTTTGCAGACATCTTGAGGTCACATGATGCAGGAGACTTCAACACCAACAACACCTTTAAGAAAATGTTACACTCTGCTCTGAAAAAAATAACACGAGCCGCTCAATCACCTTTAAGGGGAGAATGCAGTATCCCACAACATAAAACCTCTTGGTAAATAATCTTTCTCTCTTTCAGCTAAAAATCAATGGAATAAATTACCAACTGATGTTCTCATTTACAAATTTTGTATCTTATTCTAGTTTTACAAAGAGGTGGGAATTACCAAAGCAAACGCACAATAATGAGTTGGTGCGGATGTGTGTGTGTAAGTGTCTGTATTACAGTGTTAAATTGTGACTTGTACTTTACATCATCGGGGATAGGATATGGGGTTGAAATGGCAGGATGGTTTTATGACCTGTATTGTGTACATAATTTATATCTTACTCTGTTTCTAATTTATTGTTTCATTTACCTGCTCAGGGACTATGGGTGGGAAATAGCAATGTTTGATAAACCTGGTACAATGCATCTTTCCTTGTTATACAAGGCTAATCTTTTATTGTGCACTGTTCCTGTTTAAATAAATGTATAAAACAAGCACTAGCAACAAAACTTCAAAAGGGGGTTAGTGAACACAGGAAAAATTCTATATGAAAATTTGGATTTCCAAATACATAAGTATATGGACTGTTCATGCTTCTGATCTTGCAAAGAAATCCCAAAAGCATGGCAACTGCAGAGCAGGCAACCACAAGGCTTTACTGCGAATGATTTAAAAACTTCTGCATCACTGGTACAGTGCTCCTGAACACCAGTGTCACCAGTAAATGGAGAGGTCTGAAGACAACACAGTGGATCATCAAGGACAACATGCCCCCCAGCTATGAACTGTTGCCCTCCCGCCACCTGGCACACATTTGGTGAGCATGCAGTGCCGAACCACCACACTGGCAAACGGCATCTTCGCCAAGCTGTGTGTACGCTGAACTCAACAAAGGGACTCATGTACCATTTCAGTAGGATCACTGCAACACGAAAACTTTTGCACTCTCAAACTACTGGTATAAATATATATGTGTGTATATATATATTATACATGCTGATGAGCAAAAACATTATGACCACCCCCACATGAAGTGAATAATGTTGAATATCAGCATTACAGTGTCATGGTCTGGGATATATTAGACAGTAAGATAACATTAAGCCCTGTTGGCGACAAGTTGAATGTAGAAAAAAAGGGCAAGGATAATGATCTGAGTGACTTTGACAGTCAGACTCTGCAGCGGCTATTATTATATTATTATTGGGGGCATATCTAGCATTTCTGGAATGTCACCTTGGGCCCCCAACCACTTGGTAGATTTTTCTGGCCCTGGGGAGGGGGGGGGGTTCCCCTTGGTAGATTTTGCAGATCAGACTCCCAATGTTAGATTTTGGGGCCCTGCAAAATGGCTCCCTGAATCTGCCACTGATTATTAATGAATTTTAAAGCAAATTAATTTTAGTGTACCCCGCAGGTGGGTACTGGATGGAGGGGTGGATGGATGATATTTTAGTGCAGTTTAGAACATGTAACATTAAATAAATGAAACTGAATTATTAACAGCTGAACAGTGAAAGCTGCCCCATCCCCCCAGCAGAGACACAGTGCTGGCACATATACAGGATGTCACAGTTGATGCTTTGCAGAAATGAAACATCGGTAGGGATCCTGTGGCTGCTGAGGTTGCAGGTGCCTACACGCAATACCTCTTTTACACGCAAACAAGTCTCCCAGTTTTTCAGGACAGTAAATATGGCATTCGTTTTCTGTATTTAAAGGTTTGCTGTAAAGCAGCATGTACCTGTACGTAATCCAAGTGTGTAATCCAAATATAGTCCAATACCGGCACAAGTGAGGGTGCCCGTTTGACCAGAATTATTTAATGTGAACCTGTGAGTGAGCTTTAAAAGTAGTGAGTGCCCTTTAACCTTCAAGCACCTGCCCTTCAAAAAGTCTCTGCACAGCCCTGATTCAATATGTATTTGGCTGTTGCAAGGTGATATCTAACTAACTGCCATTCACAATTAGGCATAACCCATGAACAACTTGGTTTTTGAGTGCTGGTCTTTATTTTCAGGGTTGATGGACAGGGACTGTCAACCTGTCCATATATGGACAAACGTGTCTGTGGTAAGACTTATCTTTGTTAGTGGGGAAATGTTTTCATTGAGGATGACAAACTATGTAGGCTACGATTTTAAATTGTTTGTCCCAGATAAAAAGAAATTGCATTTTTATCAAAATGTCTGTCATATTTGCGATGGTGTTGACCCCTGTTGATGGAACATGGTGGGGCATTCTAGCAGAACATTGTAAGTATAATCCTTTACTGGCCATTACACCGGTATGAATACAGGAACACAGGGATTCTTCCCTTTGCCGACCTCTTGCTCTTCATACCTCGGGGGTCACGGCACAGGGTCAGCCTTCAGGCCGTGCCCCTGGAGCTGGGGGTTAAGGGCCTTGCTCAAGGGCCCACAGACATGTGATTGTTCTACTGAGGCCAGGACTCGAACGGGCAACCCTCCGATCACAGGCACAGGGACTTAGACTGAGCCAGCTGAGCCACTCATTAAAAACAATGGAGTGATTTGGCTGGGGAACAGGTTGTCTGGGTAACGGGGCTGTGCAACAAATTACACCAAGTTATATATATATATATATACACCAGACTGAGGGCGGGTAAGCAGAGGTGCCCCCAGTAACACTTATCACCTGACTCTAGCGTCCTAGACAGATGGCACCTGTACTTTGTACTTTTGTAAAATACAATTGATCTTTTGCTGTTATGCTTTCTCCCAGGTCTGTTTTTCTTGTCTTAATCTCACAATTGTATAATATCCTTACTGTGATAATTGTTCTCCACCTGGTAATATTTAAATTACATTGTAAATTATTGTCTTTGAAAACAACACAAAAAATGTTCACACTCTCTCTCCTGTGGCTCTAGGAAAGGAAATACTAGTGAATAACTGAGAGGGTATGTCTAAGTCTTGGTGTATGACTATGAGTTATTCATAAATAACAACAAAAATGAAATGTGGCATGTGGCATATTTATGTGGCCAAAGGCCAAAACCACAGATATCTATTTGTGTTGAAATTATTATTATTTTTTCCATTTCAGTTATTCCCTGCATCCAGTTGCTATTCAAATGATACCATATGGTGCTTAACTTCTCCTAGGGCATGTCATGGATAAGTTTGGGCTAGAAATGCTACAGGCCTCATCTGAGTACACAGTTACAGTGTCAGGAAATCCCTCTCTCTGTCACATCCTGTTTCTACAGATCAACATTGCTCAAAAGATTACATCTTAAATTTGTCTAGGACGGAGTGCAATAACAGAACAAAAGCTTCATTGAGCTTGAAACAGCACAACAGTGGGCCTGACAGAACTAATGAAACACAAAAAAATGAATTAAACATTGAAACAGAACATGTTTTACAAAAATCAGTTAAGAGAAAATCTTGCCATGGTTATATGTGAGAATCACATATAACGTCTCAATCACATCTCAGCTACAAAAACATCTATGTGCCTTGACAACTGAGTGAGATAATAGCTTAAGCATTTGGGAATTTCCCAGATAAACATAGTTTATTAGTGATGGGGCACATATTTTCCCCGTGAGTCACACCAAGAGACTAGCTGTTTGATGACACAGTGTTTTGCCTGTTTCACTCTCTCTCACACAGGTATTATGCACACCTGTCTGTTTAAGAATGTGTGTCTGTATACTGTAAACACCTAATACCAAAGTCCTCTTGGCATCAGCAAATTATAGCTGTGAGAATTCCACCTTCAAGAAATATCATTATGTAATTATCCATTAGATGACTGGCTCATGGACTCTAGGTCTAAATTTCAAGACCAATTTTAATGCAATTATCCCTGGCACATTCTCCACACTCTCTGACATAGACTTTTTGGGGTAAACAGTTGTTGTTATGTATGAAATACTTTATCTGCTTCCAGTTTTCTGTACGTATAGAGAAAAAAAGGTAATGTGAGATGTCACTGCTTATTTATCAAAGTATGCTTGAGGTGCTGCCACTGAATTGCTTTTGAAAGCATATAAGAAAATGGATTTCACATCTTGGTAAACTTGCTTGCCTTTACATATCTTTGAATGGTTTCAATTGCCCGCATACCCTTGGTGATTCATATCATATCTTAGACAGGGAAACATCCGAGAAAAAAATAAATAAATTAGCTGACTACAATCTTTGCATGCCTTACATTCTCGCAACATTTCTGTTCCCTTGTATTAACAATTTTTTAAAGACATGTGTTTGTACTCATATATTGGGTTAAATCAGATGGACGCCCATAACTGCTCAGCAAAATTCATGAATATCAGAAGGATTTCATGTTGGAAAACATTTAGGCAACCATGACTGATTACTTGATGAACCCAATAGTTTTAGTTACCTACCGCCTGCTACATTCATATTTTCATCTTCAGGTGGAATTTTCAAAGAATTTCAAATCAGAAAGGTTCAATTGTACATTCATTTGTCCAAATGTCATACATTTGGAATAGCATGGTTAGCAATTTCCTGGAGTAATTGGGGTTAATTCTTTGCTCACAGGCCCAATGGTCAAATCACTCTGCTGACCATAGCATTCAAATTGGCTGCCTCCCAGTTATGGTCCTGTAGTCTTAACCCACAGGGCCGCATGCCTCCCAGTCATGGGCATAAATTACAATAATCAAAACCAGCCAATACAACCCCATCTTCAAATAATCACAAATGGGTGGAACCTTCAACCCACCCAGTATTCACCCCAAAGGTGCCCTTGCACTCAGCTAATGTCACTTGGCACCGACATTTTTGATGTCGTATTGTGTACATCACAATACTGATATGTGTACAGTTGCAGTGTTTTATTTCTCATATTTATATGGCATATATTGCTATTGTGTGGTGTTTCAGTATAAAACACTAATAAGGAAGAAGTGGAAATATGTATAATAGAGAGACAAAAGGTCTTTAGAGTGTAAAATAAAAATAAAAACTGTAGTTTGTGAAATAAGTGTTTTTTAAAAAGCTCTTTAAAATATTCTGTGAATGGGCTGGCCTGGTGGCTTGCTGGGCAGCACTGAGGCAGCACTGAGGGCAGCACTGAGGCAGCACTGAGGACAGCACTGAGGGCAGCACTGAGGCAGCACTGAGGCAGCACTGAGGGCAGCACTGAGGGCAGCACTGAGGCAGCACTGAGGACAGCACTGAGGGCAGCACTGAGGCAGCACTGAGGGCAGCACTGAGGGCACTCCCCTTTTGTGCGTGTGAAGCTTGCATGATTGCCCTGTGTTTACATTGGTTTCCATGCACTTAGGTGAGTCGGTATCTGCGTGTGAGTGTTTGCCTTGGGATTGACTAGCATCCCATCCTCTGGCTGTCCTTTGCCTTGTGATAAGCAGTGAAAGAACGTGGATCACTGGATGTTCTGCTAGCAGTATGATTAGCCATAACTAAATAGTATCCAGTAGCTACCAGTTTGTCTGAAGATTGTTTTATTTCAGTCCTTAAAGCAGTGAAAATGCATAATGGTCCATCTATCTTCCAGTCACTTATCCAGTAGAGGGTAACGGAGAGCTGGAATCAGTCAGAAGAAGCACATCGTCCCGGACACAGTGCTCCCCCAGCAAAGGGCACACAGTCACACACATACACGTGCATCCCAAGTCTACTGCATCACATTACAGTTTCCTCCTGGCCCATCCCCATATTTGCGGGGAATTAATCATGCAGACACACTCACACATAAATCTGGAGATAAATACACATAGATAATTTATATTACAGTATTATTATCGTCGATAAGACAGGGCTATTCTGCCCAGTTCATATGCCACTCTTCATGGATAACTTTCGCATGCATGGGGAAAAATAAATAAATAAAAATATATATATATGTGTGTGTATGAGAGAGAGAGAGAGAGATTTATATGAATATAAGTTACACTGACGCACAAGTCATAGTTAAGTGACTGCAGTTATTGGTACTGAACTACACTCACAGCCTATTTACCACTCCTTGCTCCTAAATATTGCAATGAACTGAGCAATATGGTTATTGACTTAATATACTCATAAATAGTTTCTTAGTCATGTCATATAGTTATAGACATGTCATATAAGTTTACAGTAATAAAAATATATTTTAAAAATATTCCATTAAACTCTGAAAATGCACAGGTGCAGATTTTACTTGCCCTTTAACTATATTTTAAAGCAATATGATATTTTATGACTCATAATGGGTCCCAGAGCCACCCCAAAGCCAAAATTGGAACTCCAGCCCATCTTCACAAGGATTGCATGTTAATTACATGTAAAAAAAAAAAATCACAATAAGTTATTCTTCTTGCATGTCAGCCATTTTATTCATGGACAATACAGCAAACACAGAATTTCCTTCTGGAATACATGGAATAACCCAATATGGGCAGAACAGTTAAATAACGCCGAAAGAGCTACAGGCAGGAACAGAACCCGAAACCCTGTACGTGTGAGATCACAATGCTGCCTGTATGAGGTCACAATGCTGCCTGTGTGAGGTCACAATGCTGCCTGTGTGAGATCACAGTGCTGCCCATCTGTTTTCATAAATAAGCCACTGATTTAATACGGCTGAACTGAGGTAGCCACTATCCAAGAACTGTACAGCTCAAAAAAAAATAACAATACGAGGGTCTGCTTAATCTATTTGTACTTCACACTTTGATATGATGCACAGGTGCAGATTTATGGGAAAAATTACCAGTAAATACTGAAATGCTTTAGAATTTTACATCTTCGGAAGTCAATGCATAAAGGAGAGCTTATATTAGCTATATCCCTTCCAAATATCTACCTTCAACCATGATTGCAATGCAGCTACGATACTGATATTTCACAAGCTACAGTGAATTTTGAACATGAAGAGGCTTTCTGTTCGTCATGAAATTTGATGTATTGTTGTTTTGCAATATGTTCCTCCACCTAAAATCGCCCTAATATGACACTGCCTTTTCTTATTACTCATAGCAAAGCATTTTGTAAAATAAAAAAATGATTTTCAACAGGAAAAGAAAAACAGGATTTTTTTTAATACAAAGAACTTTCTCTTGTATAGTACATACAGCTATTTTAATTGGCTCTATAATAAGGAATTTTCTAAAATTACAAGGAAATGAATATGACAATGCGATCTTTTCAGATTTAATATAAATTAATTTGTTCACAATACGTTTTCATTTTAGACCTTCAAAGAGACATAAATAAACGTGTAAACATAAATGAATGGGGAAGGAATCCAAGCAATGCTGATTACAAACAGGAGCCAAATGTGATGCAAATATGTAAAGACATATTTACTCATAATAGATAACGTAGCTCTACCTGTAAAGTAGAAATAGGCATGGCTGCATATCTAGCTGGACTGCAAATAAGTCAGGTACTGCAACACCCTGATTATTCCAGAGGAAGCCTCGTGTCTGTGAGGATACACAGGAATCAAAAGTTATGTATGATAAATATGTAAAGCTCTCTACCCCCAACCTTCCTCTACCTCAGACAGGAAGGGTTGGTCACAGCCTCCAAGCCAAAGAGTAGCTAATAATGTGTTGAAACTGTCCCCAACTTAAGACCAGTTAAACTGGAAAGGCTACTGGCATCATGTCCTCCGGTAGTTTGAATGTGGTGAGATCAACAACTACATACATAACTTCCACAAAAGAGGGGTGTGGAACTGAAAAAGAAAGAAAAAAAGCATACTGAAAAGAATAACTTCTTAGTAAGGCATTCGTCACTGAAGGTAAATGATTCAGTGGAAATGTAAATACATTCATGAGTCAACCACCAACGTGGCATGCATCTGCAAAGGGCTGGCAGTGGTCTACATGTGCAGTTAAATATGCCCATGAACACAGCCAGAAGCAGGGAGAAGCTGCCCAGCCACTACGGTCATATTGTGGGTGGCCTTGGAAAGCATAATATAATACTGGATAGCAAAAGTCCATATCTAAGAGGAAGAAACAGTGCAATCTGAGGTAACTGAAAAACCATTTTGGCTTTGTTGCCAAAAAGTTTATATGTTGAAGAGGAGACTGAAGATGCCTGTTTCAGGAAACCTTCAACCTGCTTTGGAAGAACCTAATATGATCACATAGACAGAAGTTCTAAATCCATTCATGTCCTAGCTTTTTACACACCGTCAACTGTGCTTCTATGGCTCCACTGAGAATTGCTGGTGTGCCAGGGCAGACACGTTAAACAGGCTGCAAGGGATCATGGAAGAGGCAGGGACAGCACAAGACATGAAGAACAACCAGGATCACCAGAGAGCACCAGCATTCAATAGGGTCAGAGACAGCTAATTGGCTATTGACTAGAATCATTATTAGCCAGTGATTTCTCAATGGGGTGTTACTGGAATGTAAGGAGGTGGAGAATTTTTTCATAGTTGCTCTAACTTTTAATTCATCTCTGATGACAGAATAAAGATACCAGTGACATTATGCACTCTCATCCCAAATCCTGAAGAACACTAACATTCTTCTTCAATAGGAGGGGTACAGGTAAACTTTGGAAATTTTGGTCATTTTTCAATGTTTTAAAATGCTTTATTCTTCATTTTCCATATTGCTATCACACTGAAAAATGGATATAAATAAATCACTGTTCCCCATGAGCTAATTCACACAATCACTCACATCTGTCACAGTACACATTTCTTGAGCTCACAGGTTAACACAACATCTTGTATGAAATGAAATGTGTCAACTGTCTGTTACTTCTCACTGCTCACTGTCTTTCACAGAATACCTCTGTACTTTGGAAACTATCAAGCATAACAGTTCAATCCACCAGAAGAATGACCATTCACTGCACCAGTGGAGGGCCGGTGTGGGTGCCGGTTTTTGGGATGGCCTCTCAATCAGCCAATAACAGAGGGTCCCCAGGACTATAGTTGAGAACCCCTGTTTTATTATTGGCTGATTGAGAGGTCATCCCAAAAAAACCCACCCACACTGACTCTCCATGGATCAGGTTCCCCACCCCTGCCATTCATGATGCTGGAAGTCCATAAAAGAGATAAGGAACCATTCTGGACTTTCGAAGATAAGAGGCCCTGAAAAACATGCATCTCACAGCCTACTTTCTTACAAGGACTTTCCATAATAATGGCTTTAACTCTTTGGACACTTAATGTACCGTAATATGGAACACATTAAAAAGAAATTACAGATGAATGTATACATCTATCTGTAGTATCTTTCAAAGAAGTGTAGTCAACATATTACACATCAGTAAAACCAGGATCAACTATTCCATGCTGTCTAAAAACTGTGTACTCTATAAGATGCTGACTGCACCAACGCAGAATGGATACTCAACAATGACACAATGGATTGATCCATTGAAGCATATTACAGAGTTAAAGAACGCAGATGAGATTTATAGAAAAGACACAAGGTGTTTAATGCTCAACACCTAAAAAGCAATCACACAGAGGCTACTGATTTTGTTACAAATCACAGGTTGACAATGGACCAACACTCTGTAGATTTGCAAATAGATTTGGGTTTGAAAGCCTAAGGAGGCCACTGTGCTGCCCCCATTTCATTGCCGCAGGTCTTTTTTTTATACAAACACAAGCATCCCAATCACTTATCACTCCAATAGCTCTCTTCTCTATACTTAAGCAGGAGCATACACAATCTAGTAGTTTTTCTGACAGAAAATGTTGGAGTCTTCACAATTCATAGATTTAAATGTCATTTTATTAATTCATTAAACATTTCTCAAACCACTGGTAGTTTTATTTCTTGACAAAATGTACTTCAAACCCTCCTCGATGTGCTTATGTTCATGAAAAATGGCATTACTGATGCTTTACATCCATGTGCATTCTAGCCATTCTTTTAAGTGTTGCTCATCTTCCTTAAACTCCAGGTCCTGTTTCTCATGGTTCATTTTGGTTACCAAGCAGCCACAGACCTGAAGTTCCCCTTGTGCTGATATTCAAAGTCCATTTCAGTTCTACTTGCATGCAACACGGCCTGACTGCTATACAGTAAACTGACCATTGTACATAAAATGTTGCAAACGGAAAGAGGATTTCATGAAACTTTACTTCATTGTTTGCCTGGCAACTCGCTGCCTACAGTAAACAACACATTTTTTCACCAGAGATTCTTAGCATTGGTAGCATCTGAGTGTAGCATCTGCTTAATGTTTTTCTCAGAATAGCAACAGCAGGAACCAGTGAACATGCAAATAAACATCCCAGACAGTTACAGGCCCTGTCTGCATAAACGTGGCTAAACATTTTGCACTTTACCCAAATCCAGTGGAACCTGACCTTCACTGAGCACTGCATTGTGTAGAGGTATTTCGGGGAGTGCCTGGACATCAGCTGTTTGAATATTTATGATGTGTTTGGTGGGGTCACCACACAGACGAGGCAGACTCAAGAGGCAGACTCAAGCCCATCGGCTTGTGGTGACTTCATGTAAATTAGGAAACAATGATGGCCATAAGGAGCTATTGTTTAAGGCAGAGGCTGTAGCTGAATAAGGCCCATCTGTTGATTTTGGTACACAGACCTTTAAGTTTAAAGTGAAAAAAAACTGGTTTACATTCATTAGCTGTAGTTCTGAACTGATCATTTGCTGAAGCTGAACTTTGTTTAGAGTACAAAATTACAATGCAAAATCAATTGTGCCTGTCAACAAGAAAATTTAATTCTGTGTGAATAAAATTAGACTGTGATCAGGTTCCTGATTCAAAAAGCATCATATAGTGGAAAAAAATGTGGTTAGACTATAATGACAATGACAGCAGGGGAGTGCTCTGTAGTGAAACTAACTTCTCTGGTCAACAGAAAAGCACACTTCAAAATCACTGTCTACTCACATCAGTCTGACCACTAATTTTTTACAGAGCACCAACTGCAAGTTGAGTTTGTCACGGGTGTGCAGACAATGGATGCAATTTGGAGACAATGGATTTACATCCAGCTAGAGTCAAAAGGCTGATGCTTGATAAAACGTGCTTATAGTGGGGAAATACTGGTGCTTTGCTTCAGAAAAGCTAAATGTTCCGGAATGTAAATGTTGGTGCTGCTTGGAAGCAATAGATACAGCATTAAGGCTTAGTGCTCATAAGGTCAGCATTACTGTAAATTATAAATAAATAAATGATCGCATGAATGTCAATCGCTGTATGCGCATCTTATCACATGTGCTGAATAGTAGGACCAATCAGATTTCTCTGAAACAGTTTGTCTTTTGACTCTCAATACAAAGAGTTTCCAGGCCCAAATGATGAATTGAAGAGGATGTGGCCATCTGTCTAACCACTCACTGCACCGTGTCCTAGTGTTTTCTTTCATGCTGATGACTGATGGGTATCAGGCAGCAGACTCACACACAGCTTCTGCATAAAAAAAATACCTCTTCCTGTTTTCAGTGGAAGAGAGCTTGTGAACTGTGAGAGCAGCTGCAACACATGGTCAGATTGCTTCACATATGTTTAGCAATGCTGTAGAGACTGATATGATCACAGAAAATTTGGAAATCAGTGACATTCTCTGGATGCAAGATAAACTTGCTGAATAGCAATATTTTAAGACATGTTTTATTGAGTAATATATGCAATAATATATGTAAATATATATTTTACTGTGTTAATTCTAACAGGGTGAAAGTGAAAACGTTGCAAACAAGGGTTACAAGAAATATGTAGCTAATTAGGACAACCGCATAAATAAATGCTTTTCTTGAGGCAAGCTGAAGACATAATCATTTTCCCATCACACATCAGAATGTATGCTTCACCATAACAGCATACTTCTTTAAATGAAAAGGTTGTACTGCCATTTAAACCATAACTACATCTAACACAGTAATTCATACACTCAGGAAGAAAAGTGGTGTGTTTGAAGACTGGATTCCCCTATGCAATACAGAAATAACACAGCTCTGTTCCTCATTTGGGCCATACAGTTGCTCAGTGAGTACCACTGTTACCTCCACTGTGTGGGATTCCGGCGGTTAGGCTAATTGCTATGTACTCTGCCATAGGCAGAGCATCCTGACTATGCCTTACCCCTCACTTGACAAAAATAGGGGGTTGGAAGATGAACAGATAGATCCATCCTTCCACCTGACATTCAGTCCTTCATTTATTTGTTGATGATGGTGGACATCATGGGGTAAGAGTATCCTACAAGGCTGTGGCCATGAAAGTGTTTCACTAACTTCTTGTGCCCTGTCTGATGTCTGCCTCCATCTGCTCCAGAGCTGCTCCCCTTATTTACCCTGCATTTGTGCATTAGCTTCACAAATGTGCACAATTTGTGCAAAGGGAACATTTATCTAGAAAGACATTGATACACAGAAATTCAGTTATCTTAGCAACATTAGCATAGCCTCTGGGGTTATTCTCGAACAGGAAACAAGAAAATAAATATGTAAGGTACATCTTCTGGATGCAGTGGGACGCATCATCAGTGATGTAACCTGGGGTCACTGGGTGTTTCAGGTCTTTCAACATCAGACACCCTCACCCAGGTGACCCAGCTGAGGTTGATCAGGCCCCAGCTTGCTTCCCAGCAGCAACCGCCCATGGATCAGCCCTCTTCATCCACAGCCACTTTGTGGTCTCTGCGGCTTCGCATACGGATCAGATGACCATCTTCTGAGCCACTCCTGTTAGGCCCAGTTGGTTGAGGACTTTGCAGAATAAGTGTCCTGCAAAACCTCTACAGCCCACCTCTATTGGCTCGTAGTGAATGTTTCTGCCCCCTCCCAGCACATCTCCAACAATATGGTTTAGTTTTAAATAAATGGCTATTGGGCAAATTGTTAGTTTATAATAAATTAGTATGTCACAATAGAGATATACTGCTTTATACATGGAGAAGTTTTCTTACTACTCCCATTTTATTGTAACTCCAAATCACTAAGAGAAAGATTCGGTTAATCCATAACTGGAAGAGGGTTAAGCAGATTTTCATGGCGGCGTCATTTAAACCACTGAGTCTCTTTTCAGCTTCATAAAACAAGCAGCATGAGTCACCCCATGTGAGATCTGGAAAAACAGTTACAAAAAAGAAACAGATCCTGTCATCCAAAAGGAGTGCTTCTCATTTAAATTCTGCTCATTTAAATTCTGCTGACTCCTCTGCATGCTGGTTTTGTCTCTGTGGTTTCTGTTTAATTAGGCTTGACTGAGGTGTTGATTGAATTATGCAATTTGAACAGATTATGTGTGCTTTTCACTGAAAAGACCGACAAGCCATTCAGATGTTTTGATCTATGAATGATTACTTATTTATTAATAACTTAAATTATTTTGAAGTCAAAAGCTTTTTTTATTGTTCTTCCAAGCAGGATACCAGAGGATAAATTCATTGGCCAAAGTAAACATTACATAATCTGGCATAACTCTGCAAAATCCAAATACTCAAATAATGCTTTCTTTAATCTTTTTCTACAAATGCAAATTTTCCTTAATAGGTATTATGAGCATTTTGCATGTTTATGGTAAAAAAAAATTCGTTTTTCAAACTTATGTGGTGGGACCGTGTATGTGGTAATTGCAATGTATTTGGGGGAAAAGTGACATTTTCTCAGAATTTGTTTGGGACGGACCACCCTTATTTGACTTAAATGTTGTTGAAAAAAGGCCAAAAAGATTTTGACCGTCACCAACATATATAAGAACACATTTTTTCTTGAAAATTCAATATAAAAACTGAAAGCATATCCTGCTTTTCCTTTTGAGAAATAACTTTTTGTCATAATACCTATGTCTATCACAAATAGTAATAATAGGGGCCCTACTATGCTCATTTTTTACTTCATAATTTTATTTTTGGGGTCTACTTGAATAGATGTACATACTTAAAAGCTCCAATTTTTTGTTGGTGCAGTGTTAAGGCCCACCCCCAATGAGCCCACTGTGCTCTGATTGGTCAGCTTGCTCGATTGGCCAGCTTGCTGCTTGTCCCTGTCTTGCAGTCTGCAAACAGATCCTTGCAGGTAGGCAGCCAATAAGGATTGCAATACGAGGCGGCCTCACCATGTCATGGAAGGGCTGGAATTCCAATGAGGCATTTCAGGCAGATTAGCAAAGAGTGGTTTGTGTGGTGAGAGTAATTTACTCCCTTTGGTGTGTACTGTGGGCCTTGAGATTTTACAGGCCGTTTACGTTAGGGATGGGCCAATCCACATTTTTTCAGTTCCGATCTGAATCCGATACAGATTCCAATATAATAGCTCTTTTTACTACTTTGTTTTGCTTTATTTTTTAAGCTAGTAAATGCAGATGGAAAAATGTATTACAAAAATATTTAATTAGGCTACTACAAACATACATAACGTACTGTTGCACATCATTTTTACGTCTTGTTTTAAGCGTTTTTGAGGCATTTGCAGTTCAATATGAATATATTCAAAGCAAGTATACACAAGTGGCGAATGATTAAAATTTTTACACATTTTTTCTCCTTTTGGCGTCAGTTCAGTTACACATTGTTGCGATGGCATCCCCTCTTGTATCACAAGCTGCAGCGAGTTCGCAGGACAGCCCGAGTTAGCGACTCCCAAATCATCCATTGCTTTTTTGTCTCGAACAGTTACGTACGCTTTGTTAAGTGGGATTGTCCATTAAACGCTATTCCCACCTCTCAAAACTTTATTTTACAAAGATTGCAAATCGCTGTGATACTGGTTTCTGTTAAAAGCGTAAAATACTCCTAGATCGTCAAATCTTTATCTTACACCCTCGTACTGCGAAAGGTATGCGCGTGACGTCACAGCAGGCGGAAGTCACTGTACTCACGCCCTCTGAGTAGCTAAAAAGACTTGTTAGCGTTCGATTTGAATGCTGCAAAAAAAAACACATGTAAAATGGGAAAGAGCTGTCGTGCGATTGATTGTACAAATAGATTTAACACGAAATAGGAGCTATCTTTTTAGAGATTGCCAAAAACGAAATAAGTAAGTATAGGACGTGGGTCGGTCACGCATGGCCGATACCCGATTCGTCAAATTGGTCTGGATTGGCGCCGATACCGATCCGAATATCGGATCTTATCGGATAGCTTACATGCACATAAAGCTACAAAACACACTAAAGGAAAGGGAAAACAGAGTGTGTAGCATTTTCTTAAAGTGTTCAAATAACAGATTTACTACTTTATGGTCTTCAGCACCAGTCCGTTCAAGTTTTTCCTATGGTAATTAGCATAATGCTTTAAGGAACCAGCACTAGAAGCTCTTCCACTCGATGCTATGCAACAGAATCGTAATGTTCTGCCAAACTTTCTTTACAGTCACTTTTCAGCAAAAGCACCTTCTCATAATTTGGAATCGGCTAAGTCGGGAGAGATTTATCTAGAGAACATGATAGATTAGTGGCTTTCATTTTCACCTGGATAAACCCACCTGGAATGCATACTTTCATTATTGTTCAGTACATTAGCATATGAAATCAGCTTGTGTTTCGGCTATAAGGTGGAGCCACATTGCTACATCTGCGCCACAAAACTCTGATCATGTCCTTTCAGCACTCCTTTCACCATCTTAATCACTCAGTTTCGATAAAAGGGCATGTTGGTTCATAATACGGAGACGGGAATGTAAAATGTTTTACCTGACTAATGACCAAGAGGGTGTTGTCACAAATGACTAGATATAATAGCATTTACTTCTATTAATGTGGTGAAAGGATTGACCCTGTTGTGAAAAACAACTGATCTACAATTGTCAGAAATAGTTTCAAGAGTCTGTATTACATTATTATACTCCTATATGGTTCAGTAAAATAGCACATTGATATGAGGTTAAGGAGAGATGCAATTGTGAATTTCCTATATAAAATATGTAGTGATCTTTAGAAATTTTAACTCTTTATTTTTTGATACATATCTATGGGAATGTGTGTTAGCAAGTGTGTGTTTGTTTAAAGTTTAAGTGTGAGGCAAATATGATGTATCCTTTGTACATGACAATATTACTAAATTCTCCTTGTTTTTTTAAATAATTCAATTACTTTTCTTCAGATGGGTAGAGTCCCTGAATTACGTACATACACTAAACATTGCAATGTAGAAACCAAAAAATGAGGCAACAGTTAGCCTACTAGATGTAAGGGATAAATAGGTGGAGGTCACGCCCATCATACGTAACCCTGAGTCTCATGTGACAATGAATGAATGTCTTATTCTATTCAAAGTCTTCTGTCCCTTCAGGCAGTACATGCCAAGTCTATAGAACATACCATCATTTGGTCAGCAAGTATATCTCTGCAGGGAATGTGTAAGTCTAAGATGTGAAAAGCATCTGGAGGGACATCCGTGAAGAGCCAGGAGGTGCTGGGTATGAGTGATGGAAGGTTTTAATATAATGTATAGCAATGTCTTAATAGCTTGGGATTAAGTTCAAATGTGGAAGCTGACTATAATTTCTTTTTTTAAAGAGTGCTAAGAAGAATAGCCAGAATCACTAATGAGTTTCTGAAGATCTAGGGAAGGTCAACGAATTCCTGAAATTTTACTTTGCGGAAGTACTGCTGCTTTGAACTACTGCCTCAAGGATAACATAAAAATGCTTGTTAGTAGCATGGTGCACAAAGATCTCCGGCCGAAGAATGTAGGAAGAAGGGCCTAGCTAGATAAGAAGACATGTGACCTCAGATTATTTTCTACAACAATGTCAATGTGTCTATATTTAACACATTCTCTCAGCTGAAACCAACTGTCTGAGTAGAGCCTGTTTTGTAGTCTTCATGGTCTCTGGGCTCTTTTATGGGTTTTTATAGGTACTTCTGTTTCTTCCAGCAGTAAAAAGCACAAGGTCCAAGTGAATTGGTTTCTTTTAGCTGCCCTTTGTGTGAGACTACGCCCTGGCATTCTGTCCAGGGTGCCCACTGCCTCATGCCTGGGATAGGATCCATTCTCATTCCTCATATTGATCCTGTGCTAGAAGAGTAACCTGGAAAGTTCATGGATGGATGAATCCATGTATGCTGGATGCTCCTCATGGAACTGTTACACAACCTGTTACCTCAATTCCCTGCTTCAAGGTGGTGCACCCAGAGCTTCCTCCAGATCAATTGCAGAGAACACAGGTATCTGCAAGCACAACAAAACATGCAAGATATCACAGTGTCTTCCTCTATATCCATCCATCCATTTTCTGTAAACGCTTGTCCTATTCAGGGTCATGTGAGGTCCGGAGCCTATCCCAGAGGCTATGGGCACAAGGCAAGGAACGACCCAGAATGGGGCACCAACCCATGGCAAGGCACACTCAGACACCAGTCCCACTATATCCAAAGCTTAAAAGATTTATATTTCCATTTATACATACTGTCCATATCTAAGGTGACCAGATAATCCATGTCAGGAGGACACTTTGAGTGAAGACATGATTTGTAAACTAACCTGGATTTCACTTAAGCACTGAGTTCTTGCTATGTGCTGTTTGGTCAGTCTCCTGTAATCATGCATGTGTCACTAATGTTAATGTCAAAGCACAAGATGAGCTGAACTCTTTAGCCAAGCACAGGAGCCTTTCAGTTTTAAAGTAGTTTGTAAAACCTGAAGTAGCTCGAGGTGTCCTCCCTGACAGGGATTATCTGGTCTTCCTATCCATATTTTAGCCATTATGCTACCCACTATCTCTGTACTTTATTCCTCCTATGATTTGTTGCAATGCTATTCCTGGGCTGTTCTAACTGGAGTTCTGCATGTCATTTTAATGAGAAATGTAATGGATTTACTGCACGATAGGAGATTGAGGACTGCGCATATAGCTGAACTTGCTTGCAGTGAATGGCTGCGATGTGTCCCAGCGTCTCATTGGACGCCGCGCGGGCTGTCATTAAGAAGGGCTGGCCGCAGGAGCCTATCCAGCAAAGACGTGTTTCTTTTGAAAAGAGGAAGGTGCTATACCTGTGATACTGTTATCTTACTTTCCTTTTACGTTGTCTGAGTTTCTGTTATTGAACAGATAGTCGAGAGCACTTTAGGTATTCAGTCCGAAAGCATGTGACAGCGTATCCGCAGCTGAAGCCTTTTGCTGAAGTTTAGTCTGTTGTTTTCTCTTGGGTGTTGGGTTGTTCGGTATTCGCCGGTGCTGTTAAAAGTTACTGTATAGTGACATGAAATAGGGTTAAGTTACTAAACGTAGGCGTCATCTCATTACTGGACCTCGAATTCACGTGTAGATACCGAGACGAGGAAAAGCCGGACTCAACAATGACCAACAAAAACGGGATGGTGATGAAAATCCAAACGCCGATCCGTACGGACTCGTTTAAAAGCAGTTATGATGTGGTTGGCAAAACACTGGGCAGGTAAGTGCGCATTTTTGATCTTATATCTAACTGAACGACTTATACGAATCGGTGTATAGTGCTGTTGCCCGATCGATAGCATGAAGGTAAGTTTAGTCATGCAAATGCATGGTAATAGTCTGTATTTTCTAGTAAGAATGAGAATGGAAAATGCTGAACAACACTAAAAAACTGTTCTGTGGTGTGAACCAGGAGTGTAGACGACTCAAAACCCAGGTCAGGAAGAGAAACTAATAATAAATGTATATAAACAGCTTATGTCTAAGAAAGAAAAGGCGGCTTTTCTGTAAATAAATTAATTTACTGCAGACCACATGGCTGATGAATGAGTGTGACTTGGAGTGTAGATGTATATAATACTGGCTTAAATTCTGGCTGCAGCTGTTCAGAGTATAAACCCATTAATTTATGGCTATCGGTATTCAGTTTGTCGTCAGTTATAGACATCTTTAACAGTTTGCTGCAATCTTCCTTGGGTTTGTACAGCCTCTACCTCCCTATTTATCATGTCGATCTTTCTTGATTGCCAGACTGGTTCCTTGGTGCTACGACAGATCTGATATGCAGTTCTGGAGAATAGACTGTCTGTTGTTATGCTGTCATAAAGGCTAATGTTCGTGCTATCCCCTTTCCTTTTAAAGGTGCATGATGGTGTTTGAATGTCTCATTTTCGTCTTAAATGGACTGTTCTATGCCACAATGGTCCATGCATGTAAATGCCGGCTTGAGTGTTTAACAGCAGGCGGCTGATCGTCAGACTTGAGTAACTGTGTGAGTGAGACTGACAGCAGACAACACAGGAAAAGAAGTTTCACAGTTCAGATGAGGCTCATTTCCTTTTATGGAATGGCGGTGGTGGTGTGTGGCTCAGCCTCTGTGCCTGTGATCGCATGATCGTCAGTCCTCGGAAGAATAATCGCATGTTTGGGGTCCCCTGAGCTAGGAGCGCTGTTTGCTGCGCTGTGACCCCCCTACCCCAAGCATGCTCTTACTTGAATGTGTGTCAGAGCAGTCTCTGTTCTAAAGCTTGTGATGCAATTTAATTAAGAAATAATGGTGTAGAAATCTGTGGACACTTGGCCAGCCCAGTTTTGCACAGCTTTGACTCTGCAGGGCTGTTCTTGGTTACAGGACCCGTGACCTCTGAAGTTCCCATACTGTGTGTTCCTATTGAAAGAGAACTTGAGTACAAATAAGTTAAAAATGCCTTATTCTGAATTGATTTAGTCAACAATGCATTCTCTGCTGTCAATGATGATTAAATTTTGCATATCAGTATTAATGTCTCAGGGAAAACAGCCACTATATTTAAAGTTCCTGCATATCAGTGCTCGTTGGCGAAAGTCCAAACTAAATAAAAAAAAAAAAAATACAGTTCATTCATCTAACAATATGTTGATTTCTAGTGAAGAAACTCTAAATAAGTATAGGTGGTGATAGTCGACTGACCCTGCTGTTCTCCTTCCTGTCCACTAGGGGTAAGTTTGCTGTGGTGAAGAAGTGTGTCGAAAAGTCGACTGGGAAGGAGCATGCAGCCAAATACCTGAAGAAGATGCGCAGGGGGCAGGACTGCCGCTCAGATATTATCCATGAGATCGCCGTGCTGGAGTATGCGAAATCCAACCCCTTCGTTGTATCCCTCCATGAAGTCTATGAGACGACAAAAGAGATGATCCTGGTGCTTGAATAGTAAGTCCCCCCCCAACCTAAAAGAGTGGACATTCATTCTTCTACAATGATACAAGTTGCTGCATGTCAAGTGAATCACAGGAAGGATTTAACTCTAATATCCTATTAAATTTTAAATGTCAGAAACTTAGTGGGTTTTTAATCTGTTTTAATACTGCTGAGAATATTACAGCGGTGGACAGGCCTTAGTCTGGCTATTGTTCCTCTGAGTGTTGCCAACCAACACTTGAGCTGTGGCTTTGCTTCAGTCTTTATTTAAATTTCCCTTACTTTTACTAGTGTAGATCCAGATTTAGTTTTTAAACCTTACTGTCAGGTTTAGAGTAGTGGGGAGATGATATCTCAGATGTAAGAAGCCTTGCTTCCTGTGTCTGCACCTTTCCTGTCTGCCTTGGTACGTCTGGCCTCATTTCCGCAGCCGGTCAGCCTCTGTCATACACGTGTTCGTATTCACCTTAAAAGGAAATGAAAGCTTGTTTCCCCCTTCAGCAGAACTGTGCAGAGTCGACCTCAGACTACCCAGGGTCTAGGTGTGTTACGGCCAATGGGTAACTCAAGGCCGTGCCTCAGGGGCCTCGTCAATCGCTGATATTACGCTGGAAAAATGTTGCTTTTCAAGATCAAGTCAAAGTAACACTGGGAGGAAGTTTTAACTATACCTGTCACGCAGTGCAGTTTCTAATGTTTAACACGTCCATTGAGCTGCTTGTCTCTAAAGAGAGAATTCTTAACTTGATTTGTAATTATGTATTTTTTTGATGACCTTTTGTGTTTGCATTATGACTTGATAAGGATGCTGTATATATTCAGCATGTAAATGTATTGAGCCATGCAATGGGCATCTTTTTTGGAAGAGGGTTTTGTAGCCTTAGCTTTCCCAGACTCATCAAAAAACTGCAGGAGTTTGGGCAGAGTTACCCAGAACCATACTGGGCGTAATAACCCAAATATTCACATTTACTACACTTAGCCCCTAAATGCCTCACTTTCTCTTAAGCAGGGCTGCCTTGTTTTCTTGTTTCTCTTTTCCTGCTACATTGGGCCTTTAATTCACATCCTTTGTGACAGAGTGAGGTTTCTCAAGCATTCTTCTGAGAAATGATTTGCGTCTAGCTGTTTTTTTTTCTCGCCATCTGTAGCACGTTCGACTGCACAGCGGTCTTCTCAGGTCATTTGCCCCCGCACCACTATGCTTCTTTGCAAAACCGGCATACTGAGTGTTCTTTTTCCATTTCCGTTTAGTTTTAGCTCTAGCTGTGGGGAGCATTTAAAAATCAAATATACATTGCAGCTGCCGCTACCACATCCTTAACCAGTGCTAAACTAGGTCTAGGCTCTTTTGGGTTTGAAGAGGGGAACAACAACCTTGTTTTTCAAAATACTACGGTTAAAAGAGAATTAAGTGAAAAGGGTGATAAGATATTAATTATTACTCTTTAATACCTCATTGCTGCCTTCCAGAAGACTCGTTACTTTGCATTCAGAATTTCCTTGCTGTACAGTATTACAGAAATGGTCAGGCCATTGTCTAATGAAATCTGTATGTACAGTATGGGCTGTGATGTCATTGATACCAGGGATAAACACGCTTTTACAGTATACAAGTTTTCCCAAATACTTGTCGAGATGATCTTCTCTGCAAAGCAGTACTGGCCTGCATCCCCTGAGCTTACTTTGAATTAAAGGTGTTCATTGTGTGCCTACATGCTGCTCTAGCAGAATCTTCCAGACAAACCTCTGGCCATCAGCGTGCTGGGGCAGTGTACCATTCTGTGTCTCTGGTTAGAGGTGTGGCCCAGTCATAGTTCTGTACTGTTGAGTAATAGTAGAGGTGCATTTACAGTAAATCTGGATTTATTTTATGCTTCACAACCCGATGCCGTGTTTTAAATCTTTCGATTTGCTTGCTTCTTTTTCTGAAACGTGTCGTCAGTTATTAAAGGGTTAGTGTTGTAGCGTATCTGCGGTGATGTCATGGCCTCAGTTTGGAGTGCATTGTGAAAGACACCCTGAACCGTAGCCTTTGTCCCCATCTAATAGGCGTCACCTTCCTGTTCCCTGTGCCCGCTGGCACACTCAGTCCATGAGATTGCTTGTATATCACTGGATGTCTGGGTAACGGTGACATTCCTGAGTTTGTGTTTTAATAGGAGAGTAATCTTGTGCTTTGCCTTTTATAATTCACTGCTTGTAGGCTTTTTGTTGTTGTTGAGTAGTTCCATTTCTAGCTTTAAAGTTATAAAAGCTGGTTATGTAACATGGAATATGGAATATGGAATACTGATGCATTTCTCACTGGTACTTCAAAAAGCCTTTAAACCGTACTGCAGATCGCTACTGCTCTGATGACAACGGTTTGTGTTGAGTTGCTCTAACACAGGGGTAGCCAATCTTATCCGCAAAGGGCCGGTGTGTGTGCGGGTTTTCGCTGCAACTTCCTAACTAGACCACTAACTAGAGGACTGATTGGCTGAAAGAGTCCTCACACCTGGGTTTGAACAGCTGACTTACAGGTTATCCCAAAAACCCGCATACACACCGGCGCTTTGCGGATAAGATTGGCCACCCCTGGTCTAACAACTCTGCCTGAGACCCGAGGCTTGACCCAACTGAAGTTAAATTCACAGCAGCTGTCGCTGAACATTATCAAAGATGATTAATCAGTCTTCAGTTTACTTCAGTTTATTGAAAGTGGCTTTGCAAAAAACTTGAATATTCCTGAGTTAATCTTCCTCAAACTGCCCGTGCTTCATTAGACCCAGTAAATACAGCACTCCTGTGTTTGTGAAATCGTGCTTTGCTTTTGCTGAAATAATGCATGCACCCTTTTGTCGCACCATACAAAGAAAGTGTGCTACAAAAATAACTGCAAGAGTTTTGTTCATTCTCCTACGACGTGATGGTGATTCTAACACACACTCGCTTTCTTTTCGGACTTACAAAAAAATCTCTCCCTATTGTCTCCATTTAGCTGTTGGCCAAAGCCCAAGTGCTCTTCTCACAAGGTTATCAAAAAACTCCTTAATATCTGCCTCTTGTCTCTCAAAGTAAGGCTGAGTCTGTTGTGTTTCCTGGTTTCCTTTGGCTTATCAGCTTGAGGAGGTGATGTAAGGAGGCCGTAACTGCAGAAGCCCGTCACCACTTCTGCAGTTTCGCCCTGCATCCTTTTCTCTTGTAGCCTTCAACACTATGCAGACCCCCCTAGATTAGTTGTCTTATGATTGTTGAATGGATGAGTATTGTGTGTATTAGTAGTTAGACTACAACCCCCTTCAGTGTCTTCATACCCATTCTGAAGAAGATTTCTCACGAGTCCTGTTTTTACAACCAGGACTCGAGGGCAAGAGCAATAAATGAGCGTGATGGGTGGACGTGAAGTTGCATGACTGATGCACCCACCGCACTAAGAATGCAGGCGAGCCGTGTGCACAAAGCAGCAGTCTCACGTGCTTTTGTTTTCAACTCTCCGCCGCTCCAGGAATCTTATCTAAGACAGCAGCCTCACGTGGGAGTTCTTCACATTCCTCTGTGGTTTAATTTGGTTCCTCCAGTATAATATCCAGTAAATGAAAGGGTGGGGAAATTCCCCATTAATATAACCATCAATCCTCCAGGTGAATTCAGTGATTTTCTTTCTTTCTTTCTTTATTTATTTTTATGTAAGTCGACCAAAAAATGCAAGAAATTTCATGTGCTTTAAATACCTGTTTTTTTTTTTTTTTTGGCTCAGCTACTGTTCGACGCTCTTGTCATGACATGGATTCCAATACAAGTCAATTTTTAAATAAGTGAAGCTCCTTGAGGACACCTGGCATGCATTTTTCACCTTCTAGTAATGAACGCTATGAGCTATGAGTTAGAGATCGGTGCCCTTATAGGTCTGGGTGCGAGCCTATGAGTAAATTAAAGAATGTACATGATGAGGTGTCTACTTTCATGTTTGATTGTCCTGTTTCATACTGAAAGTTATTTTTTTCCCCTCACTTCTGTAGTGCAGCCGGTGGGGAGATTTTTGACCAGTGTGTAGCAGACGAGACCTTCCCAGAGCGGGATGTCATCAGACTCACCCAGCAGATCTTAAAGGGCGTTGCTTGTCTGCACCGTAACAATGTAGTACACTTGGATCTGAAGGTCAGTAATAAGCATAAGTAAAAATGCCTGGTAACCAATAAGTACAGATAAATATCACTTAACCAGCGGTCAGCAACGCATTGACTGGTAGCTACTAGTTACCCACAGGGAGCCAATGAGTAGCCCACATAACATTTATTACAAATAGGATTCATTTCACCATCAACAAACACCACCCACATTATTTTCTTTGTAGTACAAAGTAAAAATGTTGGGGGCCACTGATTTACAGTTTGGCTAATATTCAATTAGTTTTGCTTCTGTCTCCATCCAAGCCTCAGAATATCCTGCTGACCAGCTCCCAGCCCTTGGGTGACATCAGAATCGTGGACTTTGGTCTGTCCAGATGCATGGACAACAAGGAGGAGATTCGGGAGATAATTGGGACACCGGAGTATGTGGGTAAGTCACCAAGAATTACGAAGAATCTGCCATTTCATTTCTGGTTGTGAATTGAAGAAAAAAAAAAAGTAATTTTAAAATGTCTTGTGCTGTAAATGGCTGGAAGGTACCAAAGAGAAGCTAAGAAATTCTTGAAAACGGTCTAATAATAATTTTGCCTCCGTTTTAACTCCTAGACCTTTGTCTGATTCTCTTTCAGCCCCTGAAGTCCTCAACTACGAGGCCTTAAGTCCATCCACAGACATGTGGTGAGTGTTAACTTGTTTTGAGTCATGCTCAGATACATGATCTACCTTAGCTTACTTTGGCGTTTTTAAGGTGTGTGTTTGGGGGGGGAGGGAGTTTCCAAATTGCTGAAATATTTATTCAGGGGGCAATGTCAGGTTAAAGCCAGTAGCAGCTACGACTAAGGGCTGAACAGTTCGGGCTGTCTTTACTAAGTGCTGTCATGTTCTTGTGCTAGAATCTCCTAAATGAGCTGCCTTGAGCATCAACTCAACTATTTTTTTTTTTTCTCTTTTCCCTTTCAGGAGCATTGGTGTCCTGACCTATGTCATGCTGACAGGATCGTCCCCATTCCTGGGTGATAACAAACAGGAGACCTTCCTGAACATCTCGCAGGGCAATGCGGACTACTCCCAGGATGTCTTTGAGGGAGTGTCTTCCCTCGCCATCGACTTCATCAAGACCCTCCTTGTCCAAGATCCTAGGTCAGCCAGTTCTGTCGTGTGCTCTGATTCAGTCAGTTTTTTTTTTCCCCTGGAAAAAATAGCCTAGCGCACCCTCTTGAGGATGACATGTGTCATTGCAATCTAATGTGTACTGGGTGACAGGCCTAGGATGTGTCTGTATCAATTAAAAGTGCAAAGATTTACTGTCTGCTTCAGATTAGATAATTGAGCCAGTTGAGTAGAGGGGAAGAATGGCAAAATCAAAATATGGGACAAAATGAACAGACCGTTGATCTTGCTGGATAAACATCTGATTTCTGAAGTTTGGTTATAAATGCTTGCATTTTTCCCCTCTAATTGCAGAGAGAGACCCTCTGCTGAAGACTGTCTGGCTCATCCCTGGCTGATGGGGGGGTCTAAGCCGCCCACCCACCTCCACTCTACCCTGTTGCCTAGCCAAGCTGAGCCCGAGACCAGCCAGTCAGAATCGGACTCAGAACCTGAGAGTCCAGTCCCCTCCCGGGATCTGCTCTACATGACGCCCTACTGCTCCAGCCAGCGTGAGATGAAGGCCATTCGGGGCACCTTCTCGTGCGACGAGCCCTTTCCCAGCCTCCCCGAGATCCCGCAGAAGTGCGTCTGCTGAGCCAGCTTGACTATGGACCGTCAGTTAGCCCCTGTGGTTATCATTATTGTTATTGTGTTGTTTTTTTAAGGCACTTTGAGGTTGTGCAATGGCCATGTCTGAATGTGGCAGTTTGACATGCTGTCAAGGAATCTGTAGCCATGCTTTGAAGAAGGAATGTTAAAAAGCCCATGCATTATCTCCAAGTCATTAAGAGGATTTTTCCCACCGTTTCTTTCTTCTTAATTTAAAACAAACCTGTTATAGATGTCCATCATACACTGTGGTAAAGGTATCTCAGTTCTTCTTTTGTTTTCTATGTTGAACTTTTCTCCTTTTATCTCCGTTAAGATGGCCTGGATCCAGAGATCAGGGAATATATGCTAACCTAGAAAAGGGTTGAAGTAACAGTTGTGACACATGTTCCCTCCTCTATATTTTTGTTTTCCCCTTGAAATTTTATTTTATGGGCATAAGTAAAAAGCCTGTATGTGTTGTACTATGAGGGTTATATACAACAACTATTAGCTTGCTTGGTACTTTTTATTTGTGAAGTTTCAAGGAGTGACAGACCAGTGCTGAAGTTCATAATTTTCACGTACTTTTTGCTTGTATTTGGTTCTGTGTGTGTCCTCAAATCAAGATAACCAGGTACCTGAATTAAATGAGAATAATAAAGGAAAGAATTGTTTACTGCCTTCTTTAGTTAGATTGACCAACTTCCAAGCACTTTGTCAGAAAATGGACTGATATCTCACGGTGTCCAAAAATCTTAATTTATTACTTTGGAAAATTTATTGCATATTTTTCACACCTGAGTTTTGTTTTTAATCTCATATAAATGCCCAGTCATTGCTGCTAAAATTGTGTTATTCAGATTGACATGGATTTTGTTGATGTTTTAAAGTTCTCTGCCTTATTTCCTTGACTTTTCCAAACTGAGTAATATTTTGTAAAAGTTCTTGAAAGGAAAATCTGAAATACAGCGTCATGCTTAGCGGCTCAAAGCTGGGCTGCATTAGTAATGCCTTGAAGTTTTATATGCAGAGAAATTTCCGGAACAAGCATTAAATCAAAATATTCATACATAGGACTGAAATGTGTATATCTGTCTATTTAGTTTTTAGGTTAATATCCTCAATTTTTTTCTGTTGTCAATTTGATTGTTTTAATTCATGTATAAATATATAAAGTGCTGTATTAACTTGTCATCGTTCTTGTTTGTTCCACTAAACCAGTGGTGATGTGGGTCCCCCGTCTTCCCATAGACTGATCGCTATCAGGAGCTGAACTGCCAGCCTGCTCTCTTGCATGTTGGGGCCACATCCGTTACATGGTGACATGGTGTGTGCTGCTCGCTTGGCCTCCAAGACTTGGTCCTACTTTGATTGCCTGCAGTTCAGGCTTGTGGGATGTGCTCCGATTCATACATGCGTGTTTGAAAGCTACCAGGAAGGTCACTAATACCAGGTCTATGTAGTCATTTAATTAGCCCTATCTGCTATGAATGGCAAACACACGCACGCACACACAGAACCATAACATTACACTAGAATGTTATAGTAGAAGAGCTACTGTAGCACAAATGGCAGATTATTTAATTGATGGTCACAGTTAGGGATGGGCCGATCCACATTTTTTCAGTTCCGATCCAATTCCGATACACAACTACCGATACCAATACAGATTCCGATACAAGAGCTCTTTTTACTTTGTTATGCTTTATATATTATTTTTAGTAAATGCAGATGGAAAAAATATTCCAAATTCACATTCAAAGAAACACTCTTTCATTTAGCATGCCATTGTACGTAAATGCTTTGTTTCTGCTCGCTAAGAAAGGGAATGACTGGGTGTCCAGGATTTTACGGGACTGAGGTGGCAACCCTACCTACTGTTTGCTCTTTCCAGAGTGTCCGGCCACACCAAAAACACAAGGTTTAGAAATATCTAGACTGCTTAATCCAGAACTCCACAACCCATTACATTTCAGTGGGCGTCTGACAATGCATGAGACTAACATGCTTAACTTTATGGCTTTTGCCCAAAACTTTATAAAAGGTTTCTACTTGGGGAGAGGAGCATCGTAGGGTCTTGAAACATCCGGGGCAGGCAAGAAATCTTTAGATTTTCACCTGAAAAATGCACCGTTTTCAAGTCATTTCAGAGTCAAATGAATATCCTATGTGATACTCTACTAAAGTATGAAATCTGCACATGACACTGCCACCTCTCAACATATGAGTTTCCCAGAGCGACAGCCAGGGGTCAGCTTCCCGCCCACTGCCTGTTGTGCGTTAGCGATCACTTTGAAATAATTTGTAGTAAATCAAGTGACTACTTAGTGAAATCAAAGAATGGGCATTTGTGTCTCCGGGCCATCCACACTGATGTGAGTCGATTTGAAAGAAAATAGACATGTTAGTCATGGAGCTGACTTTTTTGAAGAATATCGTGAAACTTCGGAATTGAAAAAAGATTAGTTTACGATGCATTATTTGTGCGATTCTGAGTAATTCATTTGTATTCTGGTGTATCCCTACTATCTAGACCAGTGGTTCTCAAATTGCGCCATCACACACTGCTGTGCCTAAGTTGCTGGTCAGGTGTGTTTTGGAATTAGTCTCATGATGTTTTACATGTAAAGGTGTGACTTGGAAATACTTGCTTTCATAAATGGTAAAGCCTTGTTTCATAAACGCTTGAGGAGCCCTGAGCTACATTAGCTAGCTACCGAGCGAGCCCTCTTCTTCACCAACCTGAACCAACAGATGAAGCTGCTATGGCAACAGGAAATAACTCTTCCTGCACGTTCTCAAGCCTTGCCTGCACCTCCTCACCTATTTTTTTTTTTTAAAAAAAGCTTCTTATCCATAATTCATTTTGGAAAGAAACTTCTTTTGCTAAAGTAAATTTGCTAGCTAGCAATCACCTGATGCCAACAATGACAAGCCTGGTACCCAGTGCTCTCGCGCACGCAAGATGTGTTTTTGATCAACAATATCATATTATTTCCAAGGGCTTTAACATAAAATCTGAATGACAAGTTAATAGATTAGGTGTTTTTTTATTATTATTATTATTATTATTTAATAAAAAAAACAACAAGCTGTACCAGGATAATGGCAATAAGACACTCCGTCCTGTGCAAAAGCCTACTGTAAATAATTTGATGAATATAATCTATTAACTGGTCGATCCATATGGTTTCTTGTCTTTCCATTCAAGCTTCTGATTTCCCAGTTCCTAGAAAAGAATCCAAATATTTACAACTATTGAAGCAGGGTTGCCAACTTTGCTGAGCCGGCTGGAGTGAGATTTTCAGTTTGAGACAGTCTGCATATACATATTTACACGCCATTACATGTACAGCCATGGAAAAAATTAAGAAACTACTCTATATTTTTAAACAAATCTGCATTTTTAAATCCTGGTTCTGCTGGCAGCAGGCTACACTGAGCAGCAGGGCACTTCTAGGTTCAAAATTTCTAAGACACAAGTGCACAAGAATAAGGTGAAGCAGGAGACACTGGGAATGACCGAATACCAGCCAGGTAAAGGGCAGAAGCGACTTTCTAATGCCAGAGATGACCGTTAACTTATCTGACAATTTCTCATGAATCGAAGGATGACATCAAGTGACCTTCAAAAGGAATGGCAATCATTGAGTGCAGGTGTGAAGTGCACTGCTATGATAGTTTGTATCAGGCTCCTAAAAGCAGGACTGAGGTCCCATAAAGCAAGTAAGAAGGTCTTCATTAACGAGAAACAGAGAAGAGCCAGGTTGGAGTTTGCAGAAAACTATATATTATTCACAGATGCACACCCATAAATTGAGAAATGAGTGAAACAAAAAATTGTGCTGTGGTCTCTTAATATTTTCCGTGGCTGTATGTAATAGTTTTATTACGATGTAATTTGTCTGTAGGGTTTGCAAACTGCCCCAACACTTTTGATGTAGCCAATTTTAGGTTTATAATGAAATAATTTAGATTTACCATAAGATTTCTTGTGTGAGCATGAAAGTCTGAATGCATGAGTGTTGCGCCAGATGCGTGAGAGTTGGCAGCCCTGATTGAAGGGTCCCCTGGAGACCCTTAGGTTATCCACAAGATGTCACTATTGATGCAGTTTTGAAGGTGTGCCTCCTTCAGCTGTGAAACTCCAAACTAAGACGTTGAGATTATCGCTATTCAAAATACTAAAAAACAAATACCTGTTTTGTATGCAGTAGGTTGGCCTATCCACACTGCACATTAGGCACCTTACAGCATATTCAAAATGCTGCAGCTAGAACTTTTACTAGGAGCAGAAAGTATGAACATAAAGTATAGTCCCTGCCTTCACTGGCTTTCTGCTAGGTATCGGACTGATTTCAAAGTTCATTTATACACATATAAGAAACTCAAAGGTCAAACACCCATCTGCTTAGCATGACTGATCAATATTTTGCTGTAATTATGGCTGTTTTGTGTTTGCCAGCAAAATGTAGCATCTGTTCTTATCTAGTGTAGGGATACAGTGATTCAGGAGTGTATGCCATTAGGTATAGGGCACAAGGCAAAGGGCATCATGGAACAGATTTCATTCTATGGCAGAGGTGGAAATTTCAGACCGTGATTTTGTTTCAACCAACCAGCTGAGTAGAATTAGTCGGAGTCACGGAGTACTCAACTGGCTGGTTGAACCAAAATCTTGGCCTGGATTTTACTTTCTGGATCAGAAATTTCCACCTCTGGTCAATGGCCAGGCACACGTTCACTCAGACACCAAATCACTGTGCCTTTATCTTGCGGGAGAGCCAGAGGAAGCCAACACAGACACTTAGAGAACATATATACTCTACACAAAGCTGGGGAACATACTGAACCCACAACACCTGCAGGTAGGGGGCTGCTGCCCTACCTCATGAACCTTTGGAATATTATGCAAAAAACTAGCATATCCAGTCTAAGGTTTATCTAGCTGCAGCTGCATAATATAACAAATTGTGCCTTCAGTGAAGCTACTGCTGTCAGCCAACCATTGATACACCCAAATATCACATTAACAGAAAACCAGGTAAGCTGCATAAGAACATAAGAACATAAGAAATTTACAAACGAGAGGAGGCCATTCGGCCCATCAAGCTCGTTTGGGGAGAACTTAGCTAATAGCTCAGAGTTGTTAAAATCTTATCTAGCTCTGATTTAAAGGAACCCATGGTTTTAGCTTCCACTACAATAGCAGGAAGACTATTCCATACTCTGACTACACGCTGTGTAAGGAAGTGCTTCCTCAAATTTGTTTTAAAATGTTCTCCCGCTAATTTCCACTTATGGCCACGAGTTCTAGTATTTAGACTAATATTGAAATAGTCATTTGGCTGAATTCATTTCTGGATGTTCATAATCATTCATGTTAGTCCTGGCTTAAGTCAACCATTCAAAAGAGCTTTTGTGTGATTTAGTGACTGACAGCAAAATGATAAAAAAAAAAAAAAATACACTAACCTGGTACATTTAAAAACAGGCCTAAAATGGAATAAATGGTGACAAAAATTAAACCCGCTTAAAAATACAAACATGTTTTGTATGGGCTTTAGAAATCTTGACATCACCTGAGGATGGATTTCCTACATGATGAATCTAGATCCTACATGGATTTCCAATGCAGGGATTTTTTTTATTTTGATCCAGATGCCTGAGCCAACGTTAGTACCACTTAACATTTGCCAGAGCAAACAACAGAAATTTGCCAAGTAAAATAAAACACAGGATGTTCATTAGCTCATAAATCTTTAGTCAATGGAAATTTTGAGTCCAGTGGAGCAATCACGTTGGACATTTAAACAGATTGATATGATAAAGCTGATTATCTCTGCTCTATGGAATATTGCTAAAAATTGATAATCATTAATAACTAAGTTTGGGGTAAAAACCAACCATCCACTATAAATATCTAACATTAACATTATGAAAAGAATTTGAGCTAAACATTGCTGGAGGAATGTGAATTCTCAAGATTAGTAGGTAGAATTAGTTTGCATGTATTCATTCAGGCAACATATAATTCTATTATATGTTACTGTTGCTGTCTTCTGCTTATGAAAGCCAATCTCAAGTAGTCCACTGCTGAAAAATAAGTTCACTCCAAGCTGAAGCCCCTGTAATAGTGCTGACAATGCAATCAGTCCAGCATGCAACAACAATGCAAAGGAATAGCTGGAGCAAAATGCCGACTTTTACTATGTCCGGGAGTCATTAAATCGATGGTATCCTTCAGCAAGGTGAAATTGTATAAGACACTTGAACCACACAGATAGTACAGTTCCATTCTCAAGCCGATGTCATGCTCCTGTCAAAGTGTGTAATGTTCAGATCAGCCATTCACACAAAAATCAGCTTAGTATATTGCATTTGTGCAAGATTTGTTTCCACAAATCCCTTTGATTTACAGTGATCTGTTTAATAGGAAGCCACTAGTTCTTGCGCCAAGCCAAAGGCACCTCAAGGTCTCTTTTTCGGTCATTTTAATACCTGAGGCAATACCTACAGAAAGTAATTTTATGGCAGTATATCTATATCTCAGTAATCAGCATTGTATCAACTTGCTTTCTTATGAAGAGATATTTACCTCCGACAGAGAGTCTCCTCTGCATGTAAACATACAGCCGTGTGCTGCATTCGGAGTTGGGGGATGGAAAACAAGTTGTGTATTGAACGCTTCAACTATTATTAAATGTTTGCTATTTGAATGTTTATATACAGTTGTAATATTATTGGCTATTTATAGTAGAAATACCAGTGAATGTTTCTTCTACGTCTTTCTTTGTGGAGAGAAGTTTGGAGCAGACAGAAGTGCCTGACATTTGAGATTAGTCATGGTTACAGGGACAGAGCTTGTTGTTGCTGCTTCTTACCCCACAAGCTGTGTCCCAATTCAGGAGCTGCGTCCTTCTAAGGCTGAAGTCAAAAACCAGATGCGTCACAGTGGCGCAACAGGGCTGTTCCATTTCAAAGGTTCCTTCAAATATGTCTTAGAAATGCCTCCTTCTTTTCCCAGGCTGAGAATGAACCACCTTCTTCAAAGCCCAGTCTATCACAAGACACATCGCATGGATTTTTAGAAGGACACAGCCTACAAAGACTATGTAGACCACATCCTACAAAGGATGCAGCGCCTGAATTGGGACAAGGCTACAGCCATTTAAAATATATATGACTGACACCAAACTTCACCCCCACCTGCATGTGAGTGTATGTCTCGAAGGAGAGCAAGATGGGATATCCAAAGAGAAACATGGTAAATAAAGCATCATTTACATTTTGTTTCTGCTTTTTGACAGGACCATCCTGCAATTTTATTAGATTTCTATGTCTAAGCCCTCAACTTTTTTTTGACTAGGTAAAATCAACAATTATATTGTGCTTGTATAAGTTAAGTATAATGTGCAGGGTTGAATAGTGTGGTGGCACAGAAGCCTTGCGCATCCTTGGCTGGTTTTGATTCCCAGTCCGGGGTCTGTGTGTGTGGAGTTTGCAGGTTCTCTCTGTGTTTGCCAAGATTTATCCAGCAACTGAAGTTTAGTTCTACCATCGGAAACTATGTGGTTAGGTGAATTGCCATTACGGAAATGCCCATAGAGAGTGATTATGTGCCTGAGTGTGTGCACTGTAATGGACTGGCATCCCATCAAGGGGGCTCCCCTGGCTAGTGCTATCCTGGGATAGGATCCAGGCTCACTGCAGCCCTGTGTGGTATGCAGTGTCAAAATGCATGCCCTGAAGGTGTTAGGCCAGTGGTTCCCAACCCAGTCCTCAGGGACCCCAGACAGTCCACATTTTTGCTCCCTCCCAGCTCCCAACACCTGAACCAGCTGTACCAGCCCCTTGTTCTTGATTGGCTGGGAGCTAGAAGGGAGCGAAAATGTGGACTATCTGGGGTCCCTGAGGACTGGGTTGGGAACCACTGTGTGCTATAATGCTGACCATTAAGCTTTTATGTTGCTCAGTTTTTTTAATTGTAAAACGTAATTCATACATACAATGTAATCATGTAATCAAGATTGTCATAATTCATATTGACATGAGGTGGACCTGAATGTGCCAGTCATTCTTGACAGACTGCAGCAGCAACTGAATATTTTTACATAAAAGAGCCACAGAAGTCATTTTGTTTTCTTCATAACAATCCAGGCTTTTCACAAGTATTGATCTCGATGTCTTCTACAGTCACACTCCCCTGTTTAACATACTCTAAAGCTTTCCAGCTTATAACATTACCTGGTGAGAAGCTTGCGTGAGTGATGTAATTCTGGATCTGGCAGGGAGAGAGGGCGTGGTCCCACATGTGGACGTCGGTGATGTCACCCACGAAAGATTGGTGTGCATTAAAGCCCCCTCCATAACTGTCCTGCTCCTGACCTAAAGTGATAATGGCGGGTACATGGATGGCGGCGTTATTCCCCACAGGCTTCTTGACACTGTGCTTTCCATTTACCCACAGCTGAATCAGGCGGTTTTTGGAATTCCAGGTCATACAGGTCGAGATCCACTCGTTCACCTCGACTGGAAGACCAAAGAACTTAGCAGAGAGATTATTGATATGCCCTCCATACACACCGGACGGTTCCTTGTACAGCAGAAACGCATTATGGTGTGTAAGTGTAGCCATGGAGAAAATCGAGAATTCCTGACTTAAGTCAGTGAAGAATCTCAGGCAGACAGTCAGGGCCGTTAGGGACGTCTTGTCATCAAGCGTGATCTTCACATAGTCCGTGGCTGTCTGTTTTGGGAAGGTGAAGGCTTTCCCAGAGAGATCTGAGTCCAAAAGGCACCAAATACGAAAATCAGCAGTTCATCTTTTTCCTGCCAATACTTTTTCCACTATTAATTATCAAATTGCATTTGGGAGCTTTCACTGACAAGGAGAATATACAGTATTAATGACAATGTTACATGAAATATTAAGATAATGGCAATTATACACATATAGTTACAAATGTACTTGTATGCATTTATCAACAGAAATGCAATTTCAGTCATTCTGTAAACTTCCTACCTTCTCTTTCAGCATAACTTCCAATGATCAGATAGAGCACATAGAACAAAAGCCCCTTCATTGTAGTAGCTGCCCAAACATGAATGTGAAGAGATACCTATAAAGGGTATAAATCCATGAGTAACACGGCCCCCTGCTGCGCATTCATTAATATTCACATTGCTAACAAAACACCTGGATCCTACACAGGCTCTGATGTCTTTAGCTCACGAGTATGAAGTTGACATGTAAAATAGCATATAGAATTTGACATATCACATTATTATATCAAGATACATACCACAAATTATTTATTATCCATCAGTGTAAAGCTGAAATATAAAATTACCTTAAATGTTGTTGATGACAACCTTCAGTCTCAACTGATCAGACAAAAGCTTTTTTCTGCCTGCAGTACACTAAGAAAAACAAGAGAAATCCAAGGAGGCGGGGCAGGGTTTGAGGACACGCCCCTAACATCCACCAATTCTCCCCGATTTTCCAAAGCAGAATAGGGGCTAGGATATTTTTTGATAATGAACTATAAAACATTATAATGATTATAGTGTATATATATATATGTGTGATGCACACAACTTGTGTAATGCAAACATTTTGATAAATGACATTGTAGCCATTAATAACAGAACCAAAATATACAATGTGAGGCCCATTCTAATGCTACACAATAAAAATGCATCCCTTAGCATTTCATTTTTCTTCTCAATGAAAATGTTTTTGTTAATTATTGCATTTTCTAAAATTATAGCCTGTGATCAGAAGGTACTGTAACTGGTTTGAGTCCCATATGGATGTCAAGCCCTTAAGTCCTTAAAAAATGCTCCATGGGAAGCTATAAACATAGCTGACCCTGTGCTGGAACCCTAAGCTTTGTTCTCAACAATATGTCTATATGCCCAAAAGGAGAGCAAGAGGGGATATGTGAATAGAAATATTACAATGTACACGTAACTGTATGGTGTCATTGCGTGAATGCAATTTGATGCTTTGCTTGTCAGTGGTACAGCTCTAATGTTGGTGGCTTCTGCCCCCTAGTGGATCTTGGAAACTAAAGAAACGTACACATTAGAACATCATTTTTAGCAGTGAGAATGACAACAGTGTTTAAACAAAAGAAGTGGTGTGGAGCATTGCAGGGTTGGGCTTGGTCTGTGAGTCAGCAAGGTTGCGTGTTTGAATTCCTTAGCTGGCAGAGTCATCGCTGAGCAAGGCCCTCAAGCCCCAGGGGTACAGGCTACCCACTACACCCAAGCCCTGCTCTTACCTGCATATATATATGCATGAGTGTTTGAGCGGCTCATAGGCAGCAAGATGGAGCACACAAATACTTCCCAGTTTCCCCATTGGGATGAGGAAAGTCCAGCTTTTCAATTAAGAGAGGGAGTGCCTATATTTTGATAGAATTTCAATTTGATGTGAATTTCCCATGAATTTTAGACATGGTTTTTGTCTTATTTTCATTTAGCCAATGAGCATAACTATGGTGAATCAAACATTAATTGGCTCAAACATATTACTAACATATTAACATATCTGAGGCTGCTTGTCTTACTATTTCCAGGAGAAACATCCATTGAGGAAACTCACGGACCTCAGAATTCTTGGAGGAGTTCCTGTTGGTTCCTGGGAAAGGGGGTTCCCTGAGTCCAGTGAGAATACAGTGATCTGGACTCAGTGGGTGACTCTGGGCTGTCATCATGTCCTGTGCTGTAGTTCCTTTCTTCTGCAGCAGCATTCCAGCAGGGCACTCACTGGATGCGGGGTGGCGGGGGTGGGTTTCCAAGCTTGCTTTCTTCTCTGCTTTTTTGAAGGAAACCTGCCAGGGCCCCAAGGTCTCTGCAGCTCCACTGGGAGGGAAATGGAGCCCCCAGGGAGGCAGAGGAAGTGCGCGGTTTAAGGGGCGGCCTGTTCTCGGCCCATTGTTCTGACAGAGCTGCGTGCCTTTCTGATGGGACACGGAGCCAGGAATCCCGAGTCATCAGGAAGACGGAAACTCACGGCGTGCAGCTGCGTCCAGATTACGCACTGGTGGGCTTTAATGGTTAACGCAGCCCAAGTTTTGGGATCGCCTATTGTGAAGGACTGTATTGTCCTTACAGCTTATTTTCCAGAATCTCTAGGGGCCGGATGTGTGGCTGACATTACATGAGCAGCTTGGGCTTGGGTTGCAGTGTGTGTTTTACACTCAGATCCCTTAATCCCACAGTGGGATGATCCTCAGATTGTGTTTAAACTGCTGATTCCAAATTACCAAGTGTGCATCAAACATACAAGACCATCTCCTTAGTATAAAATACCTTCCTGTCTTATACACAAAGGATGTTAGGCTGTGAGAATGACTATTGTAACATGTGGACTGAGTAATCATCAGTATCTAGGCACATGTGGGGAAAAAAACAGAACTGAAACATATATGTCAATTGGTAATAAGGCACAGGTGATGTGAATGGATGTGTGAGTCACATGACTGTGCTGCTCCCTGCGATGTTCACCCCCCACTGACCAATATTGCATTTCAAATGATAACATAACTGAAGGACATCATCAGCATGACAGAAGTACAATAACAGAACAGCAAGTAGCTTAGTGTTCGAAAAACTGGGCCTGAATCATAATGTTGCTGATCTGGCAGGGATTCTGTATCGAACGACACCAAAGCTTTTTCAAGAAATACTCAAGGCGACGTGAACGCTAAGCTACAAGGACTCAAACTGCCAAACAATTATACTACAAGATAACATTAAGTACATAAGTCACTGAATACCCAGCCTTCAGGATGACCATGGGAGATTTATGTCCGGAAAAAGTTTGGCAGCCTGGCCAAGCAAAGCCAAAGAATTCGGGGACGGAGTTTGACCAGATTAATTTAGCAAAAACAGATAGAAACAGGGAGGAATGGTACAAGGAGAACTAACCACCCTGGGCAACCTGACAGAGGGAGACAGCAAAGACAGGTACTGCACACATAAACGTGTTTGAAAATTCCTCAGGTGTGAGAAAATAGGGCAGGGTTCTTTAAATCTGGACCTCGATTCCAAAGCCGATTCCAGGCCTTGTTTTCAGTTCTCCCAGGTAGTTACTTTAATAGTTACTGATTCTGATTGGCCAGAGGCTTCACACCTGGCTCACAGGTAAAGGAAGGCTGGAAAACCAGCAGTGCTCGGACCTCGAGGACGTGATTTGAATTAAGGGACAGATATGGGTAACTAAATTGGTCAGAACAAAAATCAAAACTCCATATGGACACAATATGGCAGAAATTGAGTCAGACACCTTCATTCTAGAGTATCTGCTGAATGTAAAAACAATAATGAAGAGAAACAACGGTCATACACACTGAGCAAATCAACACACAGCATACCTACCCAACTGATTGTCTTTAATATTTAAACAGAAATGTATACATCTCCCACAATAAACAATGTCAAGAATAAATTCCAGCACAACAATCAGCTCAATTTCCTGAGAAGTAGCAACTTCATTTCAAAACAAACCACACCACCACATCGATTACGGTTTAATTTGTTTACTGTGATCATCTGTTTTCAATCAACAAGCACAATAAATACAGTTAATCGCAACACACGAGTTTTCACAGAACACCACCAGCGTAATTTAAGGTGTTTACTGTCACTCACAGAATAATCATGACACAATGATATCCCCCCCTGCACACAAGAGATATGTCTACATATTGAGAAGTGACCATCACAACATTCAAACATAACAGCATTGGCAGAATGGTGATGCTTATTTTGGAAAACATCCCAAACTTTTTTCAGCAGGTGGTGCAGAAACTGCAGATTATGGTGACTGGGGTCACCCAGGTTTGTTGTGGGCGATGGAAGCCTGGAGATGCTGGTATTGGGGATTCTGAGATGCTAAGGGGTGTGGAAGCTTGTGGTATGCAATAAGCATTTATTTTGACAGTGGGCCAAAGGTATGATTCAGCTCAGCTATGTTATTAGAGGACGCTCCATGTGACCTCCGACCCCAAAAAAGTCAATAAACTGAAACCCCTCACACACAAGCAGGAAAAAGTACTTTGTGGGCAATTTAGCAAAATATGACTTAGATTAAATATTGATTGTCCTTCCTTTGAAGTGTATTGCAAGATCTGGAATGGAACGGCCAAGAATGCAAAGGCAGACTTCAGAAGTGGAGTAAGATTATCGCAGTAATACCGTGCACAGATGGCTCTGGCGTTTTTTAAACTTGGGGTTTTTTGTCAGACAGAGGCAGTTTCATGAAGTCGTTATCTGACTGAGGTGAGCACAGAATTTTAGAAGCTTATCAAAAGCTATGGGGGAGGGGGGGCAATAAAAACAGTAGTGAAATGACAGCTTCATTTGATGGTTTGACCGCTTTAGTTTGTCTGTCTTACGTACATAAAGCCAATACATTTTTTAGCTAGCAGTGCTCACATTTGCACTTCATTTAATTGGCTGTCATTTTTTTTTTTTTTTTTACACACAGCTTAAAACAACAAAGCTACCTTGAATCATTCAAATGGCCCCTTCAGCAAAAAAGACAACACAGCATTTCTCACCAATGGTACACAACACAAGACAGGCTCCTATACGCTGTGGCAGAGGAAACAGCGGCTGATGTGGGAGCGGATGAATTCACTCATCAAATCTTCCGTCCAGAATGCTATCGAAGGAGAACGGAATGAACTTGAATCCCTGTCCTGTGTAGAACTTGTTCTGGAACTCCACCCTTAAGACCAAACACAGCACAAACAGCTTTATTGAAACCAGCATATCAATTCAGCCCAGCATACATCTTCTTTATGCATTTATTTATATGTTCATTCAACCATTACAACACATTTCAGAACAGTAATCATTAAGAACCATAGTAGTAAAAACAAAAACATTTGAATAATAAAAATAATGAAGATGTTTTGCACATAAACACACACATTCCATAAAGTTGTCACACACCAAGTTAAACATCCATCGAACCACACCCGGCCAGTCCCCCCCCCCCCCACCCCCACCAGAACACACCTGTAGCCCGTCTACTTGACTAATTGGCACGGTGTGAAAGCCCCCGGTCTCAGCTCACTCCTTGAGAAGAGTGTTTGTTTCATGATCTGCTCTCCATGCGGGACTCCTGCATGTCGATTTGTTTGCCTTTGCTTTCTTCTACCTGCTTTTTCACCCTTGCCTCCCTTTGGAACATGATTCTGGAAATAAAGCCCCACACCTGGATCCTCTCTCTGTGTCCCTGTCTAGAGTTGCAAAGTGGTGGAAAATTTCCTGGAAAGTTTCCATGGAAATTTTAACATTGGAATTTTGGGAATTTATAATGCATGAGGAAAAAAAGGTTCTGACAAGTAAAGGGATCTGAACAGCTTTGTGGGATGTCAGCATTTTATTTGCACCTTCAGTGGAATGAGGGCAAAGTCTAGGGCAGCTTGGCAAAGCTTTTCGAATAAGCAAGACCTTTGAAACTGAGAAGGAATCTAGCAGCAACCGAAGCACATCTCAACATCAACCACTGGGAGGGTTTTTTCTCTTATCTGATGCCCTGTCACCGGCTGCAACAAAGGTCTTACAGATGTTGACAGCGTCAACTGCCTCTGAACGAACCTGGCCTCTCTTTTGCAATATGCTCACAAAAGTCTGCAACGGGCTCATAGAGGTACAGCTGGAGAAACTGGTGGCAGTTTGGGCAAACCTGAGGCCCTTTGACACAAAGTCTGATTTCCAGATTGTTCCTCCACCTGCAGCAGTCGATAAAAACTGATATGACCCATCAGTCTCCTCAGGGCGAAGGTAAGACAGGAATCCTGCGTCAGGGTCCTAGGCTCCCGTACAGCATTTATATTGCGCAGCTGTTGGGTTTAACTATGAGCCTGGAATTACATTTGGAGAAAGAGGAGCAGGGAACAAGCGGCTTGGAGGAACAAAACCAAACCAAATATGGAGTGCAAAGCAAACCTCCTTCCCCTAATAAAAACAGACCTTTCAGATTGAAAGAAGCTAACTGGACACTGCCACATAAAGTGAGTTGCTATCGATTCTTAATATCATAAAGCAAATAAATCATGCGCATTATTTCTGAATTACAAACAAAAAGGTGCTGACCTCATGGAAAAAATAAACATTCAGTATACACCTTATGCTCACAAAACGTCATTAAATAAACACTGCATGCTAAAAATATTAAAATATTACATTTATGTACTACATAAACCAGTGTAGAATTATTTTTTGTTTTATTAATCAGAAAATGAAAACAGTGGCCTCTTTGGTACTTGGCTCCTCCCAAAACTCAAGTTCCTCTTCAGTTCACTGCCGGCAGATATTCGTGCTGGTCTGCAGACTACTTTGTGACATTCCACGGGGGAAACTATAAACAGAATTTGTCTGTCAGAAAGACTGAATGCTGTTTAGACAGAGGACCTTATTCTCTTCTCGGTCATTTTGAAACAGCCATCGGGATTCTTGTATGCAACACATGAAGGCAGCTACACAGCCGCACAGAAACATAGCTACTAACAAACAGAGTGACTGCCAGCTCACAGCATCCCGGCAGCCTTGCTATGTCGACACAAGGACATTGCAGGTCTCACACTGTCCAAACGTGTCACAAGAGACACCCACCCTGCATCAATGTTAAAAAAAAAAGTGCTTTTTAAAAAAAATCCATGCTACCTTAAATTTATTATCATTATATAAATACCTACAGACCAGTTTCATTTGAGGTGAAAAGGGGCCAAAAAAGAGATTTCATAACACACACACACACACACACACACACACACACACACACACAAATAGAATCGCTTTTCATGTAATTATATTATATTCTCAACCATCACAGAATGTCTCAGCTACATTATAAACTTAACAGCTAAGAAATTCATCTGATGGAACTGATCCTCTTTTGTTGTTTCTCAGTACCTGTGGTGCTGTGATAACTTCAGAGAACCAAGTGCGGGAAAAATTACAAAACGGAACTACAGAGCTCAGGGAACAGCCTGCCTGTCATTTAGATAAGCGATAAGCAGGGCTTAAGCAGCTTTTCCACGGCCTCGCTTTCAATTTTATTTTTTCACTGTTGAGTAACAGTGGGTATGTTTTTTTCCCCACTAAAAGAAGCTTCAGGTCAAATGTTTATGAACATAAGAGCAGCAATCTCCTCTTGGCATGTTGCGAGAATATTCCAGGCATCTCGCCAGGAAAAACAAAGATGTCCAGCCAGACTTCAGTGATACCAGTCTGCTAAATGCCTTGGTGCCTCTCTGCTCTGTCCAAAGCTGGACTTACCCTGGATTCCCTGACCAAGCGTGAGGTCAGCTCAAGGCCAGATGATGGCTGTGATATGTCTTACAAAATTATGTTTCTGGTCACCTCCAGAAATCGTCACTTTACCAAAAGTAAGAAAATGCACACACACATGCAAAGAATCCAACCAATCAGACTGCTCAGTATCCATGACGATCTGATACCTTTTAACAATATATCATTACAGGTCCTTCTGAGGCATGTTCTCAGGTTCCCAGTTGTTTTAACCTTACTCTATACATCTGCTACTCTTAAAAAAGCACAAATCAAACAGGAGATACTAGGACATCTAGACCTGCTTGGACCTCATTATGAAATCATATACCTTAATACCTAAGGTTGTTTGATTAATTATGTCCTGTATAATAATTTCTAGTAAATGTGTTAGAATAAGTTTGTGACTCCAGGTGTGCAAAAATAGTATTCACAGCTGTCATCCTATAAACATACAGTACTGTGCAAATGTCTTAGGCAGTCAAAGATTATGTTTAGTGCTGTTTATATGGGTAATAAGTGTATATTTGTTCAGGAAAAAAAACAACATATGCAAAGTAAGAGTAACACAATAAAACTAACAAGATTTTTTATTCTCCAATAAGTTACTGATATCTTGTTGGATGTCTAGAAGAATATCACTTCGGTTGCCAAACCTTTCCTAAGGGCAGTCATTAGAGGAAATTTGTAAACACAAATTTCAGTTAATGTCAATTGTCACCCACATGACCTACTTTTTATGACATTAATGTAACTGAAGGCCAACATTTTATTCAAATTTATATTTGAGGTTTTGTTTGCATTCCTCTCACTGGTAAAACCCCATTAGGAAAACACTGAGGTTGCAGTATGCGGTTGCACATACAAAGACGTGGTTAAAATCTGGCCAAAAAAACAATGCGACTGTGGTTAAGGTTCTTGTGGAGGATGTCGGTCTTCCCTCTTTTCGTAGGGTGAGCTTTGTATTCCCAGAAGCCCTCACTGCTACCTTAAGAGACTCCAGGCCCATTGTAGGGTCAGGGGCTGGGTTTCCTGCAGCCCAAATGCCAAATGTCACACTCTAAGCTTTCTGCCATGTGAGGGGAAGGGAAGGAGGCTCTCTGACTCAATGGAATTCATAAGACACACAGAGAGCCGCTGGGCCTCCTTTTAGGAATGGTACACTTTTGCCCTAACAGTATTTACAGAATAAGATTAAGGATGTAATAGGTCAAAGGCAGGAAAACGTGCTAAATGAAAAGCAAGGGGATTCCCATGACAATTTTCATGTTCAATTAAATATACATTAATATTCCCCTTGATATTCAGAGGCTCCTGTTCTTGAGTCACCACCAGTTATGGTACTATTAATACAAATGACAATGGACTGAAGTCCCGACCCGCATGCACCCCAGCCCTGTGCGCTCTTCTGCCTGGGATGGGCGGCCGGGAATCTCAGCCCCTGACACGACAATGATCACCGTATGAAGTTACATTTGTGCACCACGCCGCACGTGTGCTTCCTCTGGTCCAGCCTATTTGAGATGAGCGCTTTAAGCTATTCTTGTGACGTCCGACTTGTGAACCACCTCAGGCGTCGCTCCCCCACCGATTCCCCAACTGTGACTGCAGGAGTTTTAGGATGCCTTTGATAAATATACAGTGAATGGCATATTATAAAAACTGACAATTGTGATAAAGTGAGAATAGTCCTTCAGAGGTCATTAGGAATGTCACTGTAAGCCTTTGTTATAATGCTGGCACTATCTGAGAAAAATGAAACTAAAAAGCAAATTTAAAGTTGGGCAAATTAAAAAAACTCAATCATTAATACTATATTATTAGCCACATAAATTACAAACACAGAACAATCATATTACAATCATCACAACTGTATGATGATTAGAAAATATCAAACGGTGTTCATCGGAGTTGTGACCTACTGTATAGCCCTGTTGACATGGCAACCATAGCCTGAGCATGAGGAAAGCAGGGTATGGGTGCAGGAATGCCTTACTGGAACGGCAAATATTTTGCAAGGGAGTTGAGAAAGTGCAGGTTAAACACAGAGCCGAAGAAGCACAGGCGTCTTTTAGGTCCTCCTCAGTCCTACATTAGCCTAACCAAGCATGGAAAATGTCAGATATACTGACTCTATATTAAGACTTACTCAGTGTGTATGTGTTATTCCATAGGCAACCAATTTGGCTGCTTTCAGGTCAGTAACAGAATTTAGAGGGGGAAAGTGAGACATTTCTTAATAGCATAATGTTTTTCTTGGCACAATCTTTAGATGATCTGTGGCAGATAGGGTCCTCATCTCACCTTTTTTATAGTTTTACCCCACTGATCATGAACAGCTGCCAGAGAATCACTCCACTTTACGTGTTTCTGAGATGTGCCAAGTTCCCATAACTATGTTTTGGCAAAGCTAGACCTGTAGTGAAGGAGTACTTGAGAAAACTCGCATTTCAGCAGTGATGGGCAGAATGAATGTAGAAAAACAATGGAAAAGCATTAACTTCTAACCTGTTCCAATGCAAA